>NC_057826.1:71924598-73130598 GCF_910594005.1 Cervus elaphus
TGGTGATAGCAACAGTGTCTGCAGCTACTCCCCAGGTACCGTGCCAAGCATCTACGTTCACTGACATAGTGAATCCTTAAACTGTAAAGTGAGAAAATACTAAAAGAAAATAAGAGATGGAATTTTCCAAACCATTCTAAAAATTGATAAAAACTTGAAGTCTTAATACAATAGTTACTACATTAGTGCAAATCTTAAATTATTTGTCTCTTGATAATCTATCATTTTACTCAATTTAGTTCAATGAAGACCAAATACCAAAGAGACCATAACTACAGTTACTGTTAAAATATGATCCCTGCAACCAAGGAGTGTCTGCTTTGTTCTCAGTAAAGCAGTAATTGATTCACAAAAAAAGAGAAATAAAACATAGTCAAGGGCTGTGTGTGCTTAGTCACTCAGCCGTGTCCGACTCTGCAACCCCATGGACTGTAGGCCACCAGGCTCCTCTGTCCCTGGGGATTCTCCAGGCAAGAATACTGGAGAGGGTTGCCATGCCCTCCTCCAGGGGATCTTCCCAACCCAGGGATGGAACCCATATCTCCCGCATTGTAGGCGGATTCTCAGATGAGCCATCAGGAAAGCCCTGGACAAGGGCAGCTGGGTGTAAATCCCAGCTCTGCCACTACTAGCTACAAGAGCTTAAGCAGGTCAGTTAATCTATACAAACAAGATTTTATACATATAAAATTTATATTGTTTTGTTGTTCTAGTTGCTAAGTTGTGTCGAACTCTTTGCCACCCCATGGACAGTAGGCTGCCAAGCTCCTCTGTCCAAGGGATTTTCCAGGCAAGAATACTAGAGTGGGTTGTCATAAAGTGTGCATATGCATATAATAAACTTGTTATAAAGTTGAGATGGCTGGATGGCACCACCCACTCGATGGACATGAGTTTGAGCCAGCTCCGAAAGTTGGTGATGGACAGGGAAGCCTGGCATACTGCACTACACGGGGTCGCAGTCTGACACCACTGAGTGAGTGAACTCAAAGTTGTTTAAGCAACTTCAAGTTGCTAAAAAGAGTTGTAATAAAGTTTAATATACATTATGTTATAAAGACAAAATGTGACATATACAGTGTACACTGGACTGGTCAGGTTCCTTTATTTCCTGGTGAGTTAAGAATTTCTTCATACCTCTCAAATTTTACTCATTATCTACCTTAATCAAGGTTGAATATGCCAAACTTAATTTTAAGCTTTTTAATTTTTATCCAATTCTCTTTCTGTACACAACTCCTTTCTTTAGGGACATTCTATTATGCCCTTAAGATATTACAAATACTTCGGTAATAGGAATTTCTAACCAAAAATAAATTTTCAATCTATGCACATAGCAATTCAAAATATAAAGATGGTTTTGTACTACAAATGTTAAAATAACAGAATAGTTCATAAAAACAGTGATTTAACTCCTTTAGCTAAGATAGCATATAGTAAAAGCCTGCCCCCAAATCATTCCCTGCTTCAAGCTGTAAGACATTTCCAAGTATGAATGTGTGAATATGGCCTATTATACTATTAAAATTGAGACCTGACTGCTGAAACATTTACAGATTGCAAGTTCAGACAGATGAAGATCACTGACCTCTGATTCTTATACATCGATAATAATAGAGAACTACGCTATTAAAAAAAAAAACAAAAAACTATGCATCTGATCCTAGCCCCAAATAGTATACAGTTCAGCCGGTCGGGGTCATTCTTTTATTCAATAAACATTTATTATGCGACTACTGTGTGACACGCATCGCACAGGCAGTGAACAAACTGAGCCCCAAATCTCTTCTTGCTTACTAACAGAAACGTTCCTCTGCAAGGTCAGGCAGCAGGAGACCAAGCCCTGGCTGCCTCCACCCCTGCCCATCACACTGACACCGTACCCGAACCCAACGGGCCCTCTAGACTTGCGGGCCCACAGCCTCGACCGCTGGGTTCTTTAATAACTAGGCCAAGGCCCCCTGGGTAGGCTGAAGCAGCCCTCCGCCCCGAGCCTCCGGGCGCCCAGCGGAGAGGCGGGCAACAAGGGGCTCACACCCGCCCGCGCCACGTGCACACCCCGGCGCGCGCCCCCGCCGCCCTCCGCTCTCCCGGCGCAGGCGCCGTCACCGCCCAGCTGGCGCGCGCCCCGGACGCCGGCCACGGTTCTTGATTCGCGGAGGGGTCCCTCAGCAGCCCCGGTCCCACGCGGCTGCGACCCCCACTAGACCCCACCCGCCGTTGCCTCTTACCGGTTCGCTGGTCCTGGCGCCCCGGCCTCCCGGCTCCCGACGGCCGCCTCGCGGGGCGCCCCCTCCTCGGCCACCGCGGCCGCCCCGGAATCCCCGGCCGCGGCCTCGGCGGCCGCCTCCATCTCCACCGCCACCTCTCGCTATGGCGGTCCCGGCGCCCGCCCGCTCGCGGTCGCGATCACCGCCCGGCCGGCCGCGGCCGGGTCGGCGTCCCCGGCCGCCCCGAGCTCCTCGCTCCGCCTGCATCTGGCTGCCGCCGGCGATGCTGAGCGCACGGGAGCTGGGCCGCCGCAGAGACGCCCTTGCCCCACCGGAAACGGGCCCCACGGAGGAGCCGCGAGCACCGGGCCTGGGTTCGGCGAGCGCGGGGTGCGGGGCCGGGAATGGAAGCCGGCCGCGGCCGCGGCGGGGGCGGGGCTGCCCTGGGGCTTGGCAGGTGGGGCCGGAGCCGGGGCTCCAGGAGGGCCGAGGGTTCAGAGGAAAGGCCTGGCCAGTGGGAGCTGCGGGGCAGGGGCAGGGGTGTTTCTGGGGGAGGGGCCGTGGTAAGTCAAAGGGTGGGCTATAAAATAAACAGCTAACGTAATATGAGTTCACTTTCTAATGAAAAAAATAAATACTGATATGGTGTGTTTGCATAGGGTCTTTAAAAGTATATATCAAAATATTAGTGTTACACCCCACTCCCAAAGTCCAAGCTCCTACTCCTCTCCTTAGGACAGGCTAATAAATTGAGAGATGAGTTGTTGGGGCAAGGAATAGCCACTTGGTGGGAAAGCCAGCAAACCGAGAAGATGATGGGCTCCCACTGTCCAAAGAACTGTCTCGCCTGAGCTAGCGTTTTAGCTTCTTTTATACTAAAAATGGAGGAAGTAAACGCAAACATTTCCTGGTTCCAGTCGGCCTTGGAAAGGGACTGCACAGGCGGGCCTGGTCAGGATGTTTCTTGTGAGCCACACAAAGGCGTTTAATGCTCTTTACCTGGGAGGCAGGTAATGAGATGGGCCATTATATACAACTGAAACTTATGGGCAACAGCCCTTTAGTGATTAACCTGTAATAGAATAAAAATGTTCTTCCATATTACACTAGTGGTTAGCTGTGCTGAGCCTTCCAGTGAGGTTTTTGTTTGTTTATTTGTTTTTCCTCTTTTTTCTGTTTAGTCTCCTGACTTTCAGGAATGAATATGTTTAATTATTAAAGTTACACTGAACTCCGAGTTCAGAAAGAGGTATGAAGAAGGTAAGGGAGGACCTTCAGGTGAGAGGCGCAGGCTGCAACAAGCCACTGGGAGTGGAGAGACAGGACCTCAAAAGAATTTTTGTAGAAGTGACTCCTTTAGGTCACACTAAGTGCATGAGAGTTAAATTCTCCTATCAGCCCTATGTGGTAGGTACTACTGTCATCCTTATTTTACAGGTAAGGAAATAACCCTAGAGAAAGTAAACCACTTGTCTGATACGACACAACTATGGTAGTGGTGGAACTCAAGCAAACTCAGTCTCTTCATGTGTGTGTCAGTGTCACTTATTTAGTAGAAAGTTTTGGGGACTCACCCATGTTTTGTGATTTAATATTTTGTTCCTTCTTACTGCTAAGTGGTAGTCCATTTTATGGACCCACTCTTAACTAAGGAGGAAAAGGGCAGTTGGTGATATGGATACGTGGGAGCCATTTTTAACTTTGTATTACAGAAACCACATGAAAAGAATACAAAGAAGGGTTTACAGCATCCATCTTCCAATCAGTGTGGCAAAACGTGTTTTCTTCCCAATCCTTTCTTACCCTTTTTCACATTCATAGACAGTTAACACTACTCATTGCTCCTAATTATCTACTCTGTTAGGTACAATGCTTGAAGATTTTTTAAAAAAAAGAAAAAAGCCACAGTCCTTGTTCTCCAGTAGCTCACTTCCCACAAGGAAGATAATAACTCTGTAGAGAGAGGACTGCACCATTGTACTGAGTACAGTGAGAGGTTCAAGGTGAAGGCCGGAAGGAAGAAAAGTTACACTTCCTAAATCAATGAGTTTTCCAGGGCTACATGAGAAAAAGACCCAGGAGCCAAGGCCTGATGGTTGAGCAGGAGTTTGCCTTGTTAATACGTGGAAATAGGGAACTACTGAAGGATTGTAAACTGGAGAGAAACACAATCTTAAAGTAATGCAGAGCACAGTTCTAAGTATTGACACTTCCCATATAGCACTTCCCTATAAGCCTCACAGCAGCCTTATGAGGTACTACTACATGCGTGCTACGTCGCTTTAGCTGGGTCTGACTCTTTGTGACCCTGTGGACTGTAGCCTGCCAGGCTCCTCTGTCCATGGGATTCTCCAGGCAAGAATACTGGAGTGGGTTATCATGCCCTCCTCCAGGGATCTTCCCAACCCAGGGATTGAACCCACATTCTTATGTCTCCCGCATAGGCAGGTGGGTTCTTTACCACCACCTGACAAGCCCCATTAGGTACCACTACTGTCATCCATCTGAGAAGGCAATGGCACCCCACTCCAGTACTCTTGCCTGGAAAATCCCATGGATGAAGGAGCCTGGTAGGCTGCAGTCCATGGGGTCTCGAAGAGCTGGACATGACTGAGCGACTTCACTTTCACTTTTCACTTTCATGCATTGGAGAAGGAAATGGCAACCCACTCCAGTGTTCTTGCCTGGAGAATCCCAGGCACCGTGGAGCCTGGTGGGCTGCCATTTATGGGGTCGCACAGGGTCGGACACGACTGAAGCGACTTAGCAGCAGCAGCAGCAGTGTCATCCATGTTTCACAGATAAGGGATCTAACACAGAGATGTGAATTAACTTCCAAGATCACAGAGCTAATGGATTGATTCCACAGCTAGTAATGGAATGATTGGGACCTGGAGCCATCTGACTTCAGACTGTATGCTGTTAACTAACCACTATAGCTCAAACAGTAAAGAATCTGCCTGCAATGCAGGAGACCCGGGGTTCAATCCCTGGGTTGGAAAGATCTACTGGAGAAGGAAATGGCAGCCCAATCCAGTATTCTTGCCTGGACAGTTCCAAGGACAGAGGAGCCTGCTGGGCTACTGTCCATGGGATCACAAAGAGTCGGACACGACTGAGCTACTAACTTTCACTTTCATACTCAGAAAACCATTCCATACAGGACAATCAGAATTCTAGGCAGCGCTTAGGAAACAACTGGAAGAATCCAAGTGACAGATAATTAGGGCCTAAATTAAGTTGAGAGCTAAGAAGGAAAACAATGAGACAGATGGGAGAACTGATAGGCTTCTTGTCCATTTCTAAGTGGGAGGTCAGGGTAAGAAGTTAGGGGTGATATCCTAGGTTTCTTGTTTGAGTGACCAGGGAGTTAATGGTCCCATTAGTCAACAGATGATATACAGGGTTATGAGAGGAAATGTGGAAGGATAATAGTATTTTTTAAACATTATACTCTGTATTTTTCTCTGTTACTTCATTGTCTTAATAATAACATTTTTGTCAATAGACACTGTTACTTCTCACCCAATACATCAATTTTTCTTTCTTTTCCCTCTCTACTCTTCACCGGTCTTTCCCTTTTATCCCCACCCTATCCTATTTTTCTCTCTTTTTTTAACCTTGTCTTTGTGAAATGAAGACTGTCAGCGGCACTCAGAATTAAGTTATTCATTCTTATGCTGAACTCTCAAATTCACACTCCCACCCCTAGAGAAACGCTAACAGGCAGATGGGAATAGTAGCAAGAATTTTATGCTTTTCTTTGCACCCCATAAAGGAACTAACAGGAGAATCCACTGGACAACCTGGGCCCCCATCCTCTGTGTGGCCAGGAGCCATAACGGTTTGGTACATTATCTCTTCCTAAGTGTACAGAAAGTTGGCTGCTTGAAACCGGTTACAGTGGGGATTTTTTTAATTATCTATTTACTTTTGGCTGTGCTGGGTTTTCGGGTGCCGTGTGGGCTTTCTGTGGTCGCTGCGAGCAGGGGCTCCTCTCTCTCACACACACGGGCCTCTCACTGTGGTGGGTTCTCCTGTGGAGCTCAGGCTCTCGAGCGCAAGCTCAAGTAGTTGTGGCTCGTGGGCTTGCTTACTCCAGGGCGTGTGGGACCTTCCAGGACCAGGGATTGAACCCATGTCTCCTGCATTGGCAGGCGGGTTCTTTACCAGTGAGTCACTAGGAAAGCCCTACAGTGGGAATTTCTATACCACAGAAACCGGCAAAATTCTGCAGAATTAGGACTGTTGGAAGTGGGAGTGGAAACAGGTAGTTAAATATTTATCAGCAGGCCACAGGCTCAGGCTCTCACCAAGATGAAGATCCACATAATTAATCTCACACCAGACAGCACAAATCGGGGCTTCTCAGCTTTGGCACATTTAAGGTTGGATGATTTTTTGTGTAGTGGTGGCTTATCCTGTGCATTGTAGAATGTCTAACAGCATCCCCAGCCTCTACCCACTAGGTGCTACCCACTGGCAACCCTCCATTCCCCCAGTTATGACAACCAAAAGCGTCTCCGGACATTTGTCCCAAGGGACAAAATCACCCTGGTTGAGAACCACTAGCACAAATTGATTTAACTACATGACTGTCCTGCTGCTGCTGCTAAGTCGCTTCAGTCGTGTCCGACTCTATGCGACCCCATAGACGGCAGCCCACCAGGCTCCCCCGTCCCTGAGATACTCCAGGCAAGAACACTGGAGTGGGTTGCCATCTCCTCCTCCAATATATGCCTATCCTAGAAGCCTCCAAAATTATGAGGTTGAAAAGATCAGTGGGTTTTAGATTAAGCCAACCTTGTTAGGACATGGAGAGACTTTATTTGTGGATAGTAAGAACTAACATTTACTTAACATTTACTTTGTGCCTGGCACAACTCCAAACACTTTACACATGCTAAATTTAATCTTCATTAATATTTCTCTGAATAATATAAATACTACTATTCCTACTTTACAGATAAGGAAACTGAGTCACAAAGGAGTTCAATCATTTGCTCAAGCTAATGAGTGACAAAACTGAGGTTCATACCTGATCAGTCTGGTTTCAGAATCTGCGTTCTTCAGTTTATACTGCGGATGCCATCAGAAGTCCAGAAACTACATTACTTTGCCCTCCCCATCTATCAGCTCAAGGGTCTTTTCAGTTAAACCAAGAGTGTTTAGAATATGGAGAATTCGGGGGTCTCCAGCTAATACCTAATTAGAGGACACCACTAGTAGAAATTCTTTTAACCACGATGTTGAGTATATTCTCATCTGATTATGATCCACATGGGAAAAGTGTCTGTCACCTACTACATTGCAAAAAGAAAAAAAAAAAAAAAAACCAAAGAGATCTTATAGTTTTATAAATAACAAAGGGAAGAAGGGAAGGAGGATTATCTGCTATTGCTTTGACTTGATAGTCCTGATTTTAAATATATGCCACTGCATGAATAAAAAATTCAGTTTTCCCTTAGGTAGTATTCATGAGATATAAAAGCAAAGTCTTGATTACATAGGTGACTCCTTAAGAAAATAAACCACTTTTTGACATATTTTTAAATATATATGACCTATGATGTCAATTCCTTAAGGCAAGAGTTCTCAAAATGTGGGCAAGCAGCATAGTGTCACCAGGGAACTTATTAGAAATGAAAATTTTGGACTTCCCTGGTGATCCAGTGGTTAAGAATCTACCTGCCAATGCAGGGAACATGGGTTTGATCCCTGCTCCAGGAAGATTCCACATGCCAAGGGGCATCTAAGCCCGTGCTCTAAAGCCTGAGAGCTGCAACTACTGAAGTGTGTGCCCAGAGCCTGTGCTCCATAGCAAAAGAAGCCACTGCAATAAGAAGCCAGGGCACCACAACTAGAAAGTAGCCCCTGCTCGCCACGGCTAGAGAAAGCCCACACTAAGCAATGAAGATCTAGCATAGCCAAAAAATTAAAAAGAAAAAAGAAATGCAAATTCTCAGGCTTTACCCCAGAATCAGAAATCTGGGGATGTGGCCCAGCAATCAAGGCTTTAACAAACCCCTCATCAGGTGACTGTGATGAATGCCCAAGTTTGAGAACTACTGTCTCAAGGTAGTATTGGGCATTTAAATATCACAAGAAAGCCTCCTAATTCCTAGTCCAAGACCATGGATTTTATAAGCGCTCATTGTCTGATGAAAGCAGATATTATGATAGGATTTTTTTAAAGGCACTGTCCCCTTGCAAATATTTTCTGGGGGAAAAAAAGCAGTTCCTGATTCTTCTCTCTGTAGGCAGGCAGATTTTCTACAGTTTGGTTGACTTCTGATGCATAGTCTATGAACAATGCAAATTGGAAACCACCAAGAAGGTCTCTCAAAAAAGATGTCCTTTTATTTACTTTGTGTTTTGAACAGCTGCATTCACTACTGAGGGGTGCTCTCAGGCTGCAGGGGAAGGGAGTCTGGCAGGAGCCATCCTTTCCGGCCAGGATCCAGCCTATAACCCAGTGAAGATGAAGGCAAGCGAACTGTCTGTCAGCTCACAATGTTGCTTTGGCCTTGAGCTGGAATCGGGGTAAAGAACTCCCCAAAATCAACGGAACAAACTCTCAACACACAGAATTCATAACTTGATCCCTTCTCCTCTCTCCCTCCATCCTCATTCCCCGCTGCTGTTCTTGCTTTCTGTTTCACAGAGAAATAGAAGCAATCAAAAAAGACTTCCTACCACTGCCATCACCACAAATCCTAGGCTACCTATCTGTGCCAGGACATGTGTACCCTACCTCCTCTCCTGTTCTCCAAACGGGCCTCAGCTCCGGTGCAAGGCCAAGGCCTCTACTATGGTACTGGCCCCTCTCCCCGCTCACCTACTGGAGGACATCTCTCCAGCAACGTCAGATAGTTGCTAACTGATCAAACAGTTACTCACATTAGGCTGCAAAAATGCTGTATTTCCATCTTTCTTTAAATAAAAAAAAAACTCTCGTCTCCGCATTCTAGTCCAGCTTCTGCCCCATTTCTCTACTCCTTTCTATAGCAAAGCTCCTCAGAAGAGTCATCTACAGTTCTGTCTTATTTCTCCTCCCATTCAGCCTCTAATTCACTACACAAGGCTCTCATGCCCACCACTTTACCATCGTGATTTATGATCTCCATGCAGCTAGATCCAGTAGGTCTCAGTCTTAATCTTTCTTTTTTTTAATTAATTTATTTTTTATTGAAGGATAATTGCTTTACAGAATTTTCTTGTTTTCTATTAAACCTCAACATGAATCAGCCATAGATATACATATATCCTTTCCCTTTTGAAAATCTTTCTTGATTTATCAGTTTCATTTGATGCAATTGATCACTCCCACTCTTTGAAACATTCTCTTGTTGCTTCCAGAACACACCAGGCTAGGGAATTCAAAGATGCATATATAAGGCACATCTCCAAGTCGTTAGGAAGACTTGGACAATACAGTCAAGAGTGTCTGAACTTCCAGAGTTTTACATAAATCCATTTGTGGCAGTACTGCCCAGACTTACCCATGTCCTGGCACACATAAAAAGATAACACCTGCCCAGTACTGTGGGAGGAGACAAAACTGATCTCAACAGAAGGCAACCCACCTAGGCAACTCCAAGCCCTGAGGGTCACAGCACATGCATTGAAGGACTCCAGTTTATGTCTTCATGTAAAGCAATCCCACCTCTGTTTTCCAGATACAATGAAAATACAGTCATTTGATGACCTCGGTAATAGACTTTTCCATCGCATAACTGTAAAGGCTCAACAATTCATATGTCCTCATTTTCTTAGAACTGTAAAAGTTTAACTCCTTCAGTTCAAGAACTATTGTACAGCTCATATATACCCTGTGGCATGTAGCCCAGTGGTAAACACAGAACATGTTTTTAAAAACATATCAGATTAAAATTCTGCTTCAGATATTATTGCTTCAGCAACCCTGAGACATCTTTTTTTTTTTTTTAAGTGAAAACAGGTTTATTTAGAGAGATACACATTGCACAGGCAGAATGCGGTCTGTCTCATGAGGCAAGAGTGGCCCACAAGTCCTTTCTTAACCACCAGACACTTTTGCACAGCATTCTATTCTACCAGGAGTTAGAACTTACCTGACAGGAGAAACCAAAAACGACAAGTCCAGACCCTCCCCTAGTTACACATGTTGTCATTGGAAGTTGGAAGTTCTTTCTGATATCTAACTTGATGGTAGGTACCATGTGTTTACACTTACTTTCTATGATTTATCTTTGAAAAGGAGGGAGAGGGGAAGCAGCATATGAATACTCAATATAACAACAGGAGCTGGTGATAGTGGTGTCCTGACATAACTGGAGGCAGATGCTATTGAAGTTTTCTACTGTGGTTGTTATAGAAACAGTGAGGAGTGGTTCGGGCATAAAGCTTCTCAGAGAAGAGGTGCTTCAGAAAAGCAAAGCCCCAGAAGTCATCCAGGCCTCTCCACAAAGAGAGAAATTCATTTGGTATAGTGTTACCTTTTTTGTTTTTATGCTGTTTTACTTCATTTGTAATAATTTATTGACAACAAAGAAGCAAGAAGCAATCTACCAAGGTCAGGAACAAGAACAGTTTTGTTTCTCCGAGATTCTTGTTTTCTGTTCAGTAGTGGAAAATGAACCAGGGATGACTATCTGCTCTCTGTTGATTTAGGCACCCTAGAAATAAACATACTCTCAACACTATGGTGAAAAATGCTAACTTTTAAACTTTGAGTAACTAAGTAAGAAGGCTTCCACAGTGGCTTAGAGGTAAAGAATCCACCTGCAATGCAAGAGACTCGGGTTCAGTCCCTGGGTCAGGAAGGTCCCCGGGAGGAGGAAATGGCAATCCACTCCAGTACTCTTGATGGGAAAATCCCACAGACAGAGGAGCCTGGTGGGCTATAGTCCATGGGGTCGCAAAGAGTAGGACATGACTGAGAGGCTGAGCACACACGCACTCAACCAAATAAGAACTCAGAAGAAATCTCACCCCCACTATAAATACTTACACAGAGGGGAAAAAAAGTTAAGATTTACCCCTCCATAAATATCATTTTTCAGTCAAAAACCGTTTAATGATTCAAAAAGTTTATTGTAGAATACCATGATGCCTTAAGGTCGGTTTTCACCCTCAACTATCATCCAGCTATTCTAACAAAAAGAAATCAATCTTTCAGTCATGGAACCTACTTCATGTCCCAAATGCATTTGTTCATGGAAAGATCTGTACATTCCCAGCAGGTTAGGAATTGGGGCAGGCATGGGGGGAATCATTCTCCCAAAAGTGAAGCAGTGGGAAAAAATGAAAGAATAGAGGGAACCAAAGGTGGAGAGGAAATATGTGTTAATTTCAAATAGGAGCAGTAAAAATAACTCAGAAGACAGAGGGGAGTCTGAATTGTTACTGGACATTTCAGTTGGAAAATTCCAATTTCAGCAGCACATTGTAAGTTATGATTCCCCTTTTCTAGGGAAGTTCAGAAATTACCCTCAGCCTTGCTATGTACAGTTCCTGGATCAGCAGCATTAAGAGGTTTCTAGAAATGTGGAACTGCAGGCCCCACCCTTCTTCAATTTAACAGGATCTCCCAGGTAATTCATGACCATTTTGAGAAGCACTGATTCTGTTCTGGTCCTGGGGATCTTTCAGATCTAATGTGCTTACCTTGAATGACACGGATCTAGAGAGGACACTAGCTTTCCACCCTGGCTCCACGTGAGAAACACCCGAGCAGTTTCACAGCAACATGGACCCATGTCTCTTCACATATTTAGATTCTGAGTTAACAGGTCTGGGGTGGGACCCCAGACATTAGTATTTTTTAAAAGCTCCTGCTACTGCTGCTGCTAAGTTACTTCAGCTGTGTCCGACTCCCTGCGACCCCACAGACGGCAGCCCACCAGGCTCCTCCTCCCTGGGATTCCCCAGGCAAGAACGCTGGAGTGGGTTGCCATTTCCTTCTCCAATGCAGGAAAGTGAAAAGTGAGAGTGAGGTAGCTCAGTCGTGTCCGACTCTTCGCGACCCCACGGACTGCAGCCTACCAGGCTCCTTCATCCATGGGATTTTCCAGGCAAGAGTACTGGAGTGGGGTGCCATTGCCTTCTCCATTAAAAGCTCCTAGATTATCCTAATAAATGGCTTAGGGTAAGATCTACTTACCTAGACTAACTCTTCATTTTGTAACAATTAAAACCCCAAACTGCCATTAGAGAAGGACCTGATGGTATCCCTACATTGTCTGATTTGGGAGTCCTCAGAACAACCTGGAGGTGGATACAGCAGATATTGCTGTACTCTTTATCAAATATTGTTATATCTGTTTAACAGAAAATTAGCTGAGAGCTGCTTTCACTATACTGTATTATAGAGCAGTTAAATAACTATTTCCCTGGCTGAAAATAGAGGAAAGTCAAGGTCGAAAATTAATACAACATCCAGTGTTTTACATTGTGAGTCTACAAAAGCCTGAACTCACTTTAAAAAATAAATCACCAGTGCCAACCTCTTAATTTTATATGTGAGGAAACTGGGGCCCAGAGATTTGTCTCAAACCACAAGATGTTAGCTGAAATGAGAACTCAGATCTCCACCCTCCTAGTTCAGTATGTTTCCCACTAAACTGCATTTCCCAAGTATGATCCATCTTGTGGGATTCCACAAGATACTAACCGCTGTTCCACTGAAAAATGTTAGATATGCTAAGTCACCTCTGAGTTAAAACAAATTCAGGAGTGTCCTTGACCTCAGGACCTCTCAGACTTCACTGGGCTCCTGTGTCTCGGAGAGTTTTTAGATGGCATTTCCAGAACTTATCAGACTATGGAAACACTTTTTTCAATCAGGAATCTTAAGGTGGTTCTATTCCAATGAGCAGACTTTGAGGAGGGCTGTAGGCTACTTGGCTTAAGTGGTTGGAAACAATTTGTTCTGCCCCCAGAGGTAGGGCACCAGCTACAGTCACTGAAGGGGAGAGTTTCATCAGTACCATGAAGCATCTGAAACGGCTGGCTCAAGGTTGCAGAAGTATGGCCTCATCATTTTATTCCATCTTGTCCCTTAAAAGACCATGCCTCAGACCCATACCCACAGTAGGAAGAGTCATTTTTGACGTCCTTCTTGCTGGATTGCTACCTTGTAATGAGCATGTTCCCGTGTCAGTCTTTATGTAAAGCACTTAACCCGGATTATCTTGTTTAATCTTTAAAACAATCCTAGGAGGTAAGGACCCTTAGTGTTGCTGTTTAGTTGCTAAGCTGTGTACGACTCTTTTTCGACCTCATGGACTACAGCCCCACCAGATTCCTATGTCCATGGGATTTCCCGGGCAAGAATAATAAAATGGGTTGCCATTTCCTTCTCCAGAGGATCTTCCCCACCCAGGGATCAAACCCACGTTTCCTGTGTTGGTAAGAAGATTCTTTACCATTAAGCCACCTGGGAAGCCCTAAGGGTTCTTAGTATTCCTACTTTAAAGTTTAAAAATCTGAGCCTTAAAGAGGTTCAGTAACAAGTCCAAAGTCATACAGTAGTGGAACAAGGTTTTAAATCAATGCCAGATTCAGTTGTATGATTATGAGATAATGTTGCCACTATAAATGATCTTTTTTTCCATTTATCAGAGTGCTTATTCCATTTATCGGGGAGAGGGGACTTTTTGAGCAACTTTTAAGAACCAAGGGAGCTAACAAGTCTGAAATGTGCAGTGCAGGCCAGTAGGCTGGAAATCCAGCAGCAGTTAATGCTGTAGAATTGACTCTGAAGGCAATCTGGAAGCAGAATTCTTTCTTCTCAGCCTTTTCCCTTAAAGATTTCAACTGACTGGAATCATCCAATCATCAGTTATGGAGGACAATCTGCTTTACTTGAAACCTACTGATTCAGCATGAAAACACAAAAGACCCTGCAGCAAGCCTGAGAAAGAAAAGTGAAGCTGGAGGAATCAGGCTCCCTGACTTCACACTATACCACAAAGTCACAGAAATCAAGACAGTGTGGTACTGGCACAAAATGGAAACACAGATCAATGGAACCACAAAGAAAGCCCAGAGATAAACCCATGCAGCTGTGGTCACCTAACCTATGACAAAGGAGGCAAGTGCTACATATAGTAAAGAAAAGACAGTCTCTTTAATAACTGGTACTGGGAAAACCGGACAGCTACACGTAAAAGAATTAAATTAGAACACTCCCTAACACCATACACAAAAATAAACTCAAAATGGATAAATGGATTAAAAACCTAAATGTAAGATCAGACACTATAAAAACTCTTAGAGGAAACCATAGAACACTCTTTGACATAAATCACAGCAAGATCTTTTATGATCCACCTCCTAGAGTAGTGAAAATAAAAACAAAAAATAAATGGGACCCAATTAAACTTAAAAGCTTTTGCACAGCAAAGGAAACCATAAATAAAACAAACAAGACAACCCTCAGAAAGGGAGAAAAGCTGTCAAAATACATGCTGTTAGCATTGATTACCCTGGCAAGACAATATTAGAAGAAACTTTTGCTTTCTAAATTATACATTTTGACATTGCTTGAACTTTTGCAAGGAACATATTACTTTATAATCAGAAAAAAAAAAAAGATAATTTAAAACAATTTGTGACATTGAAAACAGCCACAAAATGGATGGGGGGATCATTATCTTTAGCCGCTGGGGCAACTTTTGAACCTTTTAGATGAAAACTGGGTACATGTGGGGAGTTTGTACATTAAATCAGGGGGAAGTAGTGTAATACAGATTTGGCTCACAACAGTGCCTCAATAATGTTTAATAACTGAATTCATAATTAAACTCAATAATGTTTAATAATTGGACTTACAAAGTAGATACAACTTGTCTTTTTCTCAAGTGCATGAAAAAAATAGGTACTTACCACCAGAGCTTAAAAAACAGAGGGTCTTCCCTCAAACAAGGAAAGCCATAGTCTAAGGTAACGTAACATCACCCGTTTTCCCCTCTTTACTGCCTTCCAACAATTTGATTCCTTTTTGTTCCCATTCTGATTGCCCTTGTCATCCTACTGTTTTTTAAAATTGCCTATTGGAACCACAAGAGGGCCTCATGTACAAGAAAGGCTCTCAGGCAATGGTAATTATAAAAAGCAAAGGGAGGAGACACCTATAACACGGGTTATCAAAACTTCAGAGATTTCAGCATCTTGCTCTCAATAGGTGTGGGACCACATTTAATGTCCTGTTGGAAATTATAAACAATGAGTGGAGAAGAAAGTCATGCTGGTGAGTGGAGCTAATATATCTCCCTCTCTTCCAGATGCTGCGCAGAAGAGGTGAGATAGAAAAGAGAACTGTCTAGAAGCTAAGACGTCTAATGTGTAGACTCTTGCACCAGGATGGAAGGGGAATCTTACTACAATGCGTCTACCATCAATGGCACCCCAGTGAGTCACCAGCCTTTGGAACGCCATGGGTTGTGGGAGGTCATCACCATCGCAGTTGTCACGGCTGTGGTGAGTCTGATCACCATCGTGGGCAATGTCTTAGTCATGATCTCCTTCAAGGTCAACAGCCAGCTGAAGACAGTTAACAACTATTATCTGCTCAGCTTAGCCTGTGCAGATCTCATCATTGGGATCTTCTCCATGAACCTCTACACCACGTACATCCTCATGGGACGGTGGGCTCTCGGGAGTCTGGCTTGTGACCTTTGGCTTGCGCTGGACTATGTGGCCAGCAATGCTTCTGTCATGAACCTTCTGGTGATTAGTTTTGACCGTTACTTTTCGATCACAAGACCCCTCACGTACCGGGCCAAGCGTACCCCAAAGAGGGCTGGCATCATGATTGGCTTGGCCTGGCTGATCTCCTTCATCCTCTGGGCCCCAGCGATCCTGTGCTGGCAGTACTTGGTTGGGGAGCGGACAGTGCCTCCAGATGAGTGCCAGATCCAGTTCCTCTCTGAGCCCACCATCACTTTCAGCACGGCCATTGCCGCCTTCTACATCCCTGTTTCTGTCATGACGATCCTCTACTGCCGCATCTACCGGGAGACAGAGAAGCGAACCAAGGACCTGGCTGACCTCCAGGGCTCAGACTCCGTGGCTGAAGCTGAGAAGAGAAAGTCAGCTCACCAAGCTCTGCTCAGGTCCTGCTTTAGCTGCCCCCGGCCCACCCTGGCCCAGAGGGAAAGGAACCAGGCCTCCTGGTCGTCCTCCCGCAAGAGCACCTCCATCCCTGGGAAGCCATCCCAAGCCACCGGCCCGAGCACTGAGTGGGCCAAAGCCGAGCAGCTGACCACCTGCAGCAGCTACCCCTCCTCAGAAGACGAGGACAAGCCCACCACTGATCCAGTCTTTCAAGTGGTTTACAAGAGCCAGGCCAAGGACAGCCCAAGGAAAGAGTTAAGTGCTGAAGAGACCCAGCAGACTTTTGTGAATGCTCAAACTGAAAAAAATGACTATGACACCCCAGAATACTTCCTGTCTCCAGCTGCTGCTCATGGGCCCAAGAGTCAGAAGTGTGTGGCCTACAAGTTCCGACTGGTGGTGAAAGCCGAGGGGACCCATGACACCAACAACGGATGCCGCAAGGTCAAAATCATGCCGTGTTCCTTCCCAGTGTCCAAGGACCCCTCAACTAAAGGCCCCGATCCCAGCCTCAGCCATCAGATGACCAAACGAAAGAGGATGGTCCTCGTCAAAGAGAGGAAAGCCGCCCAGACCCTGAGTGCAATTCTCCTGGCTTTCATCATCACTTGGACTCCTTACAACATCATGGTCCTGGTTTCTACCTTCTGCGACAAGTGCGTCCCAGTCACCCTGTGGCACCTGGGCTACTGGTTATGCTATGTCAATAGCACTGTCAACCCCATCTGCTATGCCCTCTGCAACAGAACCTTCAGGAAGACCTTTAAGATGCTGCTGTTCTGCCGATGGAAGAAGAAAAAAGTGGAAGAGAAGTTGTACTGGCAGGGGAACAGCAAGCTCCCCTGAAAATTAATAGCTCCCCTCAAAGTATAACCATGATCAAGGTCCTCTGAGGATGGGCCAGCTGATTCTTGTTTACTTTCCAAAAAGACATCCGTCCTTTTGAGTCCCTGAGGCCTCTGTAAAGGATCAAGGTCTACTGTCAAAAGGAGGGAGTCACCGCTGCCACAATCACTGCCATACTGAGTGACCCTTGTCTGTGACCAGGACACAAGTGTCTGATGCCACTGGAGTTTTCCACTGAGGTAAATGGACAAACTCGTGCCCCTTCACAGGAGGAGGCACCCTGGGTCACAGTGAACAACGGCTGAGGGAGCGCCTGTCCAACCTTCCGTGGGGAGCAGCGAGGAGAGAAACCTGGTCAGAGTTTTGTGCAGTACGTTTGTGTCTATGCAGTTGTCTCATCTCAGCGAAAACCGGGAAGATGAAGTCAGTGTCACCTGTTAACAAGAGTGATATTCAGCTGGTTTCTAGGACTCTGTTCCTTTATAAACTGATCAGTATTTATTACGCTGCTATTCTGTGTTCTATACTGGGGTGTGTTTTCCTGTTCCTACATCTGAGTGAAGCTCTTGCTCCTCCCTTTCACAATGATGCCACTTCCTGGTACCCACGGAGGCCAGGCTGGTCCCCACAGAACCACCCTTCCCCTCAGAGTCTCGGGTCTGAAAGGACACTGGAACCCGATCACACCCAGTCAGTCCAACAGAGGGGCCTCTATTCTGCTAATAAAGATCACCAGGTCTCCACAGTCAATTATTTTGTTTTTACCAATGGGAAGTTTTTCCTTTTACGCAAACAAATACTATGGATTCTAGTTTGTGCCCTTTTGAACCCATTTACTTAGGCTCATCCTTAGGAAGATTCATTGTATGAAAGCCCTTTACTGGGTAAAGACCTTCTCCAATCTGTTTAATCACGGTTCTCAAATGGTTTTCAGAAGCCTTACATTCTCATTTCTTCACAAGGCAAACCTGAGGCAAAATGTGCAAAACAAATTTGTTTTCGCTCCATGCTTTTGAACTTCTTCCAGTCCTTTTGGCAGGCCCTCATCCAGACCCCTAATTCATACCCAGGCACAAGCAGGTCACTGCGATGCTTCCAGTCAGAAGTGTTATTTAGAAAGACAGTGGGGGAGAGGCTGTTTAAAAAAAAAATAGGTCTTTCAAATCATGGCTCAGAAATGACTGACTTATTCATTCATCTCCAAATTCCCCAAAACAAGAAGCCCAGAAAAATACAGTTGAGATCCAGTAAAGCTGGCTATGGTCATTAAAAATGACCATGTTTTCTTTAAAAGCAAAAATGTAGGCCACAATAATATATAAAAATAAAGTTATCAACATAAGGAATTCCCTGACGGTCCAGTGGTTAGTGCTCCACACTTCCACTTCAGGGTGCACAGGTTCCACCCCTGGTCAGGGAACTAATATTCCGCATGTCATGCAGTGTGACCCAAAAGGAACAAAATTAATCAACATACATGTAAGTATCAGGATTATCAAAAGAAAAATTTTAATTGCAATCTGTGTATATAAATAAACCAAATCTCAGAGTTTCCTTTGATAATTCTGAAAATTAACTAACATGCAAAAAATTAAAACAATACAATAGGGCATAAAATTAACGGTCCACAAAGAAAGCAGCAATATAGCACACAGCAAGGATTTTAAAGTTGAAGCACTTCTGTCAGACGGAAGCTCATATGTAACCTGTCGACTATAACTATAGCTGCAGTTGTATGTAAAAATCTCTGGACTTCTTTTCACCTAATGTGGGCCAGTTCTTTTTCAGCCTCTTTTGCTGAGGGGTTGTAAAAATATCAGGCTTCATTGTCCTGGGAATTTGGTAAGTGAATATAGGAGAGTTTCAACCTTCCACTGAAGAGTGAACTGGCCTCCTCGAGGGAGTCCCAAGAAGGCTTCACAGAAGTGGAAACCCAGGCCTCTCCAGCCCTGTAGGAACTTAATGCTGAGATGGAACATCTTAGAAGCAGTATAGCTGTTGAGTCTTTATGAAGGGCAGGTTGACGCCTGCCAAGAATTTGATAGAGAATATTAATGAACTGGCTCAGTTCTCCAAGACAGAGGCTCCCAGGTCTATAGGATGCCAACGGGGTGTGCAAACCTGCTCCACTAGCTCTAGATAAACAGTTGATTCTTCTAGTTTAAGGCTTTGACTCCTGACAAAAGTGAAAATCCCTCCAAGAGAATAGTGCTCTGAGCTCGTTCACTGTTCACAGTAGAGAGAGAGATTAAGCTAATTCAAACAAAAGGACACAGAATGGAGGGGGAGGGTTGCTGGGGGCCCATCTTTCTCACTCCACAATTGCCTAGAACTTAGACTTTTTGGTTTGTCTTTTCTGAAATTAATTGAGAGGCCTAGGTCTCCTTCATCATGGGTTTTGGGAGGCAGCCAGTTATGCAGACTACCTATGTCCCTTAACAAAGACAAAAAGGATGCCTTAAACTACTAGGGGAAGCTAGACTTCTTTAGAATAGGGCCTCTGGTGGGGTCCTCAGAATGAACAGCTCCAACTGTAAACTATGGGGACCTGACTAGTGGATGGGTGGAGTGTGGGCCGACTTCAGATTTTAGGCCTTCTTATGTCCCATCTCCACAACTCCGTCTGTGGTAAATTATGTGCAGCCTTGATTAGTTGCCTATTGGATGCCGCCATGTTGCTAATATTGTGGTTTGTTTCTCCTTGGTGTGAATCTGATGGCTTGTCAAGGAATCTGTTTTCAGTACAGTTTTTGGTTAAAGCACTTTGTCAATATTCCTGGTTTCCGCTTTGTTGCTTTGGTGAATGTCCTTTGAGGGCGATGCTAATGTTTGGCTCTGTCATTGTGAAATCTGTACCTAATCTCTCGGTAGGAAAATACCATTGTCTCCTGTAAATACTGGAATTACAGCAAAGGATGTGGGAACTGGGCTGCTTTCCTGTATTGTACTAGCATTATTCTGGATATTAAAGAAATGTAACCACACAGTAGTCCAAGGCAAAGTGTTAAATAAGCAAAAGGTCTCAGCGAGCTTGCTAGATCCATCTATGTTAAAAATTACACAAACACTGACATGGCCTGGCCTTTTAAGAGGAGAGGGATTGATACATAATGTAGACACGTGTGCCCCTTGTCACCTTTGTGGTTTCCCCCTTTCCTCTCATTTACCAATAACCAAATTAAGATGAAATAATGCTGACAAAATTCCTATGACTAAAATGCTTCCATTTCCCTCCAAGAAAAGGGAGATGAGGCAGACCTCAAACCACAGCCCTTGAGCCAGTCAGTATAGACGCTGTAACAAAACAGAACAGCAACCTTTCCTCTCCAGCTGCTCAAAGAGCAGGTGCCCCAGTCATTTCACTCCCATTGTTAGTGATACTAATTCTCATCACCCCCACTCAAATCACCAGTAAAGTGTGAGATTATATAAATTCTTTCCCATAAGAGCCCCAGATAGAGAGTGAGTGGGAAGAGGAATGGAAATGTTTTTAAGCGCCCAGAAAGGAAAAAGAAGAAAGATTTTTTTAAACATACAACTTTTTTTGGGAGGGGGAGATAATTTTAAACTTAGAGAAAAGCTTCCAGAATAGTACAAAGGGGGCTTCCCAGGTGGTTCAGTGGCTAGGACTCCATACTTCCAATGCAGGGGTCCTGGGTTTGATCCCTGGTGAGGGAACTAGATCCCATATGCCACAACTAAGACCCAGTACAGTCACATGAATATTATAAAAATTTTAAATTAAAAAAGAATAGTACAAAGAACTCAGATACCCTTCACCCACATACCCTTATTATTAACATTTTGCACATTTGTGCTGTGTGTGTGTATGTGTATGTGTTACGGGCAGGGAGGGGTGATGGTACCACCTGAAATTATCTGTGATTAGGCAAAAAACGTCAAAGTCTAATCACAGCTCATGGTCTGCTCACTGCACTTTACCATCATTCAGGCTTGTCTACATTAGTGAGCCTTGAAAGTGAAAGTGACAGTCACTTGGTCATGTCCGACTCTTTGCGACCCCATGGATTATACAGTCCATGGAATTCTCCAGGCTAGAATACTGGAGTAGCCTTTCCCTTCTCCAGGCGATCTTCCCAACCCAGGGATAGAACCCAGGTCTCCTGCATTGCAGGTGAATTCTTTACCAGCTGAGCCATAAGGGAAGCCCTTATGGCAATCTATTTGTTCAAAAGGTCCTCTTCTTACTTTATATGCCCCTTGAACAAGCCTCACATCACCAGATGCCCTTCAGCTCCTGCTAAGAGCAGATCTCCAAAGAGTTCAATTCCCAGACTTCAGCAATGATTTTCTAGAGTTATCCTGCATGAATGCATCTCAATGGTATTCCAGTAAAGGAATGGGTACTCATCTCTAACAAAGAGCAGCTCACACTCAACCCATTTATCCCCACTATCACTCACTGGGGAGCTGGTGCTTTTTTTTTTTTTTTTTTTAGCAATTCCATATATATCCAAAGACGGGTTTGTAGTCCAGCTATTTTCAGTGAAAATTCATGACGCTACTGACCATGGTGTACTAACTACAGGCCAGTCTCCCTATTGTAGTTTACAGTAGACTATAGTGGAAAACACTATGGCTGGAAGACAGGTTTGACCTGGGATTCGGAGGACTACTCTTCTCCCTGAAAAAGTAGATAGCCATGACTGGAAAATCTTTTTGTTGGACCCTTTGTACCCAGAAGTAGAGCCTATCCTGGAGAGTCAGGAAAAAAAAAAAAACAACTATACTAGGTTTTATTTTATAGTAATTTTTATGATATAGTGATTAATAAAATAGCTATATTTGCCTAGAAAATTTGGGAAATAAACAAATAACAAAAAATTACCAGTAATTCTACTACCCAGAGATAACCTCTGCTAAATATCTAAGGGTCTCTCCTTGTAAACTTTCTGTGTACAGAAACAGATATTTTAAAACACAGAGCTGCTAAGTACTGTTTGGCAATCTTAATGTTCATATCGTGCAGGAAATAAGACCACTCAAGTTCTTTAAGAGCAGAAAATCATAAGGCTTCAATTAACACGGGGAACTCCTATCCATAACTAAATGTAGATTAACAAAAGGTCTCTTCTGTCCTTTTTCATCTCTTTTAGATGCACACAAATGCCCCAAACCTTTGTACCCTTTTTCCCTTCACCATCTTCTTAGATTGAAGGACCACTATCCAGACAACCTGACTACTCCTTTCTTTAGTTACTCCTTTGTTTCAGCAAATAATGATTCATCTCTGGGGGAACCGTGGGATTACAAAGAGGAATTAGACACTGTCCCTGCCTCCAAGAACACGCTAACAGCATGCGGGACAGACAACAGTAAAAAGAGAATCACGCTGATGGGGGGAGGCTTCCGGTTCTCCACCTCTCCAAGCAAAAACATTTCCCCTCTCTAGGCCTCTGTTTTCCCTGCCCTTTGGTTCGGAGGGGAAAACTAGCACCAAAATTTGAACCATAAGAAGTAGAACACTTACATGACTGAAAAGAGAATGAGAGTGAAGAATAACAAAATGAATGTGGATTATATCCAACATTTTACTTAGACGCTCTCAAGTAATTTTTTGGTCTTCTTTTTTTCTCAGTTTGGTTTCCAGGCCTTTCAGAAAGGAGTCTTGCCCTGTCTGGATATAGCCTAACCTTCCTATTCCATAATCCAATCCCTTCTTAAGGTAGAGGTCAGGTAGGCACGCAGAAGTTAGAGAAGGTACCAGTAGGATTCTGCAAGGATAGTTTCAAAATCAAATACATACAATCACACACATATTTACATACATAAAACAAAGCAGTGATGATAGAGAAGAGCCTCGGGTTCAAAGTGGCAGCAGTTGGTTTGGAGTGGGAGGGCTGAGAGCCTACTGGGAACTCAGAGTCCTCTGAGATGCCTTGAAGAAGAGCTGAAACTTCGCTCCGAACCAGTCCCCAAAGAGGATGAAGAGGAGAAACTTTCATGCCATAGATCTCTGCTGGATCACATCATTTAAAGACATGAGGTTGGGCCAGAGGTGGGCAGAAAGCAAGTGAGGAAGGAAGGCAAGACTTGTTTTTCTTCCATTATTATCTCATAAGTTTTTGGGTCCTTGAGGTTTCTACTGGACTGCAGGCTTTGGACAGTGATTTTCACACCCCGCAGTTTGTGTGCTCAGTCGTTGCAATCGCGCCTGACTCTGCAACCCCATGGACTGTAGCCCACCAGGCTCCTCTGTCCATGGGATTCTCCAGGCAAGGATACTGGAATGGGTTGCCACGCCCTCCTTCAGGGGATCTTCCCGACCCAGGGATCGAATCCATGTCTTCTGCGTCTCCTGCACTGAGGCATATTCTTTACCCACTGGTTGTCAACAGTCAGCCACACTGGGTGACCATGGAACACCATACACAGGGTTTTCCCTTACCTTTCGTCTTGAGAGGCGTGAGGTATCTTTGAGAAGGTAAGGTAAATTCAAGCCTGCAAGGCCTCCAGGTCCTCCCCTCTCTCCTCCTCTGCAAGTGCTCCAGTTACACGGTTCTTTCAGTTCCTTCAGGGGCCGACCTCCCTCCCACCTCAGTTCACACCGAGAAGCTCCTCACTCTCACCCCTTCTTCTCAGGCTCAGCCTAGTTAATTCCTGTAGTCGTTCATACAGGTCACTTTCTTAAAGAAGTGGTCCTGCGTTGGCCCTCTACCCTCTCATCCCGTGTTAGGAGCTTTTAGGGCACCCAGGACTTTTCCATGGAGCACCTATTAAGGTCTTCATTACACATATGTATGTGCTTGGTTATTCTTGCCCATTTCTCCTGCTAAACTCTCAGCTCTTAAGCCAGAGTTCATGTTATCTTGCTCAATGATGAGTCCCCTCACTTAACAGACTTTGGCACATCGAGGGAGGAGATGGCTGCAAGGTTAGGCTCTAGGGTTTTGTGGGGGTTTTCCAGCATAGCTAGTACCTATGTGGTTCCCTGAGAAGTAGAAGCTTAATTCACAAGTCTCTGATCTCTTTGATTATTTGAGTTGGGAATCCCTAAAAATGATGATGCTGTATGTTGCAGCCACCCCAGAACTGTTTTAGTGGAGAAATTTAGCTTCTTCCCGCCATTCCTTGAGGATAGGATTGTTGTATCACTAGTACTTTACCATCCAGGTACCTTAGAATTCAGAGAGGGAAGTCGGAGAAGTAAAAAGGTGGTTCAAGAAAATGAAATTCTATAATGGTGTAAGCACAGGCATGAAAAGGAACCAAAAAAAAAAAAAAGGCTCTTATCTAAGTTCTAGGGGCATCTGGAAGACTTGTCAAGGGTGATTTCCACACTAAGTCCTAAAGAAAATGTAAGTAGACAAGAGAAAGGGGTAGGGGTGAGGTAGAGAGTTGAGCGGAAGAAATAAAAAGGCCCAGAGATGAGCACACATGAAGAACTTAAAGTGGGGAAATGAGGAAAATTCAAGATTCATGCAGGAAGAAAGTGCCAAGAAATGAGTCTGTATGGACCATGGTCAGAGGGTTTATCTTGAAGTCTATGGAGAGTCTACAAAGGATTTTTAATTAGGGACTGACGCCATCACATTTACCTTTAGGTTTACAGTGTCTGAAGAAAGATCTTTAGATTTACAGTGTCCGAAGCTCTAGGCACCAGAAATTAGGTCTAGAACTGCTTTCTCCTGGAAGGCAGTTTCTCTTGACTACACCACCCCCTTCTCTCTGAGGAGTGTTTGGAAGGAGGCAAGTGCCCAGATCATGCCAGCAGAGGGAGGCAGAGGGCGGGCAAGTGAATAGAAGTAAGGCTGTGTACTGATGGTGTGCATGTGAATCTTGTCTTTTCAGTTTAGCTTGTAAGAGAAGCACTGTAGGAAATGGTTAACAGGATTTGCTCTGGGTTACCAGCTGGTGAGTCTGGGAAAATTTTAACCTTTGTTTCCTCGTCTGAAAATTAAAGTGAAAGTGAAGACACTCGGTTGTGTCCGACTCTTTGTGACCCCATGGACTGTAGCCTACCAGGCTCCTCCATCCATGGAATTTTCCAGTCAACAGTACTGGGGTGGATTGCCATTAAGAATATTAATAATTACAGACTTTCACTGAACACATATGAATAGGATTAGTATAAATATTAAATGGGATAATACATGTAAAGTGTTCTAAACAGTCTTACTTATGAAGTAGACAGTTCCTTCATTTTACAGATGAAATCTGTAGTCCATTTTACATTTGATGAAACTGATGCTTGGAAAGATTTCTTTTCTAAGATCATATAATTAGTACGTGATGAAGCAAGAACATGTGTTCACCCAATTTCTCCCTTAACTCAGAAAGCTCCTTGTGACCCATTCATTCAAGATGATATGGAGGCAACACAGCCCGATTTTTCACTGACTGATGGAAAAGGAGAAGGCTTTCAGTAGATTGGAGATAATTTTAGTCTGCTCTGGAAAAGTATGTAAGTTAAGACACGTGAGTTCAAACAATAGATACCTATCGAACTAGCTTAAGTAAAACACATAAACACTATACTAGACAGGAGACCCTGGTTCTATTCCTGGGTCAGGAAGATCTGCTGGAGAAAGGGATGGGCTACCCACTCCAGTATTCTGGCCTGGAGAATTCCATGGACAGAGGAGTCTGGCAGGCTACAACACACAGGGTCACCAAAGTCGGACACAAATGAGCGACTTTCACTTTCACTTTCAGAGGACGTAGCAGAGCTCCATGGAATGTAAGGGAAAGAACACAGCGGCCCCAGGACAGGATTTGAACAAAGGCACAGTTCTCAGAATTCATCCTCCACTTCAGCTTGGAACCTGTTTTCCGTAGTGTGTGTGATAAAGAGCCATGAACATCTTGCAAATTTATATGCTGCATACTACTTCTTGAATCCCTGTTTTCATTTCAAATTCCTAAGAGACAGCCTTTGGCCTAACCTGGATGGCAGGCCCACAAAAGCAGAGCCACACAGCACAAACAGAGCTGCTGGGACGACAGTTCTTTGAACTGCACTCTAGCCCAGGGGACAACCAGTTACAGGCATAAGCTGGATGACAAGTCAACAGGTGTACATTAAAGGAAGGAAAGCTCCTACTGTCAGAGTTTAGATTTTCCTCTGCCCTTCCCCACTATCCAATGTTGTTGATATTCCTCCATAAAACATCAATTCTACCATTCCCTCACATTCAGAGAATAAAATAATTTACTTTGGGGAATAGGAAGTTTAAGAGAGCAGTGCTGTGCTGTGCTGAGTCATGTCCAACTCGATGCAACTCCATGGACTGAAGCCCACCAGGCTCCTCTGTCCATGGGAATTCTCCAGGTAAGAATACTGGAATGGGTTGCCATGCCCTGCTCCAGGGGATCTTCCCAACCCAGGGATTGAACCCAGGTCTCCCACATTACAGGCGGATTCTTTACCATCTGAGCCACCAGGGAAACCCAAGAATACTGGAGTGGGTAATCTATCCCTTCTCCAGGAGAATGTCCTGACCCAGGAATTGAACCAGGGTCTCTCGCATTGCAGGCAGATTCTTTAATAGCTGAGCTACCAGGGAAGCCCGAGGCCAGTAAGTGTATATATAAGCCCTCCTAAGAGGTGACTTTTGCCCAATTTTTTAAGACTGCCAAGGAAAGTAAATCTCCTGGTCACTGGCACTTCACCATTGTGTTTACCATGCCAAGAAACTCTTCTTCACAAGAAACTAATTCCTTTTGCTGTATTTAAGTCCATTTTGTTTTTCAGACTTTACCGAAGGGTACACAGTTCATTAGAATTTGCTTTAGAAAGATTATTAAGCATTTGAAAAACCCCCTTAGCATTCTTTACCAAACTAAAAAATTATAGCCACTTTAATCCTTCTTAAAGTATACCTAGTTAATATAGTCAGGAGTCAGTAGAATCATTTGTATAGAAAAGTATGAATATTAATCCCTGGCAGCTTTTCTCTAGACCTCCTCTATGTATCTTACTATAGAGGCTAACACTGGACACAGTATTCTTCAAATCAGATAAATGATAAGTAAGGGGTTAGGGTACAGATAGTCGGGGAAGGGATTCAAGAGGCTTTCACTGAATCCCTCCAAGAACAACAACAGAACCTCCATACACTTGAAATGCTGTCCAGCAGCTACTTGCTCTCCCAATCTCTGGAGTTACCACAGTCTTTCTCCCAGTTGGGCATCTGTCATGCTCCTTGTGAGCCAGATTCCTCAGACCATTGATTCTGCTTACCTGTAGCTCAGGATCAACATACCACCTTCTCTGATCCAGTACCACCCAACTGACTGGCTCAAGTCCCACCCTCAGTCCAACCAGCTGTGGGTGAGAAAACAGGTCCATCCAGGCCTATAGAGAGACAAGTGCAAAATGAACTTTTTCTCTTTCCTATGTATGATGCACACGATTTCATAACAGTGATTGCAAGGAAGCTTTCCTTATACATCTTCTCATGGTCCCTTATGAATCACCTCATAACACTTTTAGAATGAGTCCATTTCTTAATCTTCATGCCAAATTTTCATGATCACTTAATTTTAAAGATTTTATAATTTTACTAGTTATTTCAAATATGTTTTAAAATATCCAAAGATATATATATAGTAGGAGCTCATTGAGTGGCTTTATATATATATATATATATACATACAGGTATATATACATACATGAAAATTTTTATTTCAGCATTACCTAGGGAGATATAGATGTGAATCTTCAATCATTACTAGTTTATTATATTTTAGTGCAAGTAGATGCTTGTCAAAGTTTTCTGTTGGAAGTGCTGTGCACAGCCAGTTTTTTGGCTCTGCCCATTCCTCTTGTTTACCACCTAACATTGTTAATTTACTCCTCCATCTTCCCAGGTTTGCCCAGGCTAGCCCAATCCTACCTGACTGAAGGCGCTGTGAAAGGTTTCAGTTCCCTATGCTCCCATGATAAAGTTGTTACTGTGGGAAAGGAGACCAGCTAATACTGGGTGCTACTTGGGGGAGGGGGAATTTTTTCCTAAAATAGCTATTTTAGTATTTCATCTTTCTTTTTCAGGACTGTTAAAACAATGTTCATAATTTATAGGCAACATATGAATTTCGCAAAATCTACCCTCCTCAAGTTCTCTAAATAATTATAAGTACTTATATCAATTGGATATTCTCATAAACCTTACAAATTAAAGCAATAACTGACTTGGATTACAATAAGCACACCTAAAATGCTGAAAGGAGGGCACAACTCTGTTCTGCCTCAGTGTGCTCTTTGAAGAGACTGAAAGACTGGGTCACCAGCTTCTAGTGTGTTCTCTGAGGTTAGTGCTTAACAGAATTTTATTGGGTTAAAACACAAAATGCATATATGAGCCATCCTAAAAGATGACTTTTTGCCCAATTTTTAAACAGTTGACCATAACTATGCAAAAATGTGACTATGTGACCTGGAAGGCAATTTTTAAAAATGAAAATGTTTTAGTTTTTTCTTTAAGATACTTAATAAAAATATTTTCAATAGATTTTTTTTAGTTGAACACACACACACACACACACACAAAACAACAAAAAAAAACCCAAACTTTTTGAAAGTTAGAGTAATTACTTGAATGAAAAAGGTCTCCTTTATCATTATTGACCTCTTTGGGACCTTGAAACCCTTCTAGTTACTGAAAAGTATACTAAATGGTTGCTTCTTCTCTCCTGTCAGAGGAAACATAAGAACAAAATGATTACATACTTTACTACTTTGGGCATGTTATGTAAAATACCTAATTTTTTCAAAATGTTAACCAGATTCGAGATGAGTCCTGAGGTTTTGACTCCTAAAAAACTGAAAATCTGGGAGCTGTTGATACATCCCAGGTACTCGGAACTTCCTGACAAGAATGGGCAACTAAGATCTGTTTTGTACAAAGCTGCTACTCAGGTTTAATTCAGCAGAAGTGAAAAATTTTTAACCACAAAAGTTACACTTAAAAGGAGATACATGTAAACTGAATCTAAGAAATACTTTTAAAAAAGAGCAACATACTGTGTCTCCATGTGGGGAATAGAAAGAACCCAAGGAAGTAAAAAGAGAAAAAGTTGGCACAAATCATACAAATTCTTAAGGGTAAGAAATAAGAAGAACTGGGTTAAAATTATATTGGAATTTTGGGTCTGAAAACGAATTTACAGGTCTAATCCAAAACTCTCAGTTTTACAGATGAGGAAACTTGAGGCCCATTTATTCATTCAACAAACATTTATTATGTGTCTGCATGCTCAATGTTGGAAACACAACAAAGAACAGTACAAGAGATGGTTCAAAGTGGGAATCTGACTTGCCCAAAGTCACAAAGCAAGTTAGCAACTCAACAGGGGCTCTTTGCACTCAACTCCACAATGTCTAACATACCATCATTTCTGCACCTGTAAGCACACTAAGTATTTGATGAAGGGTCTGTGCATAAAACTTTCACAACCGATGCAATAACATTCTGTAATATGATAAGGGGTATATAGATATATTTATATTATATTCAGATTGTGTTAAAATCTATATAAAATAATCATATACTTTTTTAATTAGCATGGAAGTGCTTTATAATTTCTAGCTTATCACATATTCCATGTGCAAATTCTGACAATCCAAATTTTGAAACTTTTGAACATAATTTCTGGCCAAGCAACTATGATTCTTACTATATTCTGGCTCCTTTGAACTGCAACTTTAATTCAACTCATGCTTTGATATTTTAGCTATTTCAATAAATAATTATTTAAAAGACCTAGCTCTACCATTAACCAGTTTATTCACCTTATTCATTCACAGCTTAACCTAGTGTGGTAACTTTAGTGTATGTAATATAATCAGAAATACAGTTTTTAAAATGTCCTGAGTCAGAACTTCTTTCTTCTTTTTTTTTTTTTTTGGCCAAGTCACATGGCATGCAGGATTTAGATCCCCAACCAGGGATCGAACCTGTGCCCCCTGCAGTGGAAGTAGAGAGTCCCAACCCCTGGACAGCCAGGAGATTCCTTTTTTTAAATTGTTTTTAACTTATTTCTTTAAAAGAAAATTCAAATACCAAATTTCAAAATAAACAATAGCCAACAAAGACCTAGCACAGCCAAAATAAATAAATGAATAAATTTAAAAAAATTTTTTTAAATGAACAATGATACCTATTATAAGAAGGAAAATAAGAGGGTTTTTTTTTTTTTTAATCCTTTTTTTTTTTTTTTTACTTAATAATTCTAAGAAAGCACAGGGGGGTTCTTTAACATAGCAGAAGATAGGAGCCCTATTAGAAGCAATACTGTGGCCTCAGAGTTCTTTAAAACAATCCAGAAGAAAAGTTGCCTTATCGAAATAAAAAGGTTTTGAGATACTCCTAACTGCAAAGCAGTAATTGATACTCCAGCACCTCTGAGAATGAGTAATGGGGAAGATGAGAGGATTTGTAAGGACCTCTGCTGTGCTACCAACATGACAACATGGAGCTGTGAGGTTGATTTTCCATCCTCAGACTCTGTAAGGCTCTCCTACTCCTGCGCTTGCTTCCCCTGGCCACTCACTCTCTGTTATTATTTGTGTTTCCTCCACACATAATAACCTCTATTGAAGACTGCATCTTACCTTGAATCACAGTATAGAGCTGATGTTCAATAATTGCAAAATGAAACCACAGATGGTGACCAGAATTTAAAGATTGATAACATCCACTCTAATTCATAAATCCACACTCTGAAACCAGCTATAATAATAAAAATTAAAACTACATCAGGAACATGTAGTTCTACTTCAAATATCAGGGAATGTTAAAACTACAGGGCAGGACTAAGAATTTTAAATGGTCTAGTTACACAGAAACCCATGGTGCATGCTGTTCTAAAAACACCAAGCACTCTTTTTAAACAGGAAAGGTTAAGTTCAAGCCTCAGATAATGAAAGACAGAAGAAAATTTTAAGGAATAAAGGAAACATTAAAGTGAAAAAAAAGACAAGATAATTTTATCTCTGGATTAAGACTTATTTTAATATACATAATGTATTGTACTTCATATAATTTATTAATGTCATTTTCTATAGGACACTGTAATTAATTCAGTGACATCAGTATTGACCTCATACAAACAAAGGATGAAAGCTGGGTTTCCTTGTGTACCAAATACAAAACATGTGCTAAAGAGTTACCACACATAGCAGTTACGAGAGATCAACTTTAAGGATGACTCAGGTTTACAGTAGTTGCTTCACACGGTTTTCCCTCAAGACATGGATGTCACCCAGTGTTACTGTGTTTGTGCAAATGCCATCTCTGGCCTGCCTGACTACCTCCTTTTGCCAGCCCCACTTTTGCCTGTTTTACTGCTGCCACTGCTAGATTTGCCAGATGATTTTGAAGAGAAGAGTCTTGTCATGAACTCAGAGACATCAGGCAATTCATGGTTGGAATTCAGCATATTCATTGACTGCTCCATTTCCTGTGGGAAGACAAAGCACATTGATATGAAAGGCAGAGGGATCTTTCAAGTCACCTAGCAACTAACAATTCCATTAAGGAAGGAGGAGAGAACCGTAAAAGGTACTGGTTCTGAGCAATGATGTAATGTCACACCCAAGAGCATTTCGAAACCATGTTTCATGCTTCCCTTATATCACTCAGCATTCTGATCCTCAGTAAATGCTCAAAAGTGTTGCCTGGGGTTTGATTCCATTTATGTTTTTGTAAAGGGGATTTTCTCTGATAATGGACATAATGTGATTATATTCCTGCCACCTAATTTTGTTTTCTGATTAAAATACTTTGTTTTAACAACTCATGCTTCTTCTAGATGCATTTAGCTAGAATATCAATCTTTAACTATATATCAAGCTATCAGAAAAGCTTGAAGATAACTATAGCATTTCCAAGACTTGATTCCTAAAGTGAAGTGAAGTCGCTCAGTCATGTCCGACTCTTGTGACCCCATGGACTACAGTTTTCCAGGCTCCTCCGTCCATGGGATTCTCCAGGCAAGAATACTGGAGTGGGTTGCCATTTCCTTCTCCAGGGTATCTTCCTGACCCAGGGATCGAACCCAGGTCTTCCGCATTGCAGGCAGACGCTTTACCCTCTGAGCCACCCGGGATTCCTAAGGGCCTTAGTAAATCTATGAACACTGTATGACTTGAATGACCTCAGTTACAGCATGTAAAGCAAGCAACACAAATGTTAAAATGTTACCGTCACTGGCAGGACCTAAGGAAATAGTACTTTTATTCTGAGGTTTCTGTCCTACCCCTTACTGGGCCAACAATCTCTAAAGTACTGTTCCACTTTTGACAATATTAATGTCTGCTTCATTTGAATTTCATGTGACATTACAAAAGTGAACTCATAATTGTATTGGTTCAAACATGAAAAAAAATAGGAAATAGCCTATTATCTATCATTTAAAATTGAGCTTTTAATTCAATTATTAGCTAGGGCTTTCTCCCCAAAGGTAGAGTTTTCAAGGAGAAAAATGCTTTAAATAAGGCCAGGAAAAGACACATTATAAATATAAATCAGATATATTAACATCCCCTAGTAATCAAGAATTAAATGTATATGGTAACAGGTCTTGAATCTCTCCAAAAATATATCAACTCTATTTTTGAATCTGTTCAATTCTGAAGCTCTTGAATGAACAGCTTTTTATACTTCATACTATGTGAAAAGCATTTTGCAAGAAATGAATTTTTAACCCAGTGTGACTTCTAATGCTTCCTTCTACTGATACCACAGAGAGTTAACTGCCTTAACAGATACAAGGATACAGGAGGTACACTTTCCGACCAACACTGAGGCAGACGCCAAAACTTAGCAATAAAACATTTTGAAACATCATAAAGCATTCTTCTTTCATGAAGTTTTTTTCTGCCATTCCAGGATGGGATATATGCCTATACAGAACTTAATCACCTAGTACCTCAGCAGACATTTTTATTTATGGATAGCTTATTTTTCCATTTAAAACACACAAACAAAAACACACACACAAATACACACACAATCCTTTGATGGACAGAAGAGTGCTTTATAAATACATTCTACTTCCTATAGTTAACTGAGCTTGTTGACAACAGAGATGACATATAACCCATCTTTGTATCCCCTGTATCCAGAACCTAAAAATTGATAATAAATATTTATTCAGTAATCAATAGGTGTGAATACATCAGTATATTAAATACAACAGAAAAACTTAGAATTCAGGAGCTGTATGTTGATGGTTTGGGTTGAAGAATAGATAATTTTTTCTTTTTCAATTCTGAAGATTTTATACAGAAGCCAATATTTGTAAGAGATGAGATGGTGGCACTAAATTTGAAGCATCTTACTTGGCAACTCCTATCCCCCTCACCAAACAGTATGATCGTGTGGTAGAGTTTGAAAACGACTATTCTACTTTTCTCCTGTGGTTTATCCAAACTTCTTTTGTGTGTCTGAATATATAAACTAAAAGTATATACTCTGAAGAACTTTATAAAATAAAGGTAGATTATAAGAAGCTACCATTTAGTGAAATATTTAGATTAGGTATACCAGAATCATTATGCATTTCAACTATTTAACAAGTGAGGTACAAACAGGCAAGTACTAAACAGAATGTCTTAACTGTATGAAGAGATCCAGGCTTTTATCAGACAGAACCAACTGAATTTATCTGGTCCAATGGAAACAATTAGATACCAGAAACATATAATACTGTATCAACACAACCTGTAGATGAGTTTGGCTTGGGAATTAGGGTAAAGCGGGACAAATGCAAGCCATTCAGCCACAAAGGATGACCAGGCATCAGAACATGGTTCAATCATCTTACCCGCCTCATGTCAGGATCACTTGTGTTGACCACTTTGGGCAGAAGCACAAATATCAATAATGGAAGAACCATCATCATAACCTGTGAAAGAAAAAAAATTCAGAAAATGTTTTTTCCACTTAACTGTAGAACAAAATCTGAACTTAACAACCAATGATGGAATTAAATATTGTAAAATGAATAAAACTAGCAGTCACCACTTCAATTCTATTGAATGAGCCCTGATGACAGCAAAGTGCACTGTTATAATATAAGAGCTTTATCTATAAGTTTGTGTGGACTTTATACAGACACCTTGCTTCGTATCTGTGCTACCTATCATTTTGCAGAGTTAAGAGTTTTATTTAACAGTTTGCAAACAGAACTATTTGTTCACTTTCTTCAATCTGCAGTCTGCCACTGAGATTGGTGATTGTGATGACCAGCTGAGCTTTTTCCAGACGACTTAAGGTTTTTGAAGAAAACAAAATAGCCCCCTTCTATGCTGGGAGGGATTGGGGGCAGGAGGAGAAGGGGATGACAGAGGATGAGATGGTTGGACGGCATCACTGACTCGATGGACATGAGTTTGAGTAAACTCTGGGAGTTTGTGATGGACAGAGAGGCCTGGCATGCTGCGATTCATGGGGTCACAAAGAGTCAGACACGACTGAGAGACTGAAGTGAACTGAATGCACAACATACTACTAGGCAACTACTATAGCAGACAAGTTTTAAAAAAATGACCTAAGAGCTTCTCGCACTGCATATATTCCCACGGAAATTTCAGAAATGAGAACGTAGAAGATATTTCTCAATTAGCTTTGGAGTCTCACTACTGATTTCGTCCATCCACTCTACCCTCCTGCTTCTTCACGCCTAACTGCAGATTCCAGGTACTAATTTATTCCTCTCAAAGGATATACAGCCTGAAACATCCCTCCTTGTGATCTAAATAACTATCATCAAGAAATATGATTAACACTTAAATAATTCTAAGGTAACAATTCAAGTTTCAAAAAACAGCAAAGAAAAAAAAAGTTAACTTTTTTCTGAAGAATTATGCTATTAGAATTTTATATTAGTCGATACCGTAACATCATTTCATGAAAATACCAAGTACTTAGACTACCACAGAACCACAGAATAACTTTTCTGTTCATTCCACATTCAAAAGAAAGAGAAAAAACATGTACTTGTCCCATCAAGAGGGCAATTTATTAAGTGATGGCACATTCATCAGTGGCCTAATATGCAGGTAGTAGGAGAAGGAGAGCTAAGTCACATGGCTTACGACACATGTGACTTATCCCATGACTTATTACATGTGTGACTTATCACATGACTGTGTGTGTGTTTAGCTGCTCAGTCGGGTCTGACTCTCTGCAACCCCATGGAGACTTACCACATACTCCTTCTATGTGAATTTTAAATGTAAGTATTTATCTAATTTCTGCTGCATATTTCAATGTCAAATCTACCATGCCATTCTTGATACTATTTTTTTCATTATGTAGTCCCAAAGCTATTATTTTCTTGAAATTCATAGACTAGTCACAATAATCCTTTCATCCAACAATTTGACCCCAGCTTTCCTATCACAGGGTTAGGATTTTTCAATTGCCTGTAAGCAAAGTAGAGATTAGTAAAGGTACTTTATTATAGCCTGATACATACCATTGGGTTCATCAGAAAGTCTGTCCAGCCCCAAGACTCCCTTTTAATAAAGTAAGAAGGTGGGCCTGAAGATTTCATCTGGAGAGGATAGGGCAGTCTGACCACTTCTGATGTTTTGATATAATTCACGTATCTTGCTCTGATAAAGCAACATGAAAAAAGCATCAGTATTCCTATTACAAGCATTACTAGTTAAAAGAATTGCTTATATTAGTATGCCTTATAATTACCTTTAGCTTTTTCCAGAATGCTTTGGCATTTAAATTTTTGATCTTGAAAATCTGATCAAAGAAGCTTCATCTATATGTCTAAGATACTTAGCAAAATGTAGAAAAGAAACTAGATTTAGAATCAAGAGACCTAGTTTCTAGTTACAGATCTGTTATTACCCAGGCTTGCAAGTCTTAAGTTCTTAACTTTTCTGGTTATGCCAAAAGTTCTTCTGGAATTCTTCCAGCTCTAAAGCTCTTTGATTCTATTTAATAATAAACTTATTTTGCTATAAATATATAAAAAGTTGGAATTTTTTGATTGTCTGAGATATGCATTATGGGGTATACCTAATTGCATAGGGTATTTTGCAAGAAAAACTTATGACTCAAGAAAGTCCTGCAACAGTGCCATAAGTGGTAACATTACATTTTTACCAGACATGCTATGAATTTTAATCACCCATGTCCACACATATTTCAGTGTACTTTTAAAAAATTGCTTCCCCCATTTCCTCTTATCATTTCTTTTTGGAACTTCTATTAGACAAGTGTTAGACCATTTCATTCTTTATGGCAGGGGCCAGGAGGGTGCAGAGGAGCCTGTGCTGGGTCTCCATTGCTGAGGAGGCTTCTCATTACAGTGGCTTCTCTTGTTGCGGAGCACCGGCTCTAGGGCTGGAGGGCTTCATTAATTGCGGCTCCTGGGCTCTAGAGCACAGGCTCAATAATTGCAGAGCAAGAGCTTAGTCACTCCATGGCATATGGGATTTTCTTGGATGAGGGATCAAACCCATGTCTCCTGAACTGGCAGGCAGATTCTTCCCCACTGAACCATCAGGGTAGTGCCTTTTTCATTCTTTGCTCCACATCTTGTTAAACTCTCACATTCAGAGTCCTTTCCTTCATCTGTATTGATTTCTGGCTAATTTTTCTGATCTGTCCACACATTCATTGAGTTTTATATTCCAAAGCATACACTGATTGCAAAAGTTCAATTTTATTTTATTTTTCATATGGTCTATTTGGTATTATCTATGGTCTATTTTGGTATTATGGCAAGGAGTATTTTTGCTTAAAGCATTTTAAATATACCTTAAACCATCTTATCTAGTCTATATCCAATAGTTCTACTATCTAGAGTTCTCAGGGCTTCCCCGGTGGCTCAGTGTGAAGACTCCACCTGCCAATACAGGAGACATGAGGACCATCCCTGATCTGGGAAGATCCCACATGCCATAGAGCAACTAAGCCCGAGTGCCACAACTACTGAACTTGTGTTCTAGAGTCCAGGAGGTGCAATTAATGCAGCCCTGGAGCCCTAGAGCTGGCGCTCCACAACAGGAGAATCCACTGCAGTGAGAAGCCCTCACACCACAACTAGAGAGTAGCCCGTTTCCTGCAACTACAGAAAAGCCCACACAAAAACGAAGACACAGCACAGCCAAAAATAAATAAACAAATAAATAAAATTAGAGTTATCAGATGTCTGATTCATCTGCTAACTCCATGGACATTGCTTTCTTGGGTATTTTTTATAAGTTAAGTAGATGTTACTTATGTTTGGGTGTGGACAGAGAGTATCTGCCTCCAGAGAGGTTATGCACTCATCTCTGCCAGGAGTCCAGGATTATGACCAGGGATCACATCATTAATTTTTCAGGCTGGAATTTTTTGGATCATGCAGGAAGTAATAAGTGCATACCCCAAATTTCAATGAGGGTATGACCATCAATTTTCAGGTAGATTTTTCCCTCCAAAAGCCAGGGCCAGGTTGGGAATCTGATCTCTTGGGTTTCAGGACAAGGGTTGAGGAGAGAACCAAGTCTCTAGTCTGACTCTGACTCCCAGAATGCCCAAAGCTTGCCTTCCATCTACACACTGCTAATAAAATCTAAGCATCTTGGTGAGAGAATAACAAATTCCCCAGGTGGGAAAACAGTTTATTCTCTGGGAAATTCCCTTACTTTGGGGGGAGTTATACATTTAAAAGGAAATTTTTATCATGTTTTATCCAGCATTTCTAAAAATTTTCATTTGGCCAAAATGTCAGAAATGGAAGTCCCATTTATTTGAAACTAATTTATCATGGACACTTGCAAAACACTGGTCAACAATATTAGTATCTTATATAAATCCTTCTTTGTTCTCTACTCTGTTGCCCACCCCCCAATTATTAAAATGATAAGGGCCTTTTTTCAAAGCTATGCTTCAAGTATCCAATCATCAGGAATAAATCTGCAAATATGAATCCCACTGTTGCAACCAATCCTTAAAAGTTAAAGCAGGTAGTACTCTTTATCCAAGGTGAAAGGGCGAATAAAACTTTGTATTTTAGGAAAATATTTCTAACTGCTTAGACTACTTTATTCAAAAGGGGAAAAGATACACCCAATTGAATACAGAGTTTCAGAGAATAGCAAGGAGAGATAAGAAAGTCTTCTTAAGAGAACAATGCAAGGAAATAGAGAAAAACAATACAATGGGAAAGACCCTTCAAGAAAACTGGAGCTACCTAAGGGATCATTCCACGCAAAGATGGGCACAATAAAGAAAAGAAATGGCAAGGACCTAACAGAAGCAGAAGATATTAAGAAAAGGTGGCAAGAATACACAGAACTAAACAAAAAAAGTCTTACACGATCCAGATAGCCATGATGGTGTGGTCACGCACCTAGAGCCAGACATCCTAGAGTGAAAAGTCAAGCGGGCCTTAGGAAGCATCGCTACAAACAAAGCTAGTGGAGGTGATGGAATTCCAGTTGAGCTATTTCAAATCCTAAAAGATGATGCTGTTAAAGTGCTACACTCAATATGCCAGCAAATTTGGAAAACTCAGTGGTGGCCACAGGACTGGAAAAGGTCAGTTTTCATTCCAATCCAGAAGAAAGGCAATGCCAGAGAATGTTCAAACTACCACATAACTGCATTCATTTCACACGCTAGTAAGGCTCAAAACCTTCAAGCTAGGCTTCAACAGCACCTGAACCGAGAACTTCCAGATGTTCAAGCTGGATTTAAAAAAGGCAGAGGAAACAGAGGTCAAATTGCCAATTAGTTCAATCATAGAAAAAGCAAGAGAGTTCCAGAAAAACATCTACTTCTGCATCACTGACTACGCAAAAACCTGTGTGGATCACAACAAACTGTGGAAACTTCTCAAGCAGATGGGAAAACCACATCACCTTACCTGCCTCCTGAGAAAACTGTATGCAGGTCAAGAAGCAACAGTTAGAACTAGACATGGAACAATGGACTGGTTCAAAATTGGGAAAAGAACACGTCAAGGCTGTATATTGTCACCCTACTTATTGAACTTATATGCAGAGTACATCATGCAAAATGCTGGGCTGGATGAAGCACAAGCAGGAATCAAGATTATGGGAGAAATATCAACAACCTCAGATATGCAGATGATACCATTCTAATGGAGCCTCTTGATAAGGGTGAAAGAGGAGAGTGAAAAAGCTGGCTTAAAACTCAACATTCAAAAAACTAAGATCATGGCATCTGGTCCCATCACTTAATGGCAAACAGATGGAGAAAAAATGGAAACAGTGGCAGAGTTTATTTTCTTGGGCTCCAAAATCACTGAGGATAGTGACTGTAGCCATAAAATGAAAAGATGCTTGCTCCTTGGAAAAAAAGCTATGACAAATCTACACAGCATATTAAAAAGCAGAGACATCACTTTGCCAACAAAGGTCTATATAGTCATAAATGATGTGAGAGCTGGACCATGAGGAAGGCTGAGCTCCTAAGAATTGATGCTTTTGAACTGTGGTGCCAGAGAAGACTCCTTGGATAGCAAGGAGATCAAATCAGTCGACCCTAAAGGAAATCAACCCTGAATATTCATTGGAAGGATTGGTGCTGAGGCTGAAGCTCCAATACTTTGGCCATCTGATACGAAAAGCTGACTCATTAGAAAAGACCCTGATGCTGGGAAAAACTGAAGGCAAGAGGAGAAGGGAGTGACAGAGGGTGAGACGGTTGGATGGCATCACTGACTCAAAGGGCATCAATATGAGCAAACTCCAGGAGATAGTGAAGGACAGGGAAATGTGGCGTGCCAAATGGGATGCCATGCGATCGCAAAGAGTCAGACATGACTTAGAAACTGAACAACAGCTTTATTCATAATTCAAAGTAAAAAGAATAAATAAGAACAAATTAAGAGTTTTTAATCAACAGATATCCCATTTTAAACAACTCTCATTCCCTCCAGTATTCCGTTTTTTGTTTGTTTGGCCTGGCCACTCAGCTCATAGTATCTTAATTCTCCAACGAGGGATTAAACCCAGGCTCACTGCAATGTAAGTGCAGAGTCCCAACTACTGAACCCCAGGGAACTCCCAGTATTTTCAGTATTTTTTAAAGACTCTCAAACTTATATAAAGTGCATATGGTAAATCTACAAACCCCTCCATGTCCACACTTGCAATTCTAAAATATATAAAAAATCATGATACATTCTTTACAGTTTAGATATTAACATACTAGGGGTTTTACATATAAATATATATTTTTTAAATTTTATGCCTCTAAAAAGACATGAGAAAGTCAATAGCTAATGAGAATCAATTACTTTGAAACAATCCATTTATTACACTAAAAATATTTATAAACATATTTGCAGGATATCACTTTAACTAAAGTTTTACCCTTGTTCTGAGTAGCCAAGTAATATTAGAATCTGGACAAAGTAGAATATTCTAAGACAACAATTTAACTTCAAAAATATAGGAGAAAGTAATTTGCTTCTAAAGAATTTTTTTTTCATAGCATCACAGTATTGGTTTCATAATAATACCAAGAATTTAAATTACACAGAATAACTGCGTTCACTACACATGCTAAAAGAGGAAAAAGAAAACTCTACCTATCCATTATCAGAAGCTGACATCAGTGAACTAACATATAGCTGATATAACGGATGTATGATATAAAGCTCAACATATGACTATTTTAATTACAACATATTTACATATTATACTTTAAAAATGTTCAATAATCAAAAAAAAGTACAGGAAGAAGGAAAGCACTTTGGGAGTAAACGCTGACTCAAATATAAACATTATGGTACAAACCAAACACCTCTCTTACATCAACTCAACCTGAGGTCTCCACAAATCAACCTAAATATGCTAGGCATGTGAAGAAAAGATCGGTAATAAAATACAGTTCCTCTAACCCCAAATTATTTTTGCCTTTGCATGACCTCTTTTTTATTACTGCATGCATGCTTAGTTGCTCAGCTGTGTCCGACTCTTTGCAACCCTATGGACTGTAACCCGTTAGGCTCCTTTGTCCATGGGATTTTCCAGGGGAAGAATACTGGAGTGGGGGTCGGCATATCCTCTCCAGGGGATCTTCCCAACCCGGGGATTGAACCCAAGAGTCCTGAATCTCCTGCATTGGCAGGCAGATTCTTTACCACTGAGCTACCTGAAAAGATTGATTACGGCAACACGAAGTAATTCTGTGATAGCTCAAACAAAGAAGAGATATTACCATTTTAACTCTTTAGTACTTGTCAATTACAGCTCAATAAAGCAAACAAGCAAGAAAGAAAACTGTTTCCTATACCTCCTGGTCAGATTACACCAAAGAGAGCACTATTGGCATGAGACTAATAACAAATAAATCAACTGGGCTTATAATAGCAGAAGGCTAAATCTGAACACTGTGGACATCTACACAACTGATTCTAACTTGAAATGGGTCTGTGATATTCCAGAATTAGTTCAAAATTTTCACTCGACTTCAAAGCATGTGTTCATCTACTTAGAAATTCTAAAACTTTTTCCTGTCTTCCAGCCTCTAATACTGTACTTTTTCTCATTATGATCTTCATTTTGAAATAAACTCCATGAAATTATCAAAATATCCCAATGAAAAATAAATGATAAATATTTTCAACTTAGAAAAGTTAAATTATTTCCAACTTTAATAATCGCATTTCAATTAAAACTTTCACAGTGCTTTTGCTCCTATAGTAAGTAATCTTACCTGTTCTCTATATAGTCATATCAGGAGTTTTAAAATAAATATTAAGCCAGAGCAGGAGAAAGTTCAACTGTACAATATTATCAATACTCAAATTAGAACAATATAAGGATGCTTTAAATGTTTTAAGGAATACCTTCAGTTTACACAAGAAACCTTTCAACCTTAAATATAAACTCTGAAAGGAATATATAACGAGGTACTCAGGAGCCTAGCCTTTGGTAAAAATTAAATCAGCTGTCCTTACCTCATTTTGCCTTTTGAAGTGATATCTACTCGGACAGGATCAAACCTGTAAGCTGGAGAAATAACTTCCACTACATAAGATCCAGAAGGTATATCATGAACCACAAAACTCCCATCCGTCCTGAAACAATGAAATTATCATTATTTAGTCACTTATGATCAACAGTTTATTCCTTTGTTTTAAATCATCAGTTAACTCCCAAACCAATACCCCCCAAAATGACGAAGTATTTAGCAAAATAAAACAAACCCAAACTGGTGAGAGTTGTTCCACATTTCAGCTTCCATAATTACACTGCATGGGTAATGAAAATGCCCCAGAACATTCCACAGAGAACCCTGACACAGAAAGCACTTCTCTTCCATCTGCAGGACAGAGATGAGAGGTGACAGGAGTACAGGTCCAACTTTAAAGTCATGTCTTCATTCAAGGGAATGAATATGTTATTCCTACAATACTGGGGTTCCAATTTTGCCAAACCCCTCCAACAATTTCTTAATTAAAAATGGCTTTTTTCCTTAGTTTTAATTTGCATTTTGTTTTCTTGTTTTTTCTTCTTTTTTACAAAAAAAAAAAAAGTAATTAAATATTGCTTGTTCCACTTGTTACAAATAGTTCCCATCTATTTTGGTTACTTCTTTTTGACTATGTGTAAGTTTAAAATGTTTATGGGGGTTAAAACCATCCACTTTTGCCTTACTGATTCTTCTAAACCTTCTAGACTAAGAAAACTACCCCATCCAGAACTAGTCATTTCAGGTTCACAGACCAAAATTAATTTGTTTTGCTAATGAGAAACTGCCATTCTGATGGCAAAAAAAGTTTATGATTCAGGAGAACAAAGATTCTAAAAGGACTGATTTTATCAAAGAACTGCCAGTCTCACAATAACGTTAAAACAATGTTCCTTACATCATTAGGCTCTTTCACAGTTAAAGGAATGATTCTGTCACATCCACCATGTTGACTAAAAAGTAAGAGGAAAAAGTTCCATACTATTTCAAAGTACACACTAAACTGAAACAGAGTTGAAATATAAACATCAAGTTAACTTATTTCTGGGCTAGACGTCTTCTATTTTCCCTCAGATCATTCTCCAACCTTCTCCTCTCCGAACAGCAGGAAAGGAAGAAAACGAGCTTAGTATACTTTCCTCCCAGCTCTTTCCATGCGAGGCCCCCTGACTGGCTTTGGCAAGGGACCCAGCTCCTCTCTAGGCCGTTCTTTCCTCTTTTCTAGATTCCAATAACCTCTATTTCCCTGCCTCCATTCAGCCTTAGAGGTGACAACAGCCTTGATGTTGTAAACTTCGGAGTACTGCTTAATCTGATTGTTTCCTTACACCACGACCACCCTGGTTAATCCTTTCATTAAACTTTCCTTGAATTACTCTAATTATTCAGTTTCTTGATGGAACCCTAACTGAATGAATTTCAAAATTTTTTTCTAGGTCCAGAAAAACAGAGAGTTCAATTAATTCCTGTGCAATACAAATAATATCAGAACTAATAGCATAAAGAAAAAGCAAATATATTTTTCATCCTAGGGTAAACAGTTTACTTTAAAAGATAACATACACATTTAACAATGAAAACTTAAAACCTGGTTTTTAAAATGTACTCTGCAATACACAGACCTTGCTGGACTCTGATCTGAAAGAATAAACACATTAAAAGTATTTCTGAAGTAAGTGGGGAAACATAAAAATGGATTGGGTACTAAATGACATTATTACATATTTTGTGAAATCAGTAACGGTACTGTGGGTTTTTTAAGCCCTTATCTTTCAGAGATACATAACAGTGCTTTTACAAGTCAAATTATATTATGTTTAAGATCATATTAAAATATTCCAGAAAGTAAAGAGGTGCATATAGCAGATATGAAATCAAACAGTAAGCTGTGATGAGTTCCTAAGTTATTCTGTTTATTTTAGCATATGTCTGAAGTTTTCCATAATAAACAGTTCAAAAAATTTATAGTATGTAATCTTATATAAAGCATAGCACATAATTTAAAAAAACTGAAAACTATCTAAATGCCCCCAAACAGAGGACAAGATAAATTAAGTTCACATACACAGTGATGAGAGAAAGAAGTGGCATGGGTAGTCTTCAGTTGAAACTCCCCTAATCTTCTATTAGTAAAGTCTCAAGTCACCTTCAACAAGCATAATAAACACAGTCAAAATTGCAGGCTTGTTATGTATAACAGGTACAGGACAAATTACCTATCCCTCTTCCAAAATGGTTGCCACAATAAGCCCCTCATATTAATTCTCAACCTTTCTACATAGACATGAAAGAACACGAAATGGCACCAGAAGCTGTTCACAAAATATTAAATGAAAAAAATCAAGTTACAAAGCACTGTATATTGTATATCAGTATAAAAATGTCAATTCCAAAAAGATGTAACAAAATGCTAAGGCTTGCTATCTATATTCTGTTTATATTTTCTTCAATAAACAAATCACAAATTATTTTCAAAAAAAATAATGCTTTTTTTTAAAAACTGTATATGGCAGAAGAGAGATCAAATGGTTAATCATGGCTAATTTTCTAAAGCTTAATGAGTTTTATTATTAAAAGATCATTTATTAGGGTAAAACTTCAAGAATGGCCTAATGCCAGATTTTTAATGATAAACAGCACTTTAAAAATGATCGTAAGCTTCTCTTCACTATTTATTAAACTGAGTTTGAAATTCTCATTCGAAGGCACCCAGAGACTCTGAATATTTACAACACATATTTAGAATTAAATTGTCTTGTTTTCAGATACCACTTGTTAGTATACAAACCCACCAGAGGTACACTTCCTTTCCCAAATACTTTCAGTTCAAAGTTTCACTTTCCAAGCAGTAATTGAAAGATTTAAAACATCATATTACACTTATGCCTAGATACCTGAAAAGCAGGCTGATACAGAACTACAGTGCTAATAAATTCCCCACATCTTTTAAATATAGGCTCAATTCCTATTTCTATTCATTGCCAGTCAGGACAGAAGAGCATAAACACTGTATAGTCTTACATAAATGACAACAGTGATGCTGCAAATCCCTCGATAACTTCAAGTGTAAAAAAGAACAACAATCCCACTTCCAGGCAAAAAAGGTGCTTTGATTAGGGACTTGAGGGCCCATTAATTTTAGAAGTAGCAACATTAGCCTCCAGTCTGTGTCATCACTAGAAGCCCTGTGGGCTTTGAGAATTCCCACTTGCTTAGCATCATTCTACACAACATGAAGCTACCAAAAGACTGAAATGAAGTGGAAAAAGAGGCCAAAGTCCAGGAAAACCAGATGAGGTAAAAAAGGAAAGAATTCATCAAAAGACAAATAAAGGGTCCACCTGTCCCCAGGGCCCAGAAGTGGTGGTCCCCATCCAGGGCTAAAAGGGAGTTGAAGATAACTGACTCCACTGCTCTGGCCCTGGGACGAGCACCTGCTATCCTCATTTCTGTGGTACAGGATCGGGAAGGGGAAAACGTCAGACTGCCTGGCAAGGTACCCCCGGCACAGCCCCGCTAGCGGTGCTTGCCCTTTCACCCTCGGACAGCGACGTCGTCAGGTTTTGACACTTAGCGCCCCTAGGGGGAATTCCCTTGCAGCTTCCATCCCAATTGCTTTCGCGCTGCCCTCAGGATGCTCACTTCAGAAAGCCGACGTGCTCTTCTCCGTCTACCAGCACTCGGGCCGCCGAGATCCAGTCCTGGGGTTTCACTCCAGGAACAACCGCACGCCCCTCAATCTTGAAGCGATCTCCAATGCCGACCCCACTCCCTCCTGACCCCTCGGAGGTAGACCCAGAGACCTCCGAGCTCTGGGCATCCCTTGATAGTAGCAGCAGGAGGACGGAAAAGAAGGCCCAGAGAGTGGCCGCCATGACAGCAGGTCTCGGCGGTCAGGCCGGTAGCCCCGGAAACCCTCCCAGTCTCTCGCAGTCGCCGCAGCCGCGCGCTGATGTCGTCATCTCTGCGCGCCGGTTTCGGGCGCCCACTGTGGGCTCAAACCGCAGCGCAGGAACCTCGTCCAATCCACTAGCGAGATGCGAGTGTTGTGGCTACTTCCGCGCGCTAGAGAATGGAGGGCGCTGTGAGGTGCGCCACTTAAGGCAGTTGCCCCCAAAGTGAAAGTGAAGTGTGAGTTGCCGTGGTCCCCACTGAGAGGGACGAGGATCTTAAGTGTGTGTTGCCTGTGAAGTCGCTTCAGTCGTGTCCGACTCTTTGCGACCCTATGGACTGTGGCCCACCAAGCTCCTCTGTCCTTGGGATTCTTCAGGAAAGAGTGGGAGTGGGTTGCCATGCCCTCCTTCAGGGGATCTTCCCAACCCAGGGGTCGAACCCTCATCTCTTATGCCCCCTGCATTGGCAGGCGGGTTTTTTTTTTTTTTTTTAAACCACTAGCGCCACCTGAAAAGTAAAAAAAAAAAAACAACAAAAAACAAAAATTAAGACTAAGAGGGATGAGGATCTTAAGTAGTGTCTGCAAATGAGGCTCTGATTTAGATAGAAACAAGTCCAGTACAGAGCGTTTAAAAAGCCTTTAGAGATTCCGCAGGCCGTGCAAGATGAAAAGCCTCCCGTTTGTATGTTTAAAGGAGATAACATCTCTGCACAGAAAAACAGCTGGAAAAATACGTAAACTAAGGGTTACGTCTGGTGAAAAGGGAAAGAGTTTGAGGTAATTTATCTGCATTTATTTATCTACATTACACCATTCGTCCAGTTTTGAATGCTTTACCGTGGTAACAAATGAGTGGGGGGAATGGACTGCAGCATGCCAGGCTTTTCTATCCATCACCAACTCCTAGAACTTACTCAAACTCATGTCCAGTTGGTGATGCCATCCAACCATCTCATCCTCTGTCGTCCCCTTCTCCTCCTGCCTTCAATCTTTCCCAGCATCAGGGTCTTTTCAAATGAGTCAGCTCCTTGCATCAGGTGGCCAAAGTATTGGGAGTTTCAGCTTCAGCATCAGTCCTTCCAATGAATACTCAGAACTGATTTCCTTTAGGATGGACTGGTTGGATCTCCTTGCAGTACACGGGACTCTCAAGCATCTTCTCCAACACCACAGTTCAAAACCATCAATCCTTAGGGGCTCAACTTTGTTTATAGTCCAACTCTCACATCCATACATGACTACTGGAAAAACCAGAGCTTTGACCAGACCTTTGTTGGCAAAGTAATGTCTCTGCTTTTTAATATTCTGTCTAGGTTGGTCATACCTTTTCTTCCAAGGAGCAAGAATCTTTTAATTTAAAGACTGCAGTCACCATCTGCAGTGATTTTTGGAGCCCCCAAAAATAAAGTCTCTTACTGTTTCCATTGTTTCCCCATCTATTTGCCATGAAGTAATGGGGCTGAATGCCATGATCTTAGTTTTTTGAATGTTGAGTTTTGTTTTTTTTTTTGGAATGTTGAGTTTTAAGCCAACTTTTTCACCCTCCTCTTCTGCTTTCATCAAGAGGCTCTTTAGTTCTTTTCCCTCTCTTCCATAAGGGTGGTTCATCTGCATATCTGAGGTTATTGATGTTTCTCCTTGAAATCTTGATTCCAGCTTGTGCTTCATCCAGACCAGCATTTCTCATGACGTACTCTGCATGTAAGTTAAATAAGCAGGGTGACAATACACAGCCTTGGCGTACTCCTTTCCCAATTTGGAATTAGTCTGTTCCATGTCCAGTTCTAACTGTTGCTTCTTGACCTGCATATGGATTTCTGAGGAGGCGGGTCAGGTGGTCTGGTATTCCCATCTCCTGAAGAATTTTCGACAGTTTATTGTGATCCACATAATCAAAAGCTTTGGTGTAGTCAATAAAGCAGAAATAGATGATTTTCTGGAACTCTCGTGCTTTTTAAGTGATCTAACGGATGTTGGCAATTTGATCTCTGGTTCCTCTGCCTTTTCTAAATCCAGCTTGAACATCTGGAAGTGAACGGTTCAGATACTGTTGAAGTCTGGCTTAGAGAATTTTGAGCATTACTTTGCTAGTGTGTGAGATGAGTGCAATTGTGGGGTAGTTTGGCATTGCCTTTCTTTGGTATTGGAATGAAAACAGACCTTTTCCAGTCCTGTGGCCACTGTTGAGTTTTCCAAATTTGCTGGTGTATTGAGTGCAGCACTTTTACAACAACATCATTTAGGATTTGAAATAGCTCAACTGGAATTCCATCACCTCCACTAGCTTTGTTTGTAGTGATGCTTCCTAAGGCCCACTTGACTTCACATTTCAGGATGTCTGGCTCTAGGTGAGTGATAACACCATCGTGATTATCTGGGTCATAAAGATCTTTTTTATATAGTTCCTATGTGTATTCTTGCCACCTTTTCTTAATATCTTCTGCTTCTGTTAGGTCCATACAATTTCTGTCCTTTATTGTGCCCAACTTTGCATGAAATGTTCCCTTGGTATCTCTAATTTTCTTTAAGAGATCTCTAGTCATTCCCATTCCATTGTTTTCCTCTATTTCTTTGCAATGACCACTGAGGAAGGCTTTCTTATCTCTCATTGCTATTCTTCGAAACTCTGCATTCAAATGGGTGTATCTTTCCTTTTCTCCTTTGCCTTTTGCTCCTCTTTTCTCAGCTATAAGAGAGGCTGTAAGGCCTCCTAGATAGCCATTTTGCTTTTCTGCATTTCTTTTTCTTGGGGATGGTCTTGATCTCTGCCTCCTGTACAATGTTATGAACCTTCATCCATAGTTCTTCAGGCATTCTGTGTATCAGATCTAGTTCCTTAAATCTATTTCTCACATCCACTGTATAATCGTAAGGAATTTCATTTAGGTCATACATGAATGGTCTGTTGGCTTTCCCTACTTTCTTCAATTTAAGTCTGAATTTGGCAATAAGGAGGTTCATGATCTGAGCTACAGTCAGTTCCTGGTCTTGTTTTTGCTGACTGTATAGAGCTTCTCCATCTTTGGCTGCAAAGAATATAATCAGTCTGATTTCATATTGACCATCTGGTCATGTCCATGTGTAGAGTCTTCTCTTGTGTTGTTGGAAAAGGGTGTTTGCTATGACCAGTGCATTCTCTTGGCAAAACTCTGTTAGCTTTTGACCTGCTTCATTTTGTACTCCAAGACCAAATTTGCCTGTTACTCCAGGTACGTCGACTTTCTACTTTGCATTCCAGTCTCCTATAATAAAAAGGACATATTTTTGGATGTTAGTTCTAGAAGGTCTTGTAGGTCTTCATAGAACCATTCAACTTCAGCTTCTTCAGCATTACTGGTCGGGATACAGACTCAGATTACTGTGATATTGAACAGTTTGCCTTGGAAATGAACATTCTCTCGAATGTTTCCACGAACAAACGAGATCATTCTGTCATTTTTGAAATTGCATCCAGGTACTCCATTTTGGACTCTTTTTGTTGACTATGATGGCTACTCCATTTCTGCTAAGGGATTCTTGGCCACAGTAGTAGATATAATGGTCATCTGAGTTAAATTCACCCATTCCAGTCCATTTTAATTCACTGATTCCTAAAATGTCTATGTTTCACTCTTGCTGTCTCCTGTTTGACCACTTCCAATTTGCCTTGACTCATAGACCTAACATTCCAGGTCCCTATGCAATATTGCTCTCTATAGCATCGGACTTTACTTCTGTCACTAGTCACATTCACAACTGGGTGTTGTTTTTGCTTTGGCTCCGTCTCTTCATTCTTTCTGGAGTTATTTCTCCACTGATCTCCAGTAGCATGTTGGGCACTTACCGACCTAGGGAGTTCATCTTTCAGTGTCCTATCATTTTGCCTTTTCATACTGTTCATGGGGTTCTCACGGCAAGAATACTGAAGTGGTTTGGCATTCCCTTCTCCAATGGACCACATTTTGTCAGAACTCTCCACCATGACCCGTCCGTCTTGGGTGGCCCTACACAGCATGGCTCATAGTTTCATTGAGTTAGACAAGGCTGTGGTCCATGTGATCAGATTGGTTAGTTTCTGTGATTGTGGTTTTCATTCTGTCTGCCTTCTGATGGAGAAGGATGAGAGGCTTATGGTAGCTTCCTGATGAGAGACTGACTGGGGGGGAAACTGGGTCTTGTTCTGATGGGCAGGGCCATGTTCTGTAAATCTTTAATCCAATTTTCTGTTGATGGGCAGGGTTGTGTTCCCTCCCTGTTATTTAACCTGAGACCAAACTAGAGGAGGTAATGATGATATTGGCGACCTCCTTCAAAAGGTCCCATGCATGCACTGCTACACTCAGTGCCCCCAGCCCTGCAGCAGGCCATCGCTGACCCATACCTCCCCTGGAGACTCCTGGACACTCATGGGCAAGTTGGGGTCAATCTCTGGTGGGGTCTCTGCTCTTTTCTCTGGGTCCTGGTGTGCACAAGCTTTTGTTTGTGCCCTCCAAGAGTCTGTTTCCCCAGTCCTGTGTAAGTTCTGGTGGCCCTATGGTGGGGTTTAATGGTGATGCCATTTAACCTCCAAGAGGGCTTATGCCATACCCAGGTCTATGGCACCCAGAACCCCGGCCCCTGCAGCAGTCCACTGCTGACTTACACTTCCACAGGAGACACTCAAACACAGTTCTTGCTGAGTCTCTGTGGGGGTCACTGGGTCCAGGTGCACACAAGGTTTGTTTGAGCCCTCCCAGCATCTCTGGTGTGCGCAAGGGTTTCTGTTGGCCTTAGACATTGCCACTCTTAGAGTTGGCCTCCCAGAGAAGAGCAGCAAGAACTGGAAAAAAAAAAAAAGAGAGATACAAGAGCCAAGGACTCTGAACCCCTTGGCAGGGTGTAGTGACTCAAGCTCCGGGGACCACCCCATACTCTATTCTGAGTGTCAGCAACTGCAGCTTAGGAGTACTTTCCCTGAGTCTTCTGAAGACGGCCATTTCTTCACACTTAAACTTTTGAAGGAGCAGAGATGTTTTAAAAAGATCATGTGCTCCAACCCTCCCCACAAACACCAACCATCAAAACTATGCTAAATTATAAAGTTAAATTTCACTTTTCTCAAATGGTACAAAAATTTACAAATATGCAGAAATAAAAATAGCTTCATCACAAATTTTTCCTGTTTTCTTTCACACAGTTTTGGTGACCCTTGCTGATGCCTTAGACACATGTTCAGTTTGATTACTATGTAATCATTATTCGTCTTAATACTCCAGGTAGAAGCTGGAAAATTTACTTTTTATGTGGGGCAAAGGGTGGCAGAGGACCAGTGGCACAGTGTAACTGAACTCTCTGTATCCTCATTTCTCCCTTTCTCTTTCTGTCCCTACCTTACTGTCACTCTAATACCAAACTATCCAATGTTTTGACCCTTCATTTGCCTGGTTTATACCTCTCCAGAGGCATTAGAAGAATTGATTTCAAACTGTCCTGCTGGAGAAGACTCTTGAGAGTCCCTTGGACTGCCAGGAGATCAAACTAGTCAATCCTAAAGGAAATCAACCCTGAATATTCATTGGAAGGACTAGTACTGAAGCTCTAATACTTGCCCTGATGCGAAGAGCCAACTCATTGGAAAAGACCCTGATGCTGGGAAAGATTGAGAGCAGGAGAAGGGGGAGACAGAAGATGAGATGGTTGAATGACATGACTGCCTCAGTGGACAGGAGTTTGAGCAAACTCTGGGAGATAGGGAAGAACAGGGAAACATGGCCTGCTGCAGCCTACGGGGTTGGAGAAAGTGAGACACACTTAAGAGACTGAAGAACATACAAGAGGCATTAGATGGAGGAGAGAAGGCTAAGCAATGCTTTCAGTTGGTGTGAAATTGTTATCTCTGATGTTTTTCAGGTAAACCACAGGGATTGCATAGAAGGAAATGGCAACCCACTCCAGTATTCTTGCCTGGAGAACGCCATGGACAGAGGAGCCTGGTAGGCTACAGTCCATAGGGTCACAAAGAGTCGGACACGGCTGAGCAATTTCACTTTCACTTTCAACTCCAAATTATACAAGTTATTCCATAATATAGCATATAAAATAAACTATAATTATAATGAAATATTTTAGAAAGATTTTGTGCTATACTTCCTCTGTTTGCCCAGTCAGATCCACTTTCTACCTTTCACTCCACTTTGTGCCTGGAAGGATTGCAAAAACTTGATTCCTTTGCCCTCTGAGTGCTTCCAGTTGGATTCAGCCAATAGGAAGTATAAGTAAGACATCCTTTTTAGTTTTCTTCAATGTCCATATTTCCAAGAAAGTTTAACAAAGGGATAATTTACAATCACCACTTCACATCTTCTATCTGTTTTCTCAAAGATCCTGACCCATGTGAATTTCAAGCAGACCTACTTTATTATGGTAAATGATGTAAAAGTGAGAGGTGATCAGTTTATCCTTCAGGATTTTTGCTTTCTCTCCTTATTTTGCTGCCTGGTTCTTGGCTTCTTCAAATCATGGCCACAAGGGGGTGAGCAAGCATAAGGACAGAGGCAGCACTCTAAAACCAAACAAGGGATATTTATAAATATTGGGTTATACCACAGAGGTTGACTCTGAGTTTTATAGGTAATATTTATTTTGTTTTTCAAAGAGTTATGTTTCTGATTTTTAAAAATATTTTATAATTACAAACATAAATATATATACAAATTTTTAAAATATAAGGCTATCTTAAAAAAGAAATTAAAATTGTTAAATTATATATATATATAATAGGATTTGTTTTGAACTCGTAAGAGTTGAATCAGCCAAAGGGCAGTTGCCACCCTTATCTAGAGTTTTCATGATCACTTAATGTGGAATCTTTGGTGATAATTTTAATCTCTTTTCCCACTGTCTCAGTATTCTGTTTGTCAGCATCTCACAGTATCATGGTGCTTTTCAAACCATTCTTCACACTTTTACTGTCATAGTAGGTTATAAGGTGTGACTACAAAGTAATGAGAATCATACTTTTAGCTTCTCTGCTTATATTTTAAGTCAATGGGTTTATTTTTTAAAATAAGAGTATACTAGCTGAATGCTTGGGAAACTTTAGCTGTGCTAATCCCCAAATACCCTGCTACTTAAAGTGATTTTTGCCCTCTGAGTTTTCAAACCTCATTTACTTCAAGTAGGTTAGCTAATCTTTTTCAATCAAGTAACCTGGAGCCAATTCCCTTAATATTTAAAAATGCCTATCATCCACTAGGACCCGAGGTTTGACTTTCTAAAGTTCCCTCTGGAAGTCTTCTGAAATGGACTTAGAGTTCAAGAGGCATCAAATTTGCCTTAATTCCTACAGAAATAAATCACATTGGAGGTTTCACTTTTTTGTTTTACCCTAAATTCTCATCTCTTCCACCACATTCTTTGAAAATCTAAGTATAAGAAAGTAAGAAAGTGTGAAGATATGCTAAACAGCTTAAATATGAGGAGAAAGCAATCACCTCTGACATTAAGAGGCAAAAACTTAAACATCCCCTGTTGTTCTAGCAAAAGTGCTCTGAGTTTGCTAAAATTTACATATTGTTAGTGTATTTGGACAGTAATGAAAAAGCCGAAGTGTCAGCATAAAGGAATTAAGCCACACTTAACTGCCTTCTGTGCCTTTGGGCTCTCCTGGCCTGGTGGACCCACTTGGCACTCACTTGTGTTGCAGAGTAGGAATGTTCGATGCAGCGCAGGAACCGAAGCTGAAGGACTGACTCCAAGACCAGTCACGGTGCCCGAGAAGGAACTGCAGCTGAACTCTAGGCTCACAGAAGACCTTTGTGAGCCCTCCTTGGGCTTGCTTTCTGTTGTCTGCCTCACACGCCAACCCTTAGAAAGCATTTGCCCTTTATTTACATCTGCGCATAGTAGGTCTGAAAGCTGGATATTCTTCATGCCTTGATTTGAGTATTACTGCTTTTCAATAATTGTGATAAAATACAAATGGCATAAAAGTTACCATCTTAATCATTAAGTATACAGTTCAGTAGTGTTAAGTATATTATTTACATTTTTGTACAACCAATCTCCAGAACTTCTGTAACCTGCAAAACTGAAACTCTATACCATTAAACAACTCTCCATTAACCCTGCGGGCTTCCCTGGTGGCTCAGACGGTAAAGAATCTGCCTGCAATGCGGGAGACCTGGGTTCGATCCCTGGGTTGGGAAGATCCCCTGGAGGAGGGCATAGCAACCCACTCCAGTATTCTAGCCTAGAGAATCCCCATGAACAGAGGAGCCTAGCAGGTTGCTGTCCATGGGGTTGCAGAGTCAGACACGACTAAGTGACTAAGCACGCATTAACCCTGCTCCAAGTCCCTGGGAACCACCATTCGATCTTCAGGTTCTGTAGCTTGAATACTCTAGATAACACATGTAAGTAAAATCATACAGTATTCATCTTTTGCAACTGGCTTCTTTTACCTAGTATAATACCCTCAACATTCATCCTTATTGTTGTTGTTGTTTAGTCACTAAGTTGTGTCCATCTGTGCAACACCATGGACTGCAGCACACCAAGTTTCCCTGTCCTTCACCGTCTCCCAGAGTTTGCTCAAACTCATGTCCATTGAGTTGGTGATGCCATCCAACCATCTCATCCTCTGTTGCTTTCTCTTCCTGCCCTGTCTTTCCCCGCATTGGGGTCTTTTCCAATGAGTTGGCTCAATGTGTCATAATTTTCTACCTTTATAAGACTGAATAATATTCCACTGTATTTTGTACTACATTTCTCTTTAATCCATCTGTCGATGGATTTTTGGGTTGCTTCCACCTTTTAGTTATTGTGAATAATGGCAGTATGAATGCAGGTGTACAAATATCTATTCAAGTCCCTGCTTTCGCTTTTTCTGAGTATATACCCAGAAGTGGGATTGCTGAATTATATGGTAATTCTATGTTTAATTTTTTGAGCAAGCACTGTATTCTTTTCCCCAGCAGCTGCATCATTTCACATTCCCACTAGCAATGCACGGAAGTTCCAGTTTCTCTGTATCCTCCACAACACTTATTTTCGGTTTTGTTGTTGTTGTTTTAAAAACCCATCCTAATGGATGAAAAGTGGTTCTCACTGTGGTTTTGATTTGACCAGTGCTATGATCTGAACATCACCTCAAAATTCGTTATGTTGAACTCCTAACTCCCAAAGATGATGGTATTAGGAGGTGGGGCCTTTGGGAGGTGACTAGGCCATGAAGATAGAGCCATCATGAATGAGATTAGTGTACTTATAACAGACACCCCACAGAGATCTCAGACCTTCCCACCATGTAGGGACTCAATGAAAAGATGACCATCTATCAACCAGGAAGTGGGACTGCACCAGAGTAAGACTGTGTCGGTGCCTTGACTTTGGACTAACCAATCTCCAAAACTGTTAGAAATAAATTTCTGTTGTTGATAAGCTACCCAGTCTGTGCAAGTTTGTTATAGCAGCCCAAAGAGACCAAGACCGCTAGTAATGTTGAGTATCTTTTCAAGTGCTTATTAACTATGTGCATATCTTCTTTGAAGAAATGTCTCTTCAAATCCCTTGCCTATTTTTCAAGAGATTTGTTTTTCTGTTGCTGAGTTATAGGAGTTAAATATCTGGATATTAACTCTATCAGATATAGGATTTATAAATATTTTCTCCCATTCCATGAATTCCCTTTTCATTCTGTTGATAGTATCCTTTGATGTATAAAAGTTTTTAATTTTGATACAGTCTAATTTATTTTTACTTTTGTTTGGTATTATATCCAAGAAACCGTTGCCTAATCCAACGTCATGCAGCTTTCCCCCTGTGTTTTCTTCTAAGAGCTTTATAGTTTTCTTACCGTCTTTTTTGACCATCTTTTCCACACTTGTTGGAAGATTTCTCTGCTTCCTGTAAAATCTGAACTACTCATTTCTTGATGGGTAGAGTTGTTGGTTAAAGATTTTTTAAAAAAGCAAACAGTATTACTTTTGGAGAAGTCTCTCCTACTAGAATGAAGAATATATCCTAGGTAGAGATTCTTCTAAAACTGACAGTGCTCTTGATTTTCCCATGTATACATATCGCCTGAGGATTTGCTAAAATGCATATTCTGATTAGCAAGGCTGACTAGGGCCTCGGGTTCATAATCTCTAACACATTCCTTTCTGTGGCTAGCCTGTGTCAGGGAGAGCTGCGGTCACTGAAGTACTGCCCTCTGTTCATGGGTGAACTATGAGGATCCTCCAACTCAGATGCTGAAATACACGTTCTTTCTTTAGTTCTTACCACATGACAAACAGCTCCATAGAATTTCATATAGCATTAATTGCTATTATTTTGTGAGTTAATAAGAGCCATTAAAATGTGGTATCCATGAGCAACATTAGCAGAGTATTAGAGCTTACAATAAAAGCTTTACCATGATTTCAGAGAGCCCTAGGCACTCCTGCCTTTGTAGACCTCTTCCTCCATTAAAAAAATATGAAAAAAATTTTGTAATTCTACTGCATTGATATAAAGACAAATATAATCCAGGCAGATTATTGTATATCCATTATTGTTTTATTTATTTTTCCTTATTTTAAAAGAAATCAAGACATTTGTGGGCTCCTAGGCACGGTACTGCTGTGCCTAACACATGAGTTGGCCTTGGTGTATGGAAGATTCCAAATTAGAATCCCACAGGAAGGCTGGCAGCTGCCCGGGGCTTGGCAGGTGGCTGAGCTCCCACAATTAATGAGCAGAGGCAGAGAGTTAGAATTCCTACAATTTTCAGATGGGCTGCTGTCTGAAACAGGCAGCAGTGCCGTGAGTTGGTCCTAATTTTCAATTGCTGCTCTTCCTACTTTTTGCTGATAAAATTAGTGTACTTTATCTGTTAGTGTGGGATTTAACCCAAGAAAGTTTGATACGAATCAATATATTTTTGCCTATTAACTTTCCAAAAATCAGACTTTAAGCTATATATTATTATAGTTCAAGTGTTAATTAGTCTCTTTTTGCTAAACAGGTAGTTCCCCGTAGTGTAATTTTCAGTTGTCAGAGCATGCTCGTAAGTTCATATTCTTCTCTTAGAAAATAAATACAAGTGAAAAAATGATTTTTCTTGTACTTTGTTTTATATCTGAAGAATCAACTTGAGTGTTGAAAATGTCATGTGATGGTAGGGATCTAGATAGACTCACAGGCTAAAAAAGTGGTGGCAAAATATCTTGAATAGGTTGGTTAAAAGTGACAAAAAGAGATCACAATAATTTCAGGAAAGAAGATACATGATAGAACGACAAAAGTCTAGATGCAGCAGAGGAGACAGAGGAGAATGTTGGCCCCAGAGAAAGGATACTGGAGAAGGGACTGTCTCTTGGACATAAACTTTTACCATAAATTGTAACTGAACTGCAGATTTTCTATGCTAGTAGATGCTAATATAGAGTTGTTTCCATGTGTGATTAAAGCTTCTTTCACCCTGGCCAGTCTACCTGAATGGTCACAGTAGTAACCAACACTTGTCTTACTTATGTTCTAAAATTTGAACCTCATATCCCAAAGTACCTATAGCAAGAAAGTCCTAGGAAAATGTTTCTTCCCAACACTGGTTTAACTTACTAGCTCTCGCCTGTATCTGACTCTCACTGAATCCAGGCCACAAAAAGTTAACATTGGTGGCAACCGTACCACTGGTTATGACACATTTGCTGTTTTTCTCTTGGGCTCCAGAACAAGTTCTAGTTTGTGGGACAGGATGGTGAAAAGGAAATGTATATCTAAAAGAAGAAATGTTAGAACTAGAAGTTCTTGGGCAGTGAGGACATGAATGTTCTTTTTTCTTTTGAGCTGCAAAGGAACAAATGAATCACAGGAACTTGATGTACAGTATATTTCTCATTTAGAAGAGACCAGTCAACAACCACCAGGTTTTTAGAGGATCTGAACAATGCACAAAGTAAATATGTTAAACTTTAAATCTGGCTACTACATCTAATATATCATAACAGTGACATTAACATAAAAGGAACTTAGAGTGTTTTAACAAAATGCAAGATCACATTCCTTTTCCTGTCACATGCTGCTGCTGCTAAGTCGCTTCAGTCGTGTCCGACCCTGTGCGACCCCATAGACAGCAGCCCACTAGGCTCCTCTGTCCCTGGGATTCTCCAGGCAAGAACACTGGAGTGGGTTGCCATTTCCTTCTCCAATGCATGAAAGTGAAAAGTGAAAGCGAAGTCGCTCAGTCATGCCCAACTCTTAGCGACCCCATGGACTGCAGCCTACCAGGCTCCTCCGTCCATGGGATTTTCCAGGCAAGAGTACTGGGCCTCTATATTTAAACACAGAGTATTTAAGAAACTACTATAGTATAAACTACTATATATAAAATAGATAACCAACACAGACCTACTGTTTAGCACAGGGAACTATACTCAATATTTTGTAATAACCTATAAGGGAAAAGAATCTGAAAAATTATATATATGTATGTATATCGCTGAACTATTTTGGTGTATACCAAAACTAACACATTGTAAATCAACTATGCATTAATACATACATAAATAAATGAATAAATGCCCACATAAAGAATTACTAAAATTTATTTTTAAAATATGAATCAATGAATTTAGTCCTATAATTCTAAGAAAATAGTCTGACAAGATGATGACCTGGCCATGGAACAAACAGTCTCAGAGAGGCATTCTGTGAACTTTCAGAAACTAACAATCAGGGAGTTACTTTCTGACCAAAGGTTTTGGCTGATTGATTTGAGTAAGAAGTTCTGATAAGGGGGTCAGAACTAGAACCCATGTATGGAAGCTCTAGATAAATGGATTTCACCTCATTATAGGGAAGAACTTTCTAAGTCAGACAGAAGAGACTGCTTCCAGGAAAAGCCAGTTCTCTAGCAGAAATAGGCCACTTGGTGGAGATGCTGTAACAAAGAATTCAAGTAACATATGGTTTGTCCATGATGACTTTAATCTTAGGATTTTGTGATTCTTTATTTGGAGTCTGAACAGTTGTTGTTTTAAACTGCTTGAGATTTTATTAATAGTGGTTACAGGAAATATCTTTCACATGCCAAGTGAAAAAGATACAGCAAATACAAAAGAGTACTAGTTATTACCACAAATAAACAATCAGGAAAAAAGAAGAATGAGATGACAATCAGTTTCACTGTGTTAGGTCATAATGCAGGCATTGCCAATTAACAATTATTAACTGAATTTAGAGAGGATAATGGTTTGGAATTCATGAATTATCATTTAGTCATTCCCAAACTACTGTGAAGCCCTAAGCAAGTCTATAAACTTGAGAATCATCATTCCTAAAAAATCTTCCCACTCTTCACAGACCCCAGTAATTTTCAAACTTCTGTGTGTGTCAGAATCACTTGAGCAGCTTATTAAAGATCAGATGGCTAGTCCCCACCCACGGAGATTCTGACTCAGTAGGTCTGGGGTGGGGCCCTGGGTATTTTCATGTTTACCAGTTCCCTGGGTGATTCTGACGGCACGACAAATTTGGGAACTGCTTACCTATCTCAGGAGAAAGCATTTGCATTAAATAAGTAGTCTAGTAAAGCTCTTAGAAAACAAAGTATAATATAAATGCTAAGCTTTGTTGCTTTAAGCAGAAGACATCCTGTGCAGCTATTGTTAGCAAAGTTCCAAAAGCAGAAATTAGTTATGTTCATATATCAGGATGCGTCCCCGGTGGGTCAGAATCCCTTGTGGGATTCCCTTGTGGTAAAGAATCCGCCTGCAAAGCGGGAGACCTTGGTTTGATCCCTGGGTCGAGAAGATCCCCTGGAGAAGGGAAAGGTTACCCACTTCAGTATTCTGGCCTGGAGAATTCCATGGACTGTATGGGATCGCAAAGAATCAGACACGACTGAATGACTTTCACTCACTCACTCATCAGGATACTAATTTCTCTCCAGCTCCAACCCAACATTGAAAGCATTGTAGGGGTTAAAAATACAAACACAGGCTTCGAAGTCAAACCAGGGGCTGAATATTGGCTGTCAATCATGAACAGTGAGATTTTGGCTGGATACTTCACTTTGCTGACTCTCAATTTCTTCACGTGGAAAAAACAGGAATTAGAGTGCTTGTCTCACAGGGTTGTTATGAGGATTAAATGAGAAAATGGAAGTGAGGTTTTTATCACAGCTACAGGCGTGTGGAAAACACTGAATAAACAGAAGTACTGTTATGGTGACCAATCCCAGATGTTTTCAGTGTGATCTTGCCGTGATTAATGCAGGATAAGAAACACAATCAATTTAACAAGCTTTCTGTGACCATATTTATGTTTCAGGAGAGGGTGAAACATACATGCGTTTTCATTATACACACTACAATCATATATTTTATCTATTTTAAAGTAATTTTATCTTGTCTCTTCCATTCTTCATTTGTTTATATCACTTAGAAATAAACTCCCCTATAGTCACATAAGGAGATCATTTTACTAAAGAAATTAACAGCCTAAAATGGCCACCTGTGTGATATCCTAGGCCACACAGCACACATAAGCTATGGAAATCCAAGATCTGAAAGACTAATTTTTATATCCCAAACAAAATTCTCCTCAAAACCAGAATGTTTTTTAAAAATTGGTGTATTAGTTGACTTATAATATGTTTCAAGTGTACAACATAGTGATTCAATATTTTTATAGATTCAGAATGCCTTTCTAAAACAAAAAATAAATTAATCTTACAGCAATGAGAAGCTTACTTCCTAATTCCAGACAAAAAAAGTGGTAACAGAAATCAGCAAACAGTATTAAACATTGTTCTTTCAGCTGGAGTACTCTGACCCATTACATTAAAATGAGTATGAACGATTTTCAGATAAAGAATCTTCAGCAACTAGATTTCCAAAAGAGCAGTTCAATTCCCCTATCCCAGACTTACCCAACTCTTGTTTTCAAAAGCCCCTAATCTTTTTCATTCCCAGACACCTTATGATTTTTGCATGGGTAAGAGTGGGGTTGAGGTGAGGTCAAAAAAGGCCCCAGAGCTAACAGAGGTTGATAGTGCTGACATCAGAATTACTGAGCTCCCTGATTCCATCTCTGTGTGGGAACTGGTCAGAGGAGCAACTGATAAGAGTGTGACCAACAATATTCATGCCTGATCTACTAGGAGAAATACGGAGGAGCTGTTGGAGGTTCCCCTCAGTTTTTATTGTCGTTATCAGCACACATCTATCGATGAAACTGTAAAGGGTACTCTGCTGGCTACCTTATCAAGCAAGCAGCTTCCATTAATTCTGCAACAAAACATAGTGTCTTACAATTCATGATCCATGTGTTAGGCAGCAAATCCCAATGGCAGTAACAGGAGGGTTTGCAGATGTGCTCGCGGACCGCATGGCAAGGTCCTGTTACAGGAATTCTATTCCTGAGTGAATCGTCCCCACGGAAAAACAGGTGCGAGTTGGGGGTACAGCCAAGAATGGATGACTGATACGTAGAGACACCCGGGACTTACCCATTGTTCTGGTTTAGTAAAAACACCCAGCAGCCATTTGTTTACTCATTTATTCAACAATTTGTGTTGAACGCTTCTTATTTAGGATGCATGGAGCTGGTTGCTGGAGGTACAATGGTGTGATAAACAGACTGATCCTACCTAAGAGCTACTGACAAAAAAATAAATAAAATGCAGTATTGCCAATTTATGTACCATGGTAGCAGCAGGGCAGGGTACCCTCAGAGCAGACAGAGTAACACCTCACATGAACAAAAACTGGGGGAATTCCCTGGTGGTTCAGTGGTTAGGACTCCGTGCTTTCACTGCTGAGGACCCAGGTTCAATCGCTGGTGGGGGAACCAAGATCCCCGAAGCCACGAGGTGTGACAAAAAACAACAATGACAGAAAAGTGGAAGTGAAGAGAAAACTAAGAATCAAAGGTTCAAGGAAGGGTTATTTTTGGAGGAGGTGAAGAAGGTAGTTGGAGGGAAAAGGCAGGGAATGGGGAAGGAATGTTCTTGGCTGAGGGAATAGCAAGTTTGAAAGCTTGGAACTGAAATTTCAAAGTGTGTCAGGTGAACTGGGTAAAGAAAGCACAGCCCCTCAGTGCAGGTATGAAGTCAAGATGAGATGAGGCTGGAGAAGAAAGCAAAGCCAAGAAAATGAGGGGTCTAGTAAGCCAAGGTATTTTATCCTGAGGCAATGCACAAATACGGACGTGTTTCAAATCTTGTCTCCTTCCATGTTGGAAAGATCTCTGTAGCTATTTGCTACAAAAGATAAGGGAGAAGATTTAGTAATTTCCTTCATCTCCTCCCTCAAAGACAACCTGTCAAATAGGTTCATAAAGTTTTATCTTAGCATTTTCAAATTTACTAGAACCATATGAATGAAGGGGCTGGGAAGGCCCAATAGGGTTATTAGCAGCGCTGAGTGGCAGTGCTTCCATCTGAGCAGATTCTGAGCCAGACTGAAGAGGGTTAGGCATCTCTGCACTGTAGGTGTTGATACTCCCACCCCTTAACCTTATCGAGCCTGTCTAATCCTAACTACCTGTAAACTATGGAGAACATAGACAGCAGTTTGGTTGACATCAATAATAAATAAAAACTATTTCAATTAGAAAATAAAGAATTTCTGTCCACAGTAAGTGTATAAAGGTTTTGTCGAAACAAATTTGGCATTTGATATGTACTGCTTGAAATTTGAGTAGAAAAACCATGTTTTCCAGATTCCTTCAAACTAATCAGCCTATGTCCAAATATACCTACCAAAAAGAAAAATATAAACAAAAGCAACACACACAACCACACCCCTCCCTCCACAGGCTTTCTGCAACTTACATTTTAGCTTCTTTTTCCATGAACCTCCTTAGAGAGCAGACAGAGCCTTGCATATAGCAGGTACGTAGAACAGGGTCTTTTAAAAATGAAGATACAGTTTTAAAACACTGCTTTTAAGTGTGTAACAATCTGTTGGCCAGAACACACTTGGTGATTCAATTCAGATTTCACACTCTCCCAAACAGAGAGGTAAAGTAGTAGGAACTTCTGAAGAGATCAACCCAAAGGATCTTATCTTCAACATGGACCAGAGGCTCACCAAAGGGATCCTAATTGTGCTGACTTCACTTTCCACTGCAAAAACTTGACATTTGAAATATACTATTTGAAACTGTAATCAAGCACAAACCTATGAGGCCTTCCCAGGAAAAATGCCTCCATCTCCTCTGCCTACCTCTTGTTTCTAAGAAAAGTTTAGCCTCCTAGGCCTTCCCCGTTCCAAAGAGCACACTTAACCAGACAAGTGAGAAAATCTAGAAACAAAGGAAAACAGTCAAACATGGCAAAATAAAAATATTTTAACCACTAAACAAAGTCAAGGATCTTCGGTTCCTCCTCAAAGGCTAAAGATAATATTCTGAGTCACGTTGTTGTTCAGCCACTAAGTTGTGTCTGACTCTTTGAAACCCCACGGACTGCAGCAGGCCAGGCTTCCCTGTCCTTCACCACCTCCCAGAGTTTGCTCAAATTCATATTCATTGAGTCAGTGATGCTATCTAACTATCTCATCTCTGCTGCCCTCTTCACCTTTTGCCTTCAAACTTTCCCATCATTGGGATCTTTTCCAATGAGTTGGCTCTTCCCATCAGGTGGCCAAAGTATTGGAGCTTCAGCATCAGTCCTTCCAATGAATATTCAGGATTGATTTCCTTTAGGATTAACTGGTTTGATCTCCTTGCTGTTCAAGGGACTCTCAACAGTCTTCTCCAGCACCATAATTCGAAAGCATCAGTACTTCATTGCTCAGCCTTCTTTATGGTCCCTCTCACATCCACACATGACTACTGGAAAAACCAGAGCTTTGACTATATGTATCTTTGTTGGTAAAGTAATATCTCTGCTTTTTAATATGCTATCTAGATTTGTCATGGCTTTCCTTCCAGAGAGCAAGCATCTTTTATTTTCAAGGCTGCAGTCACCGTCCGTTTCTTGGGAACCCAAGAGAATAAAATCTATCACTGCTTCCATTTTTTCCCTAAATCTATCACTGCTTCCATTTTTTCCCTATCTATTTGCCATAAAGTGATGGGACTAGACGCCATGATCTTTGTTTTTTGAATGCTGAGTTTTAAGCCACCCTTTTCACTCTCCTCTTTCACCCTCATCAAGAGGCTCTTTTGTTCCTTTTCATTTTCTGCCATTAGGGTTATATTATCTGCCTATCTGAGGTTACTGATATTTCTCCCAGAAGTCTTGATTCTGCCTGTGATTCATCCAGCCTGGCATTTCACACAACAAGCAGGGTGATGATATACAGCCTTGACGTACTCCTTTCCCAATTTTGAATCAGTCATCTGGTTCCATGTAAGGTTCTAATTGTTGCTTCTTGACCTACATACAAAACTTGTTAGGAGAGAGGTAAGGTGGCCTGGTATTCTTCTCTCTTTAAGAATTTTCCAGTTTGTTGTGATCCACATAGTCAAAGACTTTAACATGGTCAATGAAACAGATGTTTCATCTGCTTCATGCTTTCAGAGAAAGCATGAAATTGCCTTGCTTTCTCTATGATCCAATGAATGTTGGCAATTTTATCCCTGGTTCCTCCTGCCTTTTCTAAATCCAGCTTGTCCATCTGGAAGTTCTCGGTTCACATACTGCTGAAGCCTAGCTTGAAGGAATTTTGAGCATAACCTTACTAGCATCCAAAATGAGCACAACTGTACAAGTAGTGTGAGCATTCTTCGGGATTGAAATGAAAACTGACCTTTTCCAGTCCTGTGGCTACTGCTGAGTTTTCCAAATTGGCTGACATATTGAATGCAGCACTTTCACATCATATTTTAGGATTTGAAATAGCTCAGCTGGAATTCTATCACCTCCACTAGCTTTATTTGTAGTAATGCTTCCTAAGGCTCACTTGGATTCACACTCCAGGATGTCTGGCTCTAGGTGAGTGACCACACCATCGTGGTTATCCAGGTGATTAAGACCTTTTTTTGTATAATTCTTCTGTGTATTCTTGCCACTTATTAATCTTTTCCGCTTCTGTTAGGTCCTTACCATTTCAGTCCTTTACTGTCATATCCCTTAGCTATTGTGCATATACTAAAACCCCCACCAGGTGTAACTGCATGCTGACCACAAACACACAGATCCCAGACCGGTTGGAACAGAAGGTTGATACTGTTGATTCCAGTTTGCCTCACCACCAACCAATCAGAAGTATGTTCACAAGTTGGTCAGACATCTTATAACCCTCTCCCTCACCTTGTCTTTGAAAACCTTTCCCTTAAAGCCATCAGGAATTTGAGGCTTTTGAGCACAAGCTGCCCACACTCCTTGCTTGGCCTAGCTTGCAATAAAATGTTGCACTTCCCTTCACCACAATCTAGTGTCATTAGACTGGCTTTACAGCCGGTGGGTGAGCAGATCCAAGTTTAATTCAGGGACAAAATGATTAACTGCTAACCTTTTAGAGTAAATGACAGATTCCTGGGGTTTTCAGGGTGCTCTGTGATACTCTCAACTGAATCCACCATCCTTTACTTTTCTGAAAGAACAGGTCACATGGAAGACCTAAGGCACAGGTTGGCACAGAGCTGCCTTACTGCCCATGTTCTAGTCTTTTTTTTTTTTTTTTCTTCTTTTTTTTTTATGATGTTCTAGTCTTAATTTCCATTCTGTCATCCTAGGGAGAGCCAATATTTCTTATGTTAAAATCTTAAAAGGGGAAAAAAAGCACAAAATGATCACAAGCTTCTTTTACAGAGGCTTCTGATGTCATTCTATCTCATTTTTTCTTTGTACTTGGCTCTTACAATCAAATTAAGAAATTGTAATTTGTGGTATTTTCTAATTTTCATGATATAAATACTCCCACCACGACCAATGACAACTATTAATTATGTCATGCCACTGAAGGGAGAGTTGGGATATGCTCAGTTGACTTTTCCAGAAGTTAGTGCAAGCTGGTTGCATGCAGCATACCAAAGGATATGATCATAGTTGAGTCACACCAACAACACGTCAGTCGAGTCATCCCCACTTTGGATCCAGTCATGGTAGAATAGAGATGATCTGTTCCTGTGTGCCCTGCCCAAATTCCTGATGCCCCAAATTGTGAGGATAATAAGCTAATTGTTTATTTTTAAGCCACTAAGTTAAAAAACAGCTTTATTTGAGATCTAATTCACATACCATATAATTCACCCATTTTAAGTGTACAATTGAGTGCTTTTGGTATATTCATAGAGCTGTGTGTCCAACATCATAATCAATTTCAGAAAATTTTCATTACCTCCTCCTCAATCCTACCCTCTTTAGCTGTCACCTCCCAATCCTTCCTTAAACCCTTTCCCTAGGCGGCCAATAATCTATTTTCTACCTCTACAGATTTGCCTATTCTGGACATTTCACATGTCCAGATCATACAGTGTGACTTTTTGTGACTGGACTAATTTACTTAGCATACTGTTTTTAAGGTTCATCAGTGTTGCAGCAGATACGAATATATTATTCTTTTTATTATCAAATAATATTTCATTGTATGAATATACCACATTTTATTTATTATTAGTTGGTAGGCATTTGGATTGTTAATCCTTTATCTTAGTCCATCCAGGCTGTTATAACTCACAAATTAGGAATCTTGTTTTCATTTTGTGACCTTACTATATGGTGTCCTAGTTACAAACAGAATGAATGACAAAAGGACTTTCCACACTACTCCTTAAACACTTCCTGCTTTGTGGCTATATCTGAATAATGAATACATTTACATACACAAGGACAATGAGACAATTATCTAAATTAAATTGTGGTAAAAACAAAGTACTTTAGATATAACAGCAACACCTTTTCTCTGCCTTAAGGCACAGGTTTACTAGAGTTATTTTAGCATCAATTTTCTTACATAGTTTTGCTTATATTTATTAGGGTATTGGTAGATTAGACCTGATCTTGCCAACTTTGATGCAAAGGAGGTTTTGCTATCTACTACAGCCTCCATAGTTATGGAAAAATATAAGCAGGAACACCTTTGATTTCTTGCTATACTTAGGAAAATAAATTTTAAATGAAAATTTTCTTGTGCCACCTATAACTGAAAAGGCATGACACCATGGGGATGATCTTGTGTGGTGCTGCAGCAGCACAGACAGACAGTTAAAAGTATACATAACAGGTATGAACAGAGATAGATTTTAGATCTTATAGAAAAATGACTGCCATTAAGAACTGAAACTTAGTAGAAACTGATCAAAACATCTATACTTAATATGTATCATAAAAATATTAGATATATGTGCTGGGAGAATAAGACATTATTTGAAGAATCAAAAAACTCACACATATCAGGGATGATAGTAATACCTAATTAAATGCCATATTCAAACGTCAAATTTTGTTTAGACTGCCCCACCTCCACTCTTCTTCCCACCTCCTTTCTCTTACTATTTTAGGAGAGAATAGTGCGGTGGTTCAAAGTCTAGTTGTCTGCTTTGCCAGTTTTGGGCAAGTTAGTTAAATTCTCTGTACTTCTATTTCCTGAAAAGGACAATTATAGAAACTACCATGTGGTGGCTTGAGGACAAAATGAGTTAATACACATAAAGTGCTCAGATTACTGCTTGGCACACAGTATTCAGTAAGTGTTAGACACTATCATCATCTCCAGAAACTTTTTCTTCTGAGGGCCTTCAATTATAACAAAGACTTCCAGAAACAGTGAAATATTTGTGTCCTTTAGTATTATCACTTTTTGATCTGCAATAAGACATAGATAAGCACAGTATCAACAAGAAGTCAAATGATTAGAAAAATGCTTACTAAAGTAAAGCTGCGAGCACTAATAACTGTTGGGAGAGAAACGACAGGGGAAGAGAGTCACTTGATTCTCATAACCCTCTGACGTGGGCAAACTGTCTTGGGTAAATAGACATAAAATGTTGGAAGAGCTCATGAGTGGAAATCAAGAGTTGCAAGTAGGAGTCAAAAATGTGCTTATGGGACACAATTACAGCTTTGCTGTTGCTTCACAGAAACAATGTTTAAGTTCCCTAAAAGTGCTGAAGGGATCACAAACTCAATCAAGTGACTCAGCAAATCCTGTTAGAAGGCAATGTAGTCAATGAGTACTCTTCCAACTAAAGTGTTGTAATATTTATAAATATAGAAATTTAAAACTTATAATCAACCAGCTGTTGTGTATTTATTAAGATCTTTAATATCTTAAATATACCAAAAAAAAAAAAAAAGGGCACGAGGCGGGGGGAAGGTGGGGTGGGGGAGACCAGGCTACAGTAAAGGAGCTAAGCTTATTAAGGATTAAGGATTTAGTTCTACTTCTGGCACAGCCTTCAGAAACATAAAAAGGTCTCAGCTGATGTAAAACACTGTCTAAATCTGCCTTCACAAGCCAAATTTGACATCACTTTATCAAGATACTCTTTCTCTGTGGAGTCAAAGCAGAAGTTATCATCATGAACCAGAGTTAATTATTATTTTGGGTACTGAGCTAAAGTCAGACCCATTTCTCTGAATTCACATATGTAAAACCTACTTCGGTTGAGAATCTGAGTCTGTTTTTAAATGTTTAAACCTCAGGGTCCCCTAATCCTAACCCTGTGCTCCTTCCCTTCTGTCACTGCCTGGGACTCTGCACACGCTAAGAAACAGCTATCTGTTGAATCTTTAAAAGGAAAAACTCAAACTCCCTATAACATAAGAATGAAACGTTCAGCGGCCTCATTTGAAATAGTTCAGGGAATGTATTTATTTCAGGCAAACCACACCCATACAGAGGGAGTGCTTTTGGCATATGGCTTTATCTTGTACATTAGGAATGCAATCTGCAGTCACTGAATAACCACTGTACAATGCCAATTTCATGAGGCAATGGTACTTTAGCTAAAATAGTTGTATTAGTGAGGTGAGTGGTAGGTATACCTAAAGACTATGATTTTACCTGATTTATATATCATTTTTAATAAAAGACAATGGCATCACAGACCCAAAGAACTGCAGCCTTGCTTTCACATATATTCATAATTAAAATATAACCTTCCCCTGAAAAGTCAAAAGTACCCATTTAGAAAGAATGTTGCTGCAACAATTCGGGAAAGAACAAGTGACAAACAGATACTCAGAATTTAACAGGCAAGCCGTTACCCAGATGACATAGGACACAAGCCCTGAGGGCACGTGCAGCCTAGCAGATTTACAGTCTAAATTAATATGAACAAGGGTGCACATGACCTACAGAAAAACCAAAGTAACAGAAAGGAAGGTGAAGAGAATCTTTATTTTTAACAAAAATTTGAAGTATATCAGCTTCTTAAAGGATAACTTTCATCAGTATCGAAAGGTATGAATGGCTAAACGAGACAATTATTAACTATAGGCACTATGTTTAGAGTAGACTTCTAGAACTTATTAATCTTATGTAACTGAAACTTTATACTCATCGAACAATTATTCTCTATTTCCCTCTCCCCTCATCCCCTGGCAACCATCATTATTTTCTGCTTCTCTAAGTTTTTTTTTTTTAATGTCTCATATAAATGGCAACATGTAGTATTTGTCTGGAAATGAGTTATCTCACTTATCACGTCTTCATGTCCAACCGTGTTGTTGCAAAAGGTAAAATTTTATTCTTTTTTAAGGCTGAGGAATATTCCACTGTATGTATACAACAAATTCATTTGTCTGTCAGTACACATGTGAGTTGTTTCCATATCTTGGCTATTGTGAATAATGTTGTACTGTGCACTTAACATTTTGAAGAGGATATTTCTTGCCACACATTCACACACACAAAATTTCCTTTCACACAATGAAATTTTTGGAGGTGATGGATGTTTATTACTTTGTGACATAATAAACATCAAATTGTGTGTATTAAATGTGCCATTTTTGTACACCCCAATAAAGCTGTAAAAAAATTAAAATAAGCTTAAAGATGATCTGGAAACAATGTAATCAAGAGTTACAGGGAGGGGAATTCCTTGGTGGTCCAGTGGTTAGGACTCCATGCTTCCACTGCTTTTACAGTCTTTGCTTTAGAAGACAGACCGTTAAAAACGCTGCTGAGATTTATGTCAGAATGCTCTGCCTGTTTTCCTACAGAAATTTTATACAATCTGGTTTTACATCGCTGTGATTTATGTGAAAGGGTGTTCTGCCAATCTTTCTTCAAGGAGTTTTACAGTATCCATTTTGAGTTTATTTTTGTACATGGTGTTAGAGAATGTTCCAGTATCAGTTTTCTACCTGTACTTGTCCAGTTTTCTCAGCACCAATTATTAAGAGACTTTCTTTTTTCCATTGCATATTCTTGCCTCTTTTTTCATAGATTAGGTGGCCACAGGTATGTTGGTTTATCTCTGGACTTTCTGTCCTGTCCTACTGATCCATATTTCTGGTTTTGTGTCAGTACCACAGTGTTTTGATTACTGTAGCTATGTACTGCAGTCTAAGGACAGAGCCTGATACCTCCTCGCCTTTCTTCCTTCTCAAGATTGTTTTGGCCATTTGGGGTCTTTTGTGTTTCCATAAAAAATTTTAAATTATTTTTTCTAGTTCTGTAAAAAAAATGCCATTGGTATTTTGATAGAGATTGCACTGAATCTATAGGTTACCTTGGAAATTATGGTCATTTTAACAATTTAAGAACATGGTACATTTTTCCATTTATTTGCATTGCCTTCAATTTCTTTCACCAGTGTTTTCTAGTTTCCTGAGTACAGGTCTTTTGCCTCCTTGGTAGATTTATTCCTAGGTATTTTATCCTTTTCAAAGAGATTGTAAATAGGTTTCCTTAATTTCTCTGATATTTCATTGTTATTGTATAGAAATGAAACAGATTTCTATATATATCCTGCAAGTTTACTGAATTCACTGATGAGCTCTAATAGTTTTCTGGGTGGCATATTCAGGATTTTCTATGTATAGTATCAAGTCATCTGCAGTGACAGTTTTATTTCTTCTCTTCTAATTTGGATACCCTTTCTTTTTCTTCTGATTGCTGTGGCTAGGACTTCCAAAACTAAGCTGAATAAAAGTGATGAGAGTCGATATCCTTGGCTTGTTCCTATCTTAGAGGAAATGCCTGCAGTTTTTTAATGATTGAGTGTGATGTCAGCTGTGGCTTTGTCAGATTTGGCCTTTACCATGTTGAGTATGTTACCACCATGCCTACTTTCTGAGAGTTTTTATCATAAATGAACATTAAATTTTATCTAAAGCCTTTTCTGCATCTATTGAGATGACCATACGGTTTTTATTTTTGTTATTTTGTATGTGATACAATCAATGTATCACATTGATTGATTTATGGATACTGACAAGTCCTTGCATCCCTGGAATAAATTCTTCCACTTGATCATGATGTATGATCCTTTCAATGTACTGTTGTAGTCAGTTTGACAGTATTTTGTTGAGGATTTTTGCATCTATGTTCATCAGTGGTCTTGCTTGTAATTTTCTTTTTTGTGATATCTTCGTCAGTTGGTATTAAGAGTGAAGCTGGCCTCATAGAATGAGTTCAGAAGTATTTCTTCCTCTGCAATTTTTTGGGATAGTTTCAAAAGGATAGGTGCTAACTCTCCTGTCTAAATGATGGTAGAATTCACTTGTGACGCCATCTGATCCTGGAATTTTGTTTGACAGAAGTTTTAAAATTACTGATTCAGTTTCAGTTATTGTGATTATTTTCTGTTTCTTCTTGGTTCAGTATTGGGATATTGTGCCTTTCTAAAAATTTGTCCATTTCTTGGAGATGGCCTATTTTATTTGTATATAGTTGCTTATGGTAATTTCTTATGATCCTTTGTATTTCTGCGGTGTTGGGTTTTAACTTCTCCTTTCTCACTTAAGATTTTGTTCATTTGGGCCCTCTCCCTTTTGTTTCTTGATGAATCTGGCTAAAAGTTTACCAATTTTATCTTTTCAAAGAACTAGTTATTAGTTTCATTGATCTTTTCTATTTTTTTTCAGTTTCATTCATTTATTTCAGTTCTGATCTTTATGATTTCTCTGCTTCTACTAACTTTGTGTTTTGTTTGTTCTTTATCTAGCTGGTTTAGATGTTAAGGTTAGGTGGTTTATTTGAGATTCTTCATATTTCCTGAGGTAAGCTTGTGCTGCATAAACTTCCATCTTAGAAATGTTTTTGCTGCATCCCATAGCTTTCAAACTGTTATGTTTTCATTTTCACTTGTCTTTAAGTACTTTTTGACTTTCTATTTGATTTCTTCAGTGATTCATTTGGTTCTTTAGTAGCATATTTAGCTACTAAATATTTGTGTGTGTGTTTTTTGCAGTTTTTCCCTTGTAGTTGATTTCTGGTTTCATAGCGTTGTGGTCAGAAAAGATGCATATGATTTCATATCATATTTTCTTAAATTTACTGAGGCTTTTTTTGTGGTCTAGCATGTAATCTATCCTAGAGAATGTTCCATGTGAACTTGAAAAGATGTGTATCCTGCTGCACTTGGATAGAATGCTCTCTATATGTCAATTATAACACTAAAGATAGCCATCAAATCACAAGCTGCTGCTGCTGCTAAGTCGCTTCAGTCATGTCTGACTCTGTGTGACCCCATGGACAGCAGCCCACCAGGCTCCTCTGTCCACAGGATTCTCCAGGCAAGAATACTGGAGTGGGTTGACATTTCCTTCTCCATCAAATCATAAGAGAACAAAAGAAGGGAAAAAAAACCACCCATGAAAACAAATCCAAAACAATTAACAAAATGGCAATAAGAACATATATAATGATAACTGCCTTAAATGTAAATGGACTAAATACTCCAACTAAAAGACATACAGAGGCTGAATGTATACAGAAACAAGACTCATACATATGTTGTCTACAAGAGACTCATTTCAGATCTAAAGACACACAGAGTAAAAGTGAGGGTGAAAAAAGTGAAAAAAGGTATTCTATGCAAATAGAAATTAAAAGAAAGCCAGAGTAGCAATACTTAGACAAAACTGACTTTAAAATAACGACCGTTAGAACTTCCCTGGTGGTCTAGTGGTAAAGAATCTGCCTGCCAATGAAGGGGACATGGGTTCAATACCTGGTCTGGGAAGATTCCACAGGCCGTGGGGCAACTAAGCCTATGAGCCACAACTACTGAGCCCACGTATCCTAGAGCCTCTGCTCTGCAACAACAGAAACTGCTGTGAGGAGAAGGCCACAAACTGCAACTAGAGAAAGCCCATGCGCAGCAACAAAGACCTGACACAACCAAAAATACATAAATAAAATAAAAACTTCTTAAGAGGAAAGTTACAAGAGACAAAGGGCACTACGTAATCATCAAGGGATCAATCCAAGAAGACGTAACAACTGCAAAGTCTTACGCAATAGCATGGTTTAAGACCATGGTACATTTATCATTTTAACCCAACTCTTTGAAGACAAGTACTATACCTAACCTTTCTGTCTAACATCAACACGCATATAACAAGTAACCTGTTGATCACGGACTGCCTAACTACCTCAACCAGCCAGTATCTTATTACTACCGGATATCTGACAGCTTAATGCCTCTGATTTAGCATCTGGAAACAATGACAGATAGTATACAGAGAATTTTAGACACAGCCTCAATCACAACTGTTAGCATTCATTAGGACATACATCCACCTTTTTAATTTTCCCATAAAGTTTCAGGAAAGTGGGGGCTCCCCTGGCAGTCCAGTGGTGGAGACTGTTTTCACTGCAGGGGGCACAGGTTTGACCCTCAGCTGGGAAACTAGGATACTGCATGTTGTGCAGTGTGGTCAAAAAAAAAAAAGTTTTAGGAAATTTACTTGAAATATGATATATAGGGAGCTGTATAATCAGAATGACTAACAGCAAAAAGGAAATTTCGATTAGTCTTACTTGAGGAGAAAAAAAGTTCCACAGATTGAAGTTTAATTTTGAAGCTCTGTTCTTTATAAAAATTTAAATACTTGTTAACTTTTCATTGCTGAATGTTTCAAATAGGTTTCTTTGGTATTTGTAAATGTTTGGCTTATAGTGGTTGTATATATATTTCTAAACTAGCAGTGTTACAATTTACTTACATCGGTACTAGTAAATATTACTAGTATGTATTTGAGGAAGCTTTTCTTTCCATATATTCAGCTGTTGCTTTTTACTTAAAATAAGAGATGGAAAAGATTGATCAAGAGATAAAAGTAGCAGACATGAAACTCATACCACATGTGATTTGACAAATGGGGGTGAGCCAGCTGCTATAAGCAGCTCATGGAAGCTGTGTATATTTTATAAATATCTTAATTAAAGTATTTGATTTCAAAGATACAATGCAGTTCCTCAAATATCATACTAGTCAACAGCTGAATTAACATTTTAAAAAGTACTAAGCTGTGTCATTTAAACGCAAATCTTATAACTGAGTCCTCCCATATCAACTTATATTTGCAAAGAATTACTAGGTCCCACTACCTAATAAAAACAGAAAAACAAAGTCACACTATCTTCATTTAGTTCAAATTACAAAAGTATATCATTTGTTCAAGAAAATCTTAGAATGGTTTAGTACTTCTCTAAAACATCAGCTACTCTCTTGATGACTACATCAAACATGTCAATTATTATAATAACCATAGTTTTCACTATTTAATTCCAAATTTACATCAATATTTAGGTAATGGAATTTACAGAAAATTACTTTAAATAATTTCACCAATATAATTTCTAGTTCTGAAAAAGTTTAAAGCAAACTTTTGCTATATCATATTTTGAAGATTTACAGAATGAAGTCATTACACGTATTAATCTAACTACATTCTGACTGAGCAGAAATTATTGAATTATTACACTAAGGCAACAATACCATGGCCCGGAATCAATACTATCAGACATTCTTAAAAACCTAACATGTTAAGATGTTTCCACTACTATCCAGTCACCTTTAAAAACTAATTTTATCTTTATTTTAAAATGTTCATAAATAACAAAATAAGTCATGTAGTACTTGAATGTTTAAAACTTAATTAGAAGGGTACCAAATAATTTTCTATTGATCTGTTTTGCTGTTAATTGGCTTTGAAAGTGAAAATCAAAGAAAGTAAAACTATACTAGGTTAAATCACCAAAAACTTTAAAACATGGGGAAAAAATTTTATTGCTTTTTCTTTAAAACACTTAAATGGTTGTGAAAGCAAGCCAATATAAATTATGATCTCAGAATTGATGAAGACTAAGGAATTTTATGTAGTTAGTAGTGTAAACACACTAATCCATTACAGGAGAATGTTCATTCAATGAAAGTCATTTGTGTGTCTCCCTGTAAGAAAATCCCACTCCCTTTATTATCCATAAAGATATAGTAATTTTATGACTGACTATAGCATAATAGGTTGATCTTAGGCACAGGATAATATACACATTATATATGTATTTGAGCATGTGTTCATCAGTATGTATAATTGCTAGCTTTATCTACCTGTTTCTATTCACCATTAAGTAATGTTTTTCTCCATTTCCAGCATTAAGTGACTTTCCTCCATGATAATGCAATGATTACTTTTTAATTAAGAATACAGAATCTGGGGTTTCCCTAGTGGCTCAGTGGTATAGAAACCGCCTGTCAATGCAGGAGACACAGGTTCGGTCCCTGATTCAGGAAAATCCCACATGCTGCAGAGCAACTAGGCCATGAGCCACAGTTACTGAGCCTGTGCTCCTGAGTCCAGAAGCTGCAGCTAACGAGAACCCCGGCTCTGCAACAAGACAGGCCTCTGCAGTGAGAAGCCTGTGCGCTGCAGCTAGAGAGAGGCCCCTGCCAGCCGCAACTAGGAAAGACCTAGGCAGCAACAAAGACCCAGCACAGCCAAAAGCTAAAATAAAGTAAGTCATATATATTAAAAAACATAGACTCTGAAGAGCAATTATTTAGGTAGAAGAGAAAACTATTCAGTTAGAAGCAACTTATTAGATGGACTATGTAGAAAATATTTTAATTAAGAGTCAGGTTATTCGGAATTGATTTGGATGGGGCTGAATCTTAAAAATAAAATCTTGGTTCTATACAGACTTAATATTCATAATATTGCTCAATGTTATGTCAGTTTCATAAATAACAGCTGAATTATTATTTATTCTGAAAATTAAGAATTGATGGTTAGAGGAAATATGCTATAGCAGAAGTTGAAATTTTGTTTTGGAAAACAATCATTTAAATGAACCTATGTTTCTTTTCAAAATACATAAGTTATACTCTTTTTCCTTATACGTTTTCTTCCTAAAATAAAAATTTTTATAAAGTATGTAATGATTAGGAATGGTCAAAGAAAACAGAATCCTATATTAAGAATGCTTCAAAAGTAATTCTCAAACATTCCTTTTTTTTCCAATTTCCTCAAAGAAATTAATAGTAATTATTTTTAATGTATACCTTTAATACACAGGAAAGTTTTTCAGTTATCTTCAAGCTTTCCCAGTATATAGAAAGTAGGAAACAATATACTAAGATCAGTATGTACAGTATGAATCCATTTGCATTAAAAATATGCATACATATAGAAGAAAATCTGAGGACAGACGAAGTGTCCTCATTCTCCCTAGGTGGATGAGATTATGGGTGTTTAATTTTCTTACTTTTCTTACTCCATTTTCAAAAATAAGGATGAACTACTCTTAATTTAAAAAAAAGAATTCATTAAAAAAAACCCACTATCTCGCATGACTCTCAATTGTTTTAAGATAAAAGCAGAGGAGAAACACAAAACTTCAATATCAAGAAAATTTATGTATTATACACAATACATGAAAATACCTTAAGTTTGAACTTCATAGATGGTCCTCACTTGCACAGATCTTGTGTGGAATGTAGAAACCATACAATAGGGAAACATGCAATATCTTATAAGAATCAAACATTTTAGCTAAGGTTTTTGTTACAGCATGAACATTTACAAGCCAATTTCATAAAACAAAAGTGATAGAAGCAAACTGGATACTTTGATTCTAGATCTATTCATTTTTAGTTGCTTTACCATCTGAGCCACCAGGGAAGTCTCTTTTAGTTGCTATGCTATCTCAAAATAGCTCTGGATTACTAAATTACTTTCTCACCCAGCGTATGTCCAAATATGCTACACCCTTGCATTTTTATTCCTAAGAATTAAATGGCTACTACTGTAAAGGCTGGGTAAATGCTAAGTCCTGAGAATGGACAGAGAACACTGGTCTCAAACAGCTATTAATCTATTTGGGATGACAGATAATAAGCAATTGCAAAGCACTACATGCTCTTAAAAACAGAGTTGAGATGAAAATGTGGGCAGAGCCTCTAACAGCAGAAGAGGCTTCAGAGAATGCTTCCCAGATGTACTGTGTTTTACACTGAGGCCTGAAGGCTAAGAAAGTGATAAATGGGGAAACTTCAGGAGAAGAGTGTTCTGACAAACATTTGCAGAGGAAGAGTAATGCTTTCCAGAAACTGAAACAAGTTCTTTCTAGCTGGAGCATTGGGAGGGGCAGAGAGGAGGTGGTACTATTGAGAGAATCCAGTCTGGAGGTTGCTGGAATAATGTAGACTAACGTGAAAGTCGCTCAGCTGTGTCTGACTCTGTGACCCCATGGACTATACAATCCATGGAATCCTCCAGGCTAGAATACTGGAGTGGGTAGCCTTTCCCTTCTCCAGGGGATCTTCCCAACCCAGGGATCAAACCCAGGTCTCCTGCATTGCAGGCGGTAATGGCAGAAGTGAAGAGATGCAGCAAGATGAGAGAAATTTAGGGGGTTGCACCAACATGATTTGATGAATGATCTGGAGATGATTCAAAGATGACTCATAAGTTTGTGGCTTGGTAACTACTGATATCAGGAATATTCAATGAGAATGGAAATCCAAGACCCTAGGTGGTAGTGGTGGGGCGGGGACAGGTGACAGTTTGGTAGAAGGGGGTGGAGGTGGGAGAATGAGGTCAATTATGGGTAGTATTTTATGTAGGACGTCTAAACGACATCCCGATGAGTGTTTCCAGTAGGCAACTGGATATATATAATGGATGAGCTAAGATTTGGGTTTAGAGCAAGATACTGACTTGAGAATGATAAACATACAGTTCAATGTTTTCTCAACCTTTTAAAATATCCATGCCTATTTGATCAGTCAGAAAATAACCTCCCTCCTACCCCCAAATGAGAACAGTTAATGTTTACAGTAAGGATGCCACGGGAATAAACGATGCTTTTCAGGGAAATGGTAGAGTGAGAAGGGTTTAACACGGAACCTTGAAGGATACCAATGTCTAAGAGAGAGGCAGGGAGGTCTCCAAAAGAGGAAACTGAGAGGTGAACTGGTTTCTTCCTTCACTGGTTTCTTGTCCTCTAAGGGAAAAGGAATCTGGATGGCTAAGGGGAAAAAATAAGCATCTTTAAAAACCTCTTGTAAGCTTTAGAATCTGCCTGAAAGAGAGGTATTAACTTGCATTTCTCTTGCTGTTGTTGAGGCTAGACTACAGTTGTACAGAGAGGAAACGGTGAATGCTGCAGGGCAAGTGGGAGCTGAGGTGGGTCCTCTTTCACCTGTTCAAATGACTTACACAGAGGTCTCATCAAGTTTTTTGCAATTTTTCTTTCTTCTCTTCTCCCTTTACTTTCTTTCTCAAATGAAAGTAGAAAAGTAAATGGACGCAAACTCTGCTTCTGATTTTTGGAAAGTGAAGACTAATTCCCATCCAGGCCCCAAGTTGCAAGTTTGCTTGATAAGTGCAATACAATAATTCTAGAAGCAAGTTAACTCTAGAAATTTGGTATTTTTTATGACTCCCACAACAACTTTCTTACCCTAGAAAATATCTGGATCAACTCTTCTTAGCTTTTGTGTAAATCCAGAGTGTCACAATGGTCTTGACCAGGTCTAGGATATTGAAAAAAAGAAATCCTGGTTTAAATCTGAATGAAAATACAGAATACTGTAAAGCACAGAACTTGAACAGTAGTTCAAGCATGTTCAGAGGCTGACTGCTTATCTAGACTCAGCATCTCCCAAGAGAAAACGTCACAGTTCAGAGAATAGTAACTCTTCATATCAAAGAATATATAATAAGCATTGCTATAAAAAATACTGGCAGCTGTGGGGCTGCCCTTTCACAGAACTACTTACTGATACTTAGTAACAATGTCTTTTCCTGTTTTATGAGTACAGTCTATAAAAGTAAATACTGTGCTATATACTGTTTCATTTGTAACTGTACTTAATTTTTAGTAAAGTTTGATTTTAGCATTTACTGTCAATTCAATGATCTGACTCAGAGAAAATTACGATGACTACCATAATTTTAAATATTAAGTATATTTTTGGAAAATGCACTCGTATACTGGATATATGATATGCAGTATTTATTCTTATCGTTATCCTTGGTGCTGTTACTGAATCAATCAAGTCATATTACACATTAGAACCATACAGTGTTTCAGGATGAATTTTTATTCTATATGCCTGTTACAGAATAAAAAAGGAGGGGGAATAGTGTGCCACAAAGTTCTATGACAATTTCCACAGCTAGAAGAATTAAAAATTAAGGGCGAAAGAATAACATAGAAGTCAATACCTACCAAAATGTCCAGCAATACTATTTTCATCCGAAATAATTTAGAAAATAAAAGTCTGTGTTGAAAGATAAGTAGTGCATCCAAATAGATCATTCCAGTTGAGTCAACTGTTTGTGATTCTAGTTTTTTTTCTTTAAATCAAAAAAGGCAACTGACATTACCATTTTGTTCTTAAATAGGAAGAAAAAATAACTGGGAATGACTACCAAAATGTTAGCTTAAATTTTGTTTCATCAAACTCCTTAAGTAACTAAATAAACATTTAAATATAATTTCTATTATCAGCATTTAACAGCTAATAATCATTACTCAAATTAGATTCCATTGATATTAATTATATCAACAACTTGTCAAATATAGAAATAGTCTAAGTTTGAGGAAATTATTTCAAAGTCCAAATATATAGCTTTGAAGCCACACAACCATTTTTAAGGTTAGGACAAGACACATACCACATATATTTAGGGGCATTAGGATTTAATTCCTCAGTGGCCCTTCAAGTTCAGTGCTGATATTAATGATTCAAAGTGGGTAGAGATATTTATATCCAAATTCTCGCACCTCAGGATACATGTAAATAATGTATGTCAATTACCTTTGAAATCACCGCCAAAAGATGTTTTTAAAACCATTGGAAAATGCTTGCTTCCTAACTTTTAACTTTTCTCTGAACACTCATTATCAAATCATTTACTTTACCTCTAGGAGAAGCAAATTACTTGATTATAACCCTCTATCATCTCAAAAAAACTGAATAAGGTAGAAGAGAAAGGCATAGAGACGCTGGGTAGTCCTTCAGTTATATTGCTTAGCAGCACAGCAACGAGAGTGATGATAGACAGCGATTGTTCTAATCTAGGTCAATACAACAGCCAAAATACTTTGTAAACACTTTCTTTGGCTCTTTCTGGAGATCAACACTGTTCTGATTAAACAGCATGAGAAGGACTTGATAGCAATGTAAGGGTTCAACAATATGTACTTATCTTTTATCCGAGAGTCTTAAAATCACCTAATACTAATCATAACCCAATAACAGAGAGAGGTAGGTACTAAGGTAAACTGCAAAGGCCAAGAACAGAAATTGGGAGTGTGGGCCACTGAATAGTATTTATGAGCTAAAGACTACTGCCTCATATAGCTCTGAATATGTAAAAATGAAGTATTATCTACTATACTTTAAGAAACTCAAATTCAACATAACAGGGAAATACTTTTTCTTACTATATTTCATTTGTATTTGTACCAACGCATTAACAAGATAATACCTTTTCTTACTGTTTTATTTGTTGTTTGTACCTAATTTTTACTGAAGTTTGATTAATTCAAGTTTGGTTTTCAGAAGACACTGTTTAGCCATTGATCTTAACCAGAGAAAACTATAGTGACATAAATTTTAGACATTACATTATTTTAAATATTAGATTAAAATTCTATAGTTTCCCATGTGCCAATTATTTGAATTATCTTTCCACTGAAGGGTCTGTGTTATTTTGTACACACCATCTTCCTTGTGAACAAGAGGTGAATTTGTTAGATGTATGCTTAAAGTGCAATCTGTAGCCATGAATAGTTCTGTGTATGTGTGTAAAGTTAACAAACACTTAAAAGGAGTGAAGTCCTGTCTTTAGCCTCATTAGCACCATGTACCAACTGTATTAACTGGTTGAAACTGTAAGATAAGAGAGTGAAAACTAAACGAACAGGAACAAAGAAAGGTTATATTTCATCATCTTAAGGTTTCACAGAGATGATGCAGGTTTACAATTCAAATTTCCACCCCCTGAAAAATGACTTCTTAAATAACTCAACTTTCAAAACCCAGAAATGCAGTAACCTGAAATTATTCTAATCTAAAATCTTTAGAGAATAATTAATTACTACAACTGATGTTCACTATGAGGAATACATAGCTATATAAAATATAGCTACACAAAAAAGAACTCGGTGAAAAAACATTTTTAAAGCAAGAAGATGTGTGTTTCAGATTCACATTAGTAGTGGCTAATTGGGTAAATGCTAAAGATTTACATTCAAGTGCTTAAAAGGATTACTGCACAGAAATTCAATTCCTAAAAGCTTTTGTTCAGATGCCTCTCAGGCTTATTAAAGATGAGACGATATGCGAACCACCAACAGTGGTATTTAAACCCCAATTACTTTCAAGGTAATGTATGCAGCTGTTTAGACATTCCAGAAGTGGGTTCTCCGATACTAAAACTGGTATTAAAATAAAAGAGAGACCTCATACAGTCTGCTGGCATTTCATACCAACCTTTGGAGGAGGTAGTAAAGTACTGGAATTTAAAATACAAGGTCAGCACTAAGTGTAAACATTTCTAAAGCATTGTATGTAATTCTTTAAACATATGTAGTGAAAAAAAAAGTAGAATTCATATAAAATCAGAACTTAAAAAAGCAAAAAATAGAAATATTTAGTGAATTTACTCAAATGAAGAAAACTTAAATGATACAGAACTGAAAATATCAGATATCTATATACAATAAAAAGTGAATATAAATTAGTCAATTCCATAGACATTTCCAGTTAAGCATTCATACAAATACAGATTCACCTTTTTCTTATATATAGGAGTAACACATACATACATATATGACATGATTCTGGCAAAAAAAAAAATCAGAGATACTAAAAATATTCTCAAGTTTTAAGAGTAGTGTGGAATAAGTTTTAACAACATTCTACATGAATGGAAACCCCTGATTTAATTCCATGATTTTATCATGCCAGAAGCATGGTTGCTTTTAATTTTCTTAAACAGATATTGGTATCATACACATTGGCTTATTAATAATTAAGGCATTTTGCATACACAGTATCTCAGTGTGAACAAAAAACTTTTAGTACTGATTATTTGCTATAATGGTTTAAACTTTCAAAGTCTTTTCAACATAAGAAAATAGTAGCTGCACACATTTAAGTGTTTTCTTATAAAACACAATATTAAAAAAAAGTAACGATGATTGGTCTCTGCGATTCCTAGTAGTAAGTCCTGTCTTATTTTCCACATAGTATAAATTATATTCTTATGCAGGATTGCATGAAGACCCAGTAGCTCTTAAACATGTTACCAAATAACCACATAAACCTGAACACAGCAAAGGTGAACGACCTTCCTAGTGCACTTCCACCACACCAAAGCTGAAGCTGCTCCTCTTGGATCTTTTTCCACTTCAATGTGAAGGAGATCGGTAGCATTTCATTAGTGGTTTCATCATACGTTTCTTTAAAGGAAAAAATGGTTTTGATTTCTTCCATAGTTCACAGTTCTCAGATGAGATATTTTTGGGGAAATCATGTAGTCCAAGGATGTTTTGAATAGCCAAATGCTATAGATGAAGTCTCTCAATGCAACTGTAATAAATAAGCATCGACATCCTTGGAGAATAAAACAGAAACATTTCATTAGCCAGTACTGTAAATACACATATACACACCCCATTTTCTTCTCCCTCTTTGTCACTTGTTTTGCCTTAGTGACCCTCTGAGTGCAAAAGATCTGCCCTACTCAACATTTTATCCGCACTTTGGTAGCACATAGCATGTGCTCAGGAAGTGTTTGCAAAGTGCTTCGGGAATGTTCTAGCTTCTGTTATCAAACAACTCTGCTTTTATAGCTAAGCAAGATCATTACATCATTCACAGCAGTTCCTTCAGTGCTAAATAAATGCCAGGCCAGCTTGATGATGGCCATTCTGATTTCTACCCTCAAAAAATTACAGTGAGGGTATAATATTGTTAAGGAGGTTTTATCATGGCTTAAGGAACTTCACAGAACTTTTAATTACTCAATATTGTTTATAATAACAAACACAGTACCTTGCAAATTTCTAAAGAAATAATCTTTCAGTTCTACTACTAAGAATACAAGGTACTTTCAGAATAATGTGATATATCATGTATTCTATTTTCTATCAACTTTTACTTCATTTTCCCTCCTGTTAACAAAATAACAACAAATAAAATAATAATTTAAAAACATTAGGAAATTGGTTCTGTTCATACAATTTTCATCATTAAGAATTCTACAGAGTAAAACTATACACATTGGTATAACATATTTGCTTGATACAAGATTATCCTTCCTTTCATGAAGATATTTTAAGAAAAATTTTATATGTCAGTCTGAGACATAAATCCTTTTTTAAAGAATATGATATTTTTTAAACCAGAGGAAGTTGTTTTATTTCTGGCTTAATGCCCATTTATATGATAGCAGTATGCCCAATATAAGGGTGGAAATATTTTTTAATAATGATTTACTTTTGCAATTATATTTTAACTACCAATGTTTTCTGGAGTCTAAATATTAAAATCCAAAATAGTAATGTACTTTTTCCTTTAAGATCGAGCAAATCAATAAAGAATGATGTCAAATTCATATTGTGATTTGAACAATTTAACTTTCCCCTAAAAGTATGGCATTAGCAAAAGCCAAGTTAAAAATACTCCCAAACTATTTGACTATGTTCCTCACCCCTTGCTTCCTGAGTATCACTGCCATTTCAGATGCCTTCCTAACCTGGGTTCTTAACTTTTTTCCAAATATTTTTCTGTAATTGGAGCAAGGTCATTAAATACCTACTAGCACATACTGCTGTATATGAAACACATTCAATGACTAATTCTTATGTTCCTTGCCAAAGTCATATTCATATCCAGAGCACCTTAAGTGTTTATAAATATGAAACTGACTTTAGACCTTATTAGAGTAGTACTTAACTGGACATTCAAATGAGTTCATTTATGACTGCATAATACTATTACATTATCCCAAAATTTTAGTTAAGCTTAAATATAGATTACCTTGGCTATATTACCAGTATATCCTGGAACCAAAGTAAGATGGTTTTCCTGTTCCCACAACCCACTTAATTGCTGTTTTAAAATCTGAATATTTCTAGGAGAAAAAAAGAAGAAAAAATACAAATATAGTGAGTTATGGAATTTGGTAGCTAATATACTTAATGAAAACAGCTTTAAAATTTTCAAGTCTTCTTCAGGATAAAATTATACTGTTTGAAGTCAAGCAACTCTTTAAACTAGTACATGTCAATCATGGAAATTAAAAGTTACTGAGTTGTTAAAGCAAGCAAGAAAACAATGAGGCATTTGGGACATTTGGACATCCAGTTTTTGGGTATGAAGTGGGGAAATTCTGAGAGCCTAGAAAGCAAATTATGGACTGAAAGGAAACTGTTGGGATATATATATATATATATATATATATATATATATATATAGTAGTTTCATGATAATCTGGCTCATTTGGGAGAACACCCACACACTTTCACATCAAGACAATACTCAAACTATGATTATAATTCAGTTTTTAGAACTGTAATCATCCACACTGCATTCTTATGTTAATGTCCTTTGGCTATCTGATCCAGGATGACTCCATTCCTGGGTCTCAATTTTACTCCATCAAAGGTCATCTCTTTTTCTCTCTCTCACTCCTTTATAACGGATATAAAGGTTTTGTCTCTCACTACTTTATAATGGATATGTCTGTGCTTTTGCCTCCCAAAATATATATAATGGATGTAAGTCTGTGCTTTTGCCTTCCAAAAGGGTATGGTTCTGCCAGAACAATAGACACAGGGGATTACTGGGCTCTGGAATTCAACTTTCACATGTAACATTCGAAATATGAATGGTATCCCAATTTATTATTTCTCTGAAAATGAAGAGAATAAGTACTATATACTGACAATCTGCTTCACTGACCATGCTAAAGCCTTTGACTGTGTGGATTACAACAAACTGTGGACAATTGTTTGAGATGAGAATACCAGACCACCTTACCTGCCTTCTTAGAAAGCTGTATGAAGGTCAAGAAGCAGCATTTTTAACCAGACATGGAAAACAGACTCATTCAAAACTGGAAAAGGAGTATGTCAAGGCTGTATACTGTCACCCTGCTTATTTAACTTCTATGCAGAGCACATCATGCAAAATGCCAGGCTTCATGAATCACAAACTGGAATCAAAATTGCCAGAAGAAACAACCTTAGGTACGCAGATGATACCATTCTAATGGCAGAAAGCAAAGAGGAACTAAAAAGCCTCTTGATGAAAGTGAAAGAGGAGAGTAAAAAAGCTGGCTTAAAACTCAACATTCAAAAAACTAAGATCATGGCATCTGGTCCCAACACTTCATGGCAAATAGATGGGGAAAAACTGGAAAGAGTGGTAGAGTTTATTTTCTTGGGCTCCAGAATCATTGAGGATGGCAACTGCAGCCCAAGAAATTAAGACACTCGCTCCTTGGAAGACAAGCTATGACAAACCTAGAAAGTATATTAAAAAACAGAGATATCACTTTGCTAACAAAGGTCCATACAGTCAAAACTATGTTTTTTCCAGTAGTTGTGTATGAGTGTCTACCATAAAAAAGGCTAAGTGCTGAAGAATTGATGCTTTCGAAATGTGGGGCTGGATAAGACTCTTGAGAGTCCCTTGGACAGCAAGGAGATCAAACCAGTCAATCCCATAGGAAATCAACCCTAAATATTCACTGGAAGGACTGATACTAAAGCTGAAGCTCCAATACATTGGCCACCTAATGTGAAAGACCAACTCACTGGAAAAGACCCTGATGCTGGGAAAGACTGAAGGCAGGAGAAGGGGGTGACAGAGGATGAGATGGTTGGATGGCATCACTGACATGAATTTGAGCAAACTCTGGGATATAGTGAAGACCAGGGAAGCCTGGAGTGCTGCAGTCCATGGGGTTGCAAAGAGTTGAACACAACTTAGCAAATGAACAACTGATAATCATAAAATAAAATTATCACCTAAGTTAATCAAGCTACTTTCCTGAAAAAAAAGTCTTTAGTAACACGAGTTTATCTCTAAAGGTATACTCACCCATCATTCACAATTTCTGTTTTGGATGATAGTTCTGACCACCATCTTTTTATGACTGCTTGAAGCCAGTTTAAACCAACTATTATATACCTGAAATGACATTTTGTTACAAAATTCAAGTGTTTTCATCCAAGAAGCCTTTTAGGAAAGATGATACTCTACCTGCCTCAAAAAATGCATACATACATATACACACAAATATGCTTACACACTGATTAAAAAATACAGACACACCTTTATAAATTAATTTTTCACTACTTTCACCAAACTGCATTTTATGTAACATGTTTATAGATAATTTTCTAAGTGTTCTTTAGTCAGTCTATATTCTTAAAACAGAAACCACGTATGTCTCAGGGAGCTCAATCTACCATTATGTACTTGTAAGGCACAAAATCAAGGATGATGAAAGAGAAAAATGAATTGAGATTCAGATTAGCACTTACTCTTCAAATCTGCTTTTAAGTAGTGACTTTACTAGAGGCAACAAATCTACACAGCAGCCAAGTGAGATGTACTGTTTTTCTTCCTGTAAACTAAAATAAATAAATACTAATTTATAAAAATATGAACAGGTTGTAATCTGTTCTTCTTTAAACTTCCTTTTATTTCTGAAAACTAGTCTTCTTACCTATTGGTGAGCACGGGAAGGCAATCCACCACAACTCCAAGGTCCTCTATCCTGTGAGAACAAAACTGCTTAGAAAGCTGATTTCCTTATTTCCTTTTATATTATAACCATCACACTGCTTTTGAGAAATTTACTCGCTGAACAAATGATCTGAGTGTCTATGATGAGTCAAGTGTTAGGGATACACCAGTGAACAGAGAGACAGGGCTTGTGTTTCAATGCGTGTGTGAGTATGGGAGGAGGGTGGAGAGGGCAGCAACAGACAATAAACAAATCAAGTACATAAAGCATGCTGATGGTGAGAAGTACTGTGGAAAAAATAAAACGGAAAAGAGGGATAGAGAGTGAAAAAATATATATATTTAAATAAGGTGGTCAAGGAAGGCCTCACCAAGGTAACATTTGTGGAGACAAATACAGTGAGAAGGTAATGGTTAAAATTTTTACTGAAAGGTTGGTTTTTGCACAATGGTATCTCTTAGTTTTATAGATAACAATCTTAGAGAAGGTAAAATGTTTGTTCAATATGATAAAAGAAACAGTTTTCTGTATTTTGGTTAATTAGACTGTAGATAAATATAATTTAAAACATATTGTCACTATGAAGCTAAATATAGGAAGTGTAAAACTTTAACCAATATAGCATAAAAAAGAAGAGATAATACATTGGGAATTACTTTTACTGAACAAAATCATTAAGGGTCACACTTACCTTACCAAATATGCTACAAGTTCACTAATACTTCTCTTTCTCCAGAAAGTTAAAGCTACATTCAATCTCAAATTCCTGCTGAACAAAACCTGTGCCATTGTTTCATGGTCCTGAGAAACCTGAAAGGCAATAATCTAATTTGTTAAAAAGCACATAAAGGTATGATATTTGGAGCAGGGAGTTGGAATAGGAGCTTGCTCCGTCCACTCCACGCATCGACCTGGTATTGCAGTACTTCCAGGAACGGTGCACCAAAAAAAAAAAAAATGACAAAAAAAAGAAAGAAAAAAAAAAATTACTCTGGTAAACATATTTTAAAATTAAGCAAAGGTAAAAAAAAAAAAAAAAAAAATTAAGCAAAGGTAATTCCTTTTACTGGTCCACAAAAAGAAATATTGCAGTGAACATAGTAAACAAATGATTTGAAACAATTTAGGACCTGTTAATTTTTTATCAATACTTCTTCTTATTTGTTACTATTTCCTTTTAAATCTCAATAATTCATAGAATAAATTATTTTTACTCACCTACAAACCTAGGATTTAATTTATAATGTGAATTAAAGGAAAAGGTAACCATACAGGCTAGTCATTATCAACTAATTAGGATGAATAGGGAATCACAAAAATTCAGTTTTATGACAAGATTTAAATTCATTCATTTTTTTCTATATAACTAAGGTAACACATTCCTGTTGCAAAAAGCTTAAGTAGCACAAAACTTTATAAAATAAGTATTTTCTACTTATCCACAAAAATATTTATTTAACTCCTGAGAAGTAATCACTGTTAACATACCGGTAAGTATCTTTCAAACCACTTTCTAGACAAAAACAAATTAGGCAGGTAAAAAATTAAAATATTCTAATATTTATATTTTTGAGAACTGTTTTTTCACTTAAATAATATGAAAGATTTTTTTCAATATCAAAACAGATCACTAGAGAAGGAAATGGCAACCCACTTCACTATTCTTCCTAGAAAATTGCATGGACAGAGGAGCCTAGTGGGCTACAGTCCATGGGGTTGTGAAAGAATCAGACATGACTTAGTTACTAAACAATAACATCAAAATATATTACAAAACCATAGCAACTGAAACAGTGTGACACTGACAAGAAAATAGACAAATAATAGCACGTTAAAGAAACTTCAGATACAGACAAATGTATATACAACTAACAATTTATGACAAACATCACATAAATATAATTTTAAAAACTTCTTAATAGATAAGCTGAATATCCATATGGAAAACAATGAATGTTGACACTACTTCCTAACATAAAAAAACTTAAAACTCCAGATGTAGTATGTATCAAAATGTGAAATAAAAACGCTTTTTGAAGGAAAAAAATAAAAATGCTTTTTGAAGGAAAAGAACAACAACACATAAATCAGTCTCATTTTTAAGAAACAATTACATATTGGCCAGTCTTTATGAACCACAATTTTAGACTGATTCTGGTATTTCCCTACTAAAACTGTGCATCAATGAACACCTTATGTATGTAAATATGGACACTTGTACAAAAACTTCTGTAGGATTAATTTTAGAGCTGGAATAGCTAGATCCAATTTTTTTCAATAACAGATTAAGCTACAATTCATATAACATAAATTGACCATTTAAAATGCACAATTCAGTAATTTTTAGTACATTCACAGAGTTGTGCAAGCACCACCACAATGAATTTTAGAACCTTCTCATCACTTCCAAAAGAAACCCTGGACTCCATTCTCCCCTCTCTCCAGTTATTCACAACTATTAGTCTATTTGCTGTCTCTATGAAAGTGAAAGTCACTCAGTCATGTCTGACTCCTTGCAACCCCATGGACTATACAGTCCATGGAATTCTCTAGGCCAGAATACCAGAATGGGTAGCCTTTCCCTTCTCCAGGGGATCTTCCTAACCCAGGGATCGAACCCAGGTCTCCCACATTCCAGGTGGATTCTCTACCAGCTGAGCCAGCAGGGAAGCCCAAGAATATTGGAGTGGGTAGCCTATCCCTTCTCCAACAGATCTTCCCAACCCAGGAATCAAACCAGGGTCTCCTGCATTGCAGGCAGATTCTTTACCAACTGAGCTGTGCCTAATTTGGATGATTCACATAAACTGAATCATATAATATATGACCTTCTTTAATGTGTGGCTTCTTTCACAGAGATGTTTTCAAGATTTATATAGAGTATAGCATATATTGGGATTTTACTCATTTTTAATGATCAAATAATATTCTATTATATGGCCTATGAGATTTTATTTATCCAAGTCAGGTGATGAACAATTGGATGGTTTCCACTTGGGGTTATTAAAAAGTGTTATGAGTATCTGATGAGTATCTGTGCGGCCTTTTCAATTCTCTTGGGTATATACCTAGGAGTGCAACTGTTGGATGAAAAGGCTGTGTATATTTGAACTTAGACAAAATAATCTAGCATCACTTTTAAATTTAGGTTTTCAGAGAAGGCACTAGCCAATCAGGAAAAAAAAGTCTGAAACAACAAAAGAACAATTAATAAACCTATTAGTTAAGCACAGGGTTAATGAAGGTTTGTGGAAAGCAGATTGAGGGCAGGAGGAGAAGGGGACAACAGAGGATGAGATGGTTGGATGGCATCACCGACTCGATGGATATGAGTTTGGGTAAACTGTGGGAGTTGGTGATGGACAGGGAGGCCTGGCGTGCTGCAGTCCATGGGGTCACAAAGAGTCAGACACAACTGAGTGACTGAACTGAACTCAAACAAATAAACTCACAGAAAAAGATCAGATTTCTGACTACCAGAGGCATGCATGAGTGGTTGACAGGGAACTGCATGAAGACAGTCAAAAGTACAAACTTCCAGCTCTAAGTACTAGCAATGTAATGTATGATTTGGTAAATACAATGAACACTGCTGTGTGTTATATATAAAAGCTGTCAAGAGAGCAAATCCTAAGAGATCTCATCACAAGGAAAAAAATTCTTTTTCCATTTCTAAAATTTTGTATCTATACATGATGAATGTTTGCTAAACTTAATGTGGTGATCATTTAATGACATATTTAACTCAAATAATTATGTGTATACCAAATGCTGTATGTCAATTATATCTCAGTAAAACTGGAAGGGAAAAACCATACAAATGCTATCTAATTACATGGAAAAATATTAAAATTTATTAAACATAAAAAACCAAGTTATCAAACAATATGTATATGAAGAGACATCAAAAATTTAACATTGCTATCTATAGATGTTAAGCTTATGGATAACTGTTTCCTTTAGGTTTATTTTCTACAACATATACAATAAATGTAATAATTTTAATTATTTTAAACTTATGTTTATAAATCTTTCATCAAACATTCTTTCAAATGACCATTTTAAAAAAATTTGTCTTCCTGAGTTATAATTTATATACCATAAAACTCTTGTATTGAAAGTAATTCAAAGATTTTAAATAAATTTATGTATGGAGTTGTGCAACCATCACCACGGTCCAGTTTTAGAATATTTCTACTACGCAAAATAATTCCGATAAGCCTGTTCAAACAAATAACTGCTGCTCCTGAGCCAGAAGAGCAGCAAAACTAAGCAGGTTTGCCTAAACAAAGTTTCCAATGGCAATTTTGACAGCCCACCAAAATGTGCCTGGATAACTGGCTCTGTGGTCCACTTTTTATGCAAGATTTCTGATCTCTTCCCTTTCTTTAAATCTCTACTGGCTAACTTGCCATTCTGGAAATTTATAGCAGCTTGTCAATCATTTCATCCCTAACTTAGAAAAACGGAATAAACAACAGATTCAAATTTCGTTAATCTAGAAAACTGTTGCAGGGAGTTAAAATCTCTCAAATAGTCTGAATTCAATAAACAGTGAATTATTTTACTAGTAGACAGATTCAAATTTCGTTAATCTAGAAAACTGTTGCAGGGAGTTAAAATCTCTCAAATAGTCTGAATTCAATAAACAGTGAATTGTTTTACTAGTAGACTATAGGAAGGAAAAAGCCAGTAATTAAGAAAAAAAAAAGTTAAGTTTATCTAATGACTTACCTCAGAAAAAAAGCCACTATATTTTGATGATGGGCTTTCTGTCTGTGAAGAACCAGAATCACTGGAGTTAATCAAATATGTTCGACTATCATGCCGTAATTTTTCAGGGAGGTGGCCTGCACAAGCCAGTTCATTTTCTTTATTTGCCATGACACAGCCCCCACTTTTAGGGGACTGCTTTTTTCTGTAACAAGGATTTTGAATAGGATGATGAACTTTCTTTCTTCTATAGATCACCTTACGTAGTTTATCTGGGCTTTTCACAGCTTGTCCAACTGTTCTGTAAAAAGAATTGATTTTCTTAAATGATAGAGAACCATATGAAAAGCTTTAAAAGTTTTTAAAGAGACAGACTTAGTAGGCCACATTCTGTGATCACTATCTACTAAAATTAGAAGCAAAATAATTTAAAAAAATCTTAAGTCTTAGATTGAAGAGAAAAATAAAAGGTAAATTACAAACTATCTGGAAAGCAATGAAAAGGATGATACTTTGGACCAAAAAGAAAAGAAAACATCATAATAACTAGATGTTTTTAAAATGAAATGTTACAATGCATTCATGAAATATGAAGATTAAAACAATTTCTATTCACCTAATCTTTTTCTAACAAGGTGACACAATAATTATGCAAGTTTGAATCATGCAAGTCTGAATATATACTTTAATATAAAAGAGAACATTTATTTTGATTAAACTATTTAATTTGTTTGAATAAGATAAAACGACAGAGAGCACATCTCATGGTTTAGTAGAGCGGCTCTCAAACGTTTTGGCCTCAGGATGCTTTGCACTCAAATCACTGACGTCTCAAAAAATTTTTTTTGTGAGCAATATCTACTGGTATTTGATGAATCAGAAACTAAAACAGAAAATTTTTTAATTAATTAAAAAATGATAAACTCATTACTTATTATATAGAATATTTTTTAAAAAATCCTTTATTTTCTAAAACAAACAAAAAATATAGTGAGAAGAATGGCACTGTTTTGTATAACTGTGCAAAATCTCTAATATCTGATTTAACAGAAAACAGCTGGATCCTCATATCCGTTTCTGCACTCAATATCTTATATCATGTAGCCTCTGGAAAACTCTACTATACACTTGGAACAGTGTGAAAATGAAGGTTAATAATGTCTTATTATTTTTCCCCGCAGGAGAAAATGGCAACCCACTCCAGTACTCTTGCCTGGAAAATCCCACGGACAGAGGAGCCTGGCAAGCGGTAGTCCATAGGGTCACAAAGAGTCACAGGCACATGACTGAAGCGACTTAACACATATGCATTGTTGTGAAGATAGTTTTGATGTCATAAACTCCTTGAAAGGGCTTTAGGGACCTCCAGGGTCCCAGATCATAGTTTGAGAACCAGTGGTTTAAAGGAAAGTGCCTTTGGAGTTCAGTAGACCTGAAAGTAAATGCCGTTTTTACCACCTTCTGGGTGTATAACCCTAAAGAAAGCCAAAACCTTTTTTTTTCCCAACTCATCACCTGTCTGGGGTAACAGTACCTGTCCATCTTACACTAACATGTTTAGCACAGTGTTCGGCACAAAGGAGCTGCTTGACAATAAATTATCATACTAAAACACAGTATTTTCTTCTCCAACTTTCAATATTTGCTGTTTCCCACAAATTTCAAAGAAGTTCTTACCTAGTTATGTAAGCAGCCAACTGTTTTGGAGATTTCTTAACCTGAAAAACACAAGTAGACAGTTGCAGCATATTTAAGTTATTTAACCAAGCTATGTAAACTTTGTGATTGATGTCAACAAGTCTGAAATTCAAGTTAAAAACTTTTCAGATAAAGCTATTACTGTACTGATGCTGTACTTTCAATTATAAGTTACAACAACACTGCATGTATTTTTGACAATGCGACATATCTGTTTGACTAACTTCCATGCTACTAGTCATATATTAGATATGCAGGGTGCTAAATGTGTTGAATTTTAATATGGTTTTAAGAAATTACACCAGTGCTAACGAGCCTTGCAATGGTGAACAAAAAGCACTTCTGTGATTCCTCTAAAATTAAACTAAAATATTTAAATTGTATCATATCAAAACAATATAGTAGCCAAAAAGTTTTTAGATTTTGGAATATAAACAGATTTCAATTTTGTATTAATTCTACCTAATTTGGGCAGGTTAAGCAAAACTATCACTCTCCCATTTACTCAGAACTACCCATAGACTTGACCAGACGGACCTTCGTTGGCAAAGTAATGTCTCTGCTTTTTAATATGCTATCTGACGCTTTTGAACTATGGTGTTGGAGAAGACTCTTGAGATCCCCTTGGACTGCAAGGAGATCCAACCAGTCCATCCTAAAGGAGATCGGTCCCGGGTGTTCATTGGAAGGACTGATGCTGAAGCTGAAACTCCAATACTCTGGCCACCTCATGCAAAGAGTTAACTCACTGGAAAAGACCTTGATGCTGGGAGGGATTGGGGCAGGAGGAGAAGGGGACGACAGAGGATGAGATGGCTGGATGGCATCACCGACTCAATGGGCATGAGTTTGAGTAAACTCCGGGAGTTGGTGATGGACAGGGAGGCCTGGTGTGCTGCGATTCATGGGGTCGCAAAGAGTCGGACACGACTGAGCGACTGAACTGAACTGAAATATTATGAGTAATCTAGAGATGATTTAACAGAGAAGGCAATGGCAACCCACTCCAGTACTCTTGCCTGGAAAATCCCATGGACTCTTGCCTGATAATCCTCCCATGGAGGAGCCTGGTAGGCTGCAGTCCATCAGGTCGTGAAGAATTGGGCACGACTGAGCAACTTCACTTCACTTTCACCCATAGACTTAACTGTTTAAACTGTATCAAACTGAATGACTACACACTTCCCTGAAACTCCTATGTTCAAACCCTAAACCACCCCCACCCCAGAGTGATGGTATTAAGAGGGAGGGCTTTCAGGAGGTGATTAGGTCATGAGGGTAAAACCCCATGAACAGGACTAGTGTCCTTATAAAAGAGAGTAGAGAATTCTCTCTCTCTCCTTCCACCATGTGAGGAGGTAGATGACAGCTATCTATGAGTCAGGAAGTAGACACTTATTGGATACCAACTCTGCTATGGCCATGACTCAGCCCCTAACTGTGAAAAATAAATTTCTGTTGTTTATAAGCCATCCAGTCTCTGGCATAATGCTGTGGCTATCTAAATAGACTGAGATACTGTCTTAATCCTAGAAACCATGGACTTACCTCCTTCATGTTCTTATTAGTGAAATTAGAGATCCTTTTTCTAGGAAGATCAATGGAATGATCCTCAGTATTATTACAAAAGTTGCGTTTTTTAACATTGTGGGTTTCAGATGCCATAATCTCTTAAATACCTAGACAAAAAATAAAAATAATAAACAGAAAATACAAAAAGCAAAAGAGCCTAATCTTTCCTTAGCACACACAAAAATACAACAGCTGCATAAAAGAGGCTTACAAGTACAGCAGAGGACATAAAGGCATACCTCAATTTATTGCACTTCACAGTTTTGTTTTTTTTTAACAAATTCAAAGCCTGTGGCAACCTTGCATCAAGGAAGTCCACTGGCACTGTTTTTCCAACAGCATTTTGTTAACTTCGTGTCTGTGTCACATTTTGGTAATTCTCACAATATTTCATACCTCTCCATTAGTATATTTGTTACAGTGTTTTGTGATTAGGGCTCTTTGATGCTAATACTATAATTGTTTTTGAGCACCAAGATGTGTCCACATAAGGTGATGAACTTAATTGATAAATGCGTGTGTTCTGACTGCTCCACTGACTGGCAAGTCCCAGCTCTCTCCCTATTCCCTAAGGCACAACAATACTGAGATTAGGTTAATGAACAACCCTACCATGGCCTCTAAGTGTTCAAGTGAAAGGAAGAGTCACAAGTCTCTCCCCTTAAATCAAAAGCTAGAAATGATAACCCATAATAAGGAAGGCATGTCAAAAGGTAACAAGACTAAAAGCCAGGCCATGTGCACCAGTCAATTAAGTTGCGAATACAAAAGAAAAGTTCTTGAAGGAAATTAAAAGTGTCATTCCAGTGAACACATGAATGAATGGTAAAGTAAAACAGCCTTATTGCTGATAAGAAAAAGTTTTAGTGATCTGGATAGAAGTTCAAACTAGCCACAATATTCCCTTAAGCCAAAATTTATTCCAGAGCAGGACCCCAACTCTTTTTACTTCTTTAAATGTTGAGAGGTAAAAAAAAAAAATCCAGAAGAAAAGTCTGAAGCTAGCAGAGGTTAATTCATGAGGTTTAAGGGAAAAAGCCATCTCTCTGACACAGAAGTGCAAGGTGAAGCAGTAAGGGCTGATGTAGAATTGCAGCAAGTTATCCAGAAGGATCCAGAGAAGGCAATGGCAACCCACTCCAGTGTTCTTGCCTGGGAATCCCAGGGACGGCAGGGCCTGGTGGGCTGCCGTCTATGGGGTCACACAGAGTCGGACACGACTGAAGCGACTTAGCAGCAGCAGCAGCATCCAGAAGGATCTAGCTAATTAATGAAGGTGGCTATACTAAATGACAGATTTTTCAGTGGAGATGAAATAGCTTTCTGTTGGAAGAAGATGCCATCTAGGACTTTCATTGCTAGGAGAGAAGTCAAAGCTTGTCTTCAAAATTTCAAAGCACAGTTTGGCTGTCTTGTTAGGGGCTAATGTGTCTGATGACTTTAAGCTGAAGACAATGCTCATTTACCATTCCCCAAATCCTAGGGCCCTTAACAACTATGCTAAATCAATTTTACCTGTGCTCTCTAAGTGCAACAAAAAAGCCTGAATGAAAGCACATCTGTTTACAACATGGTTTACTGAAGTTTATAAGCCCACTGTTGAGTCCGACTGCTCAGAAAAAAAAAAAAAAAGACTCCTTTCAAAATATTACTGCTCATCTACAATGCAACTGGTCACCCAAGAGCTCTGATGGAGATGTACAATGAGATTCGTGTTGTCTTCATGCCTGCTAACACAACATCCATTCTGCAATCATCCACGGGTCATGAAGCACTTTTGACTTTCAAGTATATAATTACTTAAAAAACATATTTTGGAAGGCTACAAAGCAGAGTAAACTGAAAACCTTCTGGAACAGATTCATCATTCTAGATGCCACTACAAAACATTTTTGATTCATGGGAAGTCAAAATATCAACAACAACAGGATTTTGGAAGAGCTGATCCCAACCCTAATGGACAACTTTGAGGGGTTCAAGACTTCAGCAGAGGAAGTAACTACAGATGTGGTGGGAACAGCAGAAGGACTGGAATCAGAAGTGGGGCTGGAAGATGTGGCCGAACTGCCACAATTTCACGATAAAACTAACAGATGAGGAGCTGCTTTTTCTGGATGAGCAAAAAGAGTAGGTCCTTGAGATGGAATCAACTCTTGGTGAAGATGCTGTGGAAACTGTTGAAATGACACAAAATAATTTATAATATTTCACAGACTTAGTTGATAAAGCAAGTGGCAGGATTTGAGAGGACTGACACCAATTTTGAAAGAAGTTCAGCTGTGGGTAAAGTGCTATGAAACAGCACTGCATGCTAGAGAAGCTGTCAGGGAAGAGTTAATCAGTGTGGCAAATTTCACTACTGTCTTATTTAGGAAATCGCCACAGCCACTCCAACCTTCAGCATCTACCTCCCTGATCAGCTAGTAGCCATCAATGCTGAGACAAGAACTTCCACCAGCTAAGAGATTATGACTTGTCGAAGGCTCCAATGATGGTTAGCATTTTTTAGCATTAAAGTATTTTTATTTTTTTTTTGACCAAATTGCACAGCTTGCAAAATCTTATGTTCCCCATCTGGGTATGGAACCCACGCCCCATGCAGTGGAAGCACAAAGTCCTAATTACTGGACCACCAGGGAATTACCAGCAATAAAGAATTTTCAAGTTAAGGCATGTACATATTTTTTTTTTTTTTGCATTTGTCAAAGAAAGATTTTATTTTATTTTCATATTTTTTGACATAATGTTATTGTACACTTAACAGACTACATGTAGTACAGTGTAAACATAACTTTCATATGCATTAGAAAACCAAAAATTTGTGTGACTTGATATATTAAGGTGGTCTGAAACCAAATCTGCAGTATCTCTGAGGTATGAATGTAGTTCTAAGTTAAACGTTTTTTAAAGTCTTAAACACAGAGGGAAGCACAAGGCAGGGCATTCCAGAAAATTAAAATTCTGTTCTCGTTCTTAAATTGCAAACAGTTACAATAATATGGCATGTACTTCTGACAACACAACATGTCAATCTTTCCATTTTCCTTATCACAAGCCATGTATTAAATTTAAAGTTTGTGAAATCAGGTCTAATAGTAGTGGTATCTTGACATTCAAACGCATTCAAGCCTACAATTTTGGAATCAAATCACTGGGTCATAAACAACCATAAGCAGTCAGGGGACCCAAAATTGGATTATATATATCTGAGTTGTTTTATATCTAATCTTTAAATTTTTATTTCATTCATGTAACAAGCTCTCCAGAGTTTTCTTCCACTTTTGAAAAAAATAACCTGCACCTTGTTACTCCTCCAATTATATCCAAAGGGCGGAAAAAAGATGCTGTGACTTCATTTATGTAGGGGCTTCCCATCTGGTGCTAGTGACGAAGAATCCATCTGCCAACGCAGGAAATACAAAAGATGCAGGTTTGACCCCTGGATGGGAAGATCCCCTGAAGTATGAAATGGCAACCCATTCCAGAATTCATGGATGGAAAATTCCATGGATGGAGGAGCCTGGTGGGCTCGGCCATGGGGCCACAGAGTTGGACACAACTGAGTTGTTTTCATTTCCATTTATGTAACAGAGGAAATTAGTAATTTTCCCATTTGCACTCAAGTTTCACACAGGTCATGGCCTGAAACCCAAGTTTCTCCCTCATCCTTCCTTTATACATTTACTGAGTATTCACTGTATGCCAGGCCAGATGGAGATCTTGTTCTACAGAATCGTTTAGGAAGCTTTTTTTTTTTTTTTTTTAAATTTTTTTATTTTTTTTTTATTAGTTGGAGGCTAATTACTTCACAACATTGGCTGCTATCCAAAAGTCTACAAGCAATAAATGCTGGAGAGGGTGTGGAGAAAAGGGAACCCTCTTACACTGTTGGTGGGAATGCAAACTAGTACAGCCACTATGGAAAACAGTGTGGAGATTTCTTAAAAAACTGGAAGCTTTTTGAAAATACATCTTTCTCGGCCTAATTTCATGAAAACTACTATTTATTTAATGGCCACACTGCATAGCTGGTGGGATCTTAGTTCCCCAACCAGAAATAGAACTTGGACCTTCAGCAGTGAAGTCATGGAGTCGTAACCACTGGGCCACCACGGAGTTCCCCTGGACCCTAATTTCAGACTATCACTCAGCAGGTATCAGGAAGAAAGCCCAAAGCAAGGAAACATTTAGGAAGCCCTGCAGGTATTTCTAATGCACATTCTTAGTTAAACAAAAATTGACTTAGTTGAACTGAATTTTCCAAAAATATGTACAAACACATGAAATTCTGCAATCAATTTCAAGGTATTCTAAAACTTCTTGCTGCTAATTCACGGTCAGCCCATCCACTTGTGCTCTTGAGTTCAGGAACCTCTAGTATGAGACTTTTATAAAAGTAAATAAAAGACTGCAGTATTACAATAAGCACACTGACAGAGGGGCACCCATGCAAGCCAGCCAAGTTCCGCTGAGGACAGTCTTCCAGGGCAAACAGCACACTCAGAAAATAGCACGTGCAGAACTGAAAGGCATGAGCAACATGGTTTGTTCGGCAATCACTTAAGTAGACGCATGTGACTAGAGCTTAGGCTGGGGGTGAGCTGCAGTGGAGTGATAAGTGAGGCTGGAGAGACAGGCAGAAACTAGATGGTAAAGGGTCTTGGCCACAGGGTTTTGTTCTTTTTTTGTAAGGGGACTTTTAAAGATGATGGACTGAAAAAAAAAAAAAAAAGATGATGGACTGAACACATGCAATTACATTTACCTTTCCCTGAAATCCTATTACAATGACAGTAAGGAAGATTTTAAAGGTATAACCGCCAACAGGACAAAGAAGAGAAGATGAGGTGATGGCAACAACATTTTGGAAAAGCAAAGCTTTAGGGATAAGAAACTTAGCAGATCTGAGAAAGCCAAACCCTAAAGCATCAGTGAGGAAGGATGAAAAGCAGAATCCCCCAAAGGTTTAGAAACTGGCAATACTGAGGGCCAAGAAGTGGGGTAAAGGTGCACTTGAAAACAAGTACAATGAATGAATATTCATTTAAGACACAGAGTCCTAGATGTCCTTCCCAATTCCAGTAAAAGTCTGGGGCTTTACCATATGGAGAATCTAAAACAGAGTCTTTGCGATAGGAAATATCAGGCACAAATGAGGGTGACAGGAACATATTCTAAACAGGGGGATCAAGTGAAAGTTTACATGTTAAATGTTAAGACCTCTAACTTTCTACTACTTGCCTCACAGAGGCTTGCAGCCAGGCTTAAGCACTCCAGAGAAGAGTATAGATGTTTCTTTGGGAACTCTAGTTAGTCCCAGAGGAAAACACACACAAACACACTCCTAAAAATACTGACATCGGTGATGGTCAAAGTCCCCAAAGAACTGTTTTATATCTTGATTATGGTGGTAATTAGGATAAATTTCTGCTGCATGTAAAATATCTCAATAAACCCAACTTTCAAAAAAAATCCTCACGAAATAAGAACAAACTGCATCCATGAAACATAAATGAGACAAAAACAAACTGACAAAGACTCTTGGAAATTAAAAATAGGATGTAGTAATTAAGTTGGCAGAAAAACTCAACTGAAGTTGGAAAAGAAGTTGAGGGTATCTCCTAGAACTTAGGGTAAAAAGATTTACATATATATACAAAAAAAACACCCCAGATTAGCTTATAGGCAGCAACATCCAAATAAACAGAATTTCAGAAAGAATACAGAAAAAAAACAAAGAGGAAATCAAAGAAATAACTGAAAACTGTTCATGGTTGAAGAACATGAATTCTCAAATTGAAAGGGCACACAAACGGTCAGCACTGCAGATGAAAACAGACCTACAAGGCACATCCCTGTCACATTTCAGAGCACCAGAAAAGCCAGAGAAGGTGAACACATACAGTGAACAAATTAACACCCCCTACCAAACCCAAAGCAAGTCACATACAAAGGGGAAAGACATAGAACACCACCTTCATAATTCTTAGCAAACTTAAATTTTTATATCCTGACTAAACATCACCTGAGTGCAAATGCAGGGAAAAAAAAATCTTCAGAAACTCAAGGTTCCAAAAACAAATTCCTCCTGTACCAATCTGAGAAGTCATAGGAAAAAATCAGAAATACAAGAAATGGAGAGCCAGCAGGGGAAAATGACAAGAACCACTCTCATGATGGTTATGAGAAAGATCCCATGATGAAGGCTGTGCACCAGAAGTGCCCAACAACTGGATCCAGTTAGCAGGACTGAAGGGAGAAGTCTTCACATAAACGAAATTGACTTATAACACCTGGGGCTCATTAGAGAAGAGGTGGAGAGAACTGAGGGAGAGTCACAAGGCAGAGGCACATGTATCAAGTACTGAAAGAAAGAACTGTCAACCCGCAACTTCCTGTGTGGGAGAAATATCCTTCAGGAGTGAAGGAGAAACCAAGACATTATCAGATAAAAGGAAATTAAAGAAGGAATCTTAGAACAACAGGGAGGTAAAATGAAAAGGATACGTTAAATTATGTTTGATGGTTGAAACAAAAATTGTAACACTACTTGATGTGGTTCAAAATACATGTAGTGGAAGGTTTTAAGACAATTATGTTGTTGTAGGGAAAGACAAAGAGACATAAAGGGAGGTAAAGTTTCCGCACTTCACTCAAGCAGACTATGATAAAATACAGATGTGTGTAACAAAATACCTAGAGCTATTTGCTAGAAGCTACTGCTACTGCTCGAGTCCCCTGGTGGCTCAGAGGTTAAAGTGTCTGCCCGCAGTGCGGGAGACCTGGGTGTGGTCCCTGGGTCGGGAAGATCCCCTGCAGAAGGAAATGGCAACCCACTCCAGTATTCTTGCCTGGAGAATCCCATGGACGGAGGAGCCTGGTGGGCTACAGTCCACGGGGTCACAAAGAGTCGGACATGACTGAGCGACTTCACTTTACTTTCACTGCTACTGCTATATCAAGAAATACACTAAAAAATAATACAGATAAATCAAGATATAATGTTTAAAATGTGTTCAAATAATTCATAGAAAAGCAAGAAAAAGAGAAACAGAAAATATTTGAAATGGGAAATATAATTAGTACTTTTCATTTCAAGATCTCAAAACTGTTTAGCAGTCTTCCTTAATCAGGTAGAATATTCTGGTCACCAACATAGGAGGTTCTAATGTTAGACAAATCTGTCTTCCCTCTGCACTCTGAAATAAGTTTATTTCAGCTAAACTACAGAGAAAAGCATGGAGGCAGAGGATGGGGTCAGGGTTAAACACAGACGTGATAAGCTGCAGTAATAAACATACGGATAACTGAGGGGAAATGGGGAGGAGAGGGATGAGCTGGGAGACTGGGACTGACATCCATCCACCACTGACACTCTGTATAAATCAGATTAACCAATGAGGACCTGCTGTGGCGCACAGGGAACTCAACTCAGTGTTCGGGGGCGACCGGAATGGGAATACACGCATGTGTGTACATATGTCTCCAGTTGATCCACTTTGTTGTACAGAGAAAACCAATACAACATTGTAAAGCAACAATACTCCACTAAAAATTAAAACACACACACACACAAAGCCACAATGAGATACTGCATCACAACCACTTGTATAGCTGTAACAAAAACGACAACCAATAGCAAATGTTGAGAGGGATATGGAGAAACCGGCATTCCCACACATCACTGAGGGAGTGTAAAATGGTGCAGTTTGGCAGTTTCCTAAAATGTTAAATACAGATCTACCGTGTTGTCACTGTAGTTTAGTCATTAAGTTGTGTCTGCCTCTGCGACCCCATGGATCGTAGCCCTCCAGGCTCCTCTATCCATGGCATTTCCTAGGCAAGATACTGGAGTGGGCTGCCATTTCCTCCTCCAAGGGAGCTCCCTGACCCAGAGGTCAAACCTGTGTCTCCTGCGTCTTCTGCACTACAGGTGGATTCTTTACCACTGAGCCACCAGGGAAGCCCTAGATTTACTGTATGACCCAGCAGTTTCACATCTACATATTTCTTTGTGAGAAATCAAAGTTTTTCATTGTTTGTTCTTCAGTCGCCCAGTCGGGTCTGACTCTTTGCGACCTCATGGACCCCTTCAACATGCCAGGCCTCCCTGTCCCTCATCATCTCCTTAACTTTGCCCAAGTTCATGTCCACTGCATCGATGATGCCATCCAGCCTTCTCATCCTCTGATGCCCTCTTCTCCTTCTGCCCTCAATCTTTCCCAGCATCAGGGACTTTTCCATGAGTCAGCTGTTCGCATCAGAGGACCAAAATACTGGAGTTTCAGCTTCAGCATCAGTCCTTCCAGCGAGTATTCAGGGTTGATTTCCCTTAGGATGGTCTGGTTTGACCCCCCTGCTGTCTAAGGGACTCTCAGGAGTCTTCTCGAGCACCACAATTCAAAAGCATCAATTCTTCAGCCCTCCACCTTCTTTATGGTGCCTCTCTCACAACCACACGTGACCACTGGGAAGACCATAGTCTTGACTATGCAAACCTTTGTCAGCCAAGTAATGTTTCTGCTTTTCAACACTCTAAGTATGTCTTAGCTTCCCTGCCAAGAAGCAACTGTCTTCCGATTTCACGGCAGCAGTCACTATCTGCAGTGATCTTAGAGCCCAAGAAGAGGAAAGCTGTCACTATTTCCACCTTTTCCCCTCTATTTGCCATGAAGTAATGGGGCCGAATGCCATGATCTTAGTTTTTTTTAATACTTAGTTTTAAGCCGGCCCTTTCACTCTCCTCCTTCACCCTCATCAAGAGGCTCTTTATTTAGTTCCTCTCTGCTTTCTGTCCTCTGGCCATGGGAATTCCTAGGCAAGACAACTGGAGTGGGCTGCCATTTCCTCCTCCAAGGGATTTTCCTGACCCAGAATCAAACCCGTATCTCTTGCATCTCCTGCATTGCAGGTGGATTCTTTACCACTGAGCCACCAGCGAAGACCAAGATTTACTGGATGACCCAGAAATTTCACTTCTACATACATACACACTCATGAGAAATCAAAGTTTACGTCCACACAAAAACACGTGTGCAAATGTTCATAACAACATTATTCAGAACAGCCAAAAAGTGGAAATGACCCAAATGTCTATCAACTGGTGGATAAACAAAAAGTAGTATGTCTGGAACATTACTCAGTAACAAAAAAGAAATGAAATACTTATACATGTCACAAATATGTATGAACCCTGGGCTAAGTGAAAGAAAGCAAACACAAAAGACCATATATTACATGATTCCATTTATATGAAATGTCCATAAAAGTAAAATCTGTAGAGACAGAAAGTAGATTAGTGGTTGCCAGAAGAAACCTGAGCGCCGAAAAATTAACACGTTTGAACTGTGGTGTTGGAGAAGACTCTTGAGAGTCCCTTGGACTGCAAGGAGATCCAACCAGTCCATCCTAAAGGAGATCAGTCCTGGGTGTTCATTGGAAGGACTGATGCTGAAGCTGAAACTCCAATACTTTGGCCACCTCATGTGAAGAGCTGACTCACTGGAAAAGACCCTGATGCTGGGAGGGATTGAGGGCAGGAGGAGAAGGGGACGACGGAGGATGAGATGGCTGGATGGCATCACCGACTCAATGGACATGAGTTTGAGTAAACTCCAGGAGTTGGTGATGGACAGGGAGGCCTGGCATGCTGCGATTCATGGGGTCGTAAAGAGTCGGACACGACTGAGCGACTGAACTGAACAGAACTGAGGACTGGATTGGGAGTGGGAATAACTACAAATGGACACAGGGCTCTTTGGTGGGCAATGGAGTTATTCTAAAATTAGATTTCGGTTGGTAACTACATAATTCTGTATGTACTTATAGTGAAATGTACATTTAAAATAGGCAAATTTTACAGTATATAAATTATACTTAAGTAAAGTTTTAAAAAAAGAAAACAAATTATCAACACTGTAATAAAATCTCATTACAAAGAATCTTTACACTATACATTCCATTTTGCTCTGTGTCATGTGCATTTATTTGGTAGTAAATGATCAAGACCATCTCCAAGAAAAAGAAATGAAAAAAGACAAAATGGTTGTCTGAGGAGGCCTTACAAATAGCTGAGAAAAGGAGATAAGCAAAAGGCAAAGGAGAAAAGGAAAGATACACCCATTTGAATGCAGAGTTCCAAAGAACAGCAAGGAGAGATAAAGCCTTCCTCAGTGATCAGTGCAAAGAAATAGAGGAAAACAATAGAATGGGAACGCCTAGAGAACTCTTCAAGAAAATTAGAGATACCAAGGGAACATTTCATGCAAAGATAGGCACAATGAAGGACAGAAACGGTATGGACCTAACAGAAGCAGAAGATATTAAGAAGAGGTGGCAAGAATACAAAGAACTATACAAAAAAGATCTTCATGACCCAGATAACCACGATGGTGGAATCACTCACCTAGAGCCAGACATCCTGGAGTCTGAAGTCAAGTGGGCCTTAGGAAGCGTCACTATGAACAAAGCTAGTGGAGGTGATGGAACTCCAGGTGAGCTATTTCAAATCCTAAAAGACATGCTGTGAAAGTGCTGCACTCAATATGCCAGCCAATGTGGAAAACTCAGCAGTGGCCACAGGACTGGAAAATGTCAGTTTTCAATCCAATTCCAAAGAAAGGCAATGCCAAAGAATGTTCAAACTACCGCACAATTGCACTCATCTCACATGTTAGCAAAGTAAACCTCAAAATTCTCCAAGCCAGGCTTCAACAGTATGTGAACCGTGAACTTCCAGATGTTCAAGCTGGTTTCAGAAAAGGCAGAGGAACCAGAAATCAAATTGTCAACATCTCTTGGATCATCGAAAAAGCAAGAGAGTTCCAAAAAAAAATCTACTTCTGCTTTATTGACTACGCCAAAACTTTTGACTGTGTGGATCACAACACACTGTGGAAAATTCTTAAAGAGATCAGAATACCAGAACACCTGACCTGCCTCCTGAGAAAACTGTATGCAGATCAAGAAGCAACAATTAGAACTGGACATGGAACAACAGACTGGTTTCAAATTGGAAAAGGAGTATGTCAAGGTTGTATATTGTCACCCTTTCTATTTAACTTCTATGCCGAGTACATTATGCGAAATGCCAGGATGGATGAAGTGCAAGTTGGAATCAAGATTGCCAGGAGAAATATCAACAACTTCATATATGCAAATGACACCACCCTTATGGCAGAAAGCGAAGAACTAAAGAGCTTCTTAATGAAAGTGAATAAGGAGAGTGAAAAAGCTGACTTAAAACTCAACATTCAGAAAGCTAAATCATGGCATCTGGTTCCATCACTTCATGGCAAATAGGTGGGGACATAATGGAAACAGTTGAGAGACTTTATTTTGGGGGGCTCCAAAATCACTGCAGATGGTGACTACAGCCATGAAATGAAAAGATGCTTAGCCCTTCAAAGAAAAGCTATGACCAACCTAGATAGCATATTAAAAAGCAGAGAAATTACTTTGCCAAAAAAAGTCCATCTAGTCAAAGCTGTCGTTTTTCCAGTAGTCATGTATGGATGTGACAGTTGGACTATAAAGAAAGCTTAGTGCCAAAGAACTGATGTCTTTTGAACTGTGGTGTTGGAGAAGACTCTTGAGAGTCCCTTGAACTGCAAGGAGATCCAACCAGTCCATCCTAAAGGAAATCAGTCCTGAATATTCATTAGAAGGACTGATGCTGATGCTAAAACTCCAATACTTTGGCCACCTGATGCGAAGAACTGACTCATTAGAAAAGACCCTGATGCTGGGAAAGATTGAAGGCAAGAGGAGAAGGGGATGGCAGAGGATGAGATGGTTGGATGGCATCACCGACTTGACGGAAGTGAGTTTGAGCAAGCTTTAGGAGTTGGTGGTGGACAGGGAAGCCTGGCATGGAGCAGTCCATGGGGTCGCAAAGAGTTAAGACATGACTGAGCACCTGAACCGAACTTTGCTGGGCCGAACCGAACACAGGATTATCCTTTTCCCCAAGAGCATTTAACAGCATTATTCAAATAGCTAAAAGCGCTTATTGAGGTTTCTAGGTGTTTCCTAACTCCATTTGATAATACAGGCAAAGAGAATAATCTGAAGTAGGACTAAGAGCAGCCGAAAGCAGTGGTTAGAAACTGGAAAGGACACGCTTTTAACGAAAAAAGAATAAAAGGAAACAGGCCTTAAGAGAATAAAAGCAAAGAAGGGTAAGAGATACTGAGAAGAGACCAAAATACTGACTGATAACTATTCTGAATTTGGATATAGGGGAGCATGTTTTCTTAAATCAAGACAATAAAGTGATTGCTTATGGGTATTTTCTTAAGAAGGTAGAAAAATGAGTGGTATTGTAGAAGAAGCTGAAGGGATGAATTTCTTTTATATTATATAATACTTATCTCCTACCATAAAGATGAAAAGGGATCTATTAGGATAATCTTACAATGGCTATCAAATCAAAAGACTAAATAATTTTAAATATTACTTAGATATGTCTCATCTACTCACAATGAGAAAAGCTCATCATACTTAAATGAAACATGTCTGGACTTTTGTCTCCAAGAAGTTACAGCTCAAGATCAAATGAACTTAAGCTTTCTTTTTACATCAGTATGCTACAGCATATCAATTATTTGCACTGTGTTTAACTCTGCAACTTAACTAGGCAATTTCATTCTTCATCTTGAAAACTTTGCATCAGTGTACATAGAATTATAATAATAATTATTCCTGGTATCAGTGATTCTCCTCCAATCACCACCATGGAATCACTCTCATCACAAAGAGCGTGAATTGTATTCCCTCAGAGTCTTCAGGCTTAAAACTCACCACTATTGTATACTAGTTAGATATAAAGAGGCTTTCAAATTTAAAGCTTCAGCCTAATATTTTTTTTTCACCTAGAGAGATCAAGCAACTTGCTCAAAGGCACTTAGCTAGTTAGTGGCAGAATGTAGGGCACAGAATCTATGCTATTCTACCACATCTTTGATTTCATTAACTGAATCCAATTCATTCCCAACTACAATAGTCACCATTTTCAATCCTGAATAGTCAAATAAGATGAGAGTGCCAATTTTTATGAGGAGATGACAAGAGAGGGACAAATGAACATAAACTACAATGGAGCCTTACCTTCCCTTATCCTATAAGGGCAACCTTTTCTTCTCTCTTCCAGGGACCATTAGGGAGTTTAAAGGGTTTAGACAAATCAGAGATTTCCCCAAGAGACAGACGCCACACACAAAATGAAAAGGAAAATGAACATGGACTTTTTCCCTCAAGAATTTCAATGCAATCACCAGCCCAGGCTGGATGCATGAAACAAGTGCTCGGGCCTGGTGCACTGGGAAGACCCAGAGGGATCGGGTGGAGAGGGAGGTGGGAGGGGGGATCGGGATGGGGAATGCATGTGAATCCATGGCTGATTCATGTCAGTGTATGGCAGAAGCCACTACAATATTGTAAAGTAGTTAGAGAATCTCAGTGCAGGAGAGAGGAACAGAAGGTAAATTGAGATTTTATGGGGCAGTCTTTAGGGCCTGGAGATGCTGATTCTTTCCTCCTAAATTCAGTTATCAGACTCTAAACAAACGCTTTGGTATCTTAAGTCAAATAATGGAATTTGGATCAGGTTAAAAAACGAGGTGATAAAAAATGAATTGAGAATGCCAAAATTGACTGAAATGGGATCAGTTGCTTACTACTGAATATTAATAACACTAGTTTCAAATAATATCTTGTGAAGTGGAAGAAGGTTAAAAAATAAGCTTATAAAAGGCAGGATAGAAAAATAAAAGTACAGTATAATTCTGGTTTTTCAAAAGCTATATGTATATAATCAATACATTCAAAAGAGCTCTATCAAAATATTAACAGAAGTTATGCTGGTAGAATTACAGGTAAGTTTTTCCCCTTCATTTACACACTTCTCTATTTTCTACTATGAATATGAACTATTTTCAGTTTGAACAATATTCTAACTTAATGAGGTTATAAAAAGAAGTCATAAAAAAGCAGCTAAATTATATAACCACCTTATAGTAAAAAGTGAGAAAGGTGTACATGTCAACACAAAGAGGTAACATTTCATAGGAATTTAACTTTTCCAAAATTAGGGCAACTCCATCCAACTTTCTCAGTTCTTGCCTTCTCACTTCACTTAGGACTTAGATCCCACGCACACTTTTTTATCTTCAATGTCTCCCTTTGAGCTGATTCTTCTCTTCTGCTTTCAAACTTGCTCAGGTTTCCCCTATCAACTTCTATACTCTTTCTCTACCTCTCTTTCCTGCCAAATTTCTACAATGAGTGCTTTTTAGTTTCCATTTTCTCTTTAACCCTTTATAACCTTGCTTTTATTCTGCCCTCTTATCAGAAAAAACAAAAACAACTGTTATCTTCAAGGTTACTTGAAGCTATAAGGGAGCCTTTTGGACCACTGATGATGCCCACTGAGGTCACCCAAGCCAACTCCACAGACTGCTCGTTCTTCATCACCACCATCAGCTTTTTCACCACTTCATCCTCCCCACCCTCAGTCTTCTTGCTCACAGGACACAGAACTACCCTGATTCTCCTTGTTCCCTTACTCCTTTCTGACACCTTTTCCTTTATCAACTCTCTCCTCTCTACACTAAAACTGGAAAAATATGCTTTCAGAGCTTCAGTTGTTTCCCTAGGTCCAGACTCTCCTCTAACTTCTATGTATTTGACTTCCTGATCTACCATTGCTAGCTCCAAGACAACACACCCAGAACAAACCTCTCTGATCTCTTCCAACGGTGAGCCAAATGGCTCCCCTCCTACCTACCAAATATTAAATTACTAGCATCAAATTTCTCTCAGACTGGAAACCTAGGAGTTATTTTGACTCCTCACGCCTTCCTTTGAATCAATCCCTGTCTTTTTTTTTTTTTGGTCACTTCTTAGTACGCAGGATCTCAGTTTCCAGAGCAGGGACTGAAGCCAAGCCCCTTACAGTAGAAGCATGGAGTCCTAACTACTGGACTGCCAGGGAGGTCTCAATCACGATGTCTTCTTTAATCTTTCTTCAAAGTATTTCACGGATCCATTTGGACCTTTCATTTCCCAATGTCAGAACACTAGCCCAATCACTTCAAGCCTACTTACTGTATGGATTATTTTATTTTCTTGCCTTCAGTCTCTTCCAGTCCCTACAAATCAGTCTTTGCAAGCTATGATGTTGATGGCAAAATCCCTAAATCTCTAAAAATTTCCTACTGTTTACTACAGAATTTCCCAAATTATGTTTCGAGTATCCACATAGATTTTAGTGGATATTTTACTCTGTTCATATAAGTTTAGATATGTTAGATGTTAAATTACTGCTTGGAAATTAATTAAATACATTAAAAACGTTCTGAGGGGCCCTGCATAATTTTATTTAACTGATTCCCAAACTCAGCCACTATCCTACTTTTTAAAAAAATTTTTAATTTTGACCAATACATATAAAATTTGAAAGATGCTGATGTTCCAAGAAAGAGTTTGTAGAATCGATTTACTACAAGACTAAACTATTTATCTAAATACTGAAGGCCTCCATAATCATAATAGTATTATATATAACCATCATAATGATACTATTAGAGATTAATGATTTTTTTAATTATAAGGAAAGCTGAGCAAAACATTTCTTACTGTATTTTTTACATGGGGGAAAGGGAGGTTTTCTGTTGAGGGAGGGAGGTTTCATTGCAATAGTGTTAATGAAATAATGGTAATATAATTAACAATAATAGCACCCTTTATCAAAAGCTTACCACACGCTAGCCATAGGCACTGTAGTTACATCATATTACACCCTTCCTATAGTCTAGAAAACTGAAGGACAGAAAGATTATACAATTTATCAAACAGCAAAAAAGCAGTAAGAGTTAGGACTAGAACCCAGGCATTCTGTCACCACGGCCTCCACTCTTAACCAACACACTCAACTATGTCTCAACTAATAAAGAGTTATTAAGGGTAAATGCATAGAGACACAATGCACATTTTAGTCACTTCTGATCTCGTGATCTGCAGATCAGAATTTATTATACTTTCAATCAGCTTTCTCAAACACAAAATAAGACTGTTGCAAAGTTCAAAATAAGATTACATGCAAGTCACTACTGCTGTTATCCCTCATATTTATGTTAAGTGTAAGTATATATGACTCTGGTATTTTGGAAGACAAATCTGACAAAACTGTAGAGCAATGAACTATGACCATATCTTGTCACTCAGTTTACAACAACATACAATTTATCATCCAAACCAGGACACATTTAAGAATAACAGAAAATACTACTAAAAATTCCCAGAATAATGGGTCAAGAGGCATAAACCACCCCAAGCAAATTAGGATGGATGGTCACCCCCACCTTGGCCCAGTTAAAATTTTTACTTAGTTAAAATTTAGTTTACTTTTCTAGATTTATTTTCTGTATCAATTACTCAGTAATAAAAAAGGAACAAATTACTGAAAAACATGATGCATGAGTACGTTTCAAATGCATTATGCTAAATGAGAGAGACATTCAAAAGGCTACATACTATGCTTCATTTTTGACATTCTAGAAAAAGCAAAATTACAGGGAAACAAAAATATCAATTTTTTGCCAAAGTCTGGAAGAAGGGAGATGTTGCTACAAAGGGATAAGAGGGTACTTTTCCTGGTGAGGGACATGCTCTATATCCTGTGGTAGTATTCATACATCTGTGCATATGTCGAAGACCACATAAATAATATCTCAATAACCTGACTTGAAAAAACTGGGGTGCATAGCACATGTCATTAATAGCTTTTCACTAGGCTCCTTGGATACTCAGAACTCGCTTGATGGAACTGAGAAATAAGGCTCACTGGGCCCACGTCCATTCTTTTTTCGACAAAAAACTGAGGTCCACACTTCAGGCCTAGAGGTTCCAGAAACATTCTTCAAAGCATCTGGAATATATATATGTTTTGACAGGTGATTACTGAGGCATGCCCTTCTGGCTTTCTCTATATTCTACTCATCCATGTGGGCTGTATCCAGCCTTGAGGACACAAGATGCCCTCGATGTCTTCCCTGTGCAATGATGTACTGCCCTCCCTTGGAGGCCAAAGGGAGTTAAAATCTTAACCTGCAAAGGCCTCCAGGCACCTCCTGTCGCAATCAGCTGTCTAGAAATCTTTCTGCTCACCATGCAGCAGGAATTACAACTCAAATTTAAAGACTCATTCAACCTTAAAGGCAGGTGTAGCTAAAAGACTAGGTCAAACAGACCCATGTTCACATTCCCAGCTTTCCCACTTACCCAGCTACTTGGAACTATCTGAGCCTCATTTTACCCTTCTATTAAAGTGAAAATGTTTGTGTATTTACCTGCTTGACTCCAAAAAAAATGAGAAAACCTGTGGACACAGGAGGATCTAAATATATAAAGCAAATATTAATAGACATAAAAGGAGAAACTGACAATGTAGTAGGGGACTTCAACACCCTCATTTACATCAATGTACAAGATCATCCAGACAAACTCAACGGAGCAACAGGGAGCATATTAGTATCATCATGATCAAAGTATATTAGTTTTTTAAGGTTAATTTTTAAAATAATTAAAGACAAGTAAGCTATGTATTCAATCCAACATGCATTTACTGCGAACCTACTATGTGTCAAGATTGATGTGTTTGCCTGAACTTCCCTGGCAGTCCAGTGTTAAGACTCCATGCTTCCATTGCAGGGGGTGAGGGTCTGATCCTGGGTTGGAGAACTAAGATCCCACATACTGTGTGGCCAAAAAAAAAAAAAGTATACACCTTATTTCTCAAGAAGTTCATAGCCTGGTGGGAAAGAAAGCCAATAAATGTAAAACAATTAAGAGCTATAAAGTAAAAATAGTACAGACTGCTTAAAAGAAAAAAAAAAAGCAGTAACAGCACATCTAATGTGAGGGGCAACGAAATACACAGAAATATGTCTCAGGTTACACTAGATCTGAGTCCTAAAGAAAAACAAGAAATTGTGAAAATGAAATGAAGGAAAGCTCCTAATTAATGAACCATCGTAAAAACAAAATAAACTTATGAACTCAAAAATCAGTATCAAGAGCTTTCCTTATTTCTGTATTGTCAGTTCTCATTCAGAAATGGTTATTCAATTTGAACATGAATAGAAAGCAAAAAAAGATACAGAGGCTGATGGGAAACTTCACAATGGATAAATCAGGTTGACAATATCCAAATCACTAATCAACTTTATCATTACAAAGAAGGAGGCAACCAAATATTATATGCCTCCTGATGTCCCAATGACGTGATACATACAATAAGAAATACTACAAGACGCTACTATTAAGTATTCTTGTCAAAAAACCTAACCATACTTAACCTGAGTGCAAGCCTCAATTATCTGTTACCAACTACCAGTTTAGAGGAAATACAGAGAGGAACCCGCTAAGCACTATAAGGATGGAATTATAAAAACATCCAGAATATAGAAATTTTTTAGGGCACAGTTTCCTCAACAAATACTTTGCAAGGGAAAAAAGAGGAGGAATCTGCATATTAAGAGAGGCTGTATCAACCAAATACATCTGTCCTATTTTTTTTTTCATTTATTTTTATTAGTTAGAGGCTAATTACAATATTGTAGTGGGTTTTGTCATACATTGACATGAATCAGCCATGGATCCTATTTTTAAAAAAACTGTTAAGATGTGTAAGAATCAGGGAAATTTGAGTATCAACTGGATATGTGATGTTAAGGATAATTGTTTATAACTCTAAAGTATAACTAACATGGCTCAGATGGTAAACAATCTGCCTGCAATGCAGGAGACCCAGGTTTGATATCTGGGTCAGGAAGATCCCTCAGAGAAGGGCATGGCAACCCACTCCAGTATTCTTGCCTGGAGAATTCCATGGACAGAGCAGCCTAGCAGGCTACAGTCCATGGGGTCAGAAAGAGTCAGACACGACTGAGCAACTACACTTTCACTTTCAAATCTCACACATTTAAAGTGTATGTATGGGATTTCCCTGGTGGTTCAGTGGTAAAGACATTGTCTGCCAATGTCTGTCCCATGCTCTGCAACAAGAGAAGCCACGGCAACAAGATGCCTAAGCACCACAACCAGAGAGAATCCACACAGCTAAGAAGACCCAGTGCAGTCAAAGAATTTTTAAATAAAAAGTTATAAAAAAATAAAATGGAAAAAAATTAAAGTGTACATACATATACACCCATTAAACCATTAACAATCCAATAGTGACCCTATCTTTCACCTTCAAAAATTTCCTCTGTTCCTTTTTAATCCCTCCCCAACCACTTGATCTGCTTTCTGTCACTACAGGCTATTTTACATTTTCTAGAATCTATATAAATAGACTCATACAGTATATACTCTCTTTTTTGGAAGGGGATTGTTTCTTTCACTCAACATAATTATTTTGAGAATAATCCATGCTATATATACATAGTCTATTCTTTTTTATTGCAGAGCAGTATTCTATTATATGGATATCCACAATTTGTTTATCCACTTACCTGCTAATAGTTATTTGGATTGTCTCCAGTTTTGGCTATTACTAATAAAATTGCTATGAATAGTCATGTACAAGTCTTAGGATGGACAGATACTTTCACTTCTCTTGGGAAAAGACCTAAGGAATGGAACAGCTATTATGGAAGGTGTTGTTTAACTTTATAACAAAATCACTGGTCTTTTTAACACGATTTTACATTCCCAACAGTATATGAAAATAAGACATTATTAACTATTTCCAGTTGAATGATACTGTGGTTACATCTTTTTTTTAATGAGTCTTTCAGAGATATATATATCATACCATGAAAAGATATGATGTATAGGATTTGCAGAGAGAAAGGGAAAATCAGTGAAACAAGAAATGTTAGTAACTGCTGAACCTGGGTAACAGATGTTCATACCAACATCCTCTCTATTTTTCTATGTGATTAAACTTTTACATGTTATAAGAACTAGTGATTCAATAAGCAAAGCTTATATGTGGGCTATATATATTGTAATGTTCTTAAAGATACAGTTAAAATAGTATGTTTTTGTTCTTTGGGCTAGAGGTGGTATTCCTTTAGTGACTATAGATGCAATCAGCTTTGTCTCAACAATAATACCATCCTTAATTATTTTTAATTTAATAAATAAATCCATGGCTGATTCACGTCAATGTACAGCAAAAACCACTACAATATTGTAAAGTAATTAGCCTCCAACTAATAAAAATAAATTGGAAAATAAATAAATAAATAAATGAAAATAACACTGTGAAAGTTGGGTGGGGTGGGAGGAGACGGAAACAAAAATGACTGTGTAAAGGACTATGTCCTGTCCCTCCCTCTCTCACTCCACAATCCTGGATTTGGGAACAAATGAAGACTGCTGCATAAAAGGAAAAAAAAATTAGAAATAAACACTGATAAAAAATTATCTCTCACTTTACAATATTCCAAAAAACACTGAATGCTTCTACAGAGGTGAACTGCACAGGTGGGGGCCAGCTGAGAAAGTTTTTACCTTATATGTACTTTATACTAAATTTTGCATTTCACGCAAATGTTACTTAGTTTAAAATAAATTAAAATAAAAAATTTTATTTTAATGCCAATAATTCAACCACCAAATAATATTCTGGTGTTTTTCTTCTTATACAGTTAGTTTTATATGTTGTATTTTGTCATTAACATATATTTTCCTATATATTAAAAAGTCTTCCTGAAAATGATTTAAATTAATATATATTTTATCACATGGATGCTGCTTGTTTTTATTTTTGCTATTACAGAAAACACTTGATGAATGTCTATGCATAAGTATTTGTACACATTTGATTATTTCCTTTGAATAAGCATATTACTGGGCTGAAAAATATGGTTTTAGAGCTCTTGAAATATATAGTAAGAACACTTTCATATAATGTGACTGGGAGTGGTGGCTGACCATTCAAAATCATTTAAAAAATCATTTTGAGAATTCACGAAAAAAAAGAGTGACAGATGTATACACATATGTTAGATATTTAAATTTAAAATCTAAAAATAATGCATACTCATCATCTATGACTTCTTGGATTTCTTTAAAGTGGCTCAAGAACTCATTGATACAAAGCATCACCAGTGCAAAATTCTAAACTGTTACAGTTTTACTTTACTTATCTTTAGTTTTCTAATCTACGCTGAATTTGACAGAAAGTTTTTGAATCACTTGCCTTCATCCAGTCTATCCAAAGTACCCTCATTAGTTTTCACAGAAACAGTGTTTTTAAACTTGCATTTTAAATTTTCACATTTTCTAAGTCGGGTGACTAGGTAAGCGTAGCAAATGTGGCAGAGATGGACAGCTGTCCCCCAGATCCAGACTTTGGTCAAATGAGGTAGAGAAAGAACCCTCTCAGCACTCCCAGTAAGAGAAGACTCTGTATTATCAATTTTTCCCTTTCAAAATCTGACAGATAATAAACAATGCTTTAGTTTGCGTTTGAAATATTTAATAGGTCATATTTTTCTTATGTGATAAAACTAAAAGGACTTGGCAGTAGGTGGTAATGGGGAAGCGAGTCCTGGAGTCAGGCTTCCTGGGCTGGAGTCCTGCTTTAACTATTCACTAGTTATGTGGTATCAGGCACCTTACTTAGCCTCCTATTTTCAGAGTAGAGTTACGAGGATTAAATAAAGTAATCCACTTAACCACAATGCCTAGCACATGGTTAATCACTCAGTAGATGTTAGCTCTCATTGAGTTACACATAAATATCACTAAGAAAGCTGCCTCTGTTGTGAGAAACAAGCCTCATGGAGTCAGCAGATATTAATACCGGTTCCTAAACTTGTTAAATGTTTCTGTTCATGTGGACGTGAGCACAGGAAAACAGAACACTGAAGGGATAACAAGTTCTTCCTGAAGACTGCTATTACAACTGAATCCTTTTTTTCTTGTTTATGTCTCTACAATATTAAGACGGAATCATCTTCTTTGGCTTATTCTTCTGAATCAGTTTTCCACAGTAAAAAAATAAAAAATAACTTTCTTTTAAAAAATATGAGGACAATACATTAAATAGGAAATATAAATTTCTTAAGCTTTGAAACACACAAATTCTAAAGTTAAACAACACAAAATAACTCTAAAATTTATGACTTGAATCACTTTAGGTAGAAGAAAAATCTCAGTATTACCTACAATTACATTATAGTAACTAGCAGTTTCCCGCTTCATTCCTGCTTATAACCTTAAACTTCCCAAACTTTCCTACTGTAAAATTCTCACCATCATCATCATATTTACAGAGGGAGAAACACAAGTAAGCAATTATAATAGATTATGTTAAGCATAGTGATATCATGTATCTAAGAGGGGGGTGGGGTGGGGTGGCTCTTTGAGTTAAAAACATGAAATAGAATAGAATGGCTTAGAGCAAAGGTACTTTTTTATTTTTTTTTAGTTGGAGGCTAATTACTTTACAATATTGTAGTGGTTTTTGTCATACATTGACATGAATCAGCCAGGGATTTACATGTATTCCCCATCCCAATCCCCCCTCCCACCTCCCTCTCCACCCGATTCCTCTGGGTCTTCCCAGTGCACCAGGCCCGAGCACTTGTCTCATGAACCCAACCTGGGCTGGTGATCTGTTTCACCATAGATAATATACATGTTTCAATGCTGTTCTCTTGAAACATCTCACCCTCGCCTTCTCCCACAGAGTCCAAGAGTCTGTTCTGTACATCTGTGTCTCTTTTTCTGTTTAGAGCAAAGGTACTTAAAGAGTCATTCTACAGAGAGTAACAACAGAGTCAAGGCCAGCAGGACTCATCCAGTTCAACATTCCACTCAATGAGTTACTAAATTTTAATCAACACGTAAGACACATTTTCATAACTACTTCAACAAGGGTGTTCAAGATGAAGGGTGTGCTAAACAGACCGTGTGACCCAGTGGAGAGCAGGTACAACTTACCACAAGCAGGAACTAGAAACACATGTATTTTAATGTCAAGCCAGATTAAAAAAAAGATTACGTGATTCCCTAAATGTGACCTTCATTTCTCAGTGTATTTGGGTGGGGGTGGCAGTGGTTTACAAAAGGCAGCAAACATTTGTAAGACTCAAAGTGACAAAGTGTGTTTTATAAACTATACGAGAAACTATTACGCTGGCAGAGTAATGATACATTCTGTTGGCTTGTTTCATTTCTTTTGGAGCCTTGTAATCCCTTCTAGGGCACTTCCTTGTGGCTCAGCTGGTAAAGAATCTGCTAGTCTAATCTGACTGAAGGTGAACATTTCGAAATATGTGTCAATTAGATGGGGTATAAACTGGAGCGGGGGAGAGAGGCGGTGAACAGTGATGGGAGAAGAAAGGAGAAGCACAGAAACAAGCAGAGCCGGGCCTTCCTCATGCACTGTCCAGGGGAAGGTGCCCCATCAAGTTGCCAGATTTTCCTGTATATTTTTAGGTTTATTCCTACTGAGGAAATGGATTTACCAAGTTACCAGAGCCTGATATTATTAAATGTTCAAATCGTAAAACTTAAGTACTCTCATTCTGATGCCATGTTCTTAACAACTCAGAACCCCTAGTATCTGGAGTAAACCCCAAGGGCTTTTTTATTTGCTGGGTGATTCATCACATCATCTTCTCAATTCAGTTTCCCATGGAAAGCTGGTGTGAGAGATGTCAAATTCAGGAAAGAGGGGCAAGCATGAAAATACAGATTTCTGGCAATTCAGTGGGTACAACATGATGATACATGGTGTCAATCAATTAGACCAAACAGAATTCCAACTCTCTTTTGACTAACTCACCCTGAAATAAAAATTACAAAATTGATACTCAGTGGGAATTACCATTCCTACCACCAACTCCTCAGTTTTAGTAATTAAGTCCCCTCAGTATACATTAAGGATCCAAGATTAATAATGGGAAAAAACAAAGTTAGCTAAATTCTGACAACTAGGTGTTTTGTTTATCATCACCTTTATTAACAGTTTTGGACTTACAGCTTTTTCAGTGACTTTATGCCTTTCACTGGGAAGTTGGCAGGGGCCAGTGGAGGTGGGAGAATTAAGGTACAGAACAGTATTTTATTACCTAGGTAAAAGATGAAGTGTACATGAGTGATTGCTTACATATTCACTGAGTGTCTTTGGAAGGATACACAAGAAACTGGGGACCAAAGTCATTTCAAGAGAGAGGATATGTGTGGCTGACGGGGTGAGGTGAAGTGGAGACTTCCTCAGACTTTTAAAATTTTGTATCAAAAGCAAGTATGGTGTTTTATTTTCAATCATTAAAAAATTGAAGCATAGTTAATTTACAATGTTGTGTCACTTTCATGTGTATAGCAAAGTGATTAAGTTTTATATATATAGGATTTATGTATATAATATATATATTCTTTTTCAGATTCTTTTCCATTATATTAATAAGTTATTACAAGATATTGAATACAGCTTCCCGTGCTAGACAGTAGGTCTTTGTTTATTTGTTTTATATATAGTAGTGTGTATATGTTAATCCCAAGCTCCCAATTATGTTCTAACTAAATTAAAATGTATTATATATTACTCTTCTTACGGCTATATAAACATCCAAATCTTTGGGAAGACTTACGAGTTTCTTAAACCACGTAGATAATTATCTTAGCATGTTTTGATGAATATCCCTTACTCTGTTAGAATATTCCATTATTTTTCTGGAAAAATTCACAGAGAGGAAAAACACTCTAATCCTTTCCAGTTGTCTTCTTAAACTCAGAAATGTAAATATATATACACACGTACAAAATGTCATCCTTAAGGTTAAGGGTCCTTTTTGACCCCTTGTTTAGCTACTAAAGATACTTCTGATGCTTTCAAGATAGACTCTATGTATGTGAAAGAATATGCCAATAAGACACACAACTCTCAAAAAAAGACAAGTTAATACAAATTAATTTTAACACCCTATCTTCGTGATTTGGACTAGGATTACCAGTCTGTAACACATTTCTAATTTTGAAATCAACAGAGTGAAGTATATGCTAACATCCTACATATTAGGGTAGGCTGCCCTTTGAAAATCAAATGAAGAAATCAACAGAAGAGGAGGCTAGCATCCTTTTATAGCAACGGTTTTTAATGCTCATACACTGGAATGCTTGTGAGGACTACAGTATCCAACTGTCAGTTACAAAGGTTTGTTACCACCATTGTCTCCTGGGCTGGAAGCAGAAGAACATCCACTGAAGGCCGAAAACACTCGCTGAGGCCACACTCCCTTCTCTTAGGGTACTCCCTTCTCCGGCAGAGGAATCACATACTGCTTTAAGGAGATACAATGACTTCCAGGCCTCAGACTTGGGAGTAACTAAATTTAACACATAAGACTCATTAAAAAAATAAGTAAAAATCACTTCTCAATGTTTCCCGTAACTCTGGACTCACATCTTTAACGCTTTAAAAGTCAGTTCCACGTGGATGTCTAACAGTCATCATTCTTGAACTTAACATACTGAAAACAGAACCCTTAATATCCACCCTCTCAAATCTGCTGCTCCTCACTTCCTAACTCAGAAATGTAACAATCATCTTCTCAGTTGCTCAAGCCCAAAACAAAGGATCCATCCTTGATTGCTCTTTTCCTAAATGCCCTACTTCCAATCTACTGACTCTGCCTTTAAACTACACTCCCAAACTGTCCATGTCTCTCCTTTTTCATTATCATCCTACATCTAACTACCATCATCTCTCTCTTGGACTATGGTATCAGCATCCTCCTAAATGCTCTAGTCACACTGGTCTGTCCTTAAACTTGAAACGCTCCTTTTCATTTTGTGGCACTCCTTCTGGTTACACTATCCACCGCTGCCACTAACACACTCTCAGGGCTGCTGCTTCCCAGCTCAAACATCACCCACTCCAGAAGATTCCCCTGACCGCCCCACCAAGGAAAACCCCACCCTCACCTCCAACCAGTCTCTACAGCAGTACCACATTTCCCCGCTCCATAGCACTTATTACTATCTGAAATTAACCTGGCTATTAGGTTATTGTCCATGTCCTCCCACTAGACTGTGAGCTCCACGAGACCAGAAGCCATGCTCACTGGGCCAGGAATAGTGCCTGATATACAGTGGGCACCTAATAAATAGCTGATAAATGTAGGAACATATCTAAAGAAAGTGCCCCAACTGAGGTAAACACTAAAACTGTGTTATGACATTCCAGTTCTTCTTTCAGATACATGATAGGTTTATACCTGCCCGTCACCCTGAAGTTAGGCATGGAAAGATGACTTGCTCAGTATTCCTGAGCAAGGATTACAGAGTCGAGACCCCAGACAACTGTTCACGTGTAACATGAATTGAGAAGAAGTAAGTCTTTGTTATTTTAAACCACTGAGATTTGGTGGTTATTTGTTACCGCAAAATAGCAAAGCCCACGCTTCCCGGTGGCTGAATGGTAAAGAATCTGCCTGCCGATGCAGGAGACTTGAGTTCAATCCCTGATCTGGGAGGATCCCACATGCCATGGGGTAACTAAGCCCATGCGCCACAACTACTGAGCCTGTGTTCTAGAGTCTAGGCGCCACAACTACTGAGCCCATGTCCCCTCCAGCCCGTGCTCTGCAACAAGAAAAAGCACCACAGTGAGAAGTCCGTGGATAACAACTAGAGCAGTCCTGCTTGCAGCAACTACGGAAAACCCTGCTCAGCAACAAAGACCCAGCACAGCCCATAAATAAACAACATTATATATCTATAAAAAAGCTAGCCCATCCATACTGATAAACCATCCAAGCAATGTTGTGGGCACAGAAGAAGACTTTTGAGAGTCCCTTGGACTGCAAGGAGATCCAACCAGTCCATCCTAAAGGAGATCAGTCCTGGGTGTTCACTGTAAGGACTGATGCTAAAGCTGAAACTCCAATACTTTGGCCGCCTCATGAGAAGAGCTGAGTTATTTGAAAAGACCCTGATGCTGGGAAAGATTGGGGGCAGGAGGAGAAGGGGATGACAGAGGATGAGATGGTTGGATGTCATCACCGACTCGATGGACATGGGTTTGGGTAGACTCCGGGAGTTGGTGATGGACAGGGAGGCCTGGCGTGCTGCGGTTCACGGGGCCGCAAAGAGTCAGACACAACTGAGCGACTGAACTGAACTCACTAAGTACTCAACTAATACTACTAACTCAACACACTACACAGGTACTTAAGATTAGGCCTTAGTTTCCAAATATGTCTGCCAACAAAGAGAGAAAAAACTGTTTATGCAGACTTTTTTTTTCTTGTTTATGTAGACTTTAAAGGATTCTTGTTCCTTGATGTTATTTTTCAGTAAATTAACAAGTCAGCCAAACAATGAATGCCACCCAATACAAGGCTTCTTGAGAAACAGTCTGTCAGCCTCTCCTTATCTGAAAAGATACTTTCTAGGTAAGAATAATTTTTTTTCATTATTATCTACACCAACTAGTCAATGATGAAATAATTAGAGTCTAGGAAATTCTCTGGCAGTCCAGTGGTTAGGACTCTGGGCTTTCACTGCTGACGGCCTGTGTTCCATCCATGGGTAGGGGACAAAGATCTAACAAGCGGTGGGGTGGGGTGGAGGCGGGGGAGCAGTTAGAGTCCAGGTCACTACAGAAAAAAACCTTGGACAGATTAGAGAGGTATGCTGGCTAAAACGCAGTATCACGGAATGCTGGGTCCAGGATTTTGGAGTCTGTAGACAAAAAAGACTTACTGCAAAGTTTTATATAGGAACCATATGATTAAAATATTCCTGAAGATTATTTTATATGGTAGTTGTAGAACTAGAATGACCAGAATAGAAAAGCCAAGAGTGCTGGTCTCATCCATGCTATGCCATGAATCCTCCATAGATGAAAGGCCAAATTTTAATCAACATAAATGATTTAGTTTTGCAATAACACTAACCATACTGTTAACAATGATATTAAGTGGTACAGGGAACAGGCAAAGCACAGATTTTTGCGAAAAGGAACACTGACAGGTCAAGCTGGCACCAGAGTAGGGCCTGGTGATAGACAAAACTGCACTCTGTGAGCATGAGGAGCAGTCAGGACGGTGATTACTTAATAGTTCTGAGAGGCAGTCAAGTGAACAATGGATGCTTTACAACAACTAGGAGGTATGTTTATATTGCAGGAATGACTGGGTTGTAATCAGGTAGATTTGCATTCTGAGTTCTTTCAAAGCTTGTCTTTCCTCAAAAACAACTCATTCCTTCACTCATTCAACAAATACTAGGTACATGAAAAAGTGAAGTGACGGTCTTGGTGGTTCAGTCATGTCCCACTCTTTGTGACCCCACAGACTAGAGCTCACCCAGGCTCCTCTGTCCATGGAATTCCCCAGGCAAGAATACTGGAGTGGGTTGCCATTTCCTTCTCCAGGGGATCTTCCCGACCCAGGGATCAAACCCGGGTCTCCTGCATTGCAGGCAGATTCTTATACCGGCTGAGTCATCTACTAATTACCATTCGAGGCACTGGGAAACAAAAGTGAACAAAACGAAGATCCCTGCCTTCCTGGAGCTTGTATTCAAGCAGCACTTAAAATTCCATTCTAAAATTCCATCCCCAATCTTATTATAGGGGAGTAGCTTTTACAAATGCCTTTGGAAGAAATCACTTATGATCTATGAGTAAATCACGCTAAGATGTGAAAGACTAATAGTCTTCCAGTGGTAACTGCAAAAGCAAATACTTCACAGATTCACACTCTTAAGAGCTAGAAAGGACCTTGGAGATAATTTCAATTTACAGATAAGATTAAGGGATTTGCCCAAGAACGCTCAGCCACTAATAGGAGAGCCAGGCTTAGAACTGTGACTTTGTGTTACAGCATTTCCTACGTAACACCAAGCTGCCTGTTTTAAGATTATACTAAAGCGAAGAAATGCCAGAACGGGCATTCATGATTCATACATAGGCAGGAGGTTCCTGAGTGACTTGTCCAAAGGCAAAAAGAGTTTCAGGCAGTGTGTACTGAAGGGGAGAGAGGTGATGACAGCGAAGACAAACTGGGGGGAGCTTTCACAAGTTTCTTCCCATCTCTACCCTCATCATGTCCCAAGAACAAAGAAAATACAAAACTTCTCCACAGTTAATGGATTTGAACTCCTAGTGAGGAGATGCCAGGGGTGGGGGGGACACAAAGTACTAAAGAGTCAATAGTAAAAAAGCCAGAACATCCTATCCAATTTGAAAAGCACATATTCCCAGGAAAAGTACCATTTGTATTAGCTTTAAGGGTTTTTTTTTTTTTATTTACTTTCCTTTGTTTTCCACAAAGTACCAGATTAACTGGTACAGATCAACAAATACAATGATTGATAAAATAGGAATGTAATATTGACTGATGTGATGTACTGAGGCATCTCATCAGCGGACAAGACTTTCTAAAGATAATTCCTCCTCCTCTGGGAGAATTACATTCACCTCTTGCTTACAAATTCTGGCAATCTATGCATTTAAAAAAACCCAAACTAGTTATTTAATTTTTCAAAGTAAAGATTCATGATCAACAAACTTAAGCCTTACTTAGTATTCTAAAAGAAAACTATTTTTAAAATGGAGAAGAAAATGGCAACCCACTCCAGTATTCTTGCCTGGAGAATCCCAGGGACAGAGGAGCCTGGCGGGCTTCTGTCTATGGGGTCACACAGAGTCAGACACGACTGAAGCAACTTAGCAGCAGCAGCAGCAGAAGGGGGAAAACTTGTTAAGAAAGAACCGAAAAATAAGCTTAGTACAAAAAGAGAAAAGTTAAAAATAAAAGAGGAAGATTACTAATTATAGGAGTTATAGGAAAAATGAAAGCTGATAGGCACCAAGGATCCTCATTAAAATCTCATTATGTGTCTCTGTAAATGGCAGTTTATATACCTAAGATGCAAAGTATTATGAGAATCCCAGTTTTTTAGATTTTTTTTTTTAAGTCTTTATTGAATTTCTTACAACACTGCCTCTGTTTCAAGGGGTTTTTTGTTTTTGTTGTTGTTGTTGTTTAGCTGCAAGGCATGTGGGATCTTAACTTCCCGACCAAGGATCAAACCTGCACCCCTTGCATTAAAAGGTGAAGTCTTAACCACTGGACTGCCAGGTAAGTCCCGAGAATCTCGGTTTATTTCAGTAGCTGCACCATTATTTTAGCTTCCCAAACTTAAAATCTTGCATAAACTTTTACCTCTATTGTTTCCTATAGTTCATCAGTTATCATAATCTAATCTGTCTTCCTTCAAAATGTCCACAAGGGCTTCTCTTGTGGCTCAGCTGGTAAAGAAACCCCCTGCAATGCAGGAGACCTAAGTTCGATCCCCAGGTTGAGAAGATCCCTTGGAGAAGGGAAGGGCTATCCACTCCAGTATTCTGGCCTGGAGAATTCCACGGACTGTATACTCCACGGGGTTGCAAAGAGTTGGACGTGACTGAGCGACTTTCACTCAAAATGCTCTTTTGAATACAAAGCAAATATTTCCAACTTCAAAACAACACACACACATACACAAAAGAAGCCTGACCATTAAAAAAGAACATTTTTCAAAGAATGAGAAATATTCATGATATGCTGAGTCAAAAAAAAAAAAAAAATCCCCACAAGGAGAAAAGTGCATAATCCTAGATTTATAAAGGAAAAGAGCAATCATCATTAAAAAAAATAATTTGAAAAGAACCACTACAAGAAAATGTTAAGAGTTGGTCTTTCTGCTTGGGGGATTTTATAAGTGGCTTTCCCTCATTTCACACTTTCTTTGCATTTCCTAAGTTTCCGACCATGAACATACATTATTTTCAAACTCAGGAAAAATATTATTTCAGTCATAGCCTCATTTCACCACCTGTGCTTTCTTAGAGCACGCTGAGTCGTTATCTGACTCTGCAATACCATGAATGCAGCCCACCAGGCTCCTCCATCCATGGGATTTCCCAGGCAAGAATACTGGAGGGGGCTGCTATTTCTCCCTTCTCACTGCTCCTATCCTAACTCCTTACAGCCTCTCCCTCCCCCAAGACTCCAACAATAGTTGTCTTCTTGAGGTATCTGAAGCAGCTTCTCCCTAACTTTAACACTGCTTATACTCTTGCTCTGAAAATTCATCATTCATACTTATCTAAAGCCGTTGGAAGCAGAGGCTAGCCATGTAAACAAAGCTTGAAAGAGGGTTTCTCAACCTCCTCAGCACTGACATTCGGGGTAATGAGTTTTCGTGTCCTGCTGCAGGATGTTCAGCAGCATTCCTGGCCTCTATCCACGAGATGCCAGGAGCACCCCACCCCCCAAGTTGCGACACTGCCAAATGTCCATGTCCCTGATGGGCAAATCTGCCAGTAGTTGAGAATCACCGTTGAAAAGTCTGTAAACTTCTAGTATCATCTCTCTCTCTGCTTTATATTTATGTCAGACCTAAACTTCTGTGACCTATGAGTCTTATATAACACTCCTGGCGCTCTTCTGCCATAATCTTCTTTTCCTCAGTAGGAACTTTCCAAAGAGACCAGACTTACTGTACCCTAGAAAAATCATTTTCACTCCCAATTCCGAATCTTTGAACACACTGCTTCCCCCTAAAATTCCCCATTCATATTATTCAAGGTCCTACATCCAATCTTTAGCTTGGGTTCTCTGCAGAAGCCTTACTGATCTCAGTCCAGTTCACCACACACCCACTGTACTCATGAAGAAAATCGCATATATCTTTTTTTTTGGTGGTGGTTGTTAATTTTATATTCCAAACTAGACTAACTTCCCTCAGGGTTTGCTGCCCTGGCACATTTTTTTTGTGTAACTAATTGGGCCTAACAGTGCTTGGTAACTGATGAATGAAATTTAAATGCTCAGCTGTAAATAAGTGTAAACGGTTACTTCTTCTGAAATGATTTTGCTTTTGAATCATATTTCTTGTCATGGAGTTATTATTTAAACTAATTCAGTAAGTTTTCAGAAACAAACACTAATAAACAGTGGTATATTTTAAGCAATACATAGGTTTCAAACTCTACACTTTTAGGAAATGATACAAACGAATTAAAACTATAAGCTACAACACAAACTTTATACATTCTATTTATCTTAAAATAGCCAATTGATTTTTTTGCTTAATGCACAAAACTTAACCATGTCCACGGGAGAACTCGATTTAATAGCATGTGCCTGTACACCAACGCACCTCACAGGTATATTATCTCGCCAGTTGAGAGAAGTAAATGAAATGAAACTGCTTTGTAAACTAGAAAGAACCACATGTAAAGGAGGCAGTAGAGAAATATAGCTAAAAGAGTGGAGCCGGTTTGCCTGGGTCCCAATTATATTAGCTGTGTAATCTTGTACAAGTCACTTTTAACTTCTCTGTGCCTCAGTTTCCTCCTTGTCAAAATGGGGATAATAACTCTGCCCAAAGCAAAGTTCTCAAAACAGTGCTTGGCACACAGAAAGCACAAAATAAATATTAACCAATGTCATTGTTATAACGCTGATTATTGGCCAAGTTAAAGCCTCAATGTATAAACTTCTGATTCAAGTCTGAAGTTGTTTTAAAAAAAAATACACAACGAAATAAACTATAGAAATTGAAGCTATTAGGTAGACTAGTTTCTCAAAATTTTTGCCAAGTGCTAAACTGGTGATTGTTACAGACCTAATTTGTTACAATCCTTTTTTTTTTAAGATCTCAAAGAAACTGACATAGACACCTCTGTTTTCAAGGAATTTTACAAGCCACAAGAAAACAAATCAACTCTTTGTTTTCTCCATACTTAAGCCAATTTAAAAGCGTGGTAAAAGCCTAGGTACAGTTACAGAACAACTTTTCAGAAAATACAATGAGGTTTTTAAAGTTGTAATCAGCAATTCTTATGCAGTTATGTCAAGTTTTTGTCCTGCTGAACAAAAGGTTATGTGTCAGGGAAGCAAGGACCCGGCAGAAAATAAGGAAATGCCACTGCCGGGCCTAGGCGGCTCTCGGGAAAACCTGTCCTCAAACACAGTGCCTCAGACGCCGGCGTCCTTCCCCCTCCGCGGGATGCACACGTCGGCTCCACCCGAAGATAAATAAGTGACAGCAGGTTCCGTCCACGCCTCTCTCGGCCCAGACCTCTCGCGCCCACCCGGGCGGCCTCCAGCACCTGCCGCCCCGACCCTCCTCGCCACGGAAGCGTAGGGGGCTCCACCGGACACCGCAGCCTCGCCGCCCCGACCCCCGACCCCGGCAGCGTCACGCGGGCCAGGCCGAGCAGAGGCCGCCGCAGGGCCTGCAGGTGGGCCCAGGGCGCGGTCAGGCCCGGCCCCGGCAGGGCAGCCGCTGGCGCAGGCCCGCTCGTCACTTACCGGCGCCTCATGGTACCGCGGCGCCTCCGCCCAAACCAGGCGCTGACCGACTGCGCCCGGCAGCCCAGACTATCCCTCGGCTCCCCGGCCGAGATCCAGGAACGGCCATTCAAACGCCGCCGCGCGCGCGGCCCGCCGGGATAGCTCCCCCTAGGGCTTCTCGGAGGCTCCGCCCAATGCTGGCTCCGCCTCTTTCAGGTGGCTCGGGGTTGGAGGGCGGGGGAAGACAACGTGTGGCCACAGTGCCCCCTGGTGGCCACAGGCACGCAGTATGTAGTCGTGCTATGTCTGATGTGGCAAGTAATGCTGCTCCAGGAACGGAGTGTAAGAGTCAGAGAATGACCCCGCGCTAGGGACATTCTAGTGGATGAAATCGTACTTTAAGTGTTGGACCAGGAGGAGCAAACAATCTGCTATAAAAATGTGGTGCAGGGAGAGATTTATTCACTCACTCTCATTTAAGTGCTCCAAGGCAAAATTTTTGAAAGGGCAGACTGGAGCTCTGCGACCTTTGGGAAATCATATAAACTCCCTTAAGCTTTAGTTTCTCCACCTATCAAATGGGGTTATTAATGGTTATTAATGCCTCATAGTTCTGAGGATTACATGAGTTAACACATAGAAAATTCTTAGAGAACTGTATCTGGCACATGGTAGTATCAGTCAACACGATCAGTTGTGTTTGACTCTTTGTGACCCCATGGTCTGTAGCCTGCCAGGCTCCTCCGCCTGTGGAGTTCTCCAGGCAAGAATGGTGGAGTGGGTAGCCATTCACTTCTCCAGGAGATCTTCCTGACCCAGGGATAGAAGCCAGGTCTCCTGCGTTGGAGGTGGATTCTTTCCAGGGAAGTCCAGCACATAGTAAGCACTATATAATTGTTAGCTCTTATTTTTCACTTCCTAATACTTGCTAGACTCTTTTCTGGACTCTTTAAGAACACAACAAATATGCATGATGTAGACCCTGTCCCCAGGAAGCAGGCCCAGTTTCTTTAGGATAGGGAACTCTGAGATGAGGTCAGGGTTGGTTCTGTCCCTGAGGTGCTTTTTAATTATCGAGAGCAATTCTCTTCATCATAGTGGAGACAGAGTCTATCTATCTTCAAAAGTAAGCTACTGATCAAATTGTGATGGGAGCAAGTTTATCTTTGGTGGGCCTTTCATCCCTTGCAGAAGCCACCCAAGTAGTGCATTTGACGAAACAGTTCACTGTAAGATTCCACATCCCCGCAAAAGACTTCACACCCCTTAGCTCACTGCTTTTCGCACTCCATTAAGAGCTCCCCAAGGCTGCCTAAGGAACAGGTTGCCTAAGTTGGGTTCAGCAATATTTTTGAAGGCCCACCATTGTGCCAGGACGCACTCTACAGGGAGACAGCTTGGAGGAGCTCACAGTGGCCTGGATAAATAGGGAAGGCGATCATTCCAGTACACTGTAGTGAATGCAATGATAAAAGGCTTACCCTAGATGCTCTGGAAGTTCAGAGCAATGTGAGGCCTGGCAGAAAAATTAATCAGAGCTAAAATATCACGTTGTGATAATAACAATATATTTTTCCTATCTAGTAACAAGGCCCTTACTAAATACACACACACACAAAATTAAGTAATGGTAAAAATTTCAGGCACTACTTGAGGTTGATGGGAGAAATACTGTTGGGGTATGTTTTGCACAAGCAGTCTTGGAGAGCTGCTCAGATCGTACCATGCATGCACAAGCAGGCACATGCCTCTGCATGGCGCCCGGCTTGTTAACACACGGCAGGGTTGAGAGTCCTGCGGGCTGAGGGAGGGAGCAGAAGCTCGGGTTCTGGGGCTGCGTAGCGTAGAACATTCCCTGGGTAGGACTTACACTAAGTGGGTGTGCCATTTTAAAGAAAATAAAACTCGTAAGTGGGTGAAGTCACTTTCTCTCAAGCTATTTCTTCATCGCCATTATCACAAACAGGAATTTCTTGACCCACTACACAAAGGCAATGTGCTAGGCCCTCCCCAGAAGAGGGTGAAAAGAGTGTTAGGCACAGTTCTTACCCTCAAGGAAGGCTGGGTGATGAGGTAAGACAACTAACGGAGTCCCAGGACTCAGGGAATCTGCGGTGTTGACACAGAAGGATTTCAGCTCAAACAAGGCCTCGGGTTGTCTGAAGGCCAGAAGCGAACCTTGATATTCTCATTTCTAAAACTTCTCAGGGCAAGAGTCTCAGGTAGGTTTGTCTCTAGACTCAGGTTCCGAGGTTTAAAGACATCTGGCCCACATGGCTGCCAAACGTCAACATAGCTTAAGGTGAAAAGAAATAAATTTGCCAAAAAAAAAAAAAGAAAGAAATTTGCCTTCGTATTGCTATTTTGGAAATATATACCATTCTAGTGATGAAAATGCAGGTCGGTTTTCTTCACTGATACTTTTCAGTCAATAAAGTTGCATTCCCCCCCTCCTTGGAACTCAATCAAGATTTTTTAATGGATTAAAAAAAAGTGCATTCCACACATTTTTATTATCCCTGCACCACCATACCTTATGCATAGAAATGTAGTTCTCGGAGAGCCCTCCGCAGTCTCAGAGAGTTCGCCTCTCTAGCCATTCCCTCAGGCCTTCCTTCTGACTGCCTTAAATATTCCTTCCATTTGAGTGATCAGGCGGCTGAGTTAGCCTCTCTGCCCTACATCTCCCTCTTGCAGGGATATGGACTTCTTTCAGGAACGGTGTGTAGAATAACTCTGGCTATGAACACCCACGTAAGAAAAGAACTCTCATGCCATGCCGTATGAGTGCTTCTGAGTGGAGATTAAGGGGCGAGATCATGTAGGAAGGTTGGAGTTGAGAGGATTTTGACGGTGGGAGAAATACAAAACAAATTCCAGGACTGCTCTCTATTCCGATTTGAGCCCGGTGGAAAGAGCTCTAGCTAGTAGCAGGAGTAGACTGTCACCTGACAGGTTGTGGAGATCTGGAATGATCAAGCTAAGGTGTTTGGGAAGGAAAAAAATTATTAGAAACCAGTAAAAGTCTATTACTTATGGACAAGCACTGTTTCTATTTGAACATGTGTTTTTTTTTCAGATGTTTTACTATGCAATTAAAACTATATTTAAGGACAGAAATGAGATCATATCCTACTTACCACTTTGTAAGCTGCTTTTTTATGATAAATATCATATTTTGTAGATCAGTCCATACAAAATTAATTGAAATGCCAGTCTGTATAAATGCACATAATAATAAAAATGGCAGTTGAAACTTAAAAAGGGATAGCCATTGAGCGGAGAAGTGACAGAGTTACATCAGTACTTTGGAAGTACTGCAAGGTACTCCAAGACGGCTAGTAAGAGGAGGGAGGGAGGACTGGACTTTAGGTATGACGTGCGGTTGCTCAGCTCAGAGGCTCAGGGAGCCTGAGCGTTTACTATGGTGATGCCATTCTCACCCCTCCAGAATGACGCTGGGCCTGGTAGAAGACCAAGAGTGAAGAGATGTAAAACACAACAATAGCTCATCCTTTCCATGGCTAACTACATCCACTGCTCAGCCTCAGAGCCCCTGGAAAATTCCAGGCAGCTGACTTTGGCACAGTGAGAAGTCCGTCCCTTTTATTCTGCTCCTCCCTTCCCCACCTTCCTGTGCAGACTTTGAAAGGAAAGAATGGCAGTCGGGAAAGTTTCAGATAAGACAGTACCACTGGAAACGAGCAAAGTGCACTCCTAGTTTGCAAGATTCACAGACATTTCAAATACCACCACAGCACACATGCCCTTCTCGGCGGCAGAAGCAGCAGTTTCCTGGATTTTGTTTGAGGGGTGGAGGGTGGGGACAGCTGAGTGGGAGCGGATTCTCCTGTTAAAGCAGTTTGTTTTGGATGCAGCTGTTACTCTTTGACAGCTGGAAAGCAGATGATGATAGTTGTTATAGATTTTGCAAATTTGAAGCCCAAGAGACCATTTTCCTCCTCCCCCATAGATTTTCTGCAATTAGGTACACTGTCGCCAAGTGAAAGAAGGTAGGAGGCAGCATCTTAGAGTGGAAAGAATGCTAGCTTTGGAGCAAGGTTCATCTCTAGCAGAAGGCTAGATCACTGCCTTCGGGCCCTTCCACGCCACTTTTACCTCAATTGCACAATGGGGAGAACAGTAACTCTTCTCTCAGGGGCTGCTGGGGAATAGGGTGACCTATGTAAAATACTCCAATAGTACATCCCACTGTGACTCTCTCTGAAATATTTCCAACCCCTAACTTTACCTTTTCAGTGATTTTTCCTTTTCTTTTTTTTCAGTGATTTTTCTAAGAGAAGAATACAATTTGGTTGACTGCTCCCCTGGAAAGCCAGACTTGGGATTAGACCAGCTCCAGGAGGGGAACTAGTGCTGGGGAGACAGACTCGCTGTGGTGCTGATGGCCTGGTAATCAGTACAGAGTATCTCAAAGCTATGACCGTTCGCAAAACAAGTCCAGTCATGCGGTTGCTTAGGGGGTTCCATACTATGGAGGCCTCATCACAAACGCATAGTGGAGAGGAGTTCAAAGGCAAGGTACGGGCAGAAAGGAAAGGAAATGGCAGGACAAGGAGCATCAGAAGCAGGATAATGTCTTTGGGAAGGGTACTTGACAGAGCAAACAGGTCTACAGCCTCAAGAGACTGGAGCTGCAGGAAGACCACGAAAACTGAAGTCTGCTTCTTAGAGCCGGACACAAAGCCAAACCACTTTGGCAGTAACAAAATTGAGTCTGAACAGAAACTGGCTATGCAATATTAAATATGTTTTTTGGAACACCTGTTTTGCAAGATGTTGCTAGACTGAAAATAAAAAGAGGGAAGAAGAAAAAAAGGCTTCCTTGGCCACAGAAGTTTGGTTAACTATTGGATAAAACAAATATTTCTTTACTGTAGTATACCAAAGTCTTTAAAAATACTAACATTAATTGTGACTCTAAAAGAAAGACAGGGAATTCTCTGGTGGGCCAATGGTTAGGACTCCACACTTTCACTGCCAATGGCCCAGGTTCAACTCCTGGTAGGAGAACTAACATCCTGCAAGCCTTGAGGAGCAATAAATAGATAGATAGATAGACAGACACACAGATAGATACAGGTGTACGAGCATGCTCAGTCACTTCAGTCCTGTCTGACTCTCTGTGACCCTATGGACTGTAGCCCACCAGGCTCCTCTGTCCACGGGATTGTCCAGGCAAGAATACTGGGGTGGGTTGCCATGCCCTTCTCCAGGGGATCTTCCTGTCACAGGGATCAAACCCATGTCTCCTGTGTCTCCTGCATTGCAGGCAGATTCTTTACCTACTGAGCTACCTGTGCAACCAAAGTTACCTGAACTCTGAATCTTTTAAAGGGGAGGACACAAATATTCCACAGCGTTACTCTCATCTACAAAGGGTAGCAGGACTAGTCCCAGTCCCGGGAAATGGCGTGTGGCTCCAGCTGCAGGCTGGGTGGAGAGGACTGTGGGAATGGGGCAGGGAGGAGGTGCGGTGTGGCAGTGCCTCACGATCTCAGCCAAGGCTGGATGAAAGCGACAGAACCTGAACACCTGTCAGAGGCATCAGAGAATTAAGACAGAAACAAAACCCTCAAAGATTTAGCCATATTTTTTCCTTTGCCTGTCCTTTACTTTTTACAAAAATAAAAATATGGCCCTTCATGGAATAGCATGTTATAAAATATATGTTAAATAAGTAAAATTATAAATCAAAAAAGTCTGAGAGAGTCTAAATCAAACTGTCTATGAAAATTGTTATTACTTTTTGCATGGTAGGATTTATTACCTTTTTTACTTATTTGTATTTTCCATTTTATACAATAAGTGTCTTTTTTTTTTATATAATTAATGTTTAAAAGTAACTTTACTGGGACTTCCCTGATGGTCCAGTGGTTAAAAAATCTGTCTTGCAAAGTAGGGAATGTAGGTTCAATCCCTGGTCAGGGAACTATGATCCCACATGCCACAAAGCACCTAAGTCTACATGCTACACCTACTGAGCCTGCAAGCCACAACTAGAGTCCATGTGATGCAATGAAAGATCCTGCCCAATGCAACGAAGATCCTCTGTGCTGCAACTAAGACCCAACACAGCCAGATAAACAATAAATACATTTTTTTAAATACATAAATTAAAAAAAAATTTTATAGCAATTATAGCAATTTATAATTGATTTATAGCAATTAGGAAATTAAAACTGCAAAATTTTTAAAGTTTAGGATTTGATTTGACAGCTTTGGGGAATATTCTTTTAGTATTTGCGATTATTTCTCACTTGAGCTAGCCCTGGTTAGCTTAATCCATTTGAATGGAACCCCTTTCAGAAGGAAACTTGTATTAGTTTCTAGGACCACGGTAACAAAGTACCAGAAACCTGAGTAGCTCAAAACAGAAATACAATCTCTCACAATTCCAGAGGCTGGAAAACCAATATCAAGGTGTTGGCAGGGCCATGATCTTTCTGCAGGCTCTACACAAGAATCTTTCTTCCTTGCCTCTTCCTAGCTTCTGGTGGCTGGGGCAATCATTGGCTTGTAGCTTCAGTACTCATCTCCCTCCACTGTCCCATGGACTTCCACCCTGTGCATGTATCTGTGTGCCCGCTCTTCTTACCAGGACATCAGTTATTGGGTTTAGAACCCACCCTGATCCGGTATGACCTCATCTTAACTAATTACATCTGCCAAGTTCCTATGTCCAATTAAGGTCACATTCTGAGGTTCCAGGTGGACGTGAATTTGGAGGGGACACTATATAACTCACTACAAAACTAAAAATAATTTAGTCCACAAACTCTTGAAAGTACAAATTAGCACATCTTGGAGGGCCTATTTGAATCTATTAATATTGTAACTGTAACCTCTCTGGCAGCTGACCTTAATTGTATGAATCTCCTACAGAACTATGTTGACAAAGTACCCAGGGATATTTTCATAGTAACTTTTTTTTTTTCCATAACAGTGACAAATGGGAACCACCTAAATGCTCATCAATTAGGGACTGGTTATATTATCACACATTTATGCCATGTATACTCTCTAGCCTTTAAAAAGAATGAGGTAGATTTGACTGACAGACATGGAAGACACTCAATATGGATTAGGAGAAGGAAATGGCAACCCACTCCAGTATTCTTGCCTGGAGAACCCCGTGGACAGAAGAGCCTGGTGGGCTGCTGTCCATGGGGTCACACAGAGTCAGACACGACTGAAGCGACTTAGCAGCAGTGGCAGCAATATGGATTAAGTGAGAAAAAAAAGAGTCAGTAGACAATGTATAATATGTTTTCATTTATGTAATAAACTCCTACAAATTAAACAATCCTACATTTATTTTATGTTTTAAGGGATGACTTTATCTTTCAAAAGAACTTCAATAAGCACCAAAAGGTACTTATTATTCTCCTTCAAGTCTTCTGAATCCCACTTCACCCTTTTATTAGTCTGCCTGGGGCTACTGTAACAAAATACCACAGAATGTATGGCTTTGACAACAGAAATTTATTTTCTCACAGTTCTGGAGGCTGGGAAGTCCAGGATCAAGATGCCGGCTGATTCAGCTCCTGGTGAGCACTCCCCTCCTGGCTTGTAGACAGACACCTTCTCACTGCGTCCTCAAATGGCAGACTGAGAGAGCAAGCTCTCTGGTGTGTCTTCTTCCACAGACACTGACCCCAGTGTGACAGCCTTACCTTCATGAACTCATCTAACCCTGATTGCCTGTCCCCACAAAAGCCCCAGGTGGCGCTAGAGGTAAAGAACCTGCCTGCCAACGCACAGAGAGACATAAGGGTTCGATCCCTGGGTTCGGAAGATCCCCTGGAAGAGGGCACGGCAACCCACTCCAGTATTCTTGCCTGGAGATTCCCGTGGACAGAGGAGCCTGGTGGGCTACAGTCTGTAGGGTAGCAAAGAGTCAGACACAACTGAAGCGACTTAGCACACACTTAGGGCTTTGATGTATGAATTTTGGGAGGACACAAACATTCAGTCCATAACAATTCTCCTTATAAAAAACTCAGGCTATAAAACAATGCTTTACAATGGAACCAACTAAGGCTTTTTATTTATTTATTTATTTTTTTCAACTAAAGCTTTTTAAACATTAGCACACGAAAAAATGCCACAAAAGGCCTGGATTGGTCATTCAGATCCTGGATGTAGAGACAGTTTACCCCACTCCCAACATACCTGAAATCGACCACCAGATGAATCCAGAGTAACCAAGCTTGAAGAAACATGTTACGCCATCAGGGATGTATCATTATGACTCATACTATGGTTGTCATTCTTATTCTTTAATGGATCTGTGGGAAGGGCAATCCTCCCAACTCCCTAAGCAAGTGCTGGAGAGAAGTGCTATAATGGGAACCTGTTAAAATGTGAATTTCACAACCGTCCTCTTGAAATGAGAAAGGTAGTTGATAATGAAGAATGGCATTACTAGCCAGCCTCTTCTCCCAGCACCATATTAATTCATGTCACTGCTGACAGGGGCATTTCATGACACTAAACAGCCATGAACCAGAAACAGAAAAAACTGCAATCTGCACAGAAACGATGCAGAAACCCAATCTGCACTAACAAGGTAGGATCTTACCCCCCAAAAATATATATATATTTTTTCTGATAAAGGGGTTTGAAAATGCAAACAGACAAAATGGAGAAAAAAATTTTTGTCCTGTTAAAACCCTATTACTGACATGGAAATAATTGTACCATGAATGGTATAATAGTAAGGTGTTCCTTTTCAGAAGACAATAATGATAGTAGAGTTAAATAACACAAATAACTAGAGATTGCAATAGAAGCCCATTTTACTGAAGCTGCTAAAAGGCTTAGGAGCTTTTTTTAAAAACACTGGGGGAACTGGTTGAACCAGTGAGGCTAGCCAAATAGAATTATAATAGAGACACTGTAAAATGGCATAGACCAAAAACTTCAGAGGTAGCTGTAGAACTTTTTCCTTTAGAGGGATGCGTTCTCACAAATCTGGTTGTATGAACAGAAGATTTCTTTGTTCGTTTCAATCCAAAAGCAGATGCTCTGAAGAAAATGGCATGAAGTATTAGAAACAGTCAGCTGCTTAGACCTTTAAGGGCTTCCCTTGTGGCTCAGCTGGTAAAGAATCCACCTGCAATGTGGGAGACCTGGGTTCGATCCCTGGGTTGGGAAGATCCCCTGGAGAAGGGAAAGGTTACCCACTGCAATATACTGACCTGGAGATGGACTGTATAGTCCACGGGGTCGCAAAGAGTCAGACATGACTCGGCGACTTTCACTTCACCAGACCCTTCAAGAGGTGTTTGGGGGTGAGAGGGGAAGACACAAACACAAATGCCAAAACTGTCCAGTGGCACAAATTGTAAAAGTAGACAAGGCAACTCATACGACCTGTGGAATCATGGTTTGCCTTCTCATAGTTTCTTTAATTAAAATAACATTTGCTCAAAGCCACACAGTAAAGGAAGTTTAATATTTATTTTTACAGCTTCAGTATTCCTATTATTTTCTAATTCAAATTTCTCCCAGTGGGGAGGAATACAAGGAGGCTCTCAAAAACTAATGATTGCTTAAACTACTGTGTAAATTCAAACCTCGTCATTTTAGAGCAATGAAACACTCTTTTAAGTTAGTGGTTCTGAATCCTTGCTGCAAAGTAGAATCACCAGGAGAGCCACACGAAAAACACTGATGCACTTGATTCCCCCCTAAGCAGATGAATGGAGAAGGAAATGGCAACCCACTCCAGTACTCTTGCCTGGAAAACTCCATGGACTGAGGAGCCTGGTGGGCTACAGTCCATGGGGTCACAAAGAGTCGGGCATGACTGAGAGACTTCACAAAAAAAAAAAAAAAAAAAGCAGATGTGTGGTCTGCTAGGTGTAGCCAAGAAATCAGGATTTTTTAAGGGCTCTCAAGGTGAATCTCTGAGTCATTCTGCTTTTAGGTTTAAAATCATGTCATGTTATAATTAATAACTTTTTTTTTCTAAATCCAAAAGTGGTAGCTGCATAATGCAGAGAATTAGGAACACTATGAGAAGTACAATTTTAAAAAATGATCTGAAATCCCATTATTCCTTTATGTGTTTACAATGTCTGTTTTCTTTGAATACACCATCTATGAAAGAATAATATGCCAAAAAACTAGAAGTTACCGTTAGAAGTAATCTAGTATAAGTCCCTTATTTTATACATGAAGAAATGAAGGCCAACAGAGTTCTTTCCTCTCTTAGGAGTTCATTTGGAGTCAGGATTAGAATATAGGTTTCCCTTTACTTTTCTTGCAAAACGCATTTTTGTGCAAAAACTGGGATCCACACAAGTTTCATTATAATCTGAAACTCCATTTCCATAAAGAATCTATTATTTCTCATGATATTCTAACAATTTTTAAGAATATCAGTCAGATCGTTAAAGAGTGACTTCACCTTTCTCTTGAATTCGAGCACATAGGTAGCCCCCTGTGTTCTACAGAACACTGATTCCATTGGAAACTAACAAATGTAAAAAAAAAAAAAAAAAAAAAGAGAGAGAGAGAGATTTCTCATTCAGGCAGATTGGAAAACAAAATGAAAGGAGTTTCTTTACTGCATCACTTCGTGTGGTTTTAGTGTTATACTAATAACACTGAGAATCTCTGGGATGTATGTGCAGAATACAATATCTCGAATTTATTTGACCTTGGAACCTTTCCTCAGTTCAATCTTAATAGCTTCATGTTCTTTGGAACACATTTCAGCAAATAACACTGTGAGATTCCTAGAATAAAGAAATAAATAGATTGCAGTATCCTATTAGGGGCTTCCCAAGTGGTTCAGTGGTAAACAATCCACCTGCTGGGCAGCAGATGCAGGTTTGATTCCTGGATCAAGAAGATCCCCTGGAGGAGGAAATGGCAACCCACTCCAGTATTCTTGACTGGAAAAATCCCATGGACAGAGGAGCCTGGCGGGCGGGCTACAGTTCATGAGGTCGCAAAGAGTTGAATGAGACTGAGCCACTCAGCATGAACATGAGCACTCTAAAAAATTTTATACCAAGCAGAGGAGTACTTTAAAAGGGAAGGAGTGTATGATTTGAAGGACAGTGGCAGCAATATTGGTTATAAAAGGGGAAGAAAACAGTCAACAACTTAAATACCCAGTAATAGGTTTAATTATGATATAGGCATATAATATAAAACCCAATCACTATGAAGAATGTTGGAGATTAGTGATGCTAAAAAAACACAGGACTTCCCTGCTGGCCCAGTGGTTAGGACTCAGACTGCCATTGGGGGGGTGTGGGGGGGGCACAGGTTCCATCCCTGATGAGGGGAGATCTCACTTGCCAAGGAGCAATGAGGCCACAACTACTGAGCCCATTCCCAGCTACTGAAGACAGCTGAGCCCTAGAGTTCCTCCTACACAAGAGAAGCCACTGCAGTGAGAAGCCAGAGCACCGAAACAGAAGAGTAGCCCCTGCTCCTCATAACAGAAAGCCCACATGCAGCAACAAAGATCCAGTACAGCCAAAAATAAATAGATAAAAGTTAAAATAAAATAAAAGACATGGAATGCATTTGTGGCAAGCACTCCATTTAAACTCAGAACAAGAATTGAAAGCAGGTGCGCATGAAAAGGTTTGAAAACAAAGAATCTGACTTGCCCCAAAGTCACACAATTAAGTAGTGAAGCCAGGACTCAAAGCGAAACTGAATCTCAAGCCCAAGAGTCTTAAAACGCCCACAGGCCTCCCAGGTTTTGTGCAGGGCAGGGATAGAACTATCTACGACGCATTGTTACTGTGAGAATTAAAGAATAGAATAAACACAAAGCTACTGGAATACAGTGGACATTCAATACTCAGGAGCCACTAAATAACTCGCTCAAAGTCACACAATGCGTGGTTTCACCACGCATATAAACAGAGATCATACGGATATAAACAGAGATTTGAACTTGTGGTCCCAAGAAGGCGTAAAAGTTGCAGAAGCCCTTGCCTTCGAGGCTTTCCTGGTAGCTCAGCTAGTAAAGAATCCGTCTGCATGCAGGAGACCCCGGGTGGATTCCTGGGTCGGGAAGATCAGCTGGAGAAAGGGTAGGATACCCACTCCACTATTCTTGGCCTTCCCTGGTGGCTCAGCTGGTAAAGAATCTGCCCACAATGCGGGAGACCGGAGTTCCATCCCTGGGTTGGGAAGATCCCCTGGAGAAGGGAAAGGCTACCCACCCCAGTAGTCTGACCTGGAGAATTCCATGGACTGTATAGTCCATGGGGGTCCCAAAGAGTCGGACACGACTGAGCGACTTTCACTTTCACTTCACTTTCTTGGCTTCAACCTCTAACGCAGAGTCAGTATAGACTTTCCTCTGTCCCATACACCGCACCTCAGAGGTCAGGGAACACCCAGAAAATCTCTTCAGAAAGCAGAGAAGGCGCAACAGTCCCTTTAGCACCAAGCTCACTCACCAATTGGCTGCTGGACAATTTCCGGGGCGGAAGTGACGTATATAGTTTAGCGCCGGAAATGGACTTACAGAGTGAACCCAAGAAGTCGCCGACGACTTTGGGCTTGAGATCCGGCTACGCTTTGGTTCAGAGCTTTGCCGCATTGGTAGGCGGCCGTTGCCATGACGGCCCAAGGGAGCCTGGTGGCTAACCGAGGCCGGCGCTTCAAGTGGGCGATTGAGCTGAGCGGACCTGGAGGAGGCAGCAGGTGAAGTGCTGGGCAAAGCTCGATATCAGAGCTTTCACTGTATAACTACCCCGGAGGAATAGGACCTGAGCCCTCAGGCACAACTCTGTAAAAAGACGACTCCTGGGGAGCTAACGGCTTCTCTGCCGTGGAGGTTTCTGTGTCCAAAGGATGCTTATTTCATCCCTCCCAGTAGGCCAGGATCTGACGAAACCACGGGAGGGCTTGGTCTAGTATAGGTAGATGCATCTGAGGATCTTTATTCCTATGATGAGAACAGGAAATGTGGGATATGAAGTGTGGGAGGCTACAGCCTTAGTTTTTTTTTTTTTTTTTTGGTTTGTCTGTAGGGGCCGAAGTGACCGGGGCGGTGGCCAGGGAGACTCGCTGTACCCAGTTGGTTACTTGGACAAGCAAGTGCCTGATACCAGCGTTCAAGAGACAGACCGGATCCTAGTGGAGAAGGTACAGAGGTATAGATGTAACCATAGTCCTTGGGCCAATTCTGAGCTACACACCTATCTCTTCTTCCAAGCAGCACATGGATATCCTTCTTACTGAAGATGGCCCTTATCCCCAATATTTGGTAGCTAAACTGTTTGAGATAAGTGTTACATTAGTTGACTATCAGCTCCAGAAGTGCTAACTGGAAAAAATAAAAGACGGTTGAACATAAGGTAGAATAAAGTAGGTTGAAAATTATCTATTGCGGCAGCGCATTCCAGTTGAAGTCCTTTTTCTACTCTGGTACCCTTATACCACTCATCCAATCTGTCAGAGTAGTCTGTTGGTTCAAATAGATTGAAAATCTTATTTCTTATTGCTTTAATCTATCATCCTGGTCTGTCACTTCATCTCCTACCATTTTCCCTTTTGTTCACTCCTGTCCCCAGAATGGCCTCCTTGCTGCTGCTTAAATATGTAAGGCACCCTGTTTCAGGCTTTTTGTACTTGTTCTTCCCTTTTCCCCGATTCCTTTATGATTTGCTGTTTCATCTCCTTTGTTTCTCAGATGTTAGTTTTGTAGTGAAGTCTATCCTCATGGCACTCCCTGTCTTATTTTCTTACTTTATATTTCTCCATATCATTCATATATTTTATTATCTCTTTTCACTGTTGTTAAGCTCTATGAGAGCAAGATGTTTGTCTTCCAAGTGCCTGCAACAGTGCCTGGCACTTTTTTTTCCTCTCAGCCTTAATACTGCTTTTCAAAAGGCCCCTTTGGCTTTCTTGATGTAGAGCAAATTTCATTAGTTTCTGCTCTCATTTTGATTTCCTTCCTTTCCATTTCCTTGGGTCTAATTTATTCTTCTTCTGATTTCTTGAAATAGATGCTTAGATACTTTTAGTCTTCTAATATGTATGTAAGGGTGTAAATTTCTCAAAGCTCTGGGTCTTACAGTTTTAATATATGGTATTTTTGTTATCAGTTAATATTTCTATTTTCCACTGACATTTCTACTTTGATTAGTGGATCATTTAGAGCACATTTGTTCATTCTAAGACATAGGAAAAATTTTCTAGTTAAATTTTTGTTACTGATTTCTAGCTTAATTACATTATAACCAAATAATATGCTTTGTATAATTTGAGTTCTTTGAGAGTTATTGACATGTTCTCCGTGGCTCAGTTGTCAGTTTTTGTACATGTCCCATCTGTGTTTGAAAAGAATGTAAATTCTGTATCTGTTAGGTGCAGTGTTGTATGTCAGTTGGGTTAATAATGTCATTCACATCTTACACATCTTGATTTGTCTGTTCTATTAGTAAATGGGGTGTGCTGATCTACCATTATGTGGATTTTATCTAGTTCTTCAATTGTAGATGGGACAATGATAGGTGCATAAGAACAAAAGTAGGGAAGTCTTTTCTTTACCTAAAGTCATGGGGAAAAAATGGTATCTGGAAAACCCATAGGGAAAAACATAAAATAGTGAAGATGCCTTATTTTTAGTAGACGAGCAAGGTTCTTGTGGCAAAGTGAGAGAAGTGCAGAGGTGGTGGACTTGAGGAGTTAGCTCAGAAGCAGAGAACTGGGAGTTGTGTTCATTTGACTTTAACGTCAGTGATATGATAAATGTGGAACTAAGGATAGTAATCAGTGGTTAAAACTGTGTTTGTTTTAGCGCTGCTGGGACATTGCCTTGGGTCCCCTGAAACAGATTCCTATGAACCTCTTCATCATGTACATGGCAGGCAATACTATCTCCATCTTCCCTACTATGATGGTGTGTATGATGGCTTGGCGACCCATTCAGGCACTAATGGCCATTTCAGCCAGTAAGTATTGTTTTTTTCTTTTTGCCAGTAAGTGTTCTTGAAATAGTAATCCACCCTAACTAAGCTTTAAGAATCACAGGCAAATTCTTTGGCAAAACCCGCTGTAAATCCTTGGCACAGCTTGCTCTTGGCTAGTTGCAGTGAGAGTGTGTGCAGGGTGGTGATGGCCGTGGTGATGGCATGGACGGGAAAGTGGTGCTTGTGGGTTTTTGTTCACCTTTAATGGTTCTATTTGCTATCTTAGTATGGGGCTGTTTGTATTATTTATATTAATATATGGCCTGATTCATACTGAAGAAAAAGTTGTTTTGGTTTTTGACACTTTCTGTTACCCCAACAGCTTTCAAGATGCTAGAAAGTTCAAGCCAGAAGTTTCTTCAGGGTTTGGTGTATCTCATTGGGAACCTTATGGGTTTGGCATTGGCTGTTTATAAGTGCCAGTCAATGGGACTGTTGCCTACACATGCATCAGATTGGTTAGCCTTCATTGAACCCCCTGAGGTAAGGCAAAAGGAAAGTTAAATTTGGGGCAGCTCTAATGTATAGTAAATAGCTGACCCATTTGATGGTGGGGGATCACAGTTGGTATTAGAGCTCATTTCTTAAATAAGATCCATTAGGAATTTGAGAGTTGTTATTCTTAAAAGATAAAATAAAATAGAGCTTGTGGTTAAAGTAGTAGGTACTCAATTCAGGAAGTTATTTCAACACTCATTCACCATTAACCTATTTACTTTTTCATTTCTCAGAGGATGGAGTTCAGTGGAGGAGGACTGCTTTTGTGAACTTAAGAAAGAAGAACCTGGTACCTATATATCTGGGTTCTTTATGCCCAGTGGCTCCTTCTCAGCTTATTAACCCTTAACATTATCTCCTGCTGAAAAGAACCAAAAGCTCTTTTCTCCATGGTGAAAGACAATGTATTCATCACTACAAACACAAAAAACTATACCACAACTCTTGACTGAAAATAAGGTAGAAAACTTTATTTATGTTTCCAGTATAGAGCAAAACAACAAATAAAACCATGACTATGTAAACAAAAGAATGGTTGCTGCTAAATCAAGAACCACAGCAGCATCTCTTTTTAATAAATTAAATGGTTGAGAACAATATTTAAAAAAAAGTTGCACATGTTTTCCTTAAATCTATTCTCCTTAATATTTCACTTCTATTTAACACAAGCTGGGACGTAAAAATTCTGTTGGAGATACTTATGGAAGATGTGAATTCAGATCATACATGATGAAGATAAACCAGACCAAAAAAGCACATAAAATGCTTACAGTGTAATTGCTACTTTAATATCCACAAAAATGGATTTTTAACACGTTTGGGGAAGTAAAGATTGGCAGGATCACTGGGGCAACAGGAATCTGAGGCAACGGAAGATATAAAGTGGTGATCTTACCCCCCGAGAGAACTGGGAACTTGTCAAACAGATGCTGCGATTCATCAAAGTTCAGTTTTAAGATAGCTATGCAACGCAGAGGGCCAGCAATTAGAAAATGAATATTGTCATAACCTGCCCTGGTCAAGTCATAGCTAAGACTTAAAAGCTGGATCTCATTCAAAAAGCAGGAAGATATCTTTCCTTTTTTTTCTTCCTGCTTAAAACACAAAGCCCCCGCCCCTAAGATGCATTCTCTCGTCAAGTTTTCAGTATTGCTTTATTTGCAGTGATTAAGAGACAAGACACTTTGCAGACAACATAAGTGACGTATAGACATGAAATGCTCTAGACAGAGATGAGTTTAAATCTGGCCCAATAACCACTTCCCCATGTAACAGTGATTGTTTTAGGGGTGCAGTAGGGGTTATATTAGCAGCCACTAATTCCATATACCTTTAAAGGATTCTTACAGAGCTCCAGCCACAAAAAGCTCTTCTAAAAACTAGCCTTATTTTCTGCCCACATTTTTTCTATATGAAAAAAAAATACATATACATATATCACTTTGGCCAGAGGGTGTGTGTAAATATAAAGGAATTCCTGGGCAAGCTGACTTTAGAGCATGGGTCTTTAATAGCTTGGGTCCTCGTGGACTTGTTCTGCTACTGCTGGACTCAACTTAGTAATCGAGTGTTGCAATGGAAGTTGTAAACAATGCTTCTACCCTCTGCAGGCAGCAGCAGGAAAAAAACAAACAAAAGACTTATAACATGCTACCTGACTACGCTTGGACATTTAAAGAAGAGGAAAGGGAATAAATCAAAATGACTCAAATTTCCTAAGTCATATTGAAGGGTTTTTCTCCTCTGTCCATAAGGGTCAGAATAGTCTGCAGACCATGGAGCAAAGCAGCTTGCTCCATATCCTACTGGTAATCAAAGAGTGGCACTATTTATCATTCATAAAATGAATTTCAAAAGCAGCCATGAATACAGGCAAGATAGTTTCTTGAAATACCCTATCTATCCTGTAAAATAAATGAAGACGTCACACAAATAACCACTCAGCCACACAGGGTAGCTTCCCTATGCTTGAAAGTCAGATGTTTTGTGATCATTAAGTTAGCAAATAAGCAAAGTTTGCACAAGTATTTTCTTGACACATTTTGAGCTTTCTGAAAATGAGACTGAAATAGCAAAAGACTGTTAACTTGGATAATTTTTTAGTTCAGATCCAAGTTTCTGCAGTCAGAATGAAGAATTGAAAAAAAAAAAATGCTCGTAACTTTGAGCACTGAGGCGCATGCCTCAAGTCTTCACTATGGCTTTGGGAATAAGTCCACAGGTTTCTTAAAGAAGTTTCTTGATCAGGCCATTGCCAATTATACACCACTTCAGTGAAGCAGGTAAGAATAGCAGCAGCTCAGTAACTTTGGCACTATGGAAGGAGTATGGCTCTAAACTTCAAATTCCACTGCTGGATTCCCCCTTTGAAGGATAGTCCAAAGGTTTAGGGAAGGATTTTTGCCAGTCTTCCTAGCGTTTGTTCCTATGATTTTTGATGTGTGCCTGTAACCCAGAGGACATAAAAGGGAGAAGGAAAGGAGGATCTGTTGGTCAATATGCATTATCATCTATATTTCCTGGATAACAGCTTATGTATTTTACCCATATCACATAGGTAACTACAGACTGTATTTATCCAGATCTTGATAGATACCTTTTGAGGTTGCCTTAGTTTGTCCATTTGAAAAGAACCTGAAAGAATTTTTACTCAGCCTTCTAAAAAACAATTTCCATGGTAATAGTGCCTATATTACAATCTTAACCACAGAATGGGTTTTGAAAAACAGCTGAAATATATAATATAGTATGTGTACCTAAATGTATTTTGGGGGAATCTTGTTTTGGAGGAAGTAGAGGCTGCAGTTTCATGTTTCAGTTTTTACATATTAGTACCCTAATGTAAAATTAAGAAGTCCTGGAGAGCAGTGGATGCACTGACGAAAATTTTCATCTTGGCCTGCCACAGTTACCTACACGAAGATGTAAGGTCCCCGTGTACTTGGCCATGAATTCCTTAGTATGATGAGGCTGTCTCTCTCTGGCTGTTACCCCCATGGTGTCATCATTGAATCATGACTTCTAAGACTCGTCTTTAATGTTAGATGTGTACTTGTGTGTTTGCCTTTTGACTTCAGTTGAATTTCTAGCATCTCTTTTACCAGTTTATTTTATTGGTTTAGTTTGTTTATCCTAACTTGCCTTCATCTGGTACAGGCATGGCTTGTAGGACTTGAGCATTGTTCTGATGTTGAGGGAAGATCTGCTTCTTTAAGGACAGCAGGTCATATGGTAGCTGGAAGATCTGGAAGAACAGATCGGTTTGTACTTTCCTGTACAAGGACTTGAGGTTCAGCTCATTAAGAGTTCAGCGTGATGTATACAGAATACAGGTCTCTAGTTGATGGGAGTGGTAATGAAGAGCTGGCACTTCCATGGAGGATAGAATCCTTTTCAGAAGGTGAAGCCAAGCAGAGTCATTCAGGAGTATATTATGAATAAATGGTGATCACTTCACTGCCACCACCTCTGACAAGAAGGACTCGCTCTAGTCCTTCAGTGAGTACTTCTAGGAACTCCATGTCTTCAGAAATTGTCAAGGAGGCAAGTAAGTAGGAAAAGAGCATTCTTTACAACCTGGCATGATGATAATCTGAGTTTATCTGACTACAGAGCTGAAAAATCAACAGGCTTTATTACATAGTCAGAACCAGAGAAGTCTGAACTCTGGATTCAATTCAGTTCTGTGAAGTTATTTGAGGATCTAGTCTCTTGGCATAAATAATATTAATGCAAAACTCTTTCCCACTTGTTAGATTTTTTTCCTGTTATTTTAAAATGGGGGAAACCCACAAGTAGTAATGTGTTATTAGTACACAGTAAATAAGCCAAAAGGGAGAAAAAGCCACAACAGGATAGCTTGTAAGATTCCAAGAGAGAATCCAAGTAATTTCCAAGTGCAGCTCCTGGAGTTACATTTTTTTCCCTGCCACTTTTTTCTTTTTTTCACTAAAATGCAGACGATTTACTCTTTGTTTTCCTTTAACCTCTTTTACTTAATGGTACTTGTAGAAATGGACCAGTCTCTACTATTTCAGTGCTGAAGAGGTCCCATAAAAACAGTCCTGGAATTAGAGTATGAGGATGAACGCTTGTCTTTTCCCCTCAGTTAGAGGAAGTTCCCTTTTAACTGTTTCTCCCCTAACTTCATCCAAAAGAGAGCGACTTTGTGAAGTGGGAAGAGCCTGGAGAGGGGAAAGGATATGGTGCTCTATTTCTAGGATGATCAGAAATGGTTCTATATAGTGAATGTTAAAAGTCATTGTGCAGATATACCACCTAAAAAATCTGTTTAGGGTTCAGAGAGAACATTACACCCAACTCCCCTGAAGAAGCACAGTATCACTAGTTCGTAAGGATCCTTGCCTGAGACGTTTAACAGTCTTCCCTTCTCAAGAGAGGAAGTCATAGACAGTGACCTTTATAGTTACTTAGTGTTTCATCTAAAACACATTTTAGATTTTCCCTACCAGCAATTCTGCTCTCAGAAAGGATACAGTTTTCATCACCCTCAGGGTTTCGGGGTGGCCCTGGCATATTCAACAAAACCAGCTTTGCTTCATGGGACTTGTTAACTATGACCTCGTTGAGCTTCACTGCTGTATGCATCCGCCTCACATTGGACTGGTCCCTGGAAAGGAAGGGTGAGGGGTTAGACACAGAAGTGGGTTATGGCAAAGAGAAAACTAAGGCATACTGTCAACTCTAAAAAATTTGAGATATTAGAGGTTTTTTTGCTTAGAGTATGAGTAACATAATGAACAAATGACTGCCTTATAATATTGATATCATGGGTTTTCTCATTCTGTGTTTGCTTGTTTTATACCAGGAACACAGTTTGGACAGGAAGAAAGATGGTTTGTGTACAACATTAATTGGTGGCTGGTATGCATAGGCAAACAACAGAAAGAAGGCTGGATCTGGGGTGAGATGAAGACTAGATCCCATCCTGTGTCCCCAGGCAAAGTCCCATCTGTGGCACTAACGGGGACACTGTTAGGTCTGAGTGGGAAGCTTACGGGCGCATGTTAAGCAGGTCCTGGAAGCCTTCCATTGACTTGGCCTTCTGCCCCCGAGACGCCATGTACTTGTCTTTGGTCCACGTCATGTGCACCTTCTCCTGGTAAGTCTCTGTCTCGTCGTCCTCGTCAGAGCCGATGCTGGTCAGCCGTAGCATTGAGTTCCGGTCTTTCACCAGCTGTGCCTGTGGAGGCCCGACACAACTACGATCCTACACCCGTTTTCTCTCATGCATCATCTTTAATTATTTTAAAATGTGGCTACTGTAGAGTAACTAATACGGCAAGTAAGGAAGAGCCTGTCGTGGTGTGAGAGGAGTACCCCCACCCCCTCAGTGAAAGGCCTCCCGGGCCGGGGCGCGGCCGCGGCCGCCTCACCTCGCGGTCCCGCTCGGTCTTGGACAGGCGCATGTGCCGCAGCATCTGGGACCGCTGCTCCATCATCAGCGTGCGCTCGTAGGTGTACGCCGAGATGTCGCTGTCGTGCTGCCGTGCCGACCACGCAGGTGAGCACAAAGGAGCAAGAGACACGCGCTTTCATTTCCACTCACTCATTAAACCAGAGCAACCACCACACTATCAACCTGGGTTTCAGTTTTTGTTCAGTCACCGAGCTGCATAAAACAATACTGTGGCCTGTAGATCAAATCCAGAGCTCTGAGTCTTTCCCACCATCTAACCATTACATACGTGTTTTCTTGAAACACAAGACACAAAATCCTGTTATTTTAATACTGCCAGCTTATTTTAAAAAAAAAACAAAAACGCTATGTGTGACTTTAGCATGAATATATGAATAGAAACTTAATAAAACTGTATTAAGAAAAGAATCTGGCAGAAATAGAAGGACTATAATAAACAAGAAAGCAAAACTAAAAACCGCCACCAAATACACACCACATATGCCCTATGCTTATCTAGATCAATATACTAGAGTTTTGTTGGAACTAAGGGATTAATCCACATTTGCAGCTGAAGAAATTCCCAAACTAGAAGAGATTCTAGAATGACAGAGTGGGACATGGGGGAAAGGTAGCTTCTCTGATCTCAAACTCAGCTTTCTCACCATCTCGACCACTTCCACCTCTGCCTCAATGCGAAGGTGATACAAGAAGGTGGCCAGGTCCTTCTTCATCTGAATACTGTTGTCTTCCAGCTGGGCTACTGTGAAGATCCGTATGCTGCATTTTCGCCACACCTGAGAAAGTACCATATATACACGGGAAATTAAATGCAAGGAAGCAGAAAAAGTTACTCAAATGGCATTTTTGCCTAGAACAACCCTGAATAGTATCAGGGTATTTGTTCCTAGCTTCTTACTTGCTATATTATTGTACTTGGGCAAAAGTTTGACTATGGAACACATTAAATACAGTTTAAAAGAGTTCTTATTTAATAACAAGAAAAAACTGGCAAAATGGAAAAGACAGAATGTGATACATTAATAGATGCTTTAGTCAGATAGCATACCAATGACACTGTGCAGACTATACTATTTATTTTTTTTTCCTGTGGCAAAAAAAAAGTGTATTAAGGAAGGAACAGAAAGAACAGAAAAAAAAAAAAAATACCTCAAGGGAGAGGTGGGCCAAGCCAAGACAGACACTGGCTATATTTACTATTTTAAATTTCAGTCTTACCAAAGGCTGAGCAAGACACACATACCCCTTAGGTTTCCAGCACTTTACTTTTTTTTTTTTAACAGGACATGTTCACTTGTTAATGTTTTTTCACAAGGGCTCATATGGAGCTTAATAAACTTGCTGAATTTCCCTTGGAGATGGTTAGATATCAATTACAAAGAAAACTATTTCTCATAAGGTTGAATCTGGGATCATGGAAGGCCAAAAATAATCCCCAACATTTCTAAGCCCCAACATTATAGAATGAAAGAAAAAAACTGTCTAGTGAACCAACCAGGACAGAAGTTGAGGGAGAGAGACTTTTTTAAAAAAGGTGTCAAAATACCTTATGCTGTTTCAGTAGGAATGGTAACAGCATGAGCATCCCCCCATCATGCACAATCCACCACACATCAATGTTGCCCTCAGAAAACTGCTCCACGTTGCTGGGGAAGAAGGAGATGTTTTTGGCCACCAGCAGGGCCAGATGGGCAGCAGTTGTCACTCGAACTGTGCCTAGAGAAAAAACAGAGAATTGGGAGAAGCAGAGATGAATCTTCAGGCTTGCCTTGCTTCCTACCATGTCAGCAAAGAAAGGGTAATGGCCTTTTATAGTCCTTTGAGTAGGGTGTCCTGGTTAAACAGTAGGTTATACCAAATCAAGTAACAAAAGTTATTAATAAAGATCTGAACAGCTAACAGAATTAGACTGAGAACCATGATTTACATCACGAGCTGTATTCTGATTACTATATTTCTAAGGGGGGTAGTATATGAATTTGGGAGATTTTGATGCTGAAGAACACTTCCTTCAACTCCTGAGAATGCCAATGTGGAAGATCACACATGGAAATATGACAATTTCAGAGATAATTCCTAACATAAGACTTGGCAAGATAAACAACTGATGAACATTATGTGAGGCTGGAGGAGGTAAGAAGAATTAGTTGTTACTACTAATAGTTATTTGTGCTGTCTGCTCAGTCACTCAGTCATGTCTGAATCTTTGACCCCACAGACTATAGCCCACCAGGATCCTCTGTTCATGGAATTTTCCAGGCAAGAATACTGGAGTAAGTTGCCATTTTTTCCTCCAGGGGATCTTCCCAACCCAAGGATTGAACCTGCGTCTCTTGCATCTCCTGCATTGGCAGGTGGATTCTTTCCACTGTGCCTCCGGGGAAGCCCAACAGTTACTTAGGTGCCCTAATAAGGCTATGTTTCAGCAATGGCAGAATTTCTAGTGTAGGAGGCTAGAGCATGGGGTCAGAGTATATCCTCTATTTGGGCCCTCAAAACAGTACAAGAAGTGCTTTGTACCAATAAAAGTCTTCCAAGCTCGAGCATCTTCACTCTGGCGCCAGCCATTTGGCCATCCCATCACCACTGTGTTGTGCTTCATGCCCCCGAGGCCACATGACTGGATGAGGTGGGAAATGCCCTCCCTCAGTTTGGCGGCCACCACCAGCTGGGAGAATCCTTTCACCTTCTCTGCCTCCATTAGATGCTTTATGGTCTGAAAGAGAGAACCAGAACCTCAAAATTGGATTACTTTATCCTGGGTCTTTTAACTTCTTACTTCTTCTCCATATTATATTCCCCTCCTCTTTCCAAACTCTGCATAAGATCGTATCTCGTACAGAACAATTTAAAAAGTTTAATTTATCCCAATGAAATTTTATTATCCTTTGCTTTTTCACTTTCTAGGTGCTTACTACACACATAGATAATTGTCTACATGTAGCTCCTCTACATTTCCCTCCCTTCTGCTTTTCTTTCTAACATACCGAACAAATTGAGAACAGGGATCTTCACAAAGCAAATATTCAGTATTCCTTAATGGCCCAGGATTAGTGTGAACATAATCTTCCTTCCCCAGTGTCAGTCTTGCGCTGACTCATATTACTAGAAATTCAATATGAAGATTCAGTTTCACTTCAGAATTTTCTCAGGTATGTTTTATTTCTTTGTTTCTATTTCCACATTTCTTTTGATATTTTAATGGTGATTATTAATGACACTTGTATTTCTTTTACTTCATTCTCTTGGTGGAATGGTGAAGGGAATAATGGTATGGAAAATGGATATAATTTTCTCAAAGGCACAGATTAAGTCAGGGTGTATCTAGATTAATCAGTGTCTCTTGATTTCCAATACTGTGCTTTTTATTTATTTTTATGATCATTCTGGACTAATGTTTCTTCAGCACTTCTAGTTTTAGTGTTTCAAAGCTAAACATTTCATTTCATTAAAAATTGAAATCCAGTAAATTAAAAAAAATTTTTTTATTACATTTACTTGTTTGTTTACACTGTGCTGGTAAATTTTCACTGCAGCACTCAGACTTCTCTAGTTGTGGCATGTGGGTCTAGTTCAATGACCAGGGATTGAACCCTGCCCCTCTCCATTGGAAGCATGGGGTCGAAGCTACTGGACCACCAGGGAAGTCCCTCAGTAAAATTTTTAAAATGCAACTGAAACTTCGCCAAGGTAGTTCTATCTATTGCTTATAATAAATATTAGAATGGAAACTACTGTCTTCTTCAGGAAGAACTTTAATTCCCATAAGCTAATCAGACTTGGCAAAAGAATCCTGGTTCTGCTACCATGTATTAAGATTAGTAAAGAGGAAGAAAATGTGCTAATTGCTCCTTGGTGTCACAACTAGATTGAGAGAAATTATCACCATGGTTCAAGGGATGATTTATTTATGTGACTTCTCTCAGGGCTGAGTCAGTGTCTGGAGTCTGTTTGGAAATGGTGCATAGCCTTGATAGTCTTATAGTTTAGAAAGTTTTTAAATGGGAAGAATAAATTATTATCTTCTGGTTCACTTTATTATTTGGTGAATATGACCATACAAGTCAGCACAAGAAGGACACCTCCTAGGTTGCTCAGGAAAGGGATCAACTTAGAAATCTGAGGTCTTGTGATTCAGCTGCACAAAACCATAAGCTAAATTACATTCTACTAGGTCATTAAGCCTTGACCCTTACCTGCTCAGCAGCTAACGCTTCACCGTAGTTCTCCAGGAAGTTCCCGACGATGACAGAGCCCACAATTGTGAGACCCTTCCCTGCCTTAAGCTGTGAGGCAAAGGTGAGGAGGCGAGGATGCTTGACGTGGAGGTCTTCATCTAGCTTCAGCAGCACAAGCAACTGAGGCCTGCAGGGAGGTCGGCAGGGGGACGGTGGGATGAGAAAACACTGAATCTGAGGACAGAATAACAATCCTCCCCTTTAACTTAGGAGATCTGTATAAGACATGTAACTTGACAGAAGGAAGAGATTAGAGAAAATGAGGAGGCTATATAGTCATTCTGAATTTTTTCAGTATTATCTCAAGTTGATCAGTCTTGAATGAAAAGGGTAGAAGTCTAGATCATATACAACTAAAAGGTCACAGAGATCAAGGATTTAGAATCAGTCAAAACAGGTCCATTACACGAATTCCTTGGGTCACATGATTTCCTTATGCTGTAATCAATGAAGTATACAATTCTGTGTGGCAGTTCTGTTGATTTTTTTTACCTCCAGTTTTTAGTGTGTGGCGGTCCTTCCTCCAGCCTAAGCAAAGCAAATCGGGCTGCACTGAGGGACAGCCCGCGGATACCATCACCCCATTCTTTCTCAGCTCTGAGAGAAAGAGGCGAAAAGAGCAGAGACAGATTTAAAATCTAGCAAGTACAATTTCAAAAGCTGAAGTTTACTTTATTTAAAAGTAGCATACACACAATGTAGATTAAAACTTGTATTAGCTACTTCTCTGATGCTCACTACTAACACAATGAACCCACTGAATGCAGATCAACACCATCCTCTATGAACACACTGCACTGTACAACAGTTCAGAATAAAGGCTGAGAGGGTCACTCACTTGTCCTGCGACGTAACTGTTGAAAAGCAAGAATGCTAAATAGCAGTTTGGATTAGGAAATTACTACAGATCCAAAGTTCAAATTATTTCAAATATAATGCAGAGAAAGCAAAACTCAACATAATCTAAATCAGAGTGTTATTTATTCCTAATTTGGGCAAGTTGTTAATGAAGTTGTTACAAAGTTATTCAGGACCGATTTCTTTTTCATCTCAGACACAATTCCTTGTCTGAAGAGATAAGCAAGAATATTTATATTTGTTTAATACTAATCATTATTATTTCAGTACCTCCTTTTATTTTTTCATTGATCCATATTTTCTCAATAGGTTCCCCCTTATGATCAAAATTTAGGTACAGATGAAGTTATCTGGATCCCTAACGTAACTTTCACTGGTATGGCTCTAACCAAACTAGCCAGTTTCCATAGTTTTAGCATCGATCAAGATTGTATCGCCAGACTCACCCTTGGTACTCAATGTATTTGTAGATCATACCAGCTATTACCATAGCTACGATGGCATAATACCAGGAAGAAATGAACATCAGAGCCAGACAGATACTCATTCCCATGAAAGAGAGTGCCCTAGAAAATTAAAGACAAAAACAAATAAAAAATGTTTTTTTCTAAGCAGCTATAAGAGAAGCCTGTGACAGAGGTGCTTCTTAAACTGGTGAAACATTTTTTAAAACTCCAATATGTTGTAGACAGAACCTCTGTAAAATGCAGTAAAATTGAATTACTAGAAAAAAATCTTATATGTTTGGATGCCGTGCCAATGTCAAATTGGTATAAAAGTTTCTAAACATTTTTTCCCGTGTGTGTGTGGGGGGGGGGGGGGTGGGGAGGGGGGCGCTGTGCCATGAGGCAAGCAGGACCTTAGTTTCCCCAACCAGGGATTGACCCCATTCCCCCTGCAGTGGAAACACATAGTCTCAACCACTGGACCACCAAGGAAGTCCTTTTTTCTTAGTTTTTATAGTTATCTTATCATGGATTGGCAACAAGCAGTAGATCTGCACTGAGCCCCAAAGCATCCTTGAAAAGAAAGTGAAAGTATTAGTCGCTCAGTTGTGTCCAACTCTGCAACCCTATGGTCTGTAGCCCACCAGACTCCTCTGTCCATGGGATTCTTCAGGGAAGAATACTGGAGTGGGTTGCCATTCCCCGCTCCAGGAGATCTTCCCGACCTAGGGATTGAAACCCTGTTTCCCACACTGCAGGCAGATTCTTCATGTTTGAGCCACAGGGAAGCTCCTTAGTGCTGATGTTTCCCATTGCTGGAAAAATATATAAATGAACCGGGATGCTACAAAAGTCATCTGCAGTTACGGGAACAATTAATACCTGCATGGCAAAGCAGGGATGGGACATGTAGTCAGAATTATTAATAACTCTATGATCTTTAGAAAAAAAGCATCTCATGTGAATATTTCTAAAAACTTTATGAAAATTTATTAGCATACCTGCAGAACCCACTGAAAAAAAATCTGCCATTAGTTTCCTTACTTTACATAGGGAACTTGAAAGAAAATAAAGAAATTCTTGTTTTGATCAAATAAATTAGATAGACAACTACATTTACTGAAGTTGTTCTGGGTAAAGAATGAACCAAGTTTTATGACAAATTTTAAAGAACAAACAGAGCAGTTGTTAATCTGGGGAAGATTAGATCCTATGAAATGAAAATATAGGGTGTAAAGAGAAAGAGGAAAAAAACACAAAGGCAACTGGTAACACAAAAAATGTTCATAATGGACTTTTAACTAACAGTAAATCTAGAAAGAGGATTAATGGATCTAAAATTGTGCCAGATAAAGGTCACATCACTACCCACCCATGGTAAGTGAAGCTAGAAAGGGATCAAGGAAAAAGTCAGCAAAGAGGAATGTACAAACAAGTATATAATAGGACATATTAAAGAACTTCTAGCCATGAAAGAAAAGAAATGGGACGGTGGTAAAAATGTGGTAGCTCCTTTAAGGACTGAGATGTGAACACAGCAGCAACAGCGGTAGCAACATTTCATTAAGAGCTTCACTACGTACCAGGCACTGTGCTAAGCGCTTTAGGTTATCTCAAAACAATCCTATGAGACAGATAATATGACTAGTCCCATTTTATTAATGAATAAAATGAAATTTTATGTGGTTATGTGCTTTGATGAAAGCTACAAAGCTAGGAAATAGTAGAGCTAAACTTGAACTTAGGTCATCTGATGCCATAGGCTCATACTCCTTAAAAAAAAAAAGAAAACAACTTACTTGAATGTGTTCTTTTTCTCTCTTTTAAAAAAATAATTTTATTTATTTATATATTTATTTTTGGTTGTGCTGGGTATTAAACTTATTTAACTAATCCAACAAAGAAGAAAGGAGAGCCTGAACTCTGTACTAAAAAAACATAGTAGGATGGCAGAAATTCATGTGAACACAGGAAGCTAAAAGAGACAGTATGAAATAGATGGCCAAGAAAAAAACTGGATTGAGAGTTCAGAATCTCCTAGCTTTCAAGTTCAATGATGAGTTCTCTCCAAATGTGGGGAAGAAGGAAAAAAGCAGACTTACCAGTGGTAGTAGCGGAACCGGGGTCTCCAGTTGGGTGTTCGAAGCAATGTTTGCAAGGCACATGCCAAATTCACAAAGAGGTAACACATGAGAAAAAACCTGGCAGAATAAAAGAAGTATGAGGAATGATTATTATTGTAAAATAATCCTGCAAGAACTACTTTAAATAACTAGAGAGCTTTGCTGTATTTAAGCCTTTGTTCTAGCCCACTAGCATTTGAGTAAGACTAGAGTGTAGAAAAACTTCACCTCCTCACAAACTTGCTCAAGCTCCTAAGTTCTCACCCGGTGAAAGACACTACCACTTTTTATCCAGTTACTCTTGGGATAATACTCAGTTTTCTCTTCACTACTCAACCATGTTCCAAGTTCACTTACCAAGTCCTATGGATTCCCCCTATTTACAAAACTCTAAACTTTTCCCCTCTCCTTTCCACCTCTACTTCTATCAGCACAGCTCAGGCTCTCAATTCTTCGTTGGATTAGTTAAATAAGCTTCCAACTGGCATTGGAAGCTTCCAACTTCCAGCTCAATTTTGGCCTCCTCCTAACCTATCTTTTATACAGAATTCATCATTATGAAATAGAAATATGACCATCTTGTCCTCAAAGGATTACCCACTACTTTCAGGTCCTCTGTGATCCACCTCTGCTTACTTCCCTGCTCTGCACTTAGAACCCTACCTGCACCTTCCACTCTCAAAGTCAGACTTCCATTCGCTGAATGCACTGCACTATTTCATCTCTCAATTCCTTCACACACATTCCCTTCACACACATTCTCTTTCACCCGTTCACTTCATGATATAAGCACCGCTTCCTCCAGAAAACCTTTCCTGATTCTTGGTCCAGTCAGGTGCACCACTGTAGAGCTCATAGAGCATGCAGTGTTCACCCTGACCACAGAATTCATCACACTAGACAAGGATCACTGGTTTCTTTATCTACCATCAGTTCCCTAAGGTTGTGTCTTAGTCATCTTATGCTTATCCTCAGCATACTGAAAATAATCTAGGGGGCCAGAAAATAAGCTAAGCTTTAATGAAAGTTTTCCCCCTCAAATTATCATAGTATCTGTTCTTTGCAGAAAAGTATAGAAAAAAAAAAACTTGGGAGGAAATTCACAATTATAACTGCTAACATTTAGCACACCTTGCATATTTACTGTTAATTATGTTTTTAAAAACATAGATGAGACCACACTGCACCCATCATTTTTTTCCCTAGCCACACTGCATAGCTTGTAGGATTTCAGTTCCCTGACCAGGGATTGGACCCATGCCCTTGGCAGTGAAAGCATGGAGTCCTAACCACTGGACCGCCAGGGAATTCCCATGAACCCAGACTTCACATATGCAACAACAAATGAAGAGAATAACTGGCTCTTACATGGAAAGAATTGGAGCCACGAGATCCAGGGAGGCAATAAGGATTCCCAGTTCTGCAATGGCAGCAGTTAGAAGTAAAGCCCAGGTAGGTTCCCCATTGGCTTTGCTGTGACCAAAAACCTGTACATAGAAGTGAAGTACCAGACAGATGAGTGTGGGAAAGGTTTGAGGCGATGTTCCCTTATTCCTCTGTGCTACGGTTTCAGAGACCTTTAAGATAACAGCATTACAACTGTGGTAGCTTTTAAATGCCTTTATTCCACTCACATATAAACTCATACTAGAGATTTAGAGGGCTACACAGAGTCTTGTGCTAAAACCCATCTTCATATTATATGACCCAATCATTTCTAAGCCTATGAAGATCAGTTTCTCCTAAAACCTGAGAAAAAAGGAAGAGGGCATAGAATAGGGTCACTCACCCTCAGAAAGGGTATGATGTTATCCTTGGCTATAGCCTGTAGAAGCCTCGGTGCTCCTGTGAGACTCTGAAGTCCAGCCCCACACGTGGAGAAGAAGGAGCCAATAACAATCACCCATGGGGATGGCCAAGATAAGGTTCCTACCACCAGATTGCCTTTCACAGCATCTCCAAACCTGGGAGAGAAATCAGAGTGGGGACGTTTCACCTGGAAATCACTTTAGATGAAAATGCTAGACAGACATTCACTCAATTTTTTCTATTTATAATTTTTTATGCTTACAGATGAGAAGAAAGGAAAAATACTAGTAGTCTGTATGAAGGAAATGAAGAAAGAAGTTTCAAGCTTTTATTTAGAATGCCAATCAGATACCCTTATGTCTCATAGAGAAAACAGAAACTTAAAAATTTTTTTAATTTTTATTATTTGCCCTCCTTTACTTTTAGTCTTAGTTTTCCCAACAGCTCTTATTGTACAGGAAAATCCTCAGTATTCAGACAAATTCACTGCTTTTTTGAAGAACACTTGTTGCATCATACACAACAGCGTACTGGCATCTCTTCTGGGGACCTATACATATGTACTTTCTACTGGTAGTTGTGATACACACCTCAGGTGGGCTTTGAGTTTATGAACTGTCTTGGTGCTGCATGGGATGACCAGACATAATGGAAGATAGGAAGAAATCAATTACTCACTTGTCTCTGAGGACAACACCTTCAATACATGCACCAAAAAGGACAACGTTGCTTAAATCTAAGACACTGAGAGTCAAGGAAACTGCCATTCACCCTCTAAGATGAACGTAAACATAACATAAACATAAACATAACACTCAGGATATTTCTATCAGTAAAATGAGTGGCTAAATTGACTAATCTTATATAAATTCTTTCTAGAGTTTTAGAGATGAGGTAGGTAGATTATCTGGGTTTCCCTTGTGGCTTAGCTGGTAAAGAATCTGCCTGCAATGTGGGAGACCTGGGTTTGATCCCTGGGTTGGGAAGATCCCCTGGAGAAGGGAAAGGCTACCCACTCCAGTATTCTGGCCTGGAGAGTTCCATGGACTAAGTCCATGAGGTCACAAAGAATCAGGCACGACGGAGCAACTTTCGCAGGTAGATTATCTGGTGTGAAGTGAGGCGGTAGAAAGCAGTTATATCTTTATTACCAGGATAAAAATACTGATCACCCTTATTCTATGGCTGCTCCTGTAACTAAAACTCAAACTGGATCCATCAAAAGGATACAGACAAAGGAGGTGGTCAGGATGGCGAGGATAGTGCCAATGGGAATGGACTTTTGAGCATCTTTCAGATCCCCAGATCTGTTGGATCCTGCCATGATGCCTTTAAAAAAAGAAAAAAAGAACAAGTTAACTTCTTTAGTTCCTGGACACTGATATTTGTATACTGCTATCAAAGACTAGAGGAAAATCTAGGAATCCTGAGAATATAGCTTTGTTTCCTAAGAAAAATCCCTTCCTGGGTCTGATCACCTATAAAACAGGCAACAGCCCATGTGCTTACCTGTGACAGAGGGAAAGAAGATGCCCACCAGAAGAGTGAAAGAGGTGGTGATGTCCACAAGGACATACTCATGGTTTAAGCTGCCTAAGACATCGGAAGATTTGGCTGACGGCTTTTCAATGATCTCCCCCTTTGGTAGATAATTACTCCAAAGATTCTCTGCAGCGGGAACAAAGGGTATAAAAGCAGTAGCAGTGTGGAAAGGACTGGATAATTTTCTAACCAACAGTATTCTAAATCATCTGTCATTTATATGGTTCTTAAGGTATGTTTGTGTCTATAGAGCACAGATGTATGCACATACATAACATATAGTAAAGCACACAAAAATAAAAACCTAATGCCCTTTCTCATCTGGTTCAAATGTAGTTTGACAAATACTTTGGTATGTACAAATACAGTTATGTTTACCAATGCAAATTAGCAAAAGTTAAACAGACTGAGCTGAATGCCCTTACAAAGTTTATTTTTTAAAAAAAATTAGGTATCAGTGCTAACACCTTAGTGTAAACTTGCTTACATGCAAAGAAATTTGTGGACCAGACAGTTAAGACAGAAATCACTTAAGGAAAGAATTTCAAAAATTTATATGAGTCAGGAAAACACATGTGGGTTTGATGACATTAAAGTAATTCTAGCTGTCACTGTTTGAAAAACTGACAACTTCACAATGTGTTAACACACAGAATACTTTATTGTCTTATGTTTAAAAGTCATTTGTTCAGCCCTGCTTTCAAGAGCAGTAAATTTTAGCAGACAACGCTACAAAGATGTCCTGGAAAAGGATAAATTCATTAACAGAAAAGCACAAAGATGTTGCACTGAGTTTTATGCTGAGTTTAAGAAGGGAAGTGGCACTGTGGCAGTGAGTGTTGATGGGTAATAGAAGAGTAGGAAATGTGTCCCCAAACCTCCTAACTCACCTGTAATGACACCGCTAGCCAATCCAGGGATGCCCTGGATCGAAGTGACATTATTGTGAACAAAGTACTCATCACAGGTGGCATTGAAAAACTGACTTGAGTTGCAGAAGAAGCCCCATAACTTTGATGGTACTGTCATGTTGTTAGCTTCCTTGGTCTTTGAGCAAACATCAATATGTCTTGATGAAAGGGTGCGGTTGCCCAGCATGCAGACCCTAAGTGAAAAAGAACAGGAACAAAACTGAAGCCAAGAGGAAAAAACCATTTTAAAAAAGGAAATAATTTAGAAATAGGTTAGTATATATATGCTTTCAAAGGAAAAAAAAAAAAACTCATCTCAAAGAGTTTTTACTGTCATGGGTGGGAAAAGAACTACTATTGACTAGCACTGTAAATGGTATCTTACATTTTCTGCCAACCTAACCCTTACAGCAATCTCACACAATATGTACTGGTATTTCTACGTTGTGGAGGAACTGAAATTTAGGGAGAAAAAGTAGCCTGCCTGAGCTCACATAGGTGGTGGGTAGTAGTAACAGAATTCAAACACAGGAACTGTCTGAAGATGCTGTGCTGAATCATCTTATAGAATTTCTAGGTTATTAACCAATTGTTGGGTCTAAAATAAATCTTAAAAGAGTCCTTTTGTTCTTCTAAGACACACACACACACACACAGATACAAATTCACCTCTTTCATTTTGGCCTAAGAAAAAGCCTTATGCTCATAACAACCCCTTGGAAAATATATAGAAAAAGGTCAAATCTTCTGGATACTATTTCAGGGAAGACAGCTTGGCTATAATTAGGCCATTCCTCTATGGCCTAATAGAAAACTGTTTTTGAACTTAAGCCTAGACCTAGTGGAGTGAGAATATTTAAGGATAATACAAATACAGACTATTCATTTATTTTTTTAAATTTTTTTATTTTTTATTTTCTTTAAACCAAAGATGTAAATACAAATAAAGGAATAATACACCCACAGTTAAAATAACTCTCAGGAGGAAAAAAGCAACTTTTGAAATCTGCAAAATGATAGCATACATATGTGATAAATCATGTGCCTGTAACTCAGCTTCAACAACTCCCAACATTTCCCAGTCTTGTTTTAAGCATTCCTCTAGGTTTTTAGACTTGTTTTGCTGAAATATTTTAAAGAAAATACCACATATGAATTTTGCCCACCTAATAAGAGGAGACACATCAAAGGAAAACTTGAGGCAAAATGGAATTTCCCAAGTTAAGATATAGCCAGAATGTAGCCGTTAGTACTTTTATGACTCAAGTGGATCTCCAGTTACTTTACAGCTCCTGGATGAGCAGACCTAAAATTTATCATGGACAGCTCTTAGCACAGGCGAAGAAATACTGGACTGGGAGTCAGCAAATCACAGGGTTTGTGTTCTTGCTCTGCCAATCATTAACTTTGGGGCAAATCATTTAATTTCTCTGGACCTGTTTTTTCACCTTGAAAAATCTGTTTTTCAGTAATCAGGTTAAATCAATATAAGACTGATGAGTGTGATCCCTGGATTATTCGGATGATTTTTCAAAGACAGTCACTGTAACAAGGTTACAAGCAATACTCAGTGCTGGCTAGTTCCTATGCCACTAGTCAAACGGAAAACAGGTGAGCCTTTGAGTCACATATCTGTACAAATCCACTTCTACTTCAAAAAGTATACATTAAGGCGCCTATACTACTTATATGTATGTCATATAATTCATATAGAAACATACATATGCAAATGATGTGACATTTATTTCCCTTTATTTTGTGACTAGAGAGTTCATTATTGTACTAAAAACAAAATAAAAAATTCAATTGTAAATACTTAGGTAGGAATTAAGGTTTTCTTGACTTTCTTGATTTTTCATTAATAAAAGGAATCTAACATTTAAATACTTTAAGGTTTCTGGCAGTAACGATGCTGTTTGAAAGCCCTTAATGAATAGTTCAAATATACATACTCATTATCAGAAGGTTTTGAAAAACCTACTATCTATATCCAAATGATGGCTACAGCTGCCAATTCTATGCTTGGGACATAAGGAAGATGACACACACAGTTTCCTCAGAGGCTTCCTGCACAGATGCTAACTGGGCTTATCCAAGAGGGAAATCTCAGTGCAACTGTGAAATTCGGCCTTGAAAATCACATCACCAGATACTGTTAATGACGACCCAGTAATGATGCCTAGTCAGAGAGACACGTACGGGAAGTGTGGAGGGGCGAAAGAAGACTTGATGGCTCCAGCATAGATGGCCAAGATGGACACAATGACACAGGCCAGAAAGAGTGAGGCAAACTTGTTCACATAGCGTACGCCGATGAATACCACCAATACCATGAGGACCAAGAAGGCTGTCCCATAGACACGCATGTTATTTAGCATGGCTGCTGACTCCTTGAGCGCATCGTCACTATGAAAGATGGCAGCTCGAGGGACAATATATACCTGTTAAGCAAAAAAAGGAGAAAATGAGGTCATCAAAGTTATCAAATAAAACGGCTGTTGTTTGCATTTGCTTTCACAAACGAAAGCAAAACTGAGACAGAAAGTGACTGGAGACATAGCCTAATTCCTGTTTCGATCTAAAATGCCTACAAAAATAGGATATCATTGATTAGCCTACATGCTATTCTGAATACTTAGACTTCCAAATGGGAAAACAAGGGATATGTTATTAGCTTATTCAAAGTGTTATACAAAATAACTAAAGATTATCTTGAGTCCTACTTCTGCTATTTTTACTTTAAATCGTAAAAAATATATCCTAGTGAATGAATAAACATTTTATGTCATTGGGATAAAAACATCAAAGGAGATATAAACTTTATTTTACCTTTTCCCCATTAGCATGAGTCTTGCCTCTGAGAGTTTACCTTTTTGGCTGAGGTGGCAGGGTGCTGGTGATGGGGTGGAGGGGAGGGAGTAGGCAGGCCAAAGGATACCCTCAAGCTCTCTGACTCATACTCCCAGCAGGAGGTCAACAACAGGTCAATCACTTGACTGATTCCTATAGATGACTTCTCAGAAGCTTTGGTATCAAACAGCAAAATAAGTCCAAATCTGTGTATTTTCCATACTACAGACCACAATTAAGCCATGACTCACCAGAAAAATTTCAATGGCACCAAGGATATACATGGCTGCTGCAAATGTGGTACCGAGATAAAAGCAGAGGCCAACAGCTCCACCGAACTCTGGGCCCAGTGCTCGGGAAATCATAAAGTACGAGCCTCCAGCTAAAAGGTAAAACAGAGGGTGAACACGATACAGAAAGTATGCTAGAAACAGGAATGTAAACAAGTCGTAAAAAAGGATAAATGCTTCAGGCTTTTAAAAACCCTGAATGTGATAACAAGTAGATTTCCCAGTAGGAAGTAAAAGATGAAACCTTCACACTACACATCTAATATCCCACATGAAGCAGCACAATTTTGTATTACTGAGAAAAATATCAGATTATATTTACCACAGGCATCAGATAGCTGAATAAAATATAAATTCTAACTAAAAGAAGCCAAAAATGCAGTAGAAATGAGATATTCTAGCTTAAAAAATAAAGATTTTTTTAAAAAGAAGTTTTCTCAAGTCAAATAGTAGTGCCTGTGGCCAACAGACTAAATAAATAACATTCCTTGGAAGTCTGCACCTCTATCTTTATAGCATGAACATACAGTAATCAGTGACAATCCATGAACTCCAGTCTCAGCTACTGACCTGGCACCACTCCATTAGTGGCAATGGCACTCATGGAGATAGCAGTCAACATCGTCTATAAAGAATGAAAAGAGAAGGCTGTTACCATACAAAGACAACATTTCCATACTACTTTCCCCTCTGCAGGTCTCAGAGCACTTGAGTATTCAACTCTACACACTTTTATGGAGGGAGTTCCCTCACACTCAATGGTATGGAAATGAGATGATGAGCTTCATTACTGCACTAGTCACACTACTGGTATCTGGAGCATTCCGTTAAAATGCTCCTACGTGGTAATCAGTGGGTTAGGTGCTATCAAGAACCACTGACACTACCCTGGTCTTCTAGTTAAAAACTTGGAAAACAGGTTGGAAACTGAGTAAACACTGGCTAATATAACAAGAATAATATTCAGTAACGAGAACCACTGAAGACTTCTGAGTTCACAAGAACTGTATTTTAAAAAACATTACCTGATAGTGGCAGAGTACAGAATGGACTGCAGATAGGGAGGGAGCAGATGGAGGCAGAAAGACTTGTTAGCAGGCTAATACAGTAGTTCAGTGAGAGGTAAGGACTGCAGTGGTAGAAGTAGGAATATAAAGAAGGGGTTGAACAAAAGAGATTTCAGAGGGAGACCTCATTGGCCTTGATACCTGATGAGATATGACAAGCAATCAAGGAGTCAAATATGACCCTGAAGTTTCAAGACTAAGAAACTGAAAAAAAAAAATGGAGTTATGAATGATATGGACTATGTCTGCTTACCCTGCTTTGCATGGTACTCAGCTCAGCAAAATGTAGAGGGAGTGTGTGATGGTGACAGTAGTAAGTCGGTAGACAGCTTAATAGTAAAAAAAATGTTTATAATAATTTATCAATTTACAACAAAATTGAGAGATGTAGCTGGGATACACAGATAAGAGGAATTTAAAGGAAGACCAGAATGTTCTCAGTATAATGGAAAGAAGACCTGGAAATAACACCCCAATTTCTGGGGAAGGGGTAAGGGATGACACTTCAGAACAAAATACTTCTTACCCCCAAACAACAATCAGCTGTTTACTGGTACTGCAGTGGAGTAATACATCACATTTTCTAACACATTTTCCATCACAACACTAGCATTATCAAATTCAAATGGTTTGTCTTCTGAAGTGTTTGAAGTCAGGGGCTGTATCTTCTACTTCCAAGGGAAGCCTTTCTTTGTAATTTTGAGTACAATATATTACAGATATAAGCAATGAGTAACTGACTAAACTGAAAATCCTTTAGATTTTAATACCAAAATAATCTCTCCTGTTGAGATCATGAGGATTTTCCTAGCATGTATTCTTTCTTTTATTCCCAAAGAAGTTAAAGCATGATACTTGTGAGCTCTTGCATGTTCCAGGTGATTTCCAGGGGTCAACTTGGGACTTACACAGCAACAGCAGATAAGGACAATCGCAAAGGCCTGCAGAACTCCAGCTGTGCCCACCACCCATGTAAGGCGTAGAAACAGGATCACTCCAAAAATATTTTGTAGACATGGGAGGTAGACACCCATGAAGGTACCCATTTGGGGAGTCTGGAAAGAAAGATGTTGACAAAAAAAAAAAAAATCATGTAGTCATCTAGAAGAACTGATTCATCCCTTTACTTTTATATAAAAACTTGTGTCCTAACTATAATTTTAATTGCAAAACAGAGATGATAAGTTTAAGCAGTATCTTTAAATAGGCACATACAAAATCTCCATCTAACCAATGTCTATCACCATACTTATTATTTCTAGAGATACATATTTTAACTTTATGGAGGTCTCCACATGTTTTTACATAGGAATCCCATCACGGACTTGTATGTGCATCTTCAACAATTTAAAAGTTTCTGTTCTTCAAGGGCAATAGTTTTTTCTTTAAAAAAAAAATGGGACAATGACTTGATGGAATTTCTTCAGAATTTGGCATAAATCTTTCATAGTAGTTGGTAAATAGAGTTGATAAAAAAGATCTGAGTGTTGCTTTACTCCTGAACAACCAGAAAGCTAACTTGTAATGTTGTTCCGTATTTTCATGGGTGTGGACACTTTCCTTGTGACGTGCTACCCCCTCTCCCTGGAACGCTCATCTCCCAGCTACACATTACACAACTCGCCCCTGAGGTGCCTGGCATATGCAAAGTGTTGATAGCTCTTGAGCAGAGAGTGACACCCTGGACATTTCTCCTCTCCTCTATACGGGGCCCCCGTAACCGGGCTTGCTAGGCTAAGGCCTCACCTTGGTGGGCTTCTTCTTCCCCTCAGTGATGTTCTCTGCCTCCTCGTGCTCCTTTGCTCCTTGTGTCAGGTTAGTGTAATTGGCCAAGCGGCTGAGGAGAGAAGACACCTTCGGTCTGGTGTCCATTTCTTCCTGTAGAGCCAGAAGTAAGGAAGAAATACATGATGAAGGACACCGGGAATGATCCATCTACCAGAAAACTGCAAGGTAATCACAGGCAAATATTTTTTAAAAACTTATCAATGAAATTTTATTCTCTCCTCATATTATAAGATGTAATCAGACCTACATAAATTCTTAGGAAATTCTTAAATGAATAGCTTTATGACTGTAATAGTTGACAGAAAACAAAAAACCACACTGGCTCCTTATAGATAGTTATAACCTCATAAAAGGCTTCCCAGGTGGCGCTAGTGGTAAAGAATCCACTTGCCAATGCAGGAGATGCAAGAGATGCTCATTCAATCCCTGGGTTGGGAAGATCCCCTGAAGGAGGAAATGGCAACCCACTCCAGTATCCTTGCTTTGAAAATCCCATGGACAGAGGAGCCTGGCAGGCTACAGTCCATGAGGTCGCAAAGAGTAGGACACGACTAAGCACGCATGCGACTGCAAACCTCATAAAGAACACTGATAACATAATTTTTAATCACAGTACTGCTAACCATCTGCTAAGAGTATTACTAATAGTCAACTCATATTTATAGTTATTATTTACAGCACCAAGTGTGGACATGTCAATGAAAAACTTTTGTGACTGAACCAAATATTCACCTCAGACCTTTTCTTGAAGGAGGCTAAGAGAAAATATTATTTAAAAAATAGGAACACTGAGAAAAGTGGCATTCAAATCATTGTCCTAAGTAAGACAAAGCAGTGCTGGACTAAACCAGGCTCCTTTCAACAATCAGGCCACAGATACCATCAGAATCCATGCTGTCTTAGTCAGATGAGACATTCAGGTCCTCTTAATCCATCAGCCTGCTTCCTACCCTGCTTTTTGGTTACCGCTGTGCTAAGTCGCTTCAGTCGGGTACAACTCTTTGTGACCCCATGGACTACAGCCCGCCAGGCTCCTCTGTCTGTGGGATTCTTCAGGCAAGAATACTGGAGTGGGTTGCCATGTCCTCCTCCAGGGGATCATCCCAACCCAGGGATCGAACTTACGTCTCCGGCAGCTCCTGCACTGCAGGCAGATTCTTTACTGCTGAGCCACTAGAGAAACTCTTTTGGTTACTAGTTCTAAGGTAAGTAACATTCATCCCAAACACAGAATTGAAAAACTTTACACTTCACAGATTATTACAACATAAACATTTACATCCTAGTTAAATTAGACAGCAAGATTCTCCATATGCCTGTGATGTCAACATTTCTCTTTATTTCACAGAAATTTGATTCAATGGTTATTTATTAACTAGCAATAATTAGATTAAATAGATTAAATCAACTACAATGACAAACTATAATGAGTATTATATTTTAACAGTTAGTTATTAAATTATCCAACCTGTACTATTTTAAAACTAAATGGGGTGGAAGACAACAATCTTGAGATTTCTGTTCCTGAAGTCTCTGCCCTAGTTTTCTCCCAAATATTACCTCAAAGAGTGCCAAATTCTTATCAAAATATTCATCTCCTTCTTCATAATTGGAATTGTTAAGATAAGCATTTCGCGCTTTCTTATGTCCATCATCTGGAAAAAAAAGTACACCATGTTAGTTTCTCACTGGTACTGAAGAGGCGTCAGCACCAAAGAACTGCATGTTGCCTCTGTAACAATAGAACTCACTTTCATGTTCAGATTTTCATCTCAGAGTGGTAGCATTGCCTGGAGAATGTGACTTCCTCTTGAAAAGGAGCAAAAGCAAATCTCTAAGAAGTAAACATGGGTCCTTCCTTTTCTTAACAATGTGAAGACTGGAAACACCATTCTTTTAAGACTCTAGCCTAGAGAGACCCTACTCTTAACGTCATCCAAAGCCAGGAGGAAAAATAAAAAGTCACTGAGTACCTGCTGGGTGTACAACACTGCTGGTCAAGGCTACTTTACACACTGTTCCTGTTGATAATGGCAATAAAAGCCCTTGGCCTTCAGGGCTGCCTGACCTTTTCTAAATGACACCATTTTTGTACAAACATTTGCCACATATCTTTTTATGTGAAAACAGGCATCCCACAAGAATTTGGTGAACCCACTGAGGAAAAACGAGAGAGAGAATGGGTTCCCTAAAACAGTAGAGATTCTGTTGTTTGAGTGCTTTCTTAACTTTGAACTTTGATTCTTTATCGTGTAAAAGTTACACAGTTATACAGGTCTGGCAGAAGAGAAAATTTTAATAACTGTGTAAATGTCATTAAGAACTAAGATTTTAGAGACTTCCCTGGCAACACAATAGTTAATAAGACTCCATACTTTCAGTGCAGGGGGCACAGGGTTCAACTCCTGGTTGGGGAACTAAGATCCCACATTTGGCACAGTGAGACCAAAAAATAATAAAGCCCCCCCCCCAAACTCTAAGATTTTAAATATTGAGGAACTAGAGATCAATATAAAAATTAAAGATTTTAACCTAAAGTCCTAAAACTTTAAATATGTAAGATGAGCTTGGGAAACAGAAAGTCAAAATAACTGAGTCATGTCAAAGGACAGAGGAGTCAATCTGAAGGTGTTCCCACTGGCTAAAAATGGGATAATGTGAACACTAAAAATATATAATGCAATGAATTCAAATGCAACTACTTGAAATATCCAAATGGTACATAAAAAAAACAAAACAAAACTAGTCCCTTTCGCAGAGTTGCTATGAAAAAATATCTAAGTACGAAAAATAATAAATGTAAAGAATTAAGCAATTAGCTCTAATCCCACCTTGCCGGTACCAACTATATTTCAAGGTAACCAAACAGAGAAAATTTCTTCATCATAGAAACATTCTAGCTAATAAATGCAGATGGAATGATATAATTACAAAAACACCAATTTCCAACCCCTAATGAAATAATGGTTATGAGCAGTCATCATCAATGGTTGCTAAAAGCATTAGGTGAAAGCCTGAGACAACCCACTGATCAAATTTAGCAACACTAAAAGTGGGACAACACAATCTTCTAAAGTAATGCAATAAAAGATACACTTGTACAATTTATGATGTATTCTTACCCAAAGAATGAATGGAAGCTGAATATAAGCAAACCTCTAAATCTAACTATCAGCTCACACAAAAGAAAGGAAGAGCAACATCACCAAATGTCAGGAAACAATCAGAGGAATGTGAATATGGATTGGTTATATTCTTTAGAAACGGCAAGTAAAATCATATGATATCTGGAATTTCCCTTAAAATATTCTGGGGAAAAAAATCTGGTGGGGGCTGAAAAATTTGCAACATTGTTGAAGCTGGCTGATGGGTTCATGTTGCTTCATTATGCTATTCTACTTAACTCTTCTGTACCTCTGGAAATTCCCATAATAAAAAATCATAAAAAGAAATGCAATTATTATCCTCTCTCTAATGCTTCCAGAAAATTCTAGAGAATGACACAGCTAAAAATTATCACCACTTTTGAGTAATTCATTTATTCAATTAATTCAATAAGTAAATACTTACTAAGTTCTTATATGTTGGGCACTACAACAGTAGACAAGGCAGTTAAAGACTGTTTTCACTGTGCATATACTAAAGTCACAAAAGACAGAAAATAGCTTTTAAAAAAGTGAAAAATTCAATGAAGAAAATGAAACATGTACTGGGATAGATTATGACTGGGGATGGGAAGGCAGACAAGTTTTGGTAAGATCATTAGAGTAATGATAAGCAGGTCCTCCAGAATTATATACTATAGTATTTGCCAAATATTCACATCGGCTGATTTTAAAATACTAAGGTGATTTCACTGAACTTGGTTTCAGGAAGAGGAGATACACGTGGTTTCCATGAGCTGGTGAACAAGAGACATAGTAAGGACACACAAAGGATAAAAGGAAAGGGAAGAGATCTATCAGGAAAAACCTAACCAAAATTAAGCTGGTAAAGTTTTATTGCTAGCAGATAAATTTTTCTTTAAGAGAAAAACTTTATTAGGAATGAGAGGGTAACCACACAAGGCCTAATCACCAAGGAAGTATATAAATTGTAAACATACATCTATTGTTTATAGTTACCTCTTTCTGTGTAACAAATGACTCTCAAATTTAGAGGCTTAAACAACACATACTTATCATCTTAGTTAGTGGATGCTAGGAATATGGACATGGCTTAGCTGGGCACTCTACTCCATAGTCTCCTGTCAGAACCGGGGTCTCACTGGAAGGCCTGGGAAGATTCTCTTCCAGCCTCACTTACATAGTTGGCAGGGTTCAGTTTTGTTTTGTTTTTTAGGCTGTTGGCCAAGGGCCTTTCTCAACTTCCTTGCCATGTGGGACTTTTCACAGGGCAGCTTACAGCATGGCAACTGGATTCCCTCAAATCATGCCATCAAAGAGCCAGGGATGGGGTGCAAGGCAGATGTCACAGTCTTTTTGTAATCTCATTTTGCAAGTGACAGCACTTTTGTCATATTCTAACAATTAGAAGTTCTGCAGTCATAAAGTCCAGCCCTCACTCTAAGGATAGAGGATCACACAAGAGCATGAATACCAGCAAGAAAGGATCAACAGAGCCAGTCTAAAAGGTTGCCTAGGGAGTGCCCTAGTGGTCTACCGGTCAGGATTTGCTGCTTTCACTGGTGTGGACTGGGTTTGATCCCTGGTCAGGGAACTGAAATCCTGCAAGCCAAAGTGCAGCTAAAGAAAAAAAAGGCCATATCCATCCATCCATCCATCCATGCCTCAAAATATTTGGGGCAAAAATGAACAGAACTATATCAAGAAATTAATCTACCATCACACAGGGAGATTTTTAACATACTTTCCCTCAATAATTGATAGGTGAAGCAGACAGAATAGCAAAGGTAAAGAAATCCAAATAACACAATGAATAACCCTGACCTTAATGGAGATAAGAGTTCTGCATGCAAAATAAGAGATTATACATTTTAATCAAACATACATGGAAAATTTATATATGGAAACTTATCACGTACTAGATCTTAAAGATTGTACAAATATCAAACACATCAAATATAAGCCATGATCTTGGTGTATAACAAGAAGTTAGAATTTAATTATAAACAGACAAATTTAAAAACCATGCAAATTTAGGAATTAAAAACCACACATTGTCTAACAATTCAAGGATCAAAGATTAATCTACTTAAAAGCTGAGTAACAACAAAAACACCACCTATTGAAACTTGTTTGATGCAGCAGAAGTATCACTTCAAAGTAAAGTTATTGCTTTAAAGTTTTATATAAGGAAAGTAAAAAGAATAAAAATTATATGAGCTAAATACCTATTTTAAGAAGCCAGAAAGGAAAGAGAATAAATCCTAAGACAATAGAAGGAAAAAGATAATGATAACTATACCAGTTGTCTTTTGGTTAAATGTCCTTTTCTGTTTTCATTTTTCCTGGGTTCTTATGCTATAGGTAGATATCCTATAAAGAGCGTGTAGCTGTGTTTTTAAAAATCTGACAATCTTTTTAGTTGTCAAGTTAGGTCCATCAACCTTAGCAACTGATATATTCGGACTGAATTGTACCATCTTTTTACTTCTCTTTGGTTTTCTTTCTGATTCATTCTCATTTTCTCTCTGGATTTTTTGGTTTACTTTCCCTTATTCCATTTTCCCTCTCTCCTCGCTTGGAGTTTTCACACTCTATTTCTATTCTTCTGTCAGTTCCAACTCTCGCCTCCTGACTTACTGTCCAACATTTCTAGGAGTGTTTTTTTTTCCCACTACACAAATAAGACACTAAAATTATTTCATATTGACAACACTGACTTGGGTGAAGGTCTACATTTACCATCTCACTTGTTCAATATTCTTTGTTGCATTTCAGAATACTAGTCTTCAGGGATCCTTTTCCTTTTACTTGCGGTATATTCTTTAGAATTCCTTTCGAGAAGGGTTTCTCAAACTCGGCACTGTGAAATTTCAGACAGTATAATTATTTGTTGTAGGATATTGTCCAGCACATTTCAGGATGTTTAAGAGCATCCTTGGCCTCTAGTTGCTAGATGCCAGTAGCATCTCTAATAGTGACAATCAAAAATATCTCCAAACATTTCCAAATATCCTTTGGGGACAGAACTGTCCCTAGTTGAAAACAAATAGTTTAGAGCAAGTTTTGTGGTAAAAAAAAAGTGTTGTTGGCTTTTACTTATCTACAATTATATTTTGCCCTTGACCCCAAGTGTCTTGCTAAGCACAATTTTAGGATAATAAAATTTTTCCAAACACTTCAAGACATTCTTTGTTATCTGAGAAGTTTATCGTTCTGTTGTTCTTCTGATGATCTGTTTCTTCTCTCTGCTGCTTTCAAGATCTTTTCTTAGATGTCCTGCAGCTTTATTAAGATATGTCTACATGTGGTTTTCTTTTTGTTCACAACTACCTTTTGCCTGTTTCTACTGTTTAACCCCTTCATTTTTAAAAATATCAACAATTGTTTGTTTACCTTCTCTTTAAAGTCTCATGTTCCTAGCTGCATCCTCTATTAAATAATTTAGACATTTAATAGTGTTATATTCCAGACTCAACACCACTTCATTCCTTTTCAAAGTTACAACAGGAGGAAAGGAGTCCCAGCTTTAGCATACTACTTCCCTGTTATTCAATAGCCCTATAATATTGTTGCTATAAAAATCTGCCTTCAGGACTCCCCCGCCCCCACCCTGCTGCCCGCTGGTCTAAGCCATCTCCTAGCAGCTCTGGCTTCCTGGGCTGCAGCCCTGGCACCTCTGTTTGAGGCCTCTCGAGTCTCAAGTTTCAGGTGCAGCTACCCTAACTTTCAGACACTCTGGTTCTGGAAGTTTCTGACTCAACTTCTACTCACTTGCTTAATTTTGTTTTGGGTAGTTGGAGGGAAGAATGTCTCCAGAGACTTTGCCTGTGTTTATGAGACCAATGATGCCTTCCAGATTGTCTTACCCAGGGTTTACTTGTGGTGGTGGGAGGGTCCAGCAGAGCTCCTGGTCAATTATGAAATGTCAGGGCTTTCTGGGCAAGGAGCAAAGCTCTCATCAGAAGTGGTTAACTGAAAGGCGTGGTTCAACCAGGTATGAAATCGAAAGTGGTTATACTGAAGGGCGTGGATCAATTCTTGGTCTGAATATCTTGGAAATCATGCTGCTTTCTGATGTACGACCTTCAGAAATCTGGGTCACTACTATGACTCCAGGAAATCCCAAGTGGAATGAAAATTCTAGTTTCTGAATAGCAAATAACCTTTACTCTGCAAGAATTAAAAAAAAAAAAAAAAAACTCATATCCATCCTAGGATTTCTTTAGAATTAGGTAGAATCCTAAGATGCCTTTGAAGGATACCTAGCGAGACTGGCCTCAGTAATGCTTTGAATTAAACAGCCCATCAGATCACTATTATGTTTCTTTATTCTCATTTTACCAACCATATAATGCTGATATTATTGAAAAACACTGCTGTTTCATCGAACATTCAAATGAAAACTGATAGGAGTGCCACTGGCTCTATTGAAAATATCAGATTTCCATTTGTTATGGCATACTGCTTTGTAGGCAGAAAAAGTATGCCAAATTCTTGCTTTTTATAAGCATTTTATTGTTGTGGTGCGATTATTTCTATAATGTTGCTTTTTTTTTGTTCAATTATCACTTACACTTCAACTTAGATGTAAAATAAACATCAGATTCCCGGCTTAGACTCCTGAGCTTGTCTAACGGCCTTTGTTGGTCTGAGCAAGGCAGAACAAGAGCAGTAAGTATACTTAATCTCCCTTGGCACAGGTTTGGGTCTGAACTATATGACTAAGTGAACACAAAAGGCTGTCTCAAATGTTATAAATTATGTTTTTGATTTTTAGTTTGATGTGTGTTATGTGTGCTCATTTGTGTCCAACTCTTTGTGACCCCATGGACTGTACCCCACCAGGCTCCTCTGTCCATGGAATTTTCCAGGCACGAATACTGGAGGGGGTGGCCATTTCCTACTCCAAGAAGAAAGTCTGAATCAACAGCCGAATAAGAGGTACATGTTACAACTGGTTGCTTATCTCTTAAATCCACTGTCTTTCTCTCTTTTCCTTCGCAGTTCACTTATTGCAGAACCTATGTTGTGTGTTCAGTAAAGTTTCTGATGATCTGGATTTTGATAAGCATCCATGTGATGTTGTTTAACATGTTGCTCTGTGTTCTTCTATTTCCTATATATTCGTAATTGGGTCTAGAAGCTTAACCACATTCAGCATTTTTTTTTTTTTCATAGAGTCAATTTTATTTTTTTTCCCACTTCCTTTTTTTTTTCCCCTTTATTTATTTATTTTTTCAGTGGGTTTTGTCATACATTGATATGAATCAGCCACATTCAGCATTTTTATGGGGGAGGGAGGAAAATACTCTCATAGGGCTATTTTGATCATCCATCTGGAGGTACGGGTCATCTAGTTGCTTTCTTTTTCAGATACTAGCAAATGTTGATGATGAATGCCTAGGTTCATTAATTCATGAGAGGCTACAAAAATGGTGATATTATGTTATTTTTCCTTAGTTTATTAACTGAAATACTTTTATAAACAGACATTCCCTGTAATTTACTATTTGGTTACCCACTGGTATAGTTAAAAGCAAGATAAATACTTCATTCTTTTCTTTTAGACCAATTCTCAGAATAATGAATTGATTCACTAGACTTCTCCAATGGTGACCAGTTTTTTATGAGCTCATGAATTTAAACACTGAATATGTTTCCAATAAAATCTTTTTCTTACAATCTACTATGATGATTTTATGTTTTTCCTTCAATATGTTTAATATACTAAATTATATAAATTGATTTTTAATGATAAACCAACCATGTATCTTTACCAGAAAGTAATTTTTTGTAATTTTTTTTTAGTAACTTTTAAAAATACAGGTGACCCCTGAATAATGCTGGGGGTTACTCAAAGTATAACTATAGTTGACTCTTCATATCTGAGGTTCCTCCTCTGCATTTGCAGATTCAACCAGCCACAACCTATGCAGTACTGTAGTATTTACTATTGAAAAATATCCATGTTTAAGAGGACCAGTGCAGTTCAAACCCAAATTGTAAGGGTCAAGTGTATATTGCCTGATTCAGACTGCTAATATTTCATTTAGGATGTTTGTATCTGTGTTCATAAGTAAAATTGGTCTATAGTGTTCTCACATTGTCATTGTTAAGTTTTGGTATCAAGGTTATGCTAGTTTCAAATTGAGCAGAGAAGTGTCTACTTGCTTTTCTGTTCCTTGAGAGAAACTGTAGAAGAGAAATTATTTTGCTTTGAATGTTTGATAAAAACTGTAAGAACACCAGGGCCCACTGTTCATTTGCTTGCTTGCTTTCTAAAATGTTTTAAATGGAAAATGACACACACATAAAAATTCATGAATTGTCAGCATACACTTAATTCTTTATCACAACTGCAGTTTCACCCATCTGTACATCTCCTCAGCCTGACCCTGTGTTTTGCAAGAGATCTGATGAGTCAGTGGAAACAGTAGATACATTAAAATAACTTTACCCTGTCGAAAGGAAAGCATTTAGAAGATTTGAAAGATCCTATTATAAACTCCATTCACCAGGCAAGGCAACTGAAGCAGTTTTTCACCTACTGGGACAAATTATCCTGAGTGAGATTTTTTATAGAATCTGGCAAGATTTTAATTCAAGCTACCAATGCCTTTTCTGAGGAATCATAAGATGATTAGATTAGAAGATATAACAATAAATTGTCTTTCACTCTTTTGCAACTCCAAAAATAAAAAAATAAACCAGTAAGGGGAAAACCCTGGAGGTCCAGTGGTTAGAACTTTGCTCTTTCACTGCTGAAGGTGTGGGTTCAATTCCTCATTGGGATTTCACAAGCCGCCGGCATGGCCAATAAATAAATAAATAAAAATAAACCAGTACAGATTTTGAGGTTGTAGCTAAATATACTTAGAACAGGAGACAGAGGATGACCATATCAATAGCATGAGAAAAAAGGAGAATATAATCTAACCTAATGAACCTAGGAGAAAGAACCCAGGGTCAAAGGATGAACTTAACCTAAACTGGATAAATTCCCAGGTTTATTTAAAAGTGAATGCAACTGTAGGTTGCCAAATGAGATTAATGTCTGGAGCAGCCTCTTTGCAAATCCTAGGGGTTTTAGATAATACTGAGAGAACTCTTTATGATCGCATACTATTTCTTTTCACCTATAATTAATTTATCTACTATCTTTTACTACAAAGTGCTTACTTGGAAACAAAACCCAGCTTAGTAGCATCGGAATGGTACCAACTCCCCTGACTGTTCATTTCATTAGCTAAGTCCTCCTCTATCTCCATTACACACGTGTGTTCCTGCTCAGATGATGAACCACTCTTCAAATGCCTCTACCTGTCAGGAGGTATCAGAGACAGAGCAATTTAACAGTTTAGGGGGAACTGTACTCCTCATGATCTACCAAAATCTTCTATGAAATCAATCATTCCTGGTTCAAATATGAAATTTTTATACTAAGAAGACTAATTTTGAATAGTTTAAATAAAATAAAAGTATAAAAAAGAGAATAGTGACAGCCCTAATACCACAAGGCTACATATTTAAAAGTATTTTTTACACTTTATTCATTTAAAATATATATTTAAAAGTACTTAATTCACTCATAATTAAAGAGGTACAAATAAAAACTAGAGGTGCCATTTCACCTACTAAAGAAAAAATGTTAATATTGATAACACCTACTTTTGATGATAGGGAGCTTAGTATGTGTCCATACTCTTTATCGGTGGGTTTAAGCTGATGTATCTTCTTGAAAATATATGTACCTTTTGACCCACTGTTGGGAATTAAGGAATTTATCCGACCAGGGATCAAACCCATGCTCCCTGCATTAGAAGCAGAGAGTCCTAACCACTGGATTGCCAGGGAAGTATCAATCACACATTTTTATATTAAATACTATGATTATCTTTTTTCCTTTTTCTATCAGTGGAGTTACACGGTATGGATCGTTCTGTGATTTCCTGTTTTTCACTTAATATTTTATCTTGGACATCTTAGTACATAAAGATCTGCCTCTTCTGTTTGTAGTAGAAAAGTATTTTATTTATGTGTATACTATAATTTTATTTATGAGTATTTAAGTTATTTCCAGGTGTTTACTGCTATATTGCAATGAACATCTTGTTCATATATACTTGCACTCTCACTGCCAGTATATTTAAGTATACAAAGAGATAAGTATACATCTGTATAGATACATCTACACAGATCTATACAGTATATCTGTACAGTGTAACTCCACTGACAGAAAAAGGAAAAGACATAGTCACAGGAAAAGAAGGGGATGACAGAGGATGAGATGGTTGGATGGCATCACTGACTCAATGGACATGAGTCTGTCTAAGCAAGCTCCGGGAGATGGCGAAGGATAGGGAAGCCTGGCATGCTGCAGTCCCTGGGGTCGCAGAGAGTCGGACACGACTGAACAACAACAAAAATACTTAATATAATGTGTAACTGAGACTTCCCTGGCAGTCCAGAGGTTAGGATTCCCTGCTTCTAATGCAGGGAGCCCAGGTTTGATCCCTGGTCAGGAAACTAAGATGCCACACACCATGAGGCCAAAATAAATAACTGATAAATTAAAAAGCAAGAGAAAATGTGTAATTAAAAACTTCTGTAAGAATTCACAATAAAGTATCTATAGCAAGTTTACCTTGGGGGAGCAGAGGTGAGATGGGATATTTTACAGGACTTCTGCATTTTATATATATATAAATATAAATATTTACTTTTTATATTATTTTAATTCCTTTCATTCCAGAGTATGTTTTTATATTTGAAAAATTCATCACTTTTGAGATGGCAATTTCTTATCAAATTACAAGTTTACTGCAATTTAAGTAAGTGATACCTAAAAGAAATCAATTCATTTCCATAACTTATTTCACAGATAAGGAATTTGAACATCAGTTTCTTTAGCTTGCTGAATGAAGGCTGTGCTGTTCATGAGGTACTTTTGAGAATTAAAATGAAGGTGATCACAAGATATTACAGAATATTGTATCTTCTTTTCAAAATTATCTTGGAAAAAAGAAGCTCTAACTCTTACAGACCTTTTTTAAAACCACAGACCATGTAAAATTACTTTTTAATGTAACTAAATTGAGTCTTAACAATCAACTACAGAATAGATTCCTAAAACTTACCAAGTTGGGAATAGAAACATCAGGAAAAGAAGCTGAGGAGTGAAAAGTGGAAAAGGGGTACAGAAAACAGAATTAGAGAAGGGAATAATATCTCTTAGTATAAGCAGGAAAAGGATGACTTTAGAGAGAGTGAGCCCCCACAGAAATACTGTACCTAACAGCTGGCTGTGTTCCCCTGTGATGGAGTTCTGACTCGGGTCTGAAAAACAAACAATTGAAAAGAAAAGAAAAATGAATGAACAAAACAAATAATTTCTTAAAAATCAGCAACAAAAGTCAACCAAGGAAATAAGCAAAAAAAAAAATAATAATAATAATAATGCTCAAGAAACAATAATGAAAGGATAATAAAAATATGACTATTATGAAAAACAATCCCACAGCTTCCTTAAAAAGTTAAACAGATTTGCCGTGTGACTCCTGGTACACACACAAACGAACTGCAAACAGGGACTCAGATGCTTGTAGAGCAATGTTTACAGCAGTGTTATCCACAACAGCCAAGGGTGGAAATAATGCAAGTTACCTCCAAACACAAATGGGTAAACAAAATGTGGTATAGGTGGTCCTTGACTTACAAAGGCTTAAGATTTTTTGATTTCATGATGGTGCAAAAGCAATATGCATTCAGTAGAAACCATATTTCAAATTTTGATCTTTTCTCAGGCTAGTGATATGCAGTACAATATTCTTTTGTGATGCTGGGCAGGGCAGCACGCAGCAACTCCCAGTCAGACACGTAATCAATAGGATAAACAACCATAACAACAATTCTGTACCCAGACAATCTGTTCTCTACTTTCAGTACAGTATTCAATAAATTACATGAGATGTTCAACACACAGTTATAGAACAGGCTTTGTGTTAGACGATTTTGCCCAATCTGTGGGCATAAGTATTCTGAGCTTAAGATAGGCTAGGCTAAATTATGATGTGTGGTAGGTAGGTATAGTAAATGCACTCCAAGTTACAGTATTTTTAATTTAGGAAGGGTTTATTGGGATGTAACCCTACTGTATGTCAAAAAAGATTTGTATATATACACACTGGGATATTATTCAGTCATAAAAAGGAATCAAGTTCTGATACACGCACATATACCCTGAAAACATTACACTAAGGGGAAAAAGCCAGAAGCAGAAGAACAAATACTGTATGATTCCATTTATATGAAATATCTAGAAAAGGCAAATTGGCAAATTTCCAAAGATAGAAAATAGGTTAGAGGTTAGCAGGGGCTGGGGACTGGAGGTGGAGTTGGGAATACAATGTTATTATTTAATAAGTTGTAAAAGAATTTCAATCTAAAATAGAACTGGAGCATATAAAATGGCAAGACTCATCCATGTGCCCTCAGGAAAACAAAACTTAAAGACTAAGAGGCTGATTTCCCCAAAATGCCTGACTTACAGAAACAAAATTTTCTCAGATGATGGGGGGTTGATCAGAGGCCTCATTTCAACCCTGGTAAAGTTTTGCCAGAGGCATCAACAAGAGATGACCCAAGTTGGGTTACTCTCACAAAGTGGGCTGAACAGAACTTTGTGTGACTAGACTAATTAATTCTGTCTTCTCAGGACGTTTTCAAGGCTTATCTCTGTTTTTTATTTTAACTGACTCAAACTGAACTCTCCCCTCTTTACATTCCCTGCCCATAAATACAACCTTTCCTAAACTTTGACCAGACTCATCTATAGCTTACTAGTTTGCTTGTCCCAAATTGCAACTCCCTATGCTATTACTGAATAAGCTCATCTTTTCTAGCTTGCCTCAGTTTACCTCTTCATTTAGGTCAGAGTACAGAGTTTCTTTTCTTTTTGACAACACTGCACAGCATGTGGAACTTCCCTGACTGGGAGACGAGGGATCAAACCTGTGTCCCCTGCAGTGGAAGCATGGAGTCCTAACCACTGGACCACCAGGGAAGACCTAGAGTTTCTTTTTAAAAAAAAATTTTTGGCTATGCAGTGCAGTTTGTGGGATCTTATTAGTTCTCTGAACAGGGATCAAACCCAGGCCCACCCACAGCAGTTGAAAGCATGAAGTTCTAACCACTGGACCGTCAGAGAATTCCGAGAAGACACAGTTTCTCTGTTTAGGGTGGTGAGAAATTTTGGAAACACTGGTAATGGTTGCACAACACTGTGAATGTATTTAATGTCACTGCACTAAAAAATGGCTAAAATGGTACAATAGCAAGTTTTGTGTTATATATATTTTTCTATAATAAAAAGTAAATTAAAAAATAATCACACAAATTTAGCCAATCAATATTAGTTCCATAAAGTAGAAGAATGATTCAGGACCTATGACATGAATTACATTTTCTCTTTAATGATCAAAGAATATGTAGCCATAGCAGCTGCAAGTCAAGACATAAGTAAAGCATTCATTACTACCAGCAGATATGTTCCAATTTGACTTTAAGATAAAATGACTAAACTGGCTTTTATAAATATCTCTTTCTTCAGTATTCTGTGATAAAATTAGTGACAATAAACCAAGTTCTTAATCTAAAAGATACTGACAATTGCCAATTAACAACTTGCTTATTTCAAAGGCTTATAAAGCGTTAAAAGCTCAATAAGGAAAAGACTCTGAGCTCCACTTTCCTCAAAGGGTAAATCTCTTGAAATATAATAGAGAATTACATCTGGATTTCTTGAATGTGTTTGGGGAATGTATAATTATGGCTGATTTGTGTTGTTGTATGGCAGAAACCAACAATACATTGTAAAAATTAAAAAACAAAAAATAATATTAAAAAAATAATTTTAGACCAGGGGTCTATGAACAATGGAGAAAAAAATTACATCTTCATTGTCACTAACCTCTAATTGAAGTTGGGTGTTTTTCTCAAATATGATGCAGGCAACAAACTACATAAAAAAAATTTCCGGTGATTTTGTCAACAATAACTGATATTTTCATATCACATTACAGTTGTATATACCTCATAATATCTTTTAGGTTCCACACTACTTTGAAATTATGGTAGTCATTAGAGTGCCTGCTAGGTTTAAACAGGCTTAAGACTGCCAAAGAGGTCCAAGATACAAAAAACATTAAGAATTGCTATTTTAAACAAAATTCAAATAACATTTTCCATGGTGTTTCTAAATATAAATGTATATACATAATTAAATCTAACACTAAGCAGCCCAGACAGACAGATCCAATCAGAAACTATACAAATTCTGATTTCTGATGTATACAGTATATATTAGAATATATTCTACATAATATAATCAAGGAAGACATAACACAGAAATCTGATTCTTAGAACTAAAGTTTTAAATGGTATGTGAGCATTTAATGATATATTTTGAGAAGATTTTCTTCCATAATTTTGTTTTAAGAGAAATTTCAAATTTTTAAAAGATATTTTCCCCAACATGCTAGAAAATGATTTTTCAGTTTTTAACTTAAACCAGTTTTATTTCCTATCTAAATAAAGAATATGGGTTGTTTTTGTACATAAGACAAAAGTAGGACTAACAGTTCTATAGCATATTAACATATCACACAAGCTCTCTCTCTCTGTCACACACACACACACACACACACACACACACACACACACACGGGATGAGAGGGTAACAGGTAGGAAGGCCAGAGGTCTCCAAGAGGCAGGAGGAAATAAACTGCAAGTGGTAGACTTATTTTTTCCTTCTCTACACAAAATTAAAAGAAGTTTCTTTTAATTCTGTGTTGTAGACACCTGGTTCTGCAGGAACTTTTCTCAAACCTTGAGCTAAACAATGCATTTTTCTTATGGAAATGTTTTTCTTAAGCTATTTTAATGAAACTATGTATTTGCTTTGGGATCTGCCTTTCTTCAAAACGGTTCTGCCTCAGTTCAGTTCAGTTGCTCAGTCATGTCCGACTCTTTGTGACCCCATGGACTACAGCATGCCAGGCTTCCCGGTCCATCACCAACTCCCGGAGGTTGCTCAAACTCATGTCCATTGAGTTGGTGATGCCATCCCACTATCTCATCCTCTGTCGTCCCCTTCTCCTGCCCTCAATCTTTCCCCGCATCAGGGTCTTTTCCAATGAGTCAGCTCTTCGCATCAGGTGGCCAAAGTACTGGAGTTGCAGCTTCAACATCAGTCCTTCCAATGAATATTCAGGACTGATTTCATTTAGGATGGACTGGTTTGATCTCCTTGCAGTACAAGGGACTCTCAAGAGTCTTCTCCAACACCACAGTTCAAAAGCATCAATTCTTCGGTGCTCAGCTTCCTTTATAGTCCAACTCTCACATCCATACATGACTACTGGAAAAACCATAGCTTTGACTAGATGGACCTTTGCTGGCAAAGTTATGTCTTTGCTTTTTAATGCGCTGTCTCTAGGTTGGTCATAACTTTTCTTCCAAGGAGCAAGTGTCTTTTAAAAATTTCATGGCTGCAGTCACCATCTGCAGGGACTCTGGAGTCCCCAAAAATAAAGTCTCTCATTGTTTCCACTGTTTCCCCATCTATTTGCCATGAAGGGATGGGACCAGATACCATGATCTTAGTTTTCTGAATGTCCGCCTAAGACTAACTTCTTTTCTCTAACCTTGGGCTGATAACAGCGCAACAAACGAGTATTCACGTCAATTGTCTTACGGCCGGGGATGACACAGCTTGTGCCAGTCTACCTCAAAAACGCACACCGTGGGAGAGAAAGCAACAGTCAGTTGCACAGTCATGTCCAACTCTGTGCGACCCCACGGACTGTAGCCCACCTGGCTCCTCTGTCCAAGGAATTCTCCAGGCAAGAACACTGGAGTGAGTTGCCATTTCCTTCTCCGGGGGATTTTCCCAACCCAGGCATCAAAGCTGGGTCTCCTGCATTGCAGGCAGATTCCTTACCAACTGAGCCACCAGGGAAGCCCCTTGTGGGAGAGGGGCCTGGTGAAACTCCCTTAGCCGTGAGGTCTCTCTCTCATTAGCCGCTTTCTAACAGAAATAAAACGCCTTGCTAAAAATTAGCAAGGGGCATTCTTTCTGCCCTCTTCTGATGTCTATGTCAGAAGCTTTCCCTATCTCTTTTATACTTGAATAAAATTCTGTTACACAAAAAGCTCCAAGTGGTCAAGCCTGGGCTCTGGCCCCAGATTGAAATCCTCTCCTCTGGAGGTCACAAATCCCATTGCAATACACAGCTCACGGCAACCACCTTTCACTATCATTACAGAGAAACAGGTATATAAGTAACATGAAAGAAGAGCAGAGAAAGAATCATATGATTTCAGAACCAGAAGAGCCTTGGTCATCATCTAGATATACTCCAGTGCTTCTAAAGGAAAAGTTGCAGAAAAGTTATTAGCATCATCTGTTTTCTTCCTAAAACTATACCAACAATCCTTCTGAAGATTCTGACTCCCAGATACTGTCACTAAGAGGAATGCCTTTATCCATCAGGTGTGCTGGGACAGAACAAAGCTGAGCACCTTGGATTTTAACATATATAACTGGCAAGATGAACGCTTGGGTTAATGAATGACCAGAGACACACCACACTAGGACAAAGAAGAAAGGCTGGAGACACAGTCATGACGTTTGAGAACCTGTGTGCATGCTTCTTAACACTCTTAATTCTCATTTCCTTATTCTAAAATAAAGTACAACAGCCTAAAACAAGTTATCTGGAATCGCCAGGGCATGTATCTATGAAAAAAAAAATCTCAGATAACTCAGACAGAATAGGTATGATTTCAGAGGGGGTTATATAAATGACTTTTTCTTTAAAAGAATTACCACTTTCTTCACTGTATATTTTCTTGCCTTCTGAGATGTGCACACATGATTACATGCATTTTCTAGTTAAGCCAAGACTTTTCCCTTGAACATTCTCCTATACAGTCAGTCCTCTATTTCTGAGGGATGAGGGTGGGAGTGGAGTGGAACCTACAGATTTGGAGGGCCAACTACACTACACCATTTTATATAAGGGATCTGAGCATCTGCGCATTCTGGTATTCCAGGGGTAGTGGAGAGGGTACTGGAACCAATCCCACCTGGATTCTAATGGACGACTATATTTAAGATGAGTAAAAATAACTCTACTGTGTAGTTCTTTACAAGTTTTTTCATGTATTATAATTAAAGGGACATAGGGCAATCTTTACTTGATACTTATTTGGTAATATGAAGACTAACTCCCAAGGACCTGCAAATAAATGCTTCATTAATATATGTAAAAGCTGAAACAAGGGCAAATCTAGGGGTAAACAAGCTCATGAACTGACTGGAATGAAGCTAGCTATGGTAGTAAAAAAAAAAAAAATCACAATTGGTAAATGGGTTTATTAAGTTGAAGGGTGTTTTTAGGCATGCAATCCAAATTGTGTTCAACAATACTCTGAGATATGTCTGGGCACCTCTGTATTGTTCTGTATCTGAACTCTCCCATTCAACATTTTTTCTGTCTGTGTCACTAATGAGGGCACACCCAACCCAAGTTTGCCTAATACTGGGAGTTGTCCAAAATATTACTCAAAATGGTATCTGTTTTAACCAAATTACTTCCTGTAATAAGAACAATTTGCCAATAATGTAACTATTTTAACCCTTTGACGGCCTTCCTAAATTAAGCTATTTCTAAGTCATAATACAACCAGATTATATACAAAAGCCTGTGAAACTCTATAGATAAAAGGACAGTTCAAATACAAAATAGAAACATATACCTTTTCACAATGGGTAAATGGCATCAGAAAAGTGAACTGAAATTATTTCCTTGGAACTATAATGATACAGTGGTTTTATAAAATGGGCACTTGCTCAATATATTTGGTTTATCCCGGGCAAATGGTAAAAAGCAGAGATTTTATTTCTTGCCATCTGCCTCAGAGAATAGAGAGGAAAAAAAAAATGATTGTGGGTGGTATTCCCTTACAAAACTGCCTCTCTATAAACAGTTTTTCTGAAAAGCCTTATTATCTCCCTTAGTTTGCTAACAGCAATAGTCTTTTTCTGAATTTCCTTTGATAGTCATTTCATCTACCATTCTTGGCAGAGAATTTCAAGCAAATGAAAGCTAATCTACATTGTGCATCTAAATATCACTGTACATTTTAGTCATTAAAGATAGAATCAGTAATTTCATTAAAATAACACAATCAATAATAGAAACTATTGCCTAAACATGTAGAAAAAGAAGTAGGCATGACCAAGGGCAGCAGAAATTATTTAAAGACACCAAATACCTGAAATCATCAGTCTTAACACATTTCTAATTTTTTCAATTCCAATTTTAAGAAAACCAAAGCAGCAGCATCATCATAAGAAGCCATTTGGACTCAAAATTAGGTAAAGATGATTAAAGATGAAATCAAAGACAATTACTCTAACATTCACATTTATTAGATTCTGCCTCTATTTTGAGTAACTTCCAATTTTGATGGGAAACTTAGGAGGGAAAACAAGTTGATATAAAGTAAAATTTGAAAAACCTATCCTCTTTACATAGACCTTGAACTGACTGCAATGAAACTAAACAGAACTAAAAAAATTCACATGTGATTAATTGGGTATAAATAAATAGACGGGTGACAAAATCAGGGAGTTTTAGGCAAAGTAATTAAGTAGTAAGATGGAAATGTAAAGCACTGCCTACAAAAAGTTACTAAATCATTAGTTATTTATGCCTGGTGTGTACCCCATAAAGGAAAATCAAGAGATCCTTTTTGCTTTTTTTTAATGTAATAAAAATATAACTTTAAAAAGATATTTAGAAACATCTGCCAAAAAAAGATGGTATCTACTGGGATACTGTTGAAGCAGAGTAGGACCCTGGAGGGGCTCCTGGGCATGGGAGTCTTTCAGTTCAGCCTCCATGACCTTCCCTGAGTTCCAGAGGGCAGGTTCAAACAGTTGCCTGTCTGGGAAGGGAAGGGATGCAGAGTCAAGAGAGAACAGCCAGAAGACAACAGTGCAGCCTTGGGGCAGGGCATAAGAGCAGCTACACAAAGGCCTTAGAATGGGAATAAGCTTGGCATGTTTGGGAAACAATGTGACCAACATACAGAGTAGGAAAGCGGTTTTTAGAGAAAGAAAGGTCAGCAAATTAGGGGGCAGAGACACCTTGCAGTACCGCAGACTATGGGAAAGAGTATGATAAGAAAATGGTATGAGATAGCTGGAAAGGTTTTAAAGAGCAGCATGACAGGTCTGATCAACTTTTAGAAGATGGAGGCTACTGGCTGAAAAGAGGACTGTAGCAGGAGCAAGAGTAGAAATGGGAGAACCAACTAGAAGTCCACTGTAGAAATCTTAGAAAGGTATGATTAGGACAGTAATGAAGACGGTAAAAGTTGAGAGCCTGACGATATCTTCTGCAATGAGGGCTCATGAGTTAGTCTTCAAAGGTAATGTTCCTATGACTTTAAGTTTGGTAGACCTTTTCATTTTTCTATTCAATAAATATTTTTTGGGCACCTTCTACAGGTGAGCCTTCCCTGATAGCTCAGTTGGTGAAGAATCCGCATGTAATGCAGGAGACCTCGGTTCAATGCCTGGGTCGGGAAGATCCACTGGAGAAGGATTAGGCTACCCACTCCAGTATTCTTGGGTTTCCCTTGTGGCTCAGCTGGTAAAGAATCTGCCTGCAATGCAGGAGACCTGAATTTGATCCCTGGGTTAGGAAGATCCCCTGGAGAAGGAAAAGGCTATTCTGGCCTGGAGAATTCCATGGACTGTATAGTCCATGGGGTTGCAAAGAGTCAGACACAACTGAATGACTTTCACTCACTACATGTGAAACACTGCTAATTACTAGAAATGTAACAATAAAAATCCCTGCCATCAAAGAGCTTACATGTTAGCGGAGAAGAGAAAAACAAACAAGCTAAGTGTCAAAAGTAATAAGAAAACATAAAAGAAAAGCAGAGTAAGAATAGAGAGGATTAGTGGGGGGATGGTTTGTGTGCTAATTTATAATTTAGACACTGAATCTAAAAAATGTCTGTCAGATAATGTGACATTTGACCAGAAACTTATCTGCAAGAACAGTGCAGGCAAAGGGAACAGTTAGTGCAAAGACCCTGAAGCAGGTACCTGTTGGCTTAATCAATAAACAGCAAGGAAGCTAAGTTACACAACAGAATAGCAAGATAAAAGTGGTAAGATGTGGGATAAGAGATGGATGTGTGTCAGGGGCAGGGGCACAGATCATGTGGAGCCTTGTTGGGACACAGTAGGGACTTTTACTTTGAGTGAGCAAGAAATCCATTGGAAGGTTTTGATTTGTATTTTAATATGACCACTCTAGCTGGAGAACAGACTGCAGGAGGCAAGTTGAGGAAGCAGAAAATTGTTAGAAGGCTTTTACAATGGTCCCAGAAAAGATAATGGTAGTGTGGATCTGCTCAGTGGTAGAGGAGGTGCTGAGAAGTAATCAGATGCTGGGTGTGTATCGATGGAAGGATTCACAAGATTAGCATGCTGATGACTGCACATGGGAAAGCGGTAAAGAAAGGAGTCAAAGTTTTTTCCAACAATTACATGAACAGAGATGCCATCTACTGAGTTGTGGAAAACTGAGAGAAGAGCAATGATGGTGAAGTTTTAAAGACACCTAAAACTGCTAGATACTGTGAGGAATAAAAGAATGAGCATATTTCTAACATTAAGAAGCTCATAATTTTGTTGAAGAGTCAAATTCAACATAAAAAAACTAAAAAAAGAATCCCTCTGCCATTCTGGGCATGAGACGATATAGTGAAGCCCATGTGGTTATGGAATCCAACACAGAGTCAGGGATGAAAGGGTAGAGATATTAGGAAGAGATAAAGATCACCTATGGAAGACGGTAAATATGGTTTAATTTTTACTATCTAAAAATGTTTAGGAACTATACTATTTCACTTTTGCTATTTTTATGTTTTGATTACTTCTGTCAGAACACAAGCACTCAGGGACTTCCCTGGTGGTCAGCTGGTTAAGAATTGCCCTTGTGATGCAGGAGATGCAGGTTCAATGCCTGGCTGGGGAACCAAGATCCCACATGCCATGGAGCAACTAAGTACCGCAACAAGGATCCCACATGCTGCAGCTAAGACCCGACACAGCCAAGTAAATAAATATTAAAAAAAAAAAAAAAGAATGAGCACTCATAAATATTTATCATAATTTTATACTAAAGGTTTATTAAATTCATTTGTTCTAAACATCTTGGCAGGTTTTATATCTGCGGTTTCAGGTTATCAGGATGTGACTCCACCTTCTCTCTATACCCTTATCATTAACCCTGTTACCCAGAAGTTGAAGCATTTTATCAAACAGAATTTTCTTATGTCTGTGCTAGAATGTCTGTAACATCTCTTCAGAACTCTATGGTCCCTTTTTTAAACAGGCTTAGAGCCTCTGCTTGGCAACGTTAAAATTTGCTGTGAGCAAAATTAAAATCATTTATATTACATCTATTTTTAGTTTGTATTTTATTTATACAGTGGCAAGCATACTGAGATTTCATTTGGTGGCAAAGTTTCCATATAAAGGAAACCAGAAAACCAGTGGCTCAATGTAAGAAAAAATATTAAATAATGCAAAAATGATATATAAAAATGTAAAGGTTATAAAGGTAGTCTCCAAGAGATTCAATTTAGGGAAATTTTCCTACTATCATCAAAGCAAGCCTACACAGAAACCCTGCAAGAAAGACTTATTTTCGTGTTCCAAAAGAAACTCAGAAAACTGAAACGATGTGCCCAAGTGGTACAGCTGATAATCTATGGTACTGCCTTTAGTGCTGCAAGGCTCCAAAGGAGAAGAGCAACATGGATTGAGTGCAGTAGGAATCTTAAGTAAAACTTTTAAAAACCTTAAAAATCATGGAGAACTCAAAATCACAGAAGAGGAATAAACATGGGACATGTATGGGATCATTTGCTTGGAAGGGTTGATCCCTTAGGAAAAGTCTTAAGACCTCTAAAGGAGACGAAAAGTAACTGAAATTCTCTGTGTGGAAATATAAAAATAAAAGCAGTATTTTAGGTAAGAAAACAAGAGTGCAATATGCAAATGAAATGAATATCAGATTTATCAGAGGCCAAGAAGGTATAATTATTACCAGGCCACTGTAGTTTACCCATGTGCTAACAAGCATCTCTAGCATGATCTCTAGATGGTTGTTATTAGTTCAACCAACACTCTGAATGCCTACTCTGTGTTAGGTGCTATCCTTGGCACTGAGACACCAGTAGTAACCCTTTCTTCTCAATAATCTGGAGAGAAAACATGTGAACGATTATGAAGACAATAAAAATAATTCTTATAGTATGGGTACAAATACTCTGGGAATCAAAAGGTAAGGAAAACAAAATAAAATGGTGATTAGGGGTGGTCAATGGGATAACTGAGCTAAATTTTGAAGGATGGGTAGTTCATTAAAAAGCAGAATGGGTGAGAGAAAATGAACAAGGGGAGACATTCTAGTCAAAGAGATTGACAACAAGGACACAGCTAATGGAGAAATTCTGGAGATAACATGGGAAATATACATCTAATAACATACCTGTATACAATATTAGGTATATACTATATCTAATCTATAATGTTACATAATGTTATTTTAGTCTATAATTGTTGTACAGTCGTTAAGTCATATACAACTCTCTGTGACCACATGGACTGTACCAGGCTCCTCCGTCTTCCACTATCTCCTGGAGTTTGCTCAAATTCATGCCCACTGAGTTAGTGATGCTATTCAACCATCTGATCCTCTGCCACCCCCTTCTCCTTTTACCGTCTATCCTTCCCAGCATGAAGACCTTTTCCAGTGAGTCTGCTCTTCACATCAGGTGGCCAAAGTATTGATGCTTCAGCTTCAGCATCAGTCCTTCCAATGAATATTCAGGGTTGATTTCCTTTAGGATTGACTGGTTTGATCTTGCTGTCCAAGGGACTGTCAAGTATCTTCTCTAGCATTACAGTTCGAAAGCATCAATTCTTTGGCACTCGGCCTTCTTTATGGTTAACTCTCACACCTGTACATGACTACTGGAAAAATCACAGCTTTGACTAGATGGACCTTTGTCAGCAAAGTGACATCTCTGCTTTTTAATATGCTCTCTAGGTTTGTCATAGCTTTCCTTCCAAGGAGCAAGGATCCTTTAATTTCATGGCTGCAGTCACTGTTCACAGGGATTTTGGAGCCCAAGAAAGTAAAATCTGTCACTGCCATACATATATGTATTGTACCTAATATAAAATATATACCCACTTAACAGGAGAGGAGATTTTAAAAGTTGATTTAAAAAGTGGCTAAGATACAAAGCAGAACCAGTCAGAAGATGTGTTTCCAACTTCTGATTCTTCCCCTTTCTCATTCATCAAATGAGATGGCTTCCATACCAATCTCTTCTTTCCATCACACTGCCATCTATTAGAGTCTCATTATTCATAGCCTGGACCATTGAAATAGTTTAATTAGTCTCCCTGCCACCAATTTTCCCATCTTAAAACAATCCTTCATTTTCCTTATTAATTTTGCCCTTATCAGCTTCTTTATTGTTTAAAAAACACTTTCAAAGACCTCCAAGTGAAAATGCAGGAGTGCCCAACCATTTTGTGAAGGGAAGATGGATTGTTCTCACTTCTTGTTTATATTTTGACATCATGTGGGGTGCTGATTCAAGTCTCTCCAAGAAAAGGAAAGGGCTGCATTTTGCAGGCTCTGTCTCTACTCCTACTGTGAATTTTCTGGTTGGGCATGGTAGTGGTAATGATGGTGGCAGCAGAGGTTAATGGCGTAAGCAGCCATAAATAGATACCAGTTTACAAGTTTGAATCCCTTGGCTTATAGCGTGAACTCCAAAAACCTGATCCTGGCTTTCAAGTTCCTTTATAATCTAGCACTAGTCTACTCCTAACTTTATTGTTTGTTGTTTTTAGTCATGAGCCCTCTGCTCCACACTACCTGGAATGCCTTGAGCCTTGGTTCTAGACACATATATCTTTGTCTGTATCACATGTCATTGCAAGTTTCCCTGTCTACTATCTCCACTTACCTGATTTCTACATCTTTCAAAAGTTCAAATAAAATGCTTCTTCTTTCCTTAGCCCTACTCTGAGCTTTAATTTTCTAAAAGATTTAATCTGCCTCTGAACTGTTGGACATATGCTGCCTTGTATTATATTTTAACTAATCAATATATTAATTCAACAAATACTTCTTAAGCTCCTGTATCTGACTATATGCCAGGCACTGGGGGTTACACAGAGAAGCACAAACACAGTAGCTGCCCTTAAGGGACTTATAGCACACGTGGGTAAGACAAGCATTACTAATAACAACGGGTGTTTAAAGTACTATATTAGGTGTTTATTAGGGATGTGGATGGCTTAGCAGGTAAACAATCCTCTTGCAATGCAGGAGACATAGGAGATGCAAGTTCGATCCCTGGGTTTGGAAGATCCCCTGGAGGAAGAAAATGGCAATCCACTCCAGTATTCTTGCCGAGAAAATCCCAAGGAGAGAGGAGCCTGGCAGGCTATGGTCCACACGGGGTTGCGGAGTTGGACACCACTGAAGCAACTGAGCACAGCACACACAGCACAGGGAGCGTCCACGTCACGCCACGCCACGCCATGTCACGTCACATCACGCCACGTCACGCCACGCCACGTCACGTCACGCCACGTCACGTCACGCCATGCCACGTCACTCAACAGGGAGGCCACGAGGGAAGCAGCGATCCTTGAGCTCAGTCTTCAAAATAAGAGTGACTGTTGGATTGGGATTGGAGGAAAGAACATTTCAGGACTATGAAACAAAATGTGTGGAAACAAAAAAGACATTCAAGAATATTTGCTATGGTGTTTAGTATGTATGAGCAATAGATAGGAAGGCAGTTAAATTAGGATATTCTAGATAATGAAGGTATATGTACGACCTGCCAAACAGTATAGGCTTTATTCTGCAGACAGTGGGGAGATATTAGTGGGTTAACTTAAAGGAGGAAGTAAAAGAATGAGATGTATTAATATATTAGAGAAAACTTCTCCTGGTATTGACTGTAATAGCCGGCTTTTGGAGGCTAGACATGAAATAATGGACTTACTCTGAACCAGTGCAGTCACAGTGAGAGCAGGGAGATGGGGACTGACTTGAGAAATATTTAGGAGACTAAGTAAGCAACAACTGGTAGGAAAGAGGAAGAAGGAGAGGTGGAGGAGAGAGACTAGACAGTTTCATACTTAGTGGGAAGGTTTAAATAAAGTAGAAAAGACAAGAGAGAGGAGGCAAGGGAATTCCCTGGTGATCCGGTGGTTAGGGCTCCATGCTACTACAGCTATCGGCCTGGGTTCAATCTCCAGTATGGGAACTAAGATCCCACAAGCTGAGTGGCATGGCCAAAATCTTTTTTTTTTTTTTTAAAAAACAGAGAGGCAGCAAGAGAATCTCCGCAGAATCGTGTACAGATGAGCACTGATAAGAAGGAAGAATGTAAAGGGTAAGTATCAAAACAGATGGTGCTAAGAATTGGGGAAGAGGTATTTTGGAAATACATCCTTTATTTAAACTTATATACACTTGCTTATTCAACTTATATGCAGAGTACATCATGCGAAATGCCAGGCTAGATGAATCACAAGCTGGAATCAACACTGCCAGGAGAAATATTAACTATCTCAGATATGCAGATGATACCACTCTAAGGGCCAAAAGCAAAGAGGAATTAAGAAGCCTCTTGATGAGGGTGAGAGGTGAAAAGGCTGGCTTAAAACTCAACATTCAAAAAACTAAGATCACGGCATTCGGCCCCATCACTTCATGGGAAACAGATGGGGGAAAGATGGAAACAGTGATAGCTTTTTTCTTGGACTCCAAAATCACTGTGGACATTGACTGCAGCCATGAAATTAAAAGACACTTGCTCCTTGGAAGGAAAGCTACATGCTACAGTCTGTGGGGTCGCAGAGTCAAACACAACTTAGCGAATAAACAACAACTGCCAAACTGTCAGTCATCTGCTGAACATAAGAGAATAGAGGGTTGGGGGTGCTTAATGAGCATTTTAAGGTTTGTGAGGAACTTCAAGAAAGGAGTTTAACTAGGATTACACAGAACTTTTGAAAAGTGTTAACAGTACAGTTGAGGTGGAAAAGATTAGGAAAAGAAAATAGAACAGGATAAAATAAAATGAATCATTGATACCTTATGTCCTTCTTTGGCTTTATGGATGATCCAAATTACTTTTCATGTACTGTAGAAAAACATATTTCATGTTTTCTTCATTTTTAAAGATTTAAAGGTTTTGGGAGAATAAGGCCCAACAATACAGACTACCTCCTTAACAAAAAGGGATGAGAACTGACCTGAACATCCAAATTGTAAGGAGCCACAGAGCTAAGGAACTAAGGAGCTGAAGCTTTGCATTATGGAGACTAAGAGAACATGGTAAACATTTCTGATATTTTAAGAGCCTGTGTTGGTTTTATGTCACTGGTAAAAAGATAATTGCTTAATGCAAGCTGAATTTAACATTTTCTAGATTTTCAAACATACAGAGAAGTTAAAATAGAAACTCTTGTACAAACTGCACTTTAAAAAGTCTGTTTCTTCTGGTGCACTGGGAAGACCCAGAGGGAGCGGGTAGAGAGGGAAGTGGGAGGGGGGATGGGGATGGGGAATACATGTAAATCCATGGCTAATTCAAGTCAATGTATGACAAAAACCACTACAATACTGTAAACTAATTAGCCTCCAACTAATAAAAATAAATGGAAAAAAAAAAGAAAAAGTCTGTTTCTAACGTATATGTCTGTGAAAATACACATGCACATACACATATCTTTTGACTATCAGTAAATGTGTAATGGTCCTCCATAATCCATTTCACTCCCACCTTGCCCAGTCCAAAGCAACTACTAATCTACTTTCTGTCCTCATAAATTTGCCTATTCTGGACATTTCATACAAGTGAAATCATATGTGGTCTCTAGTGATGGGCTTCTTTTATTTTGTATAATGTTTTCAGGGGTTCATATATATTGTAGCAGATAGCTGAGAAAAGAAGAAAAGCTAAAGACAAAGGAGAAAAGGAAAGATATACCCATTTGAATGCAGAGTTTCAAAGAATAGCAAGGAGAGATAAGAAAGCCTTCCTAAGTGATCAATGCAAAGAAATAGAGGAAAACAATAGAAAGGGAAAGACTAGAGATCTCAAGAAAATTAGAAATACCAAGGGAACATTCATGCAAAGATGAGCACAATAAAGGACAGAAATGGTATGGACCTAACAGAAGCAGGAGATATTAAGAGGTGGCAAGAACACACAGAGTTGAAAGTTAAGTTGCTCAGTTGTGTCTGACTCTTTGCAACCCCATGGACTGTAGCCTACCAGGATCCTCCGTCCATGGGATTTCCCAGGCAAAAGTACTGCAGTGGGTTGCCATTTCCTTCTCCAGGGGATCCTCCCAACCCAGGAATCAAACCCGGGTTTCCCACGTTGTAGGCAGACGCTTTACTGTCTGAGCCACCAGGGAAGTCACACACAGAACTATACAAAAAAAATCTTCATGACCTAGATAACCATGATGGTGTGATCACTCACCTAGAGTCAGACATCCTGGAATGTGCAGTCAAATGGGCCTTAGGAAGCATCATTACAACAAAGCTAGTGGAGGTGATGGAATTCCAGTTGAGCTATTATTTCAAATCCTAAAAGATGATGCTGTGAAAGTGCTACACCCAATATGCCAGCAAAACTGGAAAACTCAGCAGTGGCCAAAGACTGAAAAAGGTCAGTTTCATTCCAATGAAAGGTCAGTTTCATTTCAATCCCAAAGAAAGGCAAGACCAAAGAATGTTCAAACTACTGCACAACTGCAGTCCTCTCACACATTAGACTCCAAGCCAAACTTCAACGGTATGTGAACCATGAACTTCCAGATGTTAAGCTGGATTTAGAAAAGGCAGAGGAACCAGACATCAAATTGCCAACATCCATTGCTGCTGCTGCTAAGTCGCTTCAGTCGTGTCCGACTGTGTGTGACCCCACAGACGGCAGCCCACCAGGCTCCCCTGTGCCTGGGGTTCTCCAGGCACAACATCCATTGGATCATTGAAAAAACAAGAGAGTTCCAGAAAAACATCTATTTCTGCTTCATTGACTACGCCAAAGCCTTTGACTGTGTGGATCACAACAAACTGTGGAAAATTCTTAAGAGAGACTGGAATACCAGACCACCTGATCTGCTTCCTGACAAATCTGTATGCAGGTCAAGAAGCAAGAGTTAGAACTGGACATGGAACAACAGACTGGTTCCAAATCAGGAAAGGAATACGTTAAGGCTGTAGACTGTCACCCTGCTTATATAACTTATATGCAGAGTACATCATGCGAAATGCTGGGCTGGATGAAACACAAGCTGGAATCAAGACTGCCTGGAGAAATATCAATTAGCCTCAGATACGGAGATGACACCACTCTTATGGCAGAAAGCAAAGAAGAACTAAAGAGCCTCTTGATGAAAGTGAGAGAGGAGAGTGAAAAAGCTGGGTTAAAATTCAACATTCAGAAAACAAAGATCATGGCATCTGGTCCCACCACTTCATGGCAAATAGATGGGGAAACAGTGGCAACAGTGACAGACTTAATCTTTTTGGACTTCAAAATCACTGCAGATGGTGACTGCAGCCATGAAATTAAAAGACACTTACTCCTTGGAAGAAAAGCTATGACAAACATAGGCAGCATATTAAAAAGCAGAGACATTACTTTACCAACAAAGGTCCATCTAGTCAAAGCTATGGTTTTTCCAGTAGTCATATATGGATGTGAGAGTTGGACTATAAAGAAAGCTGAGAATTGAAGATTTGATGCTTTTGAACTGCAGTGTTAAAGAAGACTCTTGAGAGTCCCTTGGACTGCAAGGAGATCCAATCAGTCCATCCTAAAGGAAATCAGTCCTGAATATTCATTGGAAGGACTGATGGTGAAGCTGAAACTCCAATACTTTGGCCACCTGATGCGAAGAACCAACTCATTGGAAAATATCCTGATGGTGGGAAAGATTGAAGGCAGGAGGAGAAGGAGATGACAGAGGATGAGATGGTTGGATGGCATCTCCAACGCAACAGACATGAGTTTGAGTAGGCTCCAGGAGTTGGTGATGGACAGGGAAGCCTGGCGCGCTGCAGTACATGGGGTTGCAAAGAGTCAGATACAACTGAGCAAGTGAACTGACCTGACCTGACCTGTATTTCATTTGTTTTCACTGCCAGATAATACTCCATTATATGAATATACCACATTTATCTATTCATCAGTGGACATCTGGGTTGTTTCTATAATTGGGGCTATCATGGATAGTGCTCCAATGAACATCCCTCTACAATTTTTTGTGTGGACATATATTCTCATTTTAAGTATATACCTAGAGGTGGAATTGCTGGATCATATGGTAAGTCTATATTTAACTTCTTGAAGAACTGCCAAACTGTTTTACAAAGTGTCTGCACCATTTTATGTTCCCACAGAAAATATATGGGGGTTTCAACTTTTCCACATTCTTGTCAACGCTTGTTACGGTCTGTCTGTTTTATCAGAACCTCCCCAGCGGATGTGAAGTGGCACCTTGCTGCGGTTTTGATGTGCATTTCCCTGATGGTTAAAGTGCTTAAATGTGCTTATTCAGCACCTTATCCTATCCTCATCTCCATCTGGAAACCTCTTAGCTCTTTCCTCCCATAATTTTGAGGTTTTGCTTAGACTTATTTAGTACTTTTACATCATAAATATTATTGAATTGTTCCCTGAAGTATGTCCCTTTTTTATGTCCTTATTTAGCATAACATTCCCAGACAGTCTTATCATTTTCTACTTTTTCTATCCCTTTCATTTTGTGATCTGTGCTCTGACTCATTTATTTGGTTAAAAACCTTTCTTAAATATTCTCTAGTTATGTGGGTAATACACTCTCTAAAGTTACATTTATGCCATAGCTCCTCCTTGTAGAGGGGATCATATTTTCACTGGAAATGGGGATTTGGGATTACAGTCTTTTTCTGTTGGTAATCTGTGGATACTCTTTCACTGTCTCCTAATTCCCACTGTTGTGAACTGGAATTCTGATGTGAGTCTCAGACTATTCTGAATATCATACTGTAATTTGGAAGCCTCCAAAATGAATCTCTGGAGTTCAAAACTTTACCTGGACAAGCCTAAGTGTTTTCTTTACAACACTGATCTTCCCTGTAATGTCAGTCTGCACAATGAACTTTATCTTTAGCTCAGGAGTTTTAAAAAAATATCTTTAATTACTACGTCTCTTCCATTTGTTCCTTTTTCTGTAACTTGTATTAGCCACATTAGGTGTCCTCTTCCAAGTCTCTTTCCTATCCTATCTATCCTCAATCTATCTTCCAAGTTTCTTATCCCTTTTTCAATCTGTATTTTTAACTCTGGGCTTTGAATCTTCCAGGCCAATAAATGATCACACTCATTCAATCCTTTATTCAGTAATTAGGTACTGAGTGCTTACTATGTACAAGACTGTTCTAGACACGGGCACTGACAGCAGTCAATGTACATAACAAAAAATTCCTGCTTTTATGGTGTTTACATTCTAGTGGAATTTTTTTTAAGTGTATGTGCATGGATTGCAAGTCAGGTAGTAACAAGTATTTAGCAGGGAAATCATATCTTTTGCTCCCTAAGTCTTTTTTTGTACTTCACTTGAACTTAAGTGCTCCTACTGTTTATTATTTTCATATTCAAGTTACTGTCTTCTCTGGTATTTCTATTTAGTTTGTCTGTTGCACTGTTTACTCTGGGCGCTTTTTTCTCTTTCTGGTTTCCTGCCTTCCCCAGATGGGCTCTTTTTCTGTGTTGCTTCAGAGGGGCTTAGGTTTCATTGTTGGAGCATCGTGAGTGGTAGCAGTCTCAAGACAACAGAAAGGCAGAGCAGCCTCTACACCAGTAGACGGGCAGGGCGGCAGGCCAGCCACCAGCCCTCTCGAGGCCCAGGAGAAAGGCTGCCGACTCTCAGGTCTCCTTACATCTCCCAGACTCAGAGGCAGGGAGATAACAGTCCCCTAGCTCCTTCCCCTTCTTCCCATTAGGGGAGTCCATGGATCTTTACCAAGCCAAGCTCTTTCTGGATCTGCCACTCTTATCCTCACTCTGAGGATCTTGTCCAGCCCTTGAGGAGCAAGTCCTGGGTCAGCTCTCCCTGAAAGAGCTCCCACAGAGCTGAGGCCTCACTTGCCTCTAAGTGTTCATCAGATCCAGGGGTCACTTGACTCAAGAGTGGCAGGCACAAGTTTAAATTAGTAATGGAGACATAGGGAGATTTCACCTTCCCAAAACCATCTCTGAAAAGTAAGTCCTAGTTACAGACTAATCCTAAAATCACTCAAATCTTGGCAAAGAAGTCAGCGTTTTAAAAATCTTCTGGGAAGTCCAAACATCTGTGGCTTGTATCATGTTCAGCTACTGCCCTAAATGTTAAGCTCTGTGAAATAAGGTAGATCATAATGTTAGTTGGATTTTAAAGGATATTGACTAGACGGATGAATCTCAAATTATGTTTTATAAAAGCAGTCAGAGGAAAAAAAAAAGCAGTCAGAGAAAAGAAAGTACATACTATACGATTCCATTCGTATAAAATTATAGGAAATACAAACTAATGTACTGTAGTGACAGAAAGCAGATGAGTGATTGTCCGGGGACCAAAGAATGAGGTAAGTAAGTTATAAAAGGGTAGAAGAAAGTTTTGAAGGTGATGGAAATGTTCATTATCTTGACCATGATAACTGTTATAGGAGTGTCATGTTAAAGCTCAAACTGTATACCTTAAATATATGCAGTTTATTTTATTCCAATTATACCTCAATAAAACTTCAAAAGAAGCATTGATTGGGAAAATATTTGTCATACTAAGGATTGATGTCCCTAGATATAAAGAACATCTAAAAATAAAAAAGACCAGTAGGTAAGGGAAATGAACAGAAAGTTACCGAACTTTTTTGAGTTTGAAATTTTCCATAAGAAAAAAATACATAGAATTTTGAAATAATAATAAAACACTGTCCCTCACCCTCATATAATACACAATATAGTGGAAGAGATAAAAATATAATTAAAAAATCGAAGCACATGCAAAGCATATTTGAGTGGTGAGGGATACTGAATGACAGAATAATCAAAGTTGGAACAGAGGATTAGGCAAGTCACCTTGAAGGAATGAGCATGAGCCTATTCTTGAGGTGATGTGAGTTTGTGCAATTTTTTAATGGCAGACAGGCAGTCGAAAGGGCTTCCCTGGTGGCTCAGTGGTAAAGAACCTGCCTGCCAATGCAGGAGATGCGGCTTCAACCCCTGGGTCGGGAAGGCCCTCTGCAGAAGGAAATGGCAACCCTCTCCAGTATCCTTGCCTGGGAAATCGCATAGACAGAGGAGCCTGGCAGGCCACAGGGTCACAAAAGAGCCAGACACGACTGGAGCAACTTAGCACGCACACACTCCCTTGTTGTTTAGAACTATGGGATTCTTCGGGCAAGAATATTGGAGAGGGTTGCCATTTCCTTCTCCAGGAGATCTTCCCGACCCAGAGACTGAACCTGCATTTCTTATGTCTTCTGCCTTGGCAGGCGGGTTCAGAAAGAAGAAAAGAATTCAAATGAAGAAAAATATATGGACAAAGGCAATGTGGTGGTGGAAGGATGAAGACAGCGTTTGAAAAGGACTCTTACAGGTTCACCATTTCTAATACAACTACAGAAATCTCTAGTCACAAAAAGCTTATATGAAGCAGAGTAAAGAACACATAGGAAAGGAAATGAGATACAATTCAGTGTATGAGGATTCAAAACAGATCAATATCAATTATGCTATTTATGAACCATATCAATCTTGGCCATGTCTATGCTCTACCTATATTAATATTTTTCTTTAAACAGACTTGTGTTTTTAGCTTTATTCTAAGTCATAAGATCCATGAAATGGAATATTACAATTGTTTCTAATACACTAAAATAAATGCATCTTTCATGCCTTTATCAGCATGTTTATTCTTAAAGTTATTTAAAACTGTATTTCTTTCACTTACTCCATATGCCCATTTTCCCCCTTTAGTCTTTAAGGCTCCTATTCCCATGTCACTGATAAGTGCATTTCCCTCAAAAGTTAAGGAGTAGAGGACTATTAAAAGACCATCAGATTGAGCCAGATGACTAGCCTGCCCATATCTCTCAATTTTTAGCATCATTTGAAAGAATATCCTACATTTGGAAATACTCTATGCCAAATAAAAAAGCAATCCCACACACAAAAAGTTAAAAGCTACAAGTAACTTTCAACTAATTTTGAGAAATCCACGAAGACAAAAAGAAACAGAATCTAAGAATTAGTCACTACTGAAAAAGTAAAGCAGATGACTTTAGAAAACATAACATGTTTTAACGTGTGTTTAAAGCAAGAGAGACGGTGGTGTGATGAAAAGAAAAACAGCTTTAAAGTCACAGACCCTACTTTGAATTTCACATCTACCACTTAAATGAACTATTTAATTTCTTGGCACTTCACTTTCCTCATCTCTAAAATGGTGATTAACTGTTCCCTGCCCTGGTGGTTGTCAGGATTAAATAAGCCAATATTCATAAAGCGCCTGGCATATATTAGGTGCTGTACAAAATTAAATCAATTCTACTCTGGTATATTGCCTGTGGGGCAAAAGCAGCAGAGCACAAAGAGGGCTGGTACATCAAGCAAGGAAAATCTGGGGAGCTAGATTCTAAAAAAAAAAAAAAGAAAATCAGTGATAAATTATGAATCACCATACTGTACACCTGTAACATATAATATTGTACATTAACTATACTTCAACTAAAAAACCCTCAATATACAAAAAAATGGTGATAACAGCAGTGAAATGGAGAATGAAAGTGTTGGTCACTTTCACTGTCTGAGTATAACATGAAAATGACCAAGAAGGGTTAATGATTTAAACAAAGTTTTAAGATGTACAGAGCTGAAACCAGTCAGTCTCAAATTTGTATTCTTGTATTAGGGTCTCAAGAATATGTAAAAAAACATGGTGAAAAGAATGTTGTTTCAGGGAGGTGTTAGTCTTTCTGACAATGAATACTGGCGGGGGCAGGGACGCAGAAAAACGTGCCTCATGAAGCTGAGTTTAAAAACAAACTTTTGACACTGAGATTTTAAAACATGCAGGTCTGAAAGTGTTAGCTGGGTTGATATAAAATCCCATGTGAATAGTTAAAAAGCTTTTAATTATTTACTACGGAAAAGATTTTATCAATACAAGGAAGCTCTTTAGTTGTCTATTTTACCACTAGTTAGTAAAAAGACAGTCCTTATCACCTACTTTAGACATAAGCAGAACTAATGTTTAGGTTACAATCTAACATTTTGAGGGTTCTTAATAAAATTTAAACTTCACTTAACTCATGCAATTTGGGTTGCTGCTGCTGCTAAATCGCTTCAGTCGTGTCCGACTCTGTGCGACCCCATAGATGGCAGCCCACCAGGCTCCCCCGTCCCTGGGATTCTCCAGGCAAGAACACTGGAGTGGGTTGCCATTGCCATTTCCTTCTCCAACACATGAAAGTGAAAAATGAAAAGTGAAGAAGCTCAGTCGTGTCCGACTCTTAGCGACCCCGTGGACTGCAGCCCACCAGGCTCCTTCGTCCATGGGATTTTCCAGGCAAGAGTACTGGAGTGGGGTGCCATTGCCTTCTCCAGCAATTTGGGTTACTAAGAGTTAATATTTGAAGCTGCTCTTCAATACCAATATTAGATTCTCTTCCTTGGAGAAGGAAATGGCAACCCACTCCAATATTCTTGTCTGGAGAATCTCATGGACAGAGGAGTCTGGAGGGCTACAGTCCACAGGGTTGCACAGAATCAGAAATGATTGAAGCAATTTAGCATGCACACACATCCTTAATACTCTGTCTTCCTGGACCAACCCATCTTACACTGTTCCTTTCCTTCCTCTTTTCCTCTCTGCCTTCTTCTCTTTCATTTCTTCTTCTCTCCTTTCTTAAAAAAAAAAAAAATTCCTTCTTTCCTGCTATGGGTTCATTTCTGAAAATCTCCTTAGAAATCTTCCAATCTGCTATCTGTATCAACTGAACGCAACTTCAGATGTTGAAATCCACAGACATTGTAAAATCTGATGAGGAAATTCCCTGGTGGTCTAGTGGCTAAATTTGCACTTTCACTGTGGAGGCCCAGGTTTAATCCTTGGTCTGGGAACTAAGAACCCACAAGCCTCACAATGTGGCAGGAAAAAAAAAGAAATCTGATGAGCGAGGTAGAAGATCTGAAACAAATATTTCATGGAAATACTTTAACTTGTAAAGCAATTATCCTTCAATAAATGAATAAATGCAACATTTATACCTGATTCAGTAAGTGCAATAAACAGTAAAATTGTTTTACTGTTCCTATAAAAAAAAACTACAGATTTCATAATGTTTATATCAAACCCTGTGACCCACACACATTTAAGATATTAAGCAACTTGCTCTTGTTTTTCAAAAGCTAGGACTTGGCACCATGGTGAGATGGGAAGCACATAAAATTTATCAGTTTTGAACACAGGCTCTGTTACTACTCAGCAGGTAGCTTTAGGCAAGTTACTCATGGTCAATGAGCTCAGTTTCATTACCTTTAAAAAGGCAGTAGCACCCACTATCCCAGAGTGGGGACAGGATAAAACTGGTTAACACTTTGCCAAGTAGCCTCATCCCTTGCTTTACCACACACCCAATGTGCAAACTACTTTACATGTCTGTTTCCCACCTGCTCTAAACCTTCCTCATTCCTTCTGTTTCTGTTGCTTGTAATCTCATCAAGACCTCCCCTCAAGAATCAGTGCGCCAACCGCTATATTTAAAATGGATAACCAACAGAGACCTCCTATATAGCATAGGGAACTCTGCTAAATAGTTACGTGGCAGCCTGGATGGGAGAGAAGTTTCAGGGAAAATGGATACATATATACGTATAACTGAGTCCCTTTGCTGCTCACCCGAAATCATAATATTGTTAATCAGCTATATTCCAATAGAAAATAAAAAGTTTAGTGGAAAAAAAGATTGTTAAAATAGGATCAGTACGTCCTGTCTTCTGAAATACCTGTCCAGGGTCCCCTCCAGGCAATATTATAGTCTTCTCCAGAATTTGCTATCCAAAGTGGTTTAGTTTTGCTCTTATTAAACCACTAATCACAGTAGAGTAAGTGGTCGGTAGCTCTTGTTTTTTTATTTATTTATTTATTTATTTTTTTTCCAGTGGGTTTTGTCATACATTGATATGAATCAGCCATAGATTTACACGTATTCCCCATCCCGATCCCCCCTCCCACCTCCCTCTCCACCCGATTCCTCTGGGTCTTCCCAGTGCACCAGGCCCGAGCACTTGTCTCATGCATCCCACCTGGGCTGGGGATCTGTTTCAGGTAGCTCTTGTTTTTGAGCGCTGTGTCACAAGTGCCAAGTGCTTTATGTTCCCGTTAATTCACAACCACTCTGTGAAGTAAGTAGTACTGTTACTCCCTCTATCAATGAGTAAAGTAAGACTAAGAAGACTTAAATCACTCGCCCAAAGTTACTCAAGCAGTAATTAATAGAAATTATCGCTACTCCTAATTAGTAATAATTAGTAGGACTGGGATTCAAAGCCAGGTAACTGGGTCCAGAGCCGTCCTGCTGCCTTTGGTGGAGAACTTACACTTCCTTCACCTTTGTAGCCTTAGGAAAAAAGCACAACATCTGGCATGAACATGTGCTTAAGTGAATTTTTTAAAAAAGGCAAAAAACAAGTCTGTACACTGAATTGTCTACTGTGTGCAATTCACCTGGACGTGGAGGTACAATATTATTCAAGATCTTTACCCTCAAGGAACCTATAGGCAGGGTATTTGGGAGAGAGACAAGTGAACAGGTGATTACAATCCAGAGTGTGATACAGGCTATTTCTGTGGACAAGCCTCAGAGAAAACATAAAGAGGGCACCTAAGCTGGACCAGAAAGAAGGAATCAAGAAAGATGTTACATAAGTCTGAGTTTCTGCCTTTCTCTTTGAAACCAAATTAAGTAGGGCTTTACTAGACTGGCATTCTAGTAGTTGGCATGGCAGAGCTGAATGTACTACTGATTTTTAATTAAAGTATAGTTGACTTACGAATGTATGTTCAGTTTTTAACATTGTACAGGAGGTGGGGATTAAAACCATCCCTAAGAAATGCAAAAAGACAAAAGAGTTGTCTGAGGAGGCCTTACAGAGAGCTGAGAAAAGAAGAGAAGCAAAAGGCAAAGGAGAAAAGGAAAGATATATCCATCTGAATGCAGAGTTCCAAAGAACAGCAAGGAGAGATAAGAAAGACTTCCTAAGTGATCAATACAAAGAAATAGAGGAAAACAACAGAATGGGAAAGACTAGAGATCTCTTCAAGAAAATCAGAGATACCAAGGGAACATTTCATGCAAAGATGGGCTCAATAAAGACCAGTATGGACCTAACAGAAGCAGAAGATATTAAGAGGTGGCAAGAATACACAGAAGTACTATGCAAAAAAGATCTTCACTACCCAGATAACCATGATGCTGTGATTATTCACCTAGAGCCACACATTCAGGAGTGTGAAGTCAAGTGGGCCTTAGGAAGCATTACTACGAACAAAGCTAGAGGAGGTGATGGAATTCCAGCTGAGCTATTTCAAATCCTAAAAGATGATGCTGTGAAAGTGCTGCATCCAGTACGCCAGCAAATTTGGAAAACTCCTCAATGGCAACAGGACTGGAAAAGGTCAGTTTTCATTCCAATCCCAAAGAAAGGCAATGCCAAAGAATGTTCAAACTACCGCACAATTGTACTCATCTCACACACTAGCAAAATAATGCTCAAAATTCTCCAAGCCAGGTTTCAACAGTACATGAACTGTGAACTTCCAGATGTTTTTTAAAGCTGGATTTAGAAAAGGCAGAGGAACCAGAGATCAAATAGCCAACATTTGTTGGATCATAGAAAAAGCAGAGAGTTCCAGAAAAACACCTACTTTTGCTTTATTGACTATGCCAAATCCTTTGACTGTGTGGCTCACAACAAACTGGAAAATTCTTAAAGAGATGGGAATACCAGACCACCTGATTTGCCTCCTGACAAATCAGATGCAGGTCAAGAAGCAACAGTTAGAACTGGACATGGAACAACAGACTGGTTCCAAATCAGGAAAGGAATATGTCAAGGTTGTATACTGTCACCCTGCTTATTTAACTTATATGCAGAGCACATCATGCAAAATGCTGGGCTGGATGAAGCACAAGCTGGAATTGCCAGGAGAAACATCAATAACCTCAGATAGGCAGATGACACCACCCTAATGGCAGAAAGTGAAGAAGAACTAAAGAGCCTCTTGATGAAAGTGAGAGAGGAGAGTGAAAAAGCTGGCTTAAAATTCAACATTTCAAAAAACGAAGATAATGGTATCTGGTCTGATCACTTCATGGCAAATAGATGTGGAAACAACGGACACAGTGACAGATTTTATTTTCTTGGGCTCCTAAATCACTGCAGATGGTGACTGCAGCCATGAAATTAAGATGCTTGCTCCTTGGAAGAAAAGCTATGACCAACCTAGACAGAATATTAGAAAGCAGAGACATTACTTTCCCAACAAAGATCTGTATAGTCAAAGCTATGGTTTTTCCAGTAGTCATGTTTGGATGTGAGAGCTGGACTATAAAGAAAGCTGAGCGCCGAAGGATTGATGCTTTTGAACTGTGGTGTTGGAGAAGACTCTTGAGAGTCCCTTGGACTGCAAGGAGATCCAACCAGTCAATCCTGAAGGAAATCAGTCCTGAATATTTATTGGAAGGACTGATGCTGAAGTTGAAGCTCCAATACTTTGGCCATCTGATGCGAAGAACTGACTCATTGGAAAAGGCCCTGACGGTGGGAGAGATTGAGGGCAGGAGGAGAAGAGGGGGACAGAGCATAAGATGGTTGGATGGCATCATCGACTCAATGCACATGTGCTTGGGCAAACTCTGGGAGATAGTGAAGGACAGGGAAGCCTGGCATTTTGCAGTCCATGTGGTTGCAACGAGTCAGACACGACTGAGCGACTGAATTGAACAGACTTACAGTATTACATTAGTTTCAGGTATACTGTACAACAGTTATTTGGTATTTTTCTACATTACAAAAAGATCACCACAATGTACTTTTAAAAATTAGTTTAGCATTCCCTGGTGGTCCAATGGTTAAGAACTTGCCTTGCAATGCAGGGGACACCAGTTCAATCGCTGGTCGTGAGGATCCCCCACGTTTAAAAACAACTAGTACATGTGCCACAACTATTGAGCTTGCACGCCTGCAGCCTGTGATTCACAACAAGAGAAGCCACCACAATGAGAAGCCCATGCACTGCAACAAAGAGTAGCCTCAGCTCATCACAACTAGAGAAAGCCCAAGTGCAGCAACAAAGACCCACCACAGTTCAAAAATAAACATTTTTTAAAAATTAGGTTATGCTTACAATTATCTATTCTATTTTATCTCAAATTATCTAGTTCAAATACATCTCATGTTCTAAAAAACACATCTTAAGGGATGATCTGCTTTCCAAATATGTTCAGTTTATATGACGGTACATCATATTTTTCTCTCTTCACAGACAAATAAGGAGAAAAACTCCATAAAAAAAGTGACTAGTTACCTAACTGGCTAGTATGAGAATCACCTGCAATAAAATCACAATCAATTTAGGATTTTAACTCAGAAGAAAAAGAGGCTATAACTTATCATATGTCAAGCAACTGCTCTGCAACCACTATCTTCCTCAACAACGCTTTTTGCCTAAGCAAAAAAAAAAAAAAAACTTTGAGGTTTCCCCCATATATGTTGCCTTCCTTTTTTCCCTCTAATTTAATCCTAAAATAAAGATAAATATTAAAAAAAAGATAAATACAGTTTATTTGTTTTTAATTTTTTTTTCATTTATTTTTATTAGTTGGAGGCTAATTACTTTACAATATTGTAGTGGTTTTTGCCATACATTGATAAATACAATTTAGAAAATATATTTCCATCAATTGTTCACTTACCAAACAACAGTTCATTCAAGTGGATACCTTCTGGACTGTCATGGAAAATGCCAAAATAAAAAGCCTTATTAAATTCAATTTATATTATATCTGTCACTTCTTCCTTGTCCAAAGCAATTACTATAGAAGAAAATAAATTAAGCCTAGCAGTATTATTTATTACAAAGGTTGGTTGCTATAAAAATGTTTCACCAGTTCTCTAGGTGGTTACTAATAGATTAAATGATTTCTACACTGTTCTAATCTGAATAAAGTGGATTTCCTCAAACATTATGGAACCAGTAAAGACAAAATAATAGAATAAAATAAGCAAATATAATAAAATAGTAAAAATAAATATAGTAAAATTGAGCAGGAGTGAAGAATGCACCGCTTTGCATTTTGGGGGATTATGAGGCGAAAGCAAAAACGAAAGCTTAAAAAGGATTAAAATCTAAGGGCAGCAAGCACAAACAACAAAGAAAGCGCAGCTTCAAATACACAGAGTCCCAAAAGAGAACCCAAATTCTTTGACAGAGTTTCGGAGAATCAGGTATAAGTACAATGTGGGTTGACCTTTTTTTTTTTTAATTGAAATATAGTTGATTTATAATGTTATGTTATATTTTCAGCTATACAACATGATCAGTTTATATATTTTCATATGTATTCTTTTCCCTTACAGGCTATTACAAAATACTAAGTTCTCTTTCCTATGCAGTAACTCCCTGTTGAGTTTAAATAACCTTAAATTCAACTTATCACCCTATTTGTTTAGCAAAATGAAAAATACCCTGGTGGAAAAAAAAATAACCTGGAGGAAAAAGAGTTTCCATAAAACCTTCTTTCTTATCTTCCCCTAGTAAATTCTCTCACTAAAACTGAAAGATAAACAAACGGAGTTTTATTTTGATAAGCCTTATCTTTAAGTTAGAGATTCTTAAAAATTCATGAATGCTTGGTAGGACAGGAGAGAGTCAACAGCAGTTACAGCAACGAACGTGTTTACTTGCTAGCGGAAAGTTAGAATCACGGAATCAAAAGGAATTTTAAGAAACTTTTATTCCCTTTGCCTGTATTCACAGACTAGAGAAATTTTTGAAATTTATGAAAGTTACAGACTTAAAATATAAAAGGCTTCAAACTATGGCTGTATTTAATACCATAATATTAACTCAGATTTTAATGGCATGTTAAAAATTCAAAGCCACAATTCCCCCAGCAAGAGTAATTGTTACCATTTAGAGAAAATAATAGGAATAATCACATTCATCAAATTTATTAAACCTGAAGCTATGCTAGTCACCATAATTGACCTACTGTACTTTTGTTCTTTCATTCAAGAATGCTTAGATGATTTACTATTGAATTACTCTTTAACTGGTAAAAACTGAGGCAAAATACTGAAGAACTTGACAAGTACAAGTGCAAAGTCCACTGTACAAAACTGCTGAACCATGCTCCTTGTTGATGTACTTTTCCAGATATAATTTAAACTGAGCAAAAGACGAATTCTAAATTCCACATAAATTGCCTCTAACTGTGCCTTTCTTTTTGCTTGAAAACGCTTTTCATACACAGGTACCGGTTCAGTTTCACCAGTAGGTAATGAACACTGAACTCATTGTGGGGAAAAACAAACCAGAATGTGAGTTATCAGCTATACAAAGGAGTGAAACAGCTGACTGAAAAGCACTTGAACCACAATACTTTTTCTCCATTCTTCACGAGGCATGTTGAATATTTTAGCTACTATTTCTTTGATGAGACCTCCAGTTTTCCAAAGCTCCCAAGCTGAGTACTCACCTGGTTCGTGGGAATGCTGGCTCGGGGCTTTTATTTCTGCTGGACGGGGCTCCCCTTCCTGGGAGCCGGGCGCTGCCGCCCCCTCCTCCGCGTCCTCTACCTTAGTCACCGTGAAGTGCGGCATCGCTACAGCCAGAACGCTGCTCTCCCTGTTTGTTTCCTTCCCGTCTACTTTCGCCCCTTTCTGACTCCGATCACTGCCCACGGGAGACCCGGGCAGGGAATCGGGAAGTACTTTCAGTTCACGTGACCTACCCTAAGGGAGGGGAACCTGGAAAACACGCCTTCCCAGGTGGTGTTTACCATTCACTTAAAAGGATTAGGCATTCCACCTCTTGCTTATTTGTTATTAAACTGTGAGAATCACAAGAATGGCTTAGGCTGCTTTCCCAGAGAAGCCAAGGACCGGAGAGTGGGAAGAATGCTTGAAACTGTCCACTGTGTACGCACCCTCTAGTTTCTTTAAGTTCTTTGCACATCAGGATCTCAGCCTCTGCCCTCACCTCTCACAGGACAAAGACGAGCGAACAGCTCATTAAAGACTGGTAATACATCAAGGTAGAAAATCAACTATTTGTAAGTTTCTGTTGTTGCTTTATTTCAAAGCATATTGAAAACAGTCATGCAAGTCAATGTTTTTTCTTATCTTTCAGATGAGAACATTCATTCAACAAATATTTAACGAATACCTATGTATTTTATATAAGGCATAGTTCAAGATGTTGTAGGGTACACAAGGACACCCAAGAAGAGACATTAACTTCCCTGAAAGTCCAAATTTGTTTAAAAGAGCTAAATATTTTTAACGGGAAGAGTTAAGAATTTTTTGTTTTGTACAGAGAGTTTAAACATTGTGTTTTAAAGAAAAAACAATCCAAGAAAATCTCTGATGGAGAGGTGTATAGTTCCTTCAGCACACAATTAAGATAACATACTTAACTCCTGATATACTTTGTCAGATAATTGTGTTCTCAGTTGATGACTTTAACAGAGTATGATGCCCTACCCAGCACTCTGACACAGGAAGGAGTTCAGTAACTTGAGCTCTGTGCTAATTTCCATGTTAATAATGTAATAGGATTTCATTGTTCGTAACACCTGACAAACAAGATTTCACTAAATTTAAAAGAGAATAATGATGGTTTATAATCCTCATTTATTCCAATAGACACCACTTCCAAAAGAGAACAAAGGCGATAGCTGTTAAAGACCTACTTGTACACTGCACTGCACTAGAAACTTTTCATTAGGATCTCATTTAATCATCACAAAACAGAAACATTAGGCTAAGAACTTGCCCAAAGTCACACAGCTTGTAAATGGTGAAGCCTAAATTAAAAATCGCCAATACCCTTGATGTTAGTCAGCGTAGAGGTTTCACAGAAAAGAAACTCATATACACTTACTTAAATTTTATTTCATGGGTTCCTGTATAACATTGGCTTGTAATCTTAGGCTACAAATTGGAATCAGCTGGGGAGATGTTAAAACTACTGATGCCTGAGTCCCATCCTAGATATTCTGATATAACTGCTCTGGAGTAGAACGTGGCAACAGGACTTTGAAAAGTTCCCCCCAAATGGTTCTAACAGGCAGCCAAGGCTGAGAATTACTACAAGAAAAAAAAAAAAAAAAAAAGACCTGTAGCTACTTAGATTTTTTTCTCTGAGAGAAAGAAGTAAGTCAGGTGTGGTAGCGCCCTTGGTGATTTTTCCATATTAACCACTTAGGCAGCGACTCAACTAATTTACTCAAAGGAACTTAAAACAACTGCCAGATTGTCAAAGATTTCCGTATTATATTCTAGGTTTCAAATTTATTAATATTTTAGTGTCACTAGATATTTCCAATGGGATCTTACCTTTTCATATTTATTTTATAAAAAGAGTTGAACTGTGCCTAATTTTTTATAGTCAATGAACAGAAACAATTACTTGTGTTTATAAATCTATATGTAGCTTGTACATATAACCCTATGTACAAATGTTATCCTGTCACCTCTCCCCTCTAAAAAACCCCCCAAACTAAACAAGTAGGAAGGTAACAAATGTCTGTCAATCAACAATAGGTATAATTTATTTACCAATTTAATGCTCTGGTACCATAACGGTCAGCAAGTTTAAAATAGTTCTCTCCTAGATTGGACTGTAGATAGTGCGGGATCATAAAAAATTCAAGGCAAAGTTAAAGTAATACAGAAACGGGGGCAGGGAGAGTGTCAAAGAAGAGATGTGTAAGTTCTGTATAGGAACAGTGGTTAGATAGAGAAGGTGGGATATAAGAAACAGCTATTTAAAGACCAACAAACTAAAACAAGGAGGTATACCATTCCATAGCCAGCATGACAGATAAAACTGGGAAGATGGACAATACTAAATTTGGTGGGGCTGTGGAACGGAAGGAACTTTCATACATTGTTAATGAAGCGCAAACTGGTTCACCACTCTGGAAAAGGGTCTGGTACTTATCTCTATAATCCAACAATTGCACTCCTTATATTTACCACCCTGAATTTACCCTGTGAATGAAAATATATTCCCACAGAAGGACTTGTATAAGAATGTTCATAGCAGTTATTAACAATAGCCCGAAACTGGAAACCCAGCCCCAAACAGGAAGCCCACAGAAGAATGAGTAAATAAACTCTGATACATTCATACAAGGGATTACTACTCAGCTATAAAAAGGAATGAACCAGTGATACCTACAACAATATGGATGAATCTCAAAAACATTATGCTAAGTTACAGAAGCCTTAAACAAAAGACTACATAATATATGAAACCACCAACAGGACAGTGCTGGCAAAAGTAATATGGTGGAAAAAAAACAGGACAGTGGTTGCCTCTGGAGGAATGGAAGTGGAGATTAACTGGGATGGAACAAAAGAGAACTTCCCAGAGTGTTGGTAAGATTCTACATCTTGACATGGAGTTTAAGAGTTCCACAAGTGTATGCATTTGTCAAAATTCAGTCAATCTTCACTTAAAAGTTGAGTATTTTACTGTATGAAAAGTTTAACTTGAAAGAAAAAAAAGCTGCAAACAGATAATGAATTCTATTTAATAGTATGTATTCTGAGGTATTGGGGGAAAATGAACTGATATCCACAATTTAACTTAAAATGCATATAAATGGATAGACAAGTTGTGAAAGGAAAAGTGTAATAAAATGTTAACGACAGATTCTGGAGTGTCCACTTTAAGTCTTTCAATTTTCTGTATGTTTGAAATTTTTTTTAATAAAATGTTGAAAAAATACAATAAAACTGACACCATTATGAAAATGAATAGGCAAGTCAAAGACTGGGAGAAAACATTCATAAAACATATGCCTGACAAAGGACTTGCGGTCTGAATATATAAAAATTCCCAAGAAAAGTGAAAGTGTTAGTCACTCAGTCATGACCCACTCTTTGCGACCCCATGGACTGTAGCCCACCAGGCTCCTCTGTACACGGAATTCTCCAGGCAAGAATACTGGAGTGGGTTGCCATGCCCTTCTCTAGGGGATCTTCCCCACCCAATCAACAGTAACAAGACAACGCAACAGAAAATGAGCAAAAGATTCAAACAGACAATTCACAAAAGAAGCTATATACAAGGATAATAATAAGCAATTGAAAAAAACACTCAACATCAGTGGCCATCAGGGAAATGCAAATTAAAATCACAATTGAAACTGCTGGCAAGGATGCAGAGCAAATGTTAATGGAAATGCTGACCACTTTGGAAGAAAGTCTGGCACTTTTAAAATAAATTTAAACACACATCTACTTTATGACCCAGCAATTCCTCTTCTAGGTATTTACCAAAGAGAAATAAAAGCTAAAATCACAAAAAATTTTGAACAAGTATGTACTAGCAGCCTTATTCAATTCAATTCGAACAGGAACAATTCAAACAGAAAACAGCTTAGTAGGTATCCATCACAGGATACACAACCTATAGTATATTCATACAATAGACTATTACCCAACAATAACCAGGAATGAATTACTGATACGTTCAACAACAACATGAATGAATCTCAAAAACATTATAAATTATACATTACACATTAATTATACACATACTTAAGTGTTTAAGTGTGAAGCACACTGATGTCTGCAACTTACCTCTGAAATGCTTCAAAAATAGATGGATCATTGCAAGGGATGAACATATGATAAAACAAATACAGCAGAATGCTAACCGTAGCCTCCAGAGGGCATGGTTCTGAGTATTTATAACATAATCTCTCAACTTCTGTGTATGTGTGAAATTTCTCATAAAAAAGCGTTGGGAAAAAAATACAATGAACTCAAAGTTCACTGAAATGTAAAAAACTTTGGAACAAATCACTTGTGGGTCAAATTTCATTTCACATAAAATTTAGGGAGTTGCATAAATGCTTTTCCTGAACTTTGATTCCAGAGTGTTGAACACTGTTTGAAATGAGAGTCACCATGCAGGTCTGAGAGAAGGCAATGGCACCCCACTCCAGTACTCTTGCCTGGAAAATCCCAAGGACGGAGGAGCCTGGTGGGCTGCGGTCCATGGGGTCGCTAAGAGTCGGACACGACTGAGCGACATCACTTTCACTTTTCACTTTCATGCATTGGAGAAGGAAATGGCAACCCACTCCAGTGTTCTTGCCTGGAGAATCCCAGGGACAGGGGAGCCTGGTGGGCTGCCGTCTATGGGGTCGCACAGAGTCGGACACGACTGAAGTGACTTAGCAGCAGCAGCAGCATACAGGTCTGAAATATGTACATTTTTATATTAAAAAAAAAATCCAGGGGAGAACAGATTTGTGGTTGCCAGAGAGAACAGTGGGTGAGGGAGGGATGGATTGGGAGTTTGGAATTAGCAGATGCAAACTACTATATAGAGAATGGATAAACAACAAGGTCCTACTGTGTAGCACAGGGAACTATATTCAATATCCTGTAATGAACCATAATGGAAAAGAACATGCTACATAGCAGAAATTAACACAACATTGTAAATCAGCTATACATCAATACTTTTTTAAAAAAAATCTATGGTTAAAAAAAACTATGGTATTTTCAAGCAGTAAGATATAAGGCCAAGCTAGGGCAAAAAGGGCATTTTATTCTTTAGGCTAAGTATTATACATGCTATATTTATTAGTTACTTTCACTAAAACACTTTACTTGTGACTATGTCTTTTTTTAATTAAAGAATCATGACCATTCTTTAAAAGAATGGGTCTATTTTGGGTATATTTTGAAAGTACAATTTACCACTCTATTCTATTATTAATTTTTAATCATGGTTAACAATTCATGATAACCAGCATTTTATTTTATTCAACCCATTTATTAAATTAAAAAAAGGCAAGTTAGCTTCAGTGAAGACACTGAAACAGTGGAAGTCAATAGGAAATTACTTTCAACATAAGGATTCTTTCAGTTTGTGATATTTGGTTAAATCCCATCATGAAACACTCAATTTTAGAGGCCTCCCTGGTGGTCTAGTAGTTACGAATCTGCATGCCAGGGCAGGGTACATGGGCTCAATCCCCGGCCCAGGATGATCCCACATGCCAGCAGAGCAGCTAAGCCTGGGCGCCACAACTACCGAGCCTGCGCTCCAAAGCCCACGCTCCCCAACGGGAGAAGCCACTGAAGTGAGCAGCACATGCACCGCAAAGAAGAGCAGTCACCTCTCACCGCAACTAGAGAAAGCCCACGTGCGGCAACAAATATCCAGCACAGCCAAAAACAAATCAATCTTAAAAAAAAAAAACAAAAACCACTCAACTTCGGAGCAAATCATATATGTATTTCCACTTAGTTTGAAGAAATTGAGAACTGTACTATACAAAACCTATGCGAATTATCTAGAACCACACACTCTCATTGCAAATTATCTTTGGTAAAGGACTACTTTTCTTTAAACTGCCATTCATTATGGACAAAAAAAAAAAGACCTGTAAAAACATAAAACAAAAATTACTAGAAAATGAAATATACAAAACACAAATTCCAATTTTTATTATTAGATTCAACAGAGATAAACTTACTCTAACAAATTGCTAAGCAAGTTCTAAAAACTTAATTTCTGAAATTCTTCATAGAGGTAAGGATGTTTATAAATAGCTCATAGTCCAGCACCACCTGCATACCTCACTCTGAATGGCTCTGTTAGAGAATGTTCTAAACATTTTATTAGAAGTAAATGGGCAGTTCACTACTTAAATTTGAAAAGTATACAGAATCTCATTATACACAAATTTCCTATTTAACATACTCAGCAAATCCTTATTCTCCTTCAAATACTGGGGCAATAAATATTAATTTAAAGTATAAAAATGATCACAAATTCTAAATTTTGCCTTGCTATGTAGACAACTATAAAAAGAATTAAATGAGCCGGTTACTTTGGTGAGGACCAACTATCATGGATAGTAAGGCATTAAAACTTCTAAATCTCAAAATCACATAAAATTGTCTATGAATGGATTTTTATAAAATGATATTAATAATGTATTTTGGGACTGATGACTAAAAGACAGTAAATACAAAAAAGACATTATTTTCTGATAGATTCGTAATACTATATATAGGGTAAGGATAACAAAGAGTTCTCCAAATCAAAACATCAGAATCATCTCATGCTTTACTGAGGCTGAAGGATTCATGCATTTATTCAATATACCATATGCCAGGAAAGAGGAATGCAATGGAGAACAAGACACTGTTCCTGCCCTCAAGGAGCTTGCAGGCTTATTATCCTATTAACTACATAATAACAAGCAATATAAAACCAGGAGTGTAAGAATCAGTCTTGAGAGCACAACAGTACCACCTTGCCCAGCTTCTTCTGTAGGAACCTTAAGTTGTGAGTCTTCACTAGAGGAAAGAATAACAGTTGATGGCTAGTGCTAGTTCGAGGGCTATGCCATTCATTTTGGCTACTGATCCAAATACTAAAGAAGGCATTATCAAAAGCCTTTGAGAACTTAGAGCCCTCAGCTTCTACTGTTATCTTTTTCAGAGTATTGCAATTCCCTATATAAGGTTGCTCATTCGTGTCAATTGTAACCTACAAATGAGAGGCCCCCCAAAATCAACCTAAATATGAAAACATAAACTACTTACTCAGTAACTCAGATTTTCATTTCTGAGGTATGATACTTCATTCTTTCATTATGAAATATGATCTATGGGCTTCTAGTCAATGCTACCAATAGTGCATAGAAAGTAAAACTGATATTAAACATTATCAAAATTTAGGACATATTTCTAAAATATAAAGGAAAATGAAAACATAATTTGAAACAAAATTTCCTTGTAAATTTTTATTATTTTTTTTCCTTGTAAATTTTTATGTCAGAGAACAAGTATTTTTTATAAATTATTGCTTTCTTTCTCCTCAGCAACAAAACTCCATTTTAAAATAGATCTACTGAGGATGACAGGCACAGACTTATTGTTAAGATTCAGTGGTCCAGTGGGAACCCATGAGTGTTGGAGGTTAATGCATAATGACAGATGATGCTTTGAGTGGATTTTTTCCTCTCACACAAACAAGTCTCTAATAAAAGAACTTTATGTTTAAAAATAAATTAAAATAGATCTATTGAGCAAGGGTCAAAACATGAATATTAATTAACTTTAGATGGCTTCCTTGGTGGCTCAGACAGTAAAGAATCTGCCTGCAATGCAGGAGATCTGGATTTGATCCCTGGGTTGGGAAGATCCCCTGGAGAAGTGAATGACAACCCACTCCAGTTTTCTTGCCTGAGAATTCCACGGACAAGAGGAGGCTGGTGGGCTACAGTCCATGGGGTTGCAAAGAGTTGGACATGACTGAGCGACTAACACTTTCTTCACTTGCTTTTTTTTTAAATGGACTAATGTAACTAAACCAGTAAATCTTCATGTTAATTAAGCACTATTATAATGCCCTGGGGCCTCCCTTGTGGCTCAGCTGGTAAAGAATCCGCCTGCAATGCCAGAGACCTAGGTTCGATCCCTGGGTTGGGAAGATGCCCGGGAGAAGGGAAAGGATACCCACTCCAGTATTCTGGCCTGGAGAATTCCATGGCCCGTATAGTCCATGGGGTCGCAAAGAGTTGGACACGACTGAGCAACTTTCACATTCACTTTCATAATGCCCTAAGTATTTGAGATCATTGTGTAAAAGAGAGTGAAAAATGCATTTTTAGGCCAGATTTCTTACTAGGAACATAGAACCTTAGGTTATTCTGGAAACATATCATTTTACTATATTTTTTAAAAAACCATTTCCTTTCATGCCCACAATGTGAGGCAAAATAACTACAAAAATATACACAGAACATAAAACTTGCATTTCCTCATACCTCTTCTACTCTATTACACATTTGCAGCTTAATAAATATTGCAGCAGAGCCAACAACTGTTGTTGGCCAGGCTTCCCTGTCCATCACCATCTCCCAGAGTTTGACCAAAATCATGTGCATTGAGTTGATGATGCCACCCAACCATCTTATCCTCTATCCCCCTCTTCTCCCCGTCTTCAATCTTTTCCAGCATCAGGGCCTTTTCCAATGAGTCGGTTCTTCACAGGTGGCCAAAGTATTGGAGCTTCAGCTTCGGCATCTGTCCTTCCAATGAATATTCAGGACTGATTTCCTTTAGGATGGAACGGTTTGATCTCCTTGCAGTCCAAGGGGCTCTCAGGAGTCTTCTGCAACACCACAGTTCAAAAGCATCAATTCTTGGATGCTCAGCCTTCTTTATGATCCAACTCTCACATTCATACGTGACTACTGGCAAAACCATAGCTTTGACTAGATGGACCTTTGTCAGCAAAGTAATGTCTCCGCTTTTTAATGTGCTGTCTATGTCTGTCATAGCTTTTCTTCCAAGAAGCAAGTGCCTTTTAATTTCATGGCTGCAGTCACCATTTGCAGTGATTTTGGAGCCCAAGAAAATAAATGTTTCCACTGTCTCCCATCTATCTGCCATGAAGTGATGGGATCAGATGCCACGATCTTCAGTTTTTTGAATGCTGAATTTTAAGCCAGCTTTTTAACTTCTCCTCTTTTATCTTCATCAAGAGGCTCTTTATTTCCTCTAAAGAGGAAGTTTCTGCCATTAGGGTGGTGTCATCTGCCTATCTAAGGTTATTGATATTTCTCCTGGCAATCTTGATTCCAGTTTGAGCTTCATCCAGCTCAGCATTTTGCATGATGTACTCTGCCTATAAGTTAAATAAACGAGGTGACAATATACAGCCTTGATATACTCCTTTTCAGTTTGGAACCAGTCCATTGTTCCACATCCAGTTCTAACTGTTGCTTCTTGACCTGCATACAGATTTCTCAGGAGGCAGGTAAGGTGGTCTGGTATTCCCATCTCGCTAAGAATTTTCCAGTTTGTCGTGATCACACAGTCAAAGGTTTTACTGTAGTCAATGAAGCAGAAGTAGATGTTTATCTGGAATTTCCTTGCTTTTCCTATGATCCAACAGGTGTTGGGAATTTGATCTCTGGTTCCTCTGCCTTTTCTAAATCTAGCTTCAACATCTGGAAGTTCTAGGTTCATATATCGTCGAAACCTAGCTTGAAGGATTTTGAGCACAACCTTGCTAGCATGTGAAATGAGTGCAGTTGTGTGGCAGTTTGAACATTCTTTAGCATTGCCTTTCTTTGGGATTGGAATGAAAACTAGTCTTTTCCAGTCCCGTGGCCACTGCTGACTGTTCCAGATTTGCTGGCATATTGAGTGCAGCACTTTAACAGCATCACCTTTTAGAATCTGACAGAGCTCAGCTGGAATTCCATCATCTACACTAGCTTTGTTCGTAGTGATGCTTCCTCAGGCCAATCGACTTCACACTCCAGGATATCTGGCTCTAGGTGAGTGATCACACCATCATGGTGTGAGCTTGGGTCATGAAGATCTTTTTTGTATAGTTCTTCTGTGTATTCTTGCCACCTCTTCTTTTAGGTCCATACCATTTCTGTCCTTTACGGCGTCATTTTTGCCTAAGATGTTCCCTTGGTATCTCTCATTTTCTTGAAGAGGTTTCCAGTCTTTCCCACTCTGTTGTTTCCTCTGTTTCTTTGCACTGTCCACTTAAGAAGGCTTTCTTATCTCTCTTTGGTATTCTTTGGAACTCTACATTCAGATGGGTATACTTTCCTTTTCTCCTTTCCTTTCACTTCTCTTCTTTTCTCAGCAATTTTAAGGCCTCTTCAGACAATCAGTTTGCCCTGTTGCATTAGCAGAGTGTAATGACAAGAATACTGGTGTTTGGACTTCTCTGATGGTCCAGTGGGTTAGGATTCCGCCTGCCAATGCAGGGGACAGGAGTTCAATTCCTGTTCCAGGAAGATTCCACGTGCCACAGGGCAACGAGGCCTACAAACCCCAACGACTTAGCCTGAGTGCCCGAGGGCCTGGGCTCTGCAGTAAGAGAAGCCACCACCATGAGAAAAACCCAGGCGCTGCAACTGGAGAGGACCCCTGCTCAGCCACAGCCAGAGAAAGTCGGCGCGCGGCAAGACTCAGCGCAGCCAAGGAAAGATAACAGCAGTGGTGTTAGAATCACACACACCGGGTTCACATCACTGTTCTTCAATTTATTTCTCCTAAGACTTTGGACAGGTTACTTAACCTTGCCAGCTTCATTTTCCTGCAGAAGAAATCTATCTTAACTCATAAGTAAATGACATTATTTTTTAAATGAAATAATATCAAAACTGATGATTTTTCAACAGAGAATTAACCTCATGTAATTCTCTATTTTCTATTAATTCCTAAAGCTTTGTTTGGAAATTAGCCCACTGCTAAACTAGAAAAAAATAAAATAAAAAGCAGAATTTTTTTACAACCATCTTAATGTAAATTAGCCACTGTGAATTATTTCTGAATATAAAAAGATGCTTAAACATTAAAAGCAAATGCTCTCAAAATAAAGATAAATTTCAGATGGATTTAATTATCACAGCTCCTTGAAGTGAAACTGTACATGTGTATACAAGAGTTTTAAACTTAATACTGCTTGCTTTTTTAAAATTAACAATATGAAAAATGAATACTCTTACCCACAAAGTAAAAAGCTTTTGATACAATGGAGGAAATTTAGGTACCACTTTGCCAAATATTAAAGCTATCTACAAAAAGGTCGCACCTGTAAACAGACAAATGCTATCAACTGAGTATCTTTCATGGATTTCTCAAGGCCATATAAAATATAATAAGGCTTAGCTATGGAGCAACAAAAATACAAAGCAGAAGACTGAAAGCCAGCTCTCAGTTAAAACAACAGGAAATTTTAAAAAGAAAAAAACCATGGGATTTCCCTGGTGGTCCAGTGGTTAAGACTTCTTGCTCCCAATGCAAGGGGCATGAGGTCAATCCCTGGTCAAGGAACTAAGATCCCACATGCACCCAGCATGGACAAACTACTCTCCCTGCCAGTAAGAAAAAAAAAAAAAACCCAAAACAAAAACTAAAGTTAAATCCTAAGACCTAAGTATATCTACCATTTCCTAACAACTTAATACTGCTTTTGTTTTCATTTTTCTATCCTGTCCAAATACAAAAACATAAATTTTAAGAAGAAGAAAAAAGCTTTAGCCCTTACATTTTTTCAGTTAAGATACCCAGAGGTAACTTCAAATTTTCAAGTTTTGCACAGCCTTTCAGATTGACTTATTTACAATATTGGTTTGATTCTGATATCTTGGTAACTTTAAGTTCTACCTGTGATTTAAGGAGATTAAAATTTTTTCAAAAGTAAGATGCACTTGAGAATCAGAAATGTTAAAAATTTGACAAATGAACACTTTAGATCTGAGCAAATACAGTAATAACATTTCCTATTAATCAATTATTGAACTTCTGCAGTTAAAGCAAGGTGCTGTGTGTGTTTGTGAGTGTGTGTTGTATGCGCTGCAGTTTTGTGCTCATAACTTTATCCATCATTGCAGGGATTCTACAAAATACACCAAAGCACTAATAACAAGGTTTTAATGGGGAATATCTTCTTGGTTTTCCACTTACTTCTAAAATTTCATTAAAATAATACACTGTTTTACACAATCACAAAATAAAGTGCTTTTATAATTCCTATAATACAGCTCTCCAAATTTGCATATCTACTGCTAAGAAACACATCACTAAGAACTTAAATACATGTAATGTGCATTACTCTGAGTCAACAGGCCCACCAGGTGAAGTTATGCAGATTATATCAGACCAAAAGGGCAAGGAGAGGGGAGACTGAAATCCAGTTTGCCCTTTTCCAGTGAAGCTTGCAAAGGCGGCCATTTTAGGTCTGGCTAGTCCAAAAGCATTTATTACACAGAGGAAGAAAAAAAAGAGCAGCTTCGATCCAAGTTTACAGCAAAATATCGTCCTTCTAGGTCAGCACAAATTGCCTTAAAACATTCCTTTTATTTTAACAGCTTTAACATGGAAAAGCATGACTATGTAAGATTCTTAGGTCCCCAGGCCCTCTTCCTTCTCTTCCAGTCCCAGTACAGGTAATAGCAAAACAAAGTTTATGAGAATCCCTCAGAAATGCAAATCAAAGCTACAATGAGGTATCACCTCACACCGGTCAGAATGGTCCTCATCAAAAAGTCTACAAACAATAAATGCTGGAGAGGGTGTGGAGAAAAGGGAATGTTCTTGCACTGTTAATGGGAATGTGAATTGATACAGCCACTATGGAAGACGGTATGGAGATTCCTTAAAAAACTAGGAATAAAACCACCATATGACCCAGCAATCCCACTCCTAGGCATAGACCCTGAGGAAACCAAAATTGAAAGTGACACTTGTATCCCATTGTTCACTGCAGCACTATTTACAATAGCTAGAACATGAAAGCAATCTTCATGTCCATCAACAGATGAGTGGATAAAGAAGTTGTGGTACATATACACAATGACTATTACTCAGCCATAAAAAGGAATGCATTTGAGTCAGTTCTAATGAGGTGGATGAACCTAGAACCTATTATACAGAGTGAAGTGAGTCAGAAAGAGAAAGATAAATAGCGTATTTTAACGCATATATACGGAATCTAGAAAAATGGTACTGAAGAATTTATTTACAGGGAAACAATGGAGGAACAGGCATAGAGAATAGACTTATGAATATGAAGAGAGGGGAGGAGATGGTGAGATGTATGGAAAGAATAATATGAACATTTTTATTACTATATGTAAAATAGATAGCCAATGGGAATTTGCTGTATGGCCCAGGAAACTTGAACAGGGGTTCAGTATCAATCTAGAGGGGTGGGATGGGGCGGGAGATGGGAGGGAAGTTCAAAAAGGGGATATATGTATATCGATGGCTGATTCATGCTGAGGTTTGACAGAAAGCAACACAATTCTGTAAAGCAATTATCCTTCATAAAAAAATAAATTAAAAAGAAAAAAGAAAAAGAAACATGCCTCTGACAGGAAAAGAAAAAGGCCTCTGTTACAAAGAATTAGTGAGGAGATAGGAGAGACCACCCAGGATAAAAGACAAGAAGTTGAAGCAATCACTCTTCCAGTCACTAATATTTAATCAAATATCTAGAGTATTCTCGGAAAGACTCTATAAAAGAAAGTCCTTTCTATTAAATCTATTTCTGGATTTCAGTCCAACTTTTTAAAAGCTTGTATTACAGATATTTTCAAATATCAGTAAGATGAATCAGAGAAAACAGTAAGATGAATCCTCATGTACCTTTTACTCCAATTCAACAAATCATAAATGTTTGCCAGTCTTGTCTATCTCTCAAATTCTATTTTCTTGGTATGAGAGGAGGGTGGAGTACACTTCATTTCACCTGTTAATATGTCAATATGTATCTCTATAGATAAGGGCTTTACATTACCAGTGTCATAAATATACCTAAGAAAATTCACAATAATTCCTTAATGTTGTTTAATATTAACTGCGTGGTCATGTTTCCCTGATTTTCTCAAAAGTCTTTTTACATCACATCGGGATTGTTCACATCGGGATCCAAAAAAAGTCCACACGTGTATTTGGTTGATATTCTTTTTATCTGAAATAGCCTTTCCCCCTTTCCATCAACTTCTCTTCCACAGCATTCACTTATTTGTTGAAAATTCTAATTATTCAATAAAATTTGCCACACTCTGGATTTAGCTGATTGCTGCTTGTGGTATAAAATATTGATAATACATTATGAAATTTAATCACTAACTCTGCAGTATTGAGGAGAGGGGATAAACAGATGTGGTCTGTAACCAAAATGTCTCACCCAAGTAATAATTCGTCTTTTCAAAAAACGGGGGGCGAGAATTGAGCTTGGGGAAAAAAACATCTACCAGAGGATGCTACTAGGAAAACTAAGAAATCCACATGTTTTTACAAAACTATCCCTTTTACTACCCTATACACTGTTAGTTACAGCTCTTTATTAGCACGTCAAAGTGAAATAGATAGTATTCAATAATCATATAATATGAAAGGTATATTTAAAAGAAAGTTAATAGTCACCTATAATTGTCAATACAATGTAATTCACTTAGTTTTGTTTGGTGCAAAAAATTAGAGTTTTTTTCAAAAGCATAAAAAAAAGTGCTTGGTACTTTGAAACATGTTTTTATGAGGAAAAAAAAGACAGCTTTCCCATTTTATTCTGATTCTTAGTCAAACATTATTTAACCCCAGCTCAAAAGACTGATATGACTACCAATAACACAAAATTGGTGGATCAGTAGAGTGGGCTTAATGTCTGTGTGTAATGTAATGTTGCCAAGTGCAGATAAATATTTGTTAAGACCTATCAGCATTTAAGGAAAAGACTGCCAGGCCTTATCCACTTGGCGAATGTCTATTTACCCTTCAAGTCCACCTATAGTAGGAAAATTCTTCACATGTATATTAATCCCTCTTTCCTTTTGAGCTATGGTCCCCACCTCTGGCTGAAGAGTTTTTAAATACGATGGACAAAGAATGTTTCTGCTGTATCAGTGAACAATGGCTGTTGAGGCCATCAAGACATCTGTCATTGCACTCACCCCCAATGGTGCACCTTAAGGAGATTCAAAATGGAGAAAAACAGGATACTGGCCCTAGACAGCTAAGGCGCATCTCAAAGGAATGATTTCAATAAGCCCAGAGTTTTGCATCTTCTCATACATAGAAAAGCACTAAATTTGCTAACTTGAGATGTCTAGTTTTCCTTAACAAGCAGTAATCTTTTGATGTTTCAACTATTTGGTTTTTTGACAAAAACTCCTATATATCCTGGCTCCTCCATACCCTCGTCCTTTATAACAGTCCCTCAGGGCTTACTGAGAGATGATCTTCGGGTTGAAGTCCTCAGTAAGTCTGCCAAATAAAGTCTAATTCTCAACTTTTAGTTTGTGCATTTTTTACCAAGTAAAATATAATTCTCAACTTTTAGGTTGTGCATTTTTTTTTAAATTGACAACATTATGCTCTGAGGATACAAAGACAGCTTTGAGTCCCTGTACTTAAGAACCTTACAGCCTACCTAAAATAGGTGCTATAGAAGTAGTCTGCGTAAGAGACGTAGGGACTTAGAGATCTGATCTATCTGGATTTGAGGTTGAATGAGACACGGTGTCAGAGAGAGGTGACCCCATGAAGGAGAGGCTTATCTAAATTACCCTTGCCTCTCTAGCAGCTAACAACCATCAATAAAAATTTGGTGACAGCTAGCCTCAAAGTACACTTGGAGCTTCTTGACTCAACTGGCTTTTATTTTTACTCCATCTCAGAAACTCACTCCCAAGGCTGTACACTACGATCACATTAACACTGGAACTGATCCACCTCTGAATACACTGACCCCAGCTTTCAAACATCTGATCACAGTCTTTAACCCTTCTACATCTTTCACTACCATTTTACCTGTCAAGTCCTCCAGTCTCTCAGGGTCTCAGTTCATTTTTCCCTAAGTTCATCATTTTCCTTTACTGTATTTTTCTACTGTATTATTCTAAAATTTACTTAATTTTTCTTTTTTGTATTTTGATGTACACATCTCTTCCTACATTTATCATATAGCATTTTAATTTATACAAAATTTTGTTTGCTTTCTCTATTAGATCATAACTTTTTAAAAAATTTATTTATTATTTTACTTTACAATATTGTATTGGTTTTTCCATACACTGACTTGAATCCTCCATGGGTGTACATGTGTTCCCCATCCTGAACCCCCCTCCCACCTCCCTCCCCATCCCATCCCTCTGGGTCATCTGGACTCTGTGGGAGAGGGCAAGGGCAGGATGATATGGGAGAATGGCACTGAAACATGTAAATGATCATAACTTTCTTTAGAACAGTAATGGGATTCTTTTTCTCAGTCCTGCATCCTTCACACCCAGAACAGGCCTCCTGCTGCTGCTGCTGCTAAGTCACATCAGTCGTGTCCGACTCTGTGCGACCCCATAGACGGCAGCCCACCAGGCTCCGCCGTCCCTGGGATTCTCCAGGCAAGAACACTGGGGTGGGTTGCCATTTCCTTCTCCAAGAACAGGCCTAACCCATATTAATTGCTCAGTAAAAGTTGGTGCAAGCATTCTTGTCATTTTCACCACTATTTCTATGAGCTCTCCAAAGGCGGAACCTATATTTTACCTGAGTATTTAGTAAAATGGGGTTGACCTATAATTTCTACTGGAGTGCCTCATACATATCAGAGCCCCCAGGAGCATTTGTTGAATTGGAAAAGGTTGAAATGTTATTAGAGCCTGTATAAGACATGTAAAGATAAGTTCTCTGCTCTATCTTGGCATTATTATTTTAGCAATCATTTAAGTTAACCAAATAGTTAAGAGACCAACGTAAAAAATGTTCATTGTGGCAGAGGCAAACGGAAAGCCCTGAACAGAGAGGTCAGGAGGCATGCACTTCACTCTCGGCTCTGCCACTCAGAATCTACAAAATAACCATCTCTGTAACCCTTAGTTTCCTCATTTATTAAAATGGGGTTTGACGAGAATTTGATTCTTGATCATCTGAAAGTTCCCTAACTAATATGCTATGGCTACCAAATTTTTTTTTTTTAATTAGAAGTGATACACTCTCAGATTTCCCTAGTGGTACAGTGGATAAGAATCTGCCTGCTAATGCAGGGGACATGGGTTTGATCCTTGGTCCAAGAAGATTCCACATGCCGCAGGCAACTAAAGCCCACGTGCCACAACTACTGAAGCCCACATGACTAGAGCCTGTGCTCTACAACAAGAGAAGTCACCGCAGTGAGAAGTCCATACACCACAATGAAGAGGAGTCCCCACTCACGGCACAGAAAGCCCTCAAGCAGAACGAAGCACATGGAGAAGGAAATGGCAACCCACTCCAGTATTCTTGCCTAGGAAAGTCCATGGACAGAGGAGCCTGGAGGGCTGCAGTCCATGGGGTTACATGACTGAGCATGCGTGCACAAGGGTGGAGGGAGATGGGTTGGTAGCAATAAAGTGGTAGAACTAAAAAAAAAAAAAGAACCAGCACAACCCAAAAGAAAAAAAGAAATTATTTTTTTAAAGGTATAATTTCTCATATAAAGAATAAAAGTGATACACTCTCAATATAAAAAATTGTATATGCTTTACTGAATTGTTTAAAGGGAAATTCCTTCTCTCCACTGTTTTCATAACTCTCTGGAGACGTCCACTCTCAAAAGTTCCTTCTGTACATTTAAAACATTCTTCATGCACAAGCAAATATAGTGCTAAGATTGTTGATTTTATTTACCAGCCTGACTGTCCCAGAAATTCTAATGGGACAGTGACAAAATGAAAGAGAACTATAAATACCTTGATAGCAGAAAGATAATTACTACTCAAGAGGCCAACAGTAGAAAAAAATTAAAATACAGATAGAAATATTTAAAACTTGTTTAGGTGAAATCTATCTTGTTTAGCTGGGTACTAAAGTTACAGCTTGGTCCTCTATCTAAAATATTCCTTAATATTTAGTTTCTGGTACTAGATGAAAGGGAAATTAACAGTCCGGCCATTAGATCACACTTTTTCTTGGGAAATGAGTTTCCTACTTTCCCAGTGACCTATTTTTTTTCTTACTATCTTTAAAAAAGATTCTTATGATGGCAATCATCCTGTGATATATTTCCCACACCATCGGAGAGAACTGATTGGAAATATACTTAAAGAACGGCTTATAGATAAGAATAGCAGCCCAGACAAGGATCCTGTTTCTGCAAGGTTAATACATTACTGATATGTCTACTTTTAGAAACAACAAAAATACAATTCTATAATACATAACTTGCAAACCTATCAACACTTAACTATGAATTGTGTATGTGTGCTCAGTCATGTCCAACTCTTTTGCAACCCCATGACCTGAAGCCTGTCAGGCTCCTCTGTCCAGTGGATTTCCCAGGCAAGAATACTGGAGTAGGTTGCCATTTCCTACTCCAGAGGATCTTCTGGACCCAGGAATAGAACCTGTGTTACCTAATAACAATTACAGGCTTTCCAGGTGGCTCAGTGATAAAGAAGCCGCCTGCCAAATAGTAGACTTGGGTTTGATCCCTGGGTCGGGAAGATCCCCTGGAGAAGGAAAAGAGAAGCCACTCCAGTATTCTTGCCTGGGAAATCCCACGGACAGAGGAGCCTAGTGGGCTACAGGCCATGGGGTCACAAAAGAGTCAGACAGAAAAAAAAAAAAAAAAGTCAGACAGGACTTCGAGACTAAAGAACAACAAATGACAATTACAACATTTAAAAAAAAAAAAAACTGGTATTTTTACAACCTAAATACAGTATAAAGGGTAAAAACTAAAACTATAATTTAGAATGTGGAAGAAGAGAAAATGATAAACTATTTTAATTCCATAATGTAATTTTAATACCATGGTACATAACATAAACTCTGTCATGAAGGTGAAAATTGTTAAGTCCAGGAATTGACCTATAAGGTCTTCATAAAAAAAAAAAAATTAGTCACGGACTATAAACTAGCATATCTACCTTGTCTCTTTACATTAAAACACACTAAACAGAAATAAGGAACTAAAATCATTTTGGTTTCCTGCGCCCTGTAGGTTAGAAGGAACAATATTTCCTGACACCGGAAAATAGCAAGTCAGTGGCTGAAGATGGTTTTCAAATGTGGGTAGAATATCATTTTAAGAGCTTTTAAAATTCTTAAGAGAATTTTCATTACCAGACAGATCTATGTTAGAACATAGCATAAAACTAAATATATAAAGCAGTACGGTATTTCTCAAATTTTTCTACTTTAGTCCAAAAAATGTTATGACCTGTTTTATTTCATCACCTCTTTCTCACTAAGCGCAATGGAAACCTCCAAGCCTGTTGACACAAATTGCTTTAGGAAGCTAAAGGTCTGCGGTGGTCAATATAAGTCAAAAGTGGCTCATGTGCTATTCCTGACTACAAAGGCTTAATACTCAGTACATGCCATCTAAAGTACAAAATGAAAAAAAAAAAATCATGTGGAATCAGGCCCTAAAAGCCTCTTTAGAATTCTCCACTGGACAGGGCGGCCCACTCAGATCTACCCACCCTCATCCTGACTGAGCTTAGCTACTGGAACAACTGCCTCTGTAAAAATATACATTTTTAAAAAGAATTTTGTGCTACAATATCTTAAGTCTCTTCAGGAAAGCCAATAACTAAGATATCATCAATAACTACTCCATGTAACTGACCTTAAAAGCAAACTGTCAAAGTTAGACCCCCAAAGCCAATTCTCCGCTAAATTTTACCATTTAGGATTCTCCTTCCTGAAAAATGATTAAATTCTTTGATACTCATCCTTAACCAAAAGACCCATTTCAAGTCTGAGACAAAAATGAGGAAGTCAAAACACAACCACTTTCCTTCTTGCCATATACCTTCAAACACATCAAGTTACTACTGCAGAGATTCTCTATGCAAACCATTATCCTAAAGGGTTCCTAAACATCTCAAAAACAGGTTCCTTGGTTCCTAATGATGATTCTATAACGGAAACGTGATCTCTCCGTATATTTTCTCCCTGGACAAACAGGTCAGTAATGGAAGTATTTTGTTATCTATGTTTCTACTCACCCTCAGTAACGTCCTGGGGGTTAGATGTCCGGTCACTGGCTGGATCCAGTGCAACCGTTCCCAGGGAAGTGGTGGCTCCAGACATCTCACTCATAGGCTCACTACGGCTGGTTTCGGGCACACTTTCCCGGGAGCTAAATCTTACTCGAGAACTGGATCGAGAGCTGAGGTCCGGACTGGTGTCTGACAAACCTGGAATGTCATCGATCTTTGTTGGTGTCACCATGAACCGAACTGAAGCCATCTTGCTGGTGGTTTCTGGAGGATGCATTTTTATTTTTCTCTTCCTTTATAAGGACAAGGAAAAAAGAAAAACCCTGCAAAACCCTTCCTCCTTTGCAAGCTACTTCTGATTGCAAAAATAGAAAAGATAACTAAAAACACGAAAAACCTTCAGTTACCTTGATTTACACACGAAAAGCCACTACATATAAGAATCCTTCTACTCAGGAATTCAAGCTGTCCTAAAAAGTGCACTACCAACAGTTGAAAAATATTAAAAAAAAAAAAAAAAGACAAAACGATGCCAATCTCGTGTAACTTCGTTCCTTCAGAATGAAGAGATACCTAGTTATCTCCTCTGGTCCAGGGATGTGGGCTCAGGGCCATGGTCGGAAAAGCAGGTGACGAAGCCTTTCTCGCCTCGACCCTAAGGTTTCGGCCGAGGTAGTTAGTCCTTTTTTTAATCTGTAAATGTCCCACGGTTAGTTGAGCAAAGTGCGCACAAGCCCACCCTTATCAGACGAATTTACAGCATGGATCAGATTGCGAAACGGTGTATACCCAGGCACCTGTTGTGTATCAGGTGAATACCCCACAGGTCTGGCTGGGAGGAGGTGTGTGTAGAGCCACCCGATGTTTCTGAGGCCGATAATCCACTTGGGTCTGGTGGCAGAGGTGCGCACGCATAACGGGAAAAATAATCGCACACTCCGGCCCGAGGAGAATGAGGAGAGAAGGGTGAGCAGAAGAGGCTGCAGGGGCAGAGCGGATTTCTGCCTTCAAGAGGCCTGCGGGGGTGGCCCGCCCGCTCTTCTGGCAGAAAGGTCCCTAGGATCCGGGAGGAGGCGGCTAGCTGACCGAGACTCCGCGGACTGCAGCTCAGGGTCGAGGCAAGTCGCTGCGAGTCAGTCCATCGAGCCCCCGACTGGCTCACTCGGTTTCTCCTGCGCGTGACAGGACGAGCCACCCCTTTGCCGAAGAAGCTCTCTCCCCTACCAGAGCCCCGGCGCAAGGTCAGCCCTCGCTGTTCTTCCTTCGGGTTCTCACTGAAGAGGAGGTGGCCTCAGGCTGGCCCTGGCTGAGCTGGAGAGAGCAGCGAGGATGTGAGTAGGAAGAGGTCGCAGGTGCGGGATCTCGGCGCCAGCTGATGAGGGTGCGCGCGCAGCTGTTGTTTATGAGCCGGTAACTGTTTCCGAGCCACGGCGCGCGAGGAGGGCTGGAGCTGCCGGGGAGGGCGCCCCCTCCCTGGCCAGGCGCCAGAGATGCAGTTACGTGACCTCGCCACCCCCGGCCCCCGGCCCCGCGGGCTGGGCCCGCGCCGCCGCAGCCCCGCCCTTTCCTCCCGGCTCGTTCCTCATTCGAGGTTAACGGTCCGAAGAGAAGCCTAGGGGAGCGGTCGGAGGGCGGCACCGTCCCCACGAGCGCCTGAGAGCCCCGCCCAGTCTCTGCAGCCCGCGAGGCGGCGGAGAGGGCTGCGCGCATGCGCTCGCTCGGGTCGCAGCAGGGGGTGGGCCCCCAGTATGGGAGGCCCGGAGCACGACGGGAATTGTAGTTGGGTGTGGGGGCCTCAGCTGCGTTCCTTTGGGAAAACAAATGCTTTTCCTTCTAGGTCCTGCTGTCTTGCACTAACTCTAGAGGTGGAAGGATTTCAGGGAACAGTGGGTACTCCATACTCTCAGAACCGCAAAAACCATCGCTACTGAATAAGAGCATCCTGAAAATACCATTCATGATTTCTTTAAAAATCACAAACCTCACACCACCATATACCTCCAAAATATATGGTATATATTGGATATGACCCTCATTGCAGTTTTTATTAGTGGTACATCCCAAAGCATTGTATGCTCAAATTTATACATACTTTGTGCTACATTTTCTATTTCCTGTCTTTGGGGAACAAAATGGTTTTTACAGGTATACACCTATCAAATATTCGTATCGTACACCTTACACACATACAATTTTGTGTTTCACCTCAGACTGAAAGCTCCATTAATAAAACCATCTTTTAGACATGAAGATGACATTGAGATACTTTCTCTTGACTCCAGTGTTTTCTCTACTTCTGCCACCATTAATATTTTCCCTAGCATATTTAATGCATGAATAGAGGTGTTCAATAAATTTGACTCATCAATATTTTGTTTGCAAGTTATTTCCTAGAGCTCTGATCAAGACACTTTTCTTAACTTTAATTTTTCCTAACTTTATTTATTGACAAATTGTTGATTTACAATGTGCGATCTTTGCTATACAGCAGTGACTCAGTCATATACATATTTTTAAAAATTTTTTTCCGTTATGATTTATCACAGGATACTGAATATAGTTCCTTGTACTGTATGTAGGGCCTTGTTTATCAAAAGTTATTTAAATTCAACAACCTGGGGCCTGACTTTGCCTGGTCCTTGCTCAGCACAAGTAGAAATGCTTAACATCATCCTTAATAATAGATGAGAACAGTACTGAAGACCTGAGCCAAGAAATCTCCTTTTATCACATGACACAAAGTCCACAGTCTGGTGTAAAAGATACAGGTAACAAAATGTAAACTAAATTCCTATTTTAAAATGTAAATCTCCTCAAAGCTTGATTTTTTATAGAGTCTGTGATACTGATTCAGGCTGTTTTCTTGCAGAAGCAAGAAATTTAGCTCCCTGATCAGTTTTCTTCTCAGGCAGGCCTGCTGTTCAGTCTTACAGACATTCCCCTTATTAAAATAAAAAAAATTCCTAGATTTCTACATTGAATTTTGTTTCATACCACAGTGTATTTTCATTCACTTTAGACTAAAGAGCCTCCCATTTCTGAGAACATCTCAGATACCTAGGAGATCTCTTTAGGAAAAAATCTTCGGTATATACACACCAATTTGAATTTTCCTTCATCTACACAGTAGGTAGCATGGAAAATGCTAATCGTTTTTTGGGGGGTGGGGGTAGCTTATAAAGACAGAATCACAGTCTGCAATTTTCTTTAAAAAAAGATAGGATTTGTTTGTTTTTTTAGCCACACCATGCAGCAGCTTGCAGGATCTCCCACCCCAGGGGCAGCAGAAGCTGGCAGTCCTAACCACTCGACCGCCAAGAATTTCCCTGAGGTTGGTTCTTTAAACACTTCCTTAGCAGAACCTTTTCCCTAGTCATTTGCAGAATTTCTAGCATTTCTTCAAACATTAACCTCTAATAAGATAGAACAACTTTTTACAATCTCTTTAATGCTAAGAGCCTTAAGTGAAGAGGCTAAGAAACGAAAAACTGCTTGACAGAAAGTAAATATACCATTTCACCATTCTCATAAGTAATAGAACTGGAAACCATGTCTTTTATTAACTATGTATGACCCAAGTCTTCAGGTTTTTTTCTTTTCTCTGAAGAGTCAACTATTCTCAATTTTTCTGCTAGGACAGTCAGACATCAGCATCAGTGAGAAACATATTTACCCCTTTCCAGGGCCAGTCTTGATAAATCAAATTTGGGCTGATATATGTTACAGTGGCACTAGGCAAACATTCAATTCAGTGTCAAAGGCCACAAATAAGAAGTTCAGGAAGTACCTAATTGACTTGATAAGGAGAGGAAGAAGCAATCATATCTTGAATGCCTGTATATATTTTGCCTCATCATCCCCATGGTGTGAAGTAATTGGATTACAAATTTATGGTTGCCCCATGACAGAAGCTCAAGGCCTAAGAAATCTTCCAGGATTAAAAAAAAAAATCCTCCAAGATATTTCCAGAGAGGCAGTCAAAATGCATAAAGGCATTCCTATTCACAATGGTTGGATGAATTAAGATCTATCACTGAACTCTATCAATTTTAGAGGTGGAAGAGTACTTAGAAATGATGAGAAAACCGGAACTAAACAGGTTGACTTTCTCAAAGTTATAAACAGAGGGGTGAATACTCGTTTTCTGGCTTCCAATTAAATATCTTCCTCCTCCCATATAGCTGCTATTATTTTTCAGGCAACTCTTCCATTTTGAGTGAAATGTCATTTCAAGGGACAAAACATTACTTAACTGACAACACAGGTATTTCTTAGTGAATGCTGACGGTTGCACAAGTCTTGCTCAAGCCTTCTTCCCCTTCCCCAGCACCCCGCCCTGACTCACAGCACAGGACGACTGCTACGGCAGTCACCGAAGTTTCTCTTCCAAGTGGTCTTGTTGTACCCCGGGGGTACTCTTCCCTCTCGTCTCCCTTGTTTTTGTTTTTAAACCACTCCATTTCCCCCACAACATACAAAACAACAGCTCTTTGAAATCATTTTAATAAACTGGCAGTGATTCACTGTACGAAAAGATTCAAATATCTCCCCTGGGACGGGGATGCTACCATGACTGCCTCAAAACAAGCATGATCAAAAGCAAAGATGAGACTGGATTCGAGAAGCAAGAGTCGGAGCAAGCTTCCAGGCTCACAGACGGAAGAGCCTGGCTGCAGATAGTCTCTTGGGGGCTGGCAGGCAGCAGAAGACACATGAAATGTTAAGACATCCTCAGAGGACGGGGCGCGGCTGCTGGGTCATGAGCACCTTGAAGCGTTTCTTAATGGTGATTCGGTGTCGAGAGTATTTGTCGTCTGGGGAGAATCGAGCAGGGTGGGCCGAGCACGTCTGTTGTCCCGTAGGATCAAGCTTCTGCTCGAGGAGGAAAGAAAGAACATAATCTCAGCATTAGAATGGTGGGGAAACCCAATCCCTAGCCTCAAAAGGGAGATGGAGGTTGGGATGGGGAGTTCAGTTCGGTCGCTCAGTCGTGTCGACTCTTTGCGACCCCATGAACCGCAGCACGCCAGGCCTCCTTGTCCATCACCAACTGCTACCAAACCCATGTCTACCCAATCACCAATTGGTACCAAACCCATGTCCACTGAGTTGGTTATGCCATCTAACCATCTCATCTTCTGTCTTCCCTTTCTCCTCCTGCCTTCAATCTTTCCCAGCATCAGGGTATTTTCAAATAAGTCTGCTCTTCGTATCAGGTGACCAAAGTATTGGAGTTTCAGCTTCAACATCAGGGGGCCGCGCAAAAACAGTAAACATGAAAACAGTAGGCGCGACGGTAAGATCTAGAAGCCACGCATTTCTGCTTCCATTAATACCACGCGGCTTCTGGAGTTTCTAGTCCCGCCCCCCTCCCGCCCAAGCAGCTAGGCAACTCACGGGCTCCTCACGACCGCTCCTTCCAAGGACATGCATCGCTAAGCTCACATTCAGCCCGTTTACCCGTCTCACCTTCAGCGTGTAGACCCGCTCTCCTTGCTCGTTGAGGTAATACTGGAGAAACATGACCACACTAAAGCAGTACGTTCCAATTCTGTCCGCAGCTGCCCCTAACTGAAGGCCTCACGTGTTGGTCAATTTCCTTCCTGTACAGCCGGAAGTCTCGCTCTGAAAGCACGCCGGGAAATGTAGTCCAGTGTATTTAGACTTTTCTCCAGCCGGACAGAAGGAGGCGCACTAGCGCAGAACTTCACCAATTGCAACCCAGTTGCAATCTTGCAGGAGTTGTGAGACACGTGCAGTATACCCACTGTGTGCCTGGTACTGCTAAGGAGAGGGGGGTAGGGATGGACATAGATTAAACATAACTGAATAGTATCCTGTTTTTATCTCACGATGCACATCCATTTCAGAGGCAATGAGTTTCTAGTACCTGCAGAAATAAGGGCTCCAGGATCCAGAGCCCCTTTTACCTTAGGAAAGAAAGAAGATTTTCTTCCTTCCCCTATTGTACATCCGGTTCTCTCGCCCTGTTTCAAACATTGGCGGTAAACATGCACGATGGGTATTCCATATTCTGCACAGCGAAAAGAGCGTGAAGTTGTTTTACGAAACCGGTGAAGCATATTTTAGTGGTCGACCCAAGATTCAAACTCAGGTCTCTACCACAAATTCAACTTTCTGTAGTGGTGAGTAGCTAATAATAGCGTAATAAATGCGCCTCTTAGAGGTATGGCGAATTTTTTAAAGAACGTACAAAAGATTCTGGTTTAAAGAAATGAAAATTGGAACCCGAATATCATTAACCGAGGTTATCATTGCGGTATGATTTATAATGGCGAAAACATTGCAAGATACGTTAGCTTTGTAACCAGAAAAACCTAAAAGTTGTTTTTTGGTTTTTTTTTTTTTAAGTATAGTTTGTGTTTGCTTGTAGTTGTATCATGTATCTCAGCGAGGATTCAGAATAAATCTGGTTTCCTCTGGCATAAAGAGCTCAACTTGGTTCTAGAAGGAGTGGAGGGGGACTTGCTGTGTAGTCCATTTTAAATCGTTTGACTTTTGAACGGTCCTGATGTACTACCCATTTTAAAAATTAAAATTATTTAACAAAATTTAAAACCACAAAAATAATTTAACAAACAAACAAAAAAGACTTTTGGGTCTTGGAATTTTACTCTGAGTGGCAGTTTTTGATTAAGTGGGAAGCTTTTCAGCCCAGGGTAAGGCTGAGCCTTCTGTGGACTGCAGAGGTGATGGTAATAGTCTATTTGGGAACTGCAAAACAGCTTTCTAAGGAAATGTTATGCATACAGCAAATCAGCACCCTTGATATTGTGAGACAACCCTAATTTGAAATATTCTGTTCCCTTGACCCTTAAATATACAGACTATGTGCTCTGATTTTGGTTTAGAAAATACAGCAAACATTGAATTGTCAAGAGTTTGCCGCAGTCTGCTGTTAATAGGAAGTCAGGTACAAAACTGGGTGGAATTGAAAGGCACACAAAACTAGATATATTGGTGAAGACGTGTATAGGGAACCAAGATGTAAAACTATGTGGTTGGGAATCTGAGAAATAATTTGCAAGTTGTCCTGAAGAGATACACAATTGTGTCGCCATACTCTGGTTTGGAGGGAATTCCTGGTTACTGCCTACATACCAGAGTCCTTTGTGGAATATCTCCCTAACCTCACCCCATTTCCCCCACCCCTCCCCCTACTGTAGAATACCTTGAGTTCTAGATTCTAGTTCTGTTTTGATTTGATCTTTACCCTCCCTTCCTTGGATCCCTGTGTTTCTACTGGAGGTTACCCTCTGGGTCCTGGACCTGCCTGTCTCATTCTGGAGGCTTCCAGACAGCCACAGTTAGTGCCCAAACCTGAGACGATGTCTTCAGATGGAGGTGAGTCTGCCAGTAGGGGAGGGTCCCCTGCCACCAGCTCCCTCCTTGGAGATTCAAAACTTGACACTTTACCTGGGGGGGAGCTCTCAGGGCTGACCTAGAGGGATGTGAGAACGCCAGACACCACGAGAGGCGTCACACTGGGGGAGGAGATGGTGCTGTTAATATTAGGGGCTGGGGAAAGGAAGGGGGCCTCCTGGGTGGCAGATCAGAGCACCTCTGAGGAAAGTGCTGAGTAGAGAGAAGGGATGGTAGTTAGCAACTTGCTTCTCTGGAAGAGGGATACCTTCAACATGTGTTTGTGTGGCAGGGGCAGGGATGTGTGCGGTCCGAGGGACACAGGGGGTTTCCAGGGGAAGACCCAAGTTCTGGTGTCTTCTTCAGGCAATTGGAGGCTGCTCTAGAATTTTGCCCTGAGAGAACTGATCTGGGGCCGCTCTCAATCTTACTGGGTGTAGGGACTGGAAGCCTTGTCTGGAAAACTGTTCAGTGGGGCCATCTGTTGCCAAGTCCGTCGAGAACTGTCCTCCGGGAAGCTAGATGAGGAGGTGCAGTCAGTGCCTCTGCGCAGAGCCTCCTGGCTCCTTCCAGCCCCAGCGAGGGCTTCTCTTTTAGTGTGGGGAGCAGTTTTCCTTGCTTTCCCAGGGTCAGGGGAGGTGGGTCACTCCAGCAGGGATGAGGACTGGGGCTTCCCTGAGACGCTCTGACTTTCTGCCTTTTGTGGAACTCAGGCCTCAGACCCACTTCACTGTGTTCCGTTCTTCAGGGAGTCTTCCCGGTCCTCTGCTCTATGCCTGAGGTGAAGAGTCTGCTGATCTTCCCTGTCTCCTTCAATGGTCAGGAAGCAGCAGAAGCTGAACGTTGTTAATTTGCCAGCAGAATAATCTATCTAAGAGGGGGAGGAGAGCAACCTGAAATTAGGCAGACGATCTATTATTATTGAAAGTCCTAGGAGACACACGTCCTGATTAAGTACACGTTTTAATATATTTATCCTTGGTCTCTTTGACTAGAGTCCACATAGCCCCTGAACTGTGTCTCAGACTTCACGGTCAGTGCCTTTCAAAAGTGGACCCTAAATTTTTGACATTAGGAGTTTCAAGCAGAAGGATCACAGATAACATTTTAGTATGTCCAGCATCTACTTAAAGCTCTGGAAACCTCCCTCCCCACATGGCCCTCCCTTTACCCATTTCCTGGCTCTTCTCTCTAGTCATTCCCGGCTGTTTAGAAACAAAATTTCTGGGAACAAAAGCTCTAACCCACACATCCCCTCCTGGGAAGAGTGCTTCTGTGAGTGGTGGCAGGGACCGGAGAGAAGCTGGGAGCAGGGTCCAGGTGGCTTGACCGTGTTTGGAATGTACCTGTACGCTGGGTGGCATGTGTTATGGAGTATGAGCTTGTGGGTCCAAGGTCACTGCAGCTTCCCTAGTGCAGTCATTCTCAACAGGAATAAGGGACATCAGAAACACTTGGGGGACATTTGCAAATATACACGTTCCCACTCACTCACTTGCTGAGAATCAGTGCTCTGCTTCTTCAGGGACTAGAGAAGAACTCAGATGACCTAGCTCTTGGTCTCTTTTTCTGCTACTCTGTCCCCTCTTTTTGTCTCTACAGCATCTCCGCTGCCAGGATCGGACATGACCGTGGATCCTGGCACCGCCCTGTCGCCTTTCACTGCACTTCCCTTCCCCCAACCTGCTCCTGGCCCGCCAGACCCACCACCGTGGGAGCCGCCCTCGCAGGCCCCCGTGCCTTCAGCATTCTCTCCAGGCAGCCCTCTGGTGCTCTCTGCTTTCCCCAGCCCGTTGCTGGTGACCGGGGATGGGGGCCCTGGCCCCAGTGGAGCCGGAGCTGGCAAAGTCATTGTCAAGGTCAAGACAGAAGCGGGGTCAGCTGAGCCCTCTCAGACTCAGAACTTTATCCTAACTCAGACCGCCCTCAGTTGGATTGCCTCTGCTGCTCCCTGCGGGGGTCCTGAGAGTCCTGCTACCGGGCTCCTGACAGCCTCTAATGTGAAGACCCTTCTGCCCACTAAGGCTGTGGGGCTGAACCAGGAGGGTGTCCCATGCCTTCCTGCTCAGGCTCCACCACCAGCTGCCCAACTGGCCCCCATCGTATCCCCAGAAAAGGCTTGGCCAGGGCCACAAGGGACAACCGGGGAAGGAGGTCCTACGGCCACCCGACCCAAGCCCTCGCTGGGTGACCTCTCCTGTGCCTCCAAGGGTGTTTATGAGAACTTCCGGCGCTGGCAGCGCTACAAAGCCTTGGCACGAAGGCACTTATCCCAGAGTCCTGATGCAGAGGCCCTTTCCTGCTTTCTTATGTAAGTGGGGAGATCGAAGATTCATTATCCTAGAGGCTTTTAAATGAGGAGGGTTTGGGGATGGACAAAGCGGTTAGGCTATTTAGGGATACTTGAGGGCAGGTCGTGAGGATGGTGAAGATGCTATGAGAATTAAAATAACAATGCAACAAACCTCTTTACCCATGTGCCGGAGGATAATAAGCCTCAGGTGCCTTCTTTCAAGTGATCTTCACAGCCCTACACGTTCAGGCAGGCATTTTTCTGGTCATCCTCATTTATGGATGAGAAGGCTAAAGCTCAGAGCGGTGATCGGAACCCAGGTCTCTGATAAGGAGTGCCAGGGCCCTCTTGTGCTATTTCACTACCTGTTTTTTTAAATTATTATTTATTTTGGCCCGTGCTGGGTCCTCGTTGCTGCGAGAGCTATTCTCTAGCTGGGGTGAGTGGAGGCCACTATTCAGTTGTGGTGCTCAGGCCTCTCACTGCTGTGGCTCTTGTTGCAGAGCACGGGCTCTAGAGCGGGCTGGCCTCATTATTTGCGGCTCCTGGGCTCTTGAGCAGAGCTCAATAGTTGTGGCCATCAGGGCTTAGTTGACTCGAGGCATGTGGGATTTTCCCAGATCAGGGATCGAACCGTGTCTGCTGCATTGGCAGGCAGATCCTTTACCTCTGAGCTACCAGGGAAGCCCTTAATTATCTTTTGACATGGAGTTGAACTGTCCAAATCGACTCGGATGAGGAGCGCTGGGAGGGGAGGATGGTGTGGTGCCAGGCCAAGGAGCTCATGGGCCACCCTATCTACTGTCCTGTTTTATTTTGCTTCAGGGTTTGGGGCCATGCCTAGCAGCTTGTGGGAATCTTAGATCCCCATCCAGGGATCGAACCAGGGCCCACAGCAATGAAAGTGCCAAGTCCTAGCCACGGGATGACCAGGGAATTCCACATTCCCTGTTTTATTAGGAGAAGTCAAGTTGAAATAGGGAAGTGGCAGAGCTCACTTGGGCTCCCCTGGGGGCTCAGATAGTAAAGAATCCACCTCCAAAGCAGGAGACCTGGGTTCGATCCCTGGGTCGGGAAGATCCCCTGCAGGAGGAAATGGCAACCCACTCCAGTATTCTTGCCTGGAGAATTCCATGGACAGAGGAGCCTGGCAGGCTGCAGTCCGTGGGGTCAAAAAGTCACACACGACTGAGAGACTAATACTTGGTCTAGAGCTCACTGATTGGTCAAGGGCTGGGCCCCACCACTTACTAGGTGTGTTATCCTGGGTCCTGGCATTAGTTTCTTTGCTCTCAGCTTTCTCATCTAGAAAGGGGATGGTCACTTACCTCACAGAGTTGCTGAGATCAAAGGAGTTACTGTGTGTGAAATGCTTAGCAGAGTGCATAGCACAGAGGATGCCTCATCAAATGGCAGCTGTTATTGTTGTTGTTATTGTTATTATAAAAAGGCAATCTAGAAGAGAAAAAGAACTCACAAAAGGCCAGAATGTGCGGAGTGGATGCTTGGCCTGGGAGCCCAGGGTCACGGGCTGTTAATGTTTATAAAGCAAAGTCATTAACTATCTGGGGAATTTTCTCTTCTTCCCACTAAGAACTCTGCCTTCCTCAACTGCACTGCACTCTCAACATTTCATGTAAACCATCATATAACAATATGCCGCCTCTCGCACTTAACCTTTGGGCTTCTCAAGTGGCACTAGTGGTAAAGAACCCGCCTGCTAATGCAGGAGATCTAAGAGACGAGGGTTCTATCTGGGAAGATCCTCTGGAGAAGGGAATGGCAATCCCCCGCAGTATTATTTCCTGGAGAATCCCATGGACAGAGGAGCATGGTAGGCTACAGTCTGTGGGGTTGCAAAGAGTTGGACGTGACTGAAATGACTTAACACATACATCTCTTACTGGATTTGAAAAAAAAAAAGAACATCATGTTCCTCCAGTGGCTGAACCCCTAAGGGAATCTCCCTTTCCTTCCTGACTCTGGAGTGAATTATTCAAAAGGATATCCCAAAGTCCTTGGTGTAGATCACTCTCCGCTTTCTCCAGACAGCTCTGGGTGTCTTAGAGCCTGGGAATCTGAATTTCTAACTCCTGGCCTATTTCTGTTCCCTATGTTCAGGGGCTCTGGGCAGGGTCTCTGGACCAGACCCTCTGCTACAGTCACCTGGGAGGCTGATAAAATGCTCAGTCCGGTGATTCTGGGGGTGCTGGGATCCATGTTTATAACAAGCTTCCCCAGGTGATTCTAGGCACAATAATGATTGAGGATTCACAGGAAGTCAGAAAGGCAAAAATAAATCGCAAAGAGCTCAAAGAGTATTGATACTTGATTGTGAGGGGTATCCTGGAGGCAAAAAAACACTTAAAAAGCAACAAGTAAAAACACCCCACAGCCTTTAATTAGATTCATTTGAGTTAGTGAGTGCCTTTTTTTTTTTTTTAATGTAAGAGCCTTTGGGCAGGGTTCCGCTTACTTTACAATGAATAACCTGAGTGCTTTCTTCCTTGTGTTTGGTTGAAGATAGTACTGTGAGAATTCAAGGTAGTTGATTTTAGAAGAGGGGGAGAAGAACTGTCTGATTTTCTGTGAGGACTGTAAATTTCAGTGGGAAGAAAGACCAGTGTGGTAAACGGCTGGCTGGAGGTTGGGGGTCTGGAGTCTAATCTGCAGTGGGATGTGACAGGGACCCGGAGATGCCTGCTCTGATGAGGGGCAGAGGGTGGGGGTCAGGGCAGGTGGGTGGCGAGTACACTTGCAGACTGTGACTGACCCGATGGGGGTTTTAGCCCAGTGCTTCGTTCCCTGGCCCGGCTGAAGCCCACGATGACCCTGGAGGAGGCACTGCCAAGGGCTGTGCAGGAGTGGGAACGTACTAGCAACTTCGACCGGATGATCTTTTATGAGATGGCAGAAAAGTGAGTCCCAGCAACCCTCATCCTCTCTGGGGGTGGGGGTGGGAGTGGGGGTGGGGGTTCTGCGTGGCTGAGGGCAGGTAAGAGAGGCTTGGGTCTGGGCTGTGGGTGGTTACTGTAAGGGATGCTGGAGGAGGGGTATAGACGAGCAGAGGGTCTCCTGAATCCTCGCTGCTTCTCCCACCATCTTGACTCTTGGGACTTTTCCATTCTGTCTCCTTTTGGAAGCTTACCCTTCTCCAGATCTTGAGTTACATAGGGGCTTTGATATTGAAGCTCTTAGGATGGGATTGGATCCCAATTGGTGTAAAAATCCCATGCTGAAGGGAACCTAGTGATGAAGAGGTTTAAGGCCTACTAGGCAGGTTCTTTCCGCCTCACTGACCAGGTAGCACCTTGGGGTCACCACTCCTATGGAAACAGTGGCACAGGAATCATTTAGCCCATTGCCTCAGGGAAGGGCTTTTTCTGAAGGAGGTTTGTCCGGGGAAGGTACTGGATGTCCAGGGTGGTCTTCTGGCTCATATCCCCCATTCCTCCATGATAATCTCCTTGGTTAAAAAAGTAACTCAGGAAAATGAACCCTATCCTCCAAGCTTGGCTATCATTTTCTCCCTGGAATCTTCTAGACTCAACTTCCTAGATTGACCCTTCTGGGACCCCAGTCCCAGCCTCAGGCCTCCTGGGTCGCAACACTGCCTCCTAGTGGGAACTTCCTTGAATTGCAGCTCAGGCTCTGCTTCAGGAATGCAGCCATTCTTTTTGGTGGTAGGCGTGTGAGCAGATGAGGCCGTGAGGAGGGGATCTTGCCAAGTGCGGCACAGGCCTAACTGAACGCAACAAGCCTTATTAATCTGTATACCCTCGATGTTGAGTGGGATAGGGTATGAAAAAGCCATGATTCTGTCCTGTAAAGCTTACAAACTCTAGATTCTTTTCTTTTTATTAAGATTAGTTTCTTAATAAGCTTTCTAAGTGACAACTTCAGGGAGAGGGGCTATGTGGTGACCTTGTGAGGGTTTTCCAGAACTGTTATTCATTCGGCCATCTGTGAGCAGATCCCCTGGGTTTTTAATGAATCATGGTCTTCTCAGCACTGCCTGGGCCTTCTGCACCCCCTGCAGGTTCATGGAGTTTGAGGCTGAGGAGGAGATGCAGATTCAGAACACACAACTGATGAGTGGGCCCCAGAGCCTGCCTCCGGCAGCCCCTCTGAAACTTGATCCTTCAGGACCACCTGCCCCTGAGGTTTGCCAGCAGCCAGGTAAGACCACCCAATGCCAACAGGAGCCTGTGGGCCAGGAGCTCAGAGAGAGTCACACAGAAGCCAGTCACTTCCATCCAGGGGGTGGCATGTGATGTTCCAAACAGGAGAGGCATAAATTCCCTTTGTCCCAAACTAGATGTTGATCTTGGCCAAGTAAACCAATGGCTCTCTCACTGAGACTGTAATTGAGGCACATAATGCCTCATCTGCCTAACAAATGAGGGCTGGACCAGGGGGCTTTTTGGGATTTCAGGGGTTCTGAGAGTCCTCCTCCAGATTCTCAGACCCTCCAGCTCCTAAGTATTCTCCCCTGGCTGGTACTGTTGTCAGGTCGGCCAAATCCAGTCTGGAACCATCTCAGTGTACCCAGGTCACCGCCCTTACAAGTGGGGAGTGGGGGTGGGAGGGGGTGGGAGGCAGGAGCTGAGGTCTCAGCACTGCTTCCCATTTCTGCTTCCCGCCTCGCCCCTCAGTGTACATTCCCAAGAAGGCGGCCTCCAAAGCACGGGCTCCCCGCCGGCGGCAGCGCAAAAGCCAGAGGCCTCCGGCCCCTGAGGCCCCCAAGGAGATACCACCAGAAGCGGTGAAAGAGTACGCGGACATCATGGAAGGGCTGGTGGGGAGCCACTTGGCCCCTGAGGAGTCAGATGGGAGACAGGAAGAACAAGAAGAGCAGCAGGAGGAAGGGATATATCCAGATGCCAGTCTTCTGAGCTATATCGATAAGCTGTGTTCTCAGGAGGTCTTTGTCTCCAAGGTGGGCTAGCCCAAGAGGTGTGGTTTCTAGCAGGTCCTAGGGTGGGAACTCCAGGGAAGATCTAGGGTTTTGCCCGAGGCCTTTGGGAACTAGACTGTCTTTGGTGCTGAGGAAAGTGTGTAGCTGGTGGTTTCCAACCCCCCAGGTAGAGGGTGGTGAGTGAGTGGGGAGGTGCATGACTGCCTCTTGGTTCATGTTACCTTCTCTCAATGACTCCCATCACTTTCACTTCTGTTCCCCAGGTGGAAGCGGTCATTCACCCTCAGTTTTTGGCAGATGTGCTGTCCCCAGAACAACAGAGGGATCCCTTGGCCTTAATTGAGGAGCTGGAACAAGAAGAAGGACTCAGTCTTGCCCAGGTAAACCTGGGAGGTAGAGAATATCAGAATGAAAAACTTACGTGGCTTTGCCTAACCTTACACTGTCTTGGATGATGTGGCTTCTGGAGAGGGACAGCTTTAGCATCCAGCTTTGAGTGTAGAACAAGCAGACGAGGGACCATGGAAAAGGGGAATTTAGGGCTCAAAGCATGGCAGGAATAAGACCCAATAAGGTGGAGAGAAAGAGCGGTGGTACCTGGCTTTGATGCCATCACTTAAGCCACTTGTTTGTATCCCGTCCTGCCTAAATACCATCTTCTCCCACCCAGCCTGCTCCCCCTTCTCACAACCACATATAGAACAGTATTTGTCCATTCTTCTTCCAGCTGGTCCAGAAGCGACTCCTGGCCTTGGAAGAGGAGGAGGATGCCGAGGCACCTCCAAGTTGCAGTGCAGCCCAGTCAGATTCAAGTCCGTCTATTTCTGATGAGGATGAAGATGGGGGTGGGCGGCTTCGGCCCTCACCTGGGCCTCGGGGGGCTGGGGGCTCCCTCCGTCTTGGAAAGGCTGCTTCTCTCGGAGAGCAGGCAAGAGAAGTGTCTGGTGGTCCGGAGCAGGCCCTACGTGGCCTGAGGGTGATGGGCAGGGATGGGAACACCTTGCCATCCCCCAGCGGCTGGGGCCTGCAGCTAGAAATTGCAGCTCCACAGGGGACTCAAGGGCCCCCGAGTATAGAGAGGAGAGGGTCTGGGGAGGTTACAAACCAGATATCCCCACCACAGGATGACCTCCTGGGAGGTGCTGGGTCCCCTGGGCGCTTCCTGGGCACTGACAGGACTTCCGAGACTCTCCCCCTACGCTGGCAGGAAGGCACCGAGCTAGAGCTCGTTCCCTGTTTGGATGTTGGACTTGCAGGGCTGGCTCCTCTGCAAGGACAGGGGTTAGAAAAGCAGACCCTGGGGCTGCAGCCAAGACAAGAGGTAGAGGGTATTGGAGTGGCTCCTCAGAGCATGGAGCCATCGGTATTGTCCCAGAAAGGCTCTTCAGAGGCCACGTGGGGAGATGACAGTGGTCTCCCCACAGTTCAGAGTTATGATCAGAACCCTTCACCTAGAACAGCTGGGAATAGGGACGAGGCCGGGGTTTCTCTCAGCCCGAGGCTATGGCTCAGCAGTGAGATGGATGCTGCAGGCTTGGAGTTGCCCTTACAGATCGAGGAGGTCATAGAGAACCTCCATGAGGAGGAATGTGTAACTGAGCCTCAGGGGGATGGCCAGGCATTGGGCTCTAGAAGCAGAATTTCCCTGGGCCCCAGAGAAGCCCTGGCAGCTGGGGATGTGGGAAGCAGTGCAGTTCCCTGTGGAGACACGGATGCCACAGTTGCCCTAGAAGAGAGAAACTATTGTGGCCTGTCGGAACCTCAGAAGGCCAACAGCCCAGCCTCGAGGCCTAGAAACGACATGGCACAGAGCCCTGGGACTCTGCAGGATCCTGGTGATCTGTGGCCTGAAGATTGCCCCCCTTTGCTAGAAAGCAGAATTGGGGCCTCTACACTGGGGGCTTCTAAAGAAACTCTCCTGCCTGCAAGTCAAGGCAGTATCCTTTTCCTGGGGACCCAGGACACCTCCTCCTTTCCTGAGGCCAGCCCAGAGGCAGGGAGCAGTCGCAATTCCATTTCTCCTCTGTTGGAAACCACGTATGTCAACCTACTAGACATCAGGGATGCCTGTGGCCTCCAGCTGGGGGTCAGCGAGGATATTTGCCCCCTAAGCTTTAATTCTTATGACCCCCAAGGAGAAGGCAGGGAGAATACTGATTTATCTGAGCCTAAAGACCTTGCTCCCTCACCAGGGGATCAAGAATCTTCTGGCCATGGGAACCCCAAATCAATACCTCCTCACCAGGGCCTTAGAAGCACTTCCCCCAGCTGGGGAACCAGGGATGCCTTAGTTGTGAGAGAAGCCTCTCCTGTTATTGAAGCACGCAGTTCAGCAGATGGGGCCAAAGCGGAGGAGGAAGAGGGGGAGGAAGACAAGGAGCTGTCCAACTTTGCCTACCTCTTAGCCTCTAAACTTAGCCTCTCACCGAAGGGGCTTCCCCTCAGTTCTCGCCCTGCTTCAGGCTTGCTCGCCTCAGGGCATCCTCAGGGGACCCAGAGAGCATCGCACTCCCTTGCTCCTAAGGCAACAGGCCTCGGCCAGCCTCCTGCTGCCAAGTCTGGGAAGCGAGCCCTAGTTGGAGGACCAGTCCCTGTTGAAAAGAGGCCTTTACGGGGAGATGAACCAGGGGCGCCTGGGGAGAAACCAGTGGCTCTGGGAGTGATTTGCACCTCCCAGCCTCGTAAAAGAAAGCGCGATGGTTTCTCCAAGAGCAGGAGGAAGAAACGACGTCGCAGCCAGTAGGGGGCAGCCAGACCATCCTGTCCCACCTGCCAATCCCTGTGGGTGGGGGCCCCCCCGGAGGAGACTATCTCTCCCTGGCAGCCTGTGAACAGACACCAGACCTTGCTCTCAGCCCTATGTTGTTTTGTTGTTCTGTGCCTGGGGCAAAGGGGTGTCACACTGGCTAGGTTGGAGGTGGTCCCCTGGGTGAGAGGTTGGGGGAAGCACCTTTGGAAGTTGTATGAGAAAAAAAAATAAAGCTTTTGTTGTTGGCAAATGCTCTCCGTGTGCCCTCACTTCTTTGCTGCTAGTTGGGGTGAGATGCTGAAAAGGAGAAAGGAGGTGGGGGCGGCCTCAGATTTGATGGATCCAGATGGCTTTCCAGTCTCCAACCTTACTGAGGTATCCTGATGAACCTGGGGCTGAGGGTCCTGTAATTACTTTATTCCTCCCTCATCAGAAGCCTGGACCTGGTGTTGGGGAGGGCTTCTCTGGACATCCTGCCATGATCTGTCTCCCTTAGAAGTCCCTAGGTGGAAAATTGCTACTTTTTAACCTGTCAGATTTCTGGGATAGATCACTATTTCCTTAACCTAACTTATTTTCAAAATGGTGCCTAGACATACCACTTTCTATAGGAGGGGCCTATTCTTGTTCCTTGAAAAGCAGCTGGACAGAAGGGACTTCTATGTCCCCAATTCATCGTATGGCAGAAACTGGAGTGGCCGCTCTGAGCTGCAGGTAGGAGGGCTGGGTCCTGATACAGCTCTCTGCCCCGACCACAGGGGGCATCAACCTTAGTATGATTATTAAATATGAAATGGCGTTCAGCTATTCTTTAATCTCTAATGAGGACAGAACAAGAGGGAACAGGCTGAAAAGAGGTTCAGGAGGAGGCCTGTTACAGGCTGTGACAACAGGAGGGAAGATACCAGATCTGCATAATCCATCCTCCCCCAAGTGAGGACTAATCGGCTGTGGCCAAGAGATCTGACCTTGGGAACTTTCAGGGTCTTCCCAGGGCGGCCTGCAAACACTACTTCCTTTCCTCCCCAGCTAATGATACCATCAATGTGACTGAGCTTCATTTTTTTTTAAATAGATATAGATATATATTTATATATAAAATAGTTTCTTACAAAATAAAACCAAACAAACGAAAAATGAAAACCAACTTAAAAAAAAAAAATCAACGACAATAATGGAAAGTCAAGCAGGACAGAGGTGGGCTTGAGGCCCAGGGGTGGCCCCTGGCGCTGCCCTGAGTCTGTGGGCGGGTGCGAGCTGGCGGGGCGGGGGGTCGAGGCGCTCAGTCGCCCTTCTGCTTGGGGGCTTGCACAGTCCCGTTGGCCAGAGCGGTGGTGCTGCCTGGGGAGGAGGCGGGTGGTGTCTGGGAGGGGCGCAGGTAGGTGCTGAAGAGCTTCCCGTGGAGCGGGTCGTGGAGGGAGAAGTCCTGGAACTCACCTGGAGGGGAAAGGAAAGACCTGAGGAGAAGAGGAAGAGGTCCCCGGCTCTCCTCACTGTCTCAAAGCCAAAGTACTGTCCCCTACCTCCCTGGCTGTATTCTGGCCTCGCCCTGAGGATGTCCTGATCCCCCCAAGCCGGCCACCGGCCCTGTGCTGCTGACACCCCGACCGCCCGCACGGGGCCTGCAGGGGATGACTCACAGAGGGAGAGGCCCTGGCGGGCCCCCGCCTGGCACAGCTCGGCATGCAGGGTCCTGGCAGCGGGGCGCGGCGAGCCGAGCAGCAGGTGCAGGATGGTGCTGAAGCCGTCTTTGTAGAGCAGGCGGCCGGGCCCCTTGGCCTGCTCCTCAGCCTGCTCCTCTGGCTCCTCGGCAAAGAGCTGGGAGGAAAAGGGAGGCAGGTCAAGCTCTTTCCTTGGGACATTGCCCTGCATGTCTGTCTGACAGGCTCCTCCTTTTTTGGAATTATAATGGTCATAGCTGCTTCCTTCTACCTGTTCCCAGTGAGGCCCCAGCAGAGACACTGGGACTCTGCAGTTCAGACAGTTTGGCACTGGGGTGGACACCAAGCCCCTACTAGCCAGAAGCTCCTGGGAACAGCTCACCGTGGGTGGGGTGAGCACAGCCACTCCAGGGCCGACCCCTACAACTTCCTGATACCTCAAAGGCCAGGCGAGTCAGCTCCTCCAGGCTCCTGCCCCCACTCAGAGCTGCCAATGCAAGGGCCACGTCTCGGAAGTCCACCAAACCATCGGCATCCTGGGGAGTGGGAGAGAAACTAAGGCAATGTAGGGACCAACCCCGTACCCACCCTCCTGCTCTGGATCTCGGCTCCTCGCTCTTCTCAGCAGGCAGGGGGGTGACCCCTGTCCTGGGTCTGCTTCCCCTGGAACAGTGGGCCCCAAACTCTCCAGGATTCCTGACAGTTCTCTCGGGTCATGGGTTCGCTCATATTATACCTCTTCAAGTCACCTGGTGACAACGCTCTCCTATGAAGGGATCTCCTGGGAATGATGGAATCCCTCACGTATGTTTCAGTTACCATCATTTCTGATATACAATCAGGGCATTTCAGACCCCAAGCTGGAAAAACTGGTTCTCTTCTGACTCTGGCCTATGTGGGAGAACTGGTCCAGCAAACTAATAAAAGGGGGCCACTGGCAAAATTTCTTACTAAGAAAAAAAAAAACACCTGAGGATGCCTGCTGTGCTGTATCTAGGGGGGACCAGGGCACCTGGGTTTTGGCTCTGCTCAGCTACAGGCTATGACAGGAAGCTCCTTTCAGGGACAGTCTGCCCCAGTCTGAGGAATCAGCACGTCTGGGTCACTCTCTGTCCCTTCAGAGGATGCTGAGAAGCATGGTCTGCATCTTAGATCACAAAGAACTCCTTAGGACCATTGGGGGTTGTTCATAAACACTGCGAATCATCTGAGGTTAATATAATTCAACAGGACAACCTGGCTAAGTCCCAGGAAATATATGGCTCATCAAGATTCTTGAGAAAGTTCAGGAATCCTCCAGAGAAGCTCTGAGACATTTAAAATAAATCTGCCCAAATATTACAGATACTTCTGGGTCTTAAACTGTCTAACCTGTCCAGTGTCATCTCCTCCATAAGTCACCTTCCCCACCCACTGCTCACAAGGTCATGTGATCTCCTTGTGATCTCTCACAAGGTCATCTCCAGCATGCCTCAGAAATTTATGGATCTCACTGACCATTATTTCTCCATCATTCTTTCCCACAATGACTAAAACACTGCTCCTCAATGTATAAGAAAATGCATCTCCCAGAGGACCTCAGAAGATGTCCGTCTACCAACAGTTATTAGAGCATCCAGCCTCCGCTCCAGATTGGCCATCCACACAGCCCCTGGGATACTGTCTTTAAAATTTTGAGCAACCCCGCCCCTTTACCTGCTGGAAGTAGCTAAAGGCACCAGCCACCATCTGGGAGTCAGAGAGCTGCAGCTGCTTGGCAAACTCTTCCTGACTGATCCTTCGACTCCGGCCTGGCTCTGTCCCAGCGTCTACACAGCCAGGGGACAGCCTACAAGGGAATTGCCGTCGAAGGTGCAGTGCTGACTCAGTTTTCTCCCGGAAACACCACCCACCAGCACCTTGGCCCCAGCCCCAAGAATCCTCCCAGCACAGGTACATCTGGTATTTTTCTAAGAGGTGCTCTGACTCACAGTCCCTGGAAAGCCATTCCTACCTTTGCCATTGGGGTTATTACGCATCTTTTTTTTTCCTCCTTCCTTTTACTCCATTATCTTTCAAAACATTCTTCTCATCTTCCTACTTTTTTTTTTTTTTTTTAGGACTTTTCTTCCTCCTACCCATTTTCCCTTTTCTCTTCTCCTTTTCCTCTTTCCCATACCCTCATCTCCAAGGTCACTTACCCAGCCTTCCGAAGCACTTTGCCCAGTTCCCAGAGCTGTGGCTCCAAGGCCACCTTCAGCCGGCCCACCACAATCACGGGCAAGCTCTCTACAAACTCACACTCCGTGGCTGGAATGCCCAGGGCCCTAGAGGATGAAGAGGGATGGGATGCAGGGGGAATGAGTTAGAAGATACATCTGATTCTGTTCACACATCACATTCAGTTCATCACTGATTCTGGCCTGCTGACCAGGGAGAGGAGATCAGGCCCCTTTCACTCTCCCATCGCTCACACATCAGCTATCCAATAGCCCTTCCCCCCGACCGACTGCCTCCCCTGCTACAGTTTTGCTTTGAAACCTCACTCAGCGCTCCTCCCCACTCCTGTGGTTCCTCTGCCCTGTATATCTGCTTTTAGGAAACACCCTGTGGGACACTTACTGTGCCATAACCCTCTGGACATTGTTGGCATAGAGGGTGGGGTCCCTGCTCTCCTCTGGGCTGGGGCGGTATACAGGTAGGAACTGAAACACACACAGACACAGGCTTCTCATCAGGACTTCAAAGTTAGGGGTGACCACTCCCACCCTCTTTCCCTGAAGATCCCCAGCTCAGCCGATGGCTGCTCTCCTACCCCACCCCGGGAGTCATACCTCCACATCCACGATGCTGCAGGGCTGAGAGGCTGTGAGCCAGAGGACTTTGAGTCTAAGAGAAAAGAGACCTCAGATGCTCACCAATCTCTAACTATGGGTACCCTCCAGCCCAAGGATGGGAGTGGCAAAGTTCTGCCCACTGATATAAAAATCAGCTACTAGCTGTAGTCAGCTGGATGAGTATGTAGCTGGGAGATAGAAGGGCCAGAAAGGTGGTAGGTGGGATAAGACAGCACTGCAGGGCCCTGCCAGAGAAAGAAGTATAGGTGAGGGGTTTGAGGAACCACGAGAAGGAGCAAGCCTGGTGCTGTGGATAACCGAGAGAGAAAAGGTTGCAAAGTGAGTCAAAAGGCACCATAACCACAGCAGGAATGATTAGCAGGGATAGCTGAGGGCACTTTCTGATGATATCTCAGGAGATCAGAACAAAACAAAGGGATATGGGCAGCCCCTTCTCTAGAGTTCTCTCAGTTCCAGGATGAACAAGGGCGATTCACCTCGTCTGGAGGGCAGAAGACGGGCCGTGAATTCTGGTGGTCCCCACTCCCCACCCTCACCCCCAGGAATACCACTACTCACACTCCAGGGCCCCTCCAAGCCCAGCTGGTAGTGTCCTGTGGGAGAAGCGGAGGTGAGAGGAGAAAAGCATTACTTTTCTTCCCTGACCTGACTAATCCTCCCCGAGCAGAGGCCCGCGCGCCGACCCAGCCCCACCTCCACACACATAGCTCGTGGCAGCACCAGCAGTTTTCACTGACTCGCATTCAGGGTGGACTTGGGCCTCCCTCCCCGAGACGACGACTTACCAGACTGTTGGGGTAGCGGATGAGGACAGGCTGCACAGGCACCCCCGCGATGAAGGCTCCTAAATCCCATTTCCACCCCCACCCCCAAGGCAGAGGTTAGTGCATGGAGGCAGCTGGAGGGCATGGAGTACAGGGGTCTGGATCAGCTCCACAAGGAAATCTGGCTGTGCTCCATTTCATTTATAATTTCCTCTGACTCCTGGAGACTTTCCAGTGTCAGCTAGGAGGTTCTCTATCTCCCTCCCTCCCCCACCCCGCCACTTTTCCTGGGTTATTCCAGAGTCCCTCTCCATATATGGGGCTCCTTTCCTACAGCCCTCCCATCTACTGCTGCTTTATTCACCTGGTTTGAATTTCAGCAGAGCCTTCTTGTTGGAACAGGTACCCTCAGGAAAGAACAGTACCTGGTGGGGTGGGGATCAAGAGACCAGAATGAGGTGGGTGGAAGAGGAGAAGAGGCAAGAGAAGCCTCCTCAGGAGCACATAAAATATGAGGACGTCCTCCGACCTTTGACCCACCTGAGGCCACTTGCCTCCGGAGGTAGCCCGCCTTCGGACCTCTTCCACCACTCTGCGCCGAGAGGCTGGGTCATGCCTGGACACTAGGATGGCTTGGTTGAAGCGAAGAAGGGCTGGGGTAAAGACAGAAGACAAGGAGTCACTTGGTTCTTCCCCAGGGGCACTGATACCAGAGCTCCCTGCTCCCTTCTAAGAACAGAGCTCAGAATCTAATAGGCTGCTTCACAAATAGTATTAATTTGCATTTCATTTGCCAGCATCAGTCGATATTGCTTCTAACTTCCCCCTTCTCCACCTGGGACCAGTTCTCTCCAGAGTCTTTCTTTGCCCAGAGTAGCCATCTCTCCCCTTCACTCCTCTTAATCTCTCACCTCCAATGACGGGAACGGAAAGGTTCTCAGCTCGAGACACAACCTTGGGCAGGTCACAGGGCAGCAGAACAATGGGGTCAAAGAAAGTAGAGTGAGGGGCGGCAACCAGGACGGGCGCTTGAAGGCGAGAGGCCCGCTGGCCCCGAACTCGAATCCGGAGGAAACCCAGCAGGAAAAAGAGCAGGCGGCTGAGGCCCAGCACCCCATGGTGGCACACAGTCCTGCAGGGCAAAGCTGGGCATCAGTGGAGGCAGCTATCCTGACTTTCATTCATCCCCAAGCTCAGGCACCCAGGAAAGCAGGTGCCCTTCTTCTGCCCTCTATTACCTGGCCAAGAGGCTAAAGTCTCTCGTTAGTCGGGGACATATCCACGTGCCTTGTTTAGAGTTAAGGTCCTGGGTACCAGGGTCTGAGCTTGGCTGACTCATCTCACCTACCCAGGTTGGGTAGGAGAATTTCAGAACCCTCCCTCATCCTCTTCTCAAAGAGGGAGCAGAATGGATAGCAGGGAAGAGAAAGGAGAAATTGGGTCTCCGGGGGCTGATCCCTCACTTACTTCCTCCATCCGGTAATTGGCTCCTGAAGCTGCTCCTCAGTAAGACCAGCGACTTGCAGCCAGGCAAAGGGCCAGAGGAGAAAGAGGACAATAAAGGCCAGAAGCACTCGGATGGGGGCCAGAAGTGCCCCCAGGAGGCAGAACTGCAGAGGGTGGGAGAGAAGGGCCACTTCAGGGCTGTGAGATGCGCCTTAGAGGCTTCCCTCCCCCACAAGGATGGACCCAGGAGCAGAGGTCCATCACCCCACCCCTGTGGATCAGAAGACGAGTAGTGTGGGAACAGGAGATGGGACTGGAACCCAAGGTGGGAAGAAGATACCAATAAGGGGAAGAGGATAAAAGATTAATAGGATCAGGGGCCTCACTTTCATGTCTCTCAGTTGGCCCTACAAAATTAAAAGGCTGTTAAGAGGAGTCAAGAATAACCAGTGTCAAAGGGCCCAGCACTGTGTCTGGTGTAGAGTAGGCTAGAGACAGATCCTCCCCCCCCAACCCTCTTCCATAAATAGATCCCACGCCCAGCAGAAACCAGGTGCATAGTCCTTTTCACCGTGGGCCTGGGAGGTAGAGGCCGGAAAACAGAGAGAGGTCCACTTTTCAGATCGAGGCCAGTCTCTAGCCCTGCACAGCCGCACGCCCCCAGTTCTAGGAACTGGGGGGAGAAAGAGAGTTCGGCCTTACTCCACAAGGCAGGGGTTGCCAGGGTGACTGCAGGGGCTGCCCTGGGGAACGTGCAGGTAAACAAACCGAGCTCCAGGAGCCGACCTCGGGGGAGATGAAGGCAACGGAAACCTTGGACACTCCTCACACCATCCCGCAGCTCCCCCAGGCCCGCGCGGCCCTCCACTTCCTGTAGCCAACCCCCTTCTTCACTTCCCTCCCCGCCCCCACCAGGAGGTGCTGCAGTGCGCGTGGAGGAGAGGGTAGAGCCAAGTGGGGGTGCTGAAAGGGCAGGGGGTGCAGGTTCCTGGCCCAGCAACCTCTTCCAAGTCAGAGCCTCGGAGAAGCACTCAGCACGCCTCTGCCCCCACCCCCGCTCTTCGTAGCCTCCAACTCCCTTCTACCCATCTGCATCCGCAGGATGTAATCCGCAGTCTCCAGGGTGCTCCATCTCCCCCACCCCTGGGTCCCCTGCAGTCCTCCAGGCTCACCTAGTCCATTCTCACACACCTTCAGCTTGCCTATCGCCCAAGCCCGCGTCCTCTCCAGGGCTCCTTGACCACCCCCGCCGCCCCCACGTGCGCACCCCGGACTCCCCGCCCGGCTAGCCTCTCACCCACCTCCTTCCTGGATCTCCATCCCCATCTGCGTCAAGGCTCTAAAAGGCCTCCTTTTTCTATCCGCCCGAGTCCTCCGGGCGCCCCCCGCCCACACCTTACCTTAACCCTCTGGAGGCGGGAGAGATGTAACTCGTGCACGAAAGGGTTGGGGGGCGCTGGGGGTCCGGGGGTAGGGTCGAGGGGGGCCCAGTCCCCCGGACTTCCCTGGCTCATAGCGGCGGGAGAAGGTGGGAGGGCGGGCGCCCCGGCCCGGCCCCGGCCCAGCCCCGGGCCCCTCTTTGCAGAGCAGCGGCTGCGCCTGCAGCGGCGGTGGCGCTCTGGCCGCGGCCCCGCCTGGTGCGGGGCGCCGAGGGGCGGGGAGCAGGCGGCGCGGCCGGGCCCGCGTTGTCAGGGAGCCGGCCGAGGGGCGGGGCTTCCAGCGCCCGGGTGCCCCTGCTCCTCCGCGACCGCAGCCGCGTCCGCAGCCCCTCGGGCCATTGTTACGAGGCTGCGGGTTGCGGGAGCGCGATGTCCGCCTGCGGGTTGCCCCCTGGCCTGGCCATCTGGGAGTTCCTCTGGGAAGACTCGGCCTCCGCCTCCCCGCAGGCCTCCGGCTCGGAGCCGGTTTAGGGCCGCGGGGAGCGAGCGAAGCGGAGAACGCCCTACGACCCCGCCCGGGCGTGGAGGTCACCCTGCAAGCGCAGATAGGGTGGGGCCCTCCGGCGGGTGAGCGCGGAAGGGTGGGCGCGCAGTGCGCGAAGGCCCGCAGCTCCCGTGCGACGCGGGCCCGAGCTGTCCCGGCGGGCTCCCGGGCCCCATCCATCTCTCGGAGGCCGACCACCTTTCCTTCCTGGTCGTGTCGACGCCATCGCGCGTGAACTTGAGCGCTCGCGCCCTCTGGCGGCCGCCTTATGTCTCACAGCTCGGCGTCCGCGTACTACCTGCCTTAGGCAGGGCTGCTGTCGGTTGTAAGGACTCCTTGAGCCATGCAGACTCGGGTCACAAACTCATAAGAGCCCAACTAGACCTGGCTAGGGACGGGCAGTGAGAACCTGGAAAGCTGGGTTACGTGTCTCTTTTTCCTGTCTTTCTATTTCTTTCTTCCGCTCTCCACTGCTTGAGAGGACAAAGGAATACCCTTCATCCCCAAACTCCAAACTATCTTGTTCAGTTCAATCGCTCAGTCGTGTCCGACTCTTTGCGACCCCATGAATTGCAGCACGCCAGGTCTCCCTGTCCCTCACCAACTCCCGGAGTCCACCCAAACCCATGTCCATCGAGTTAGTGATGCCATCCAGCCATTTCATCCTCTGTCGTCCCCTTCTCCTCCTGCCCCCAATCCCTCCCAGCATCAGGGTCTTTTCCAATGAGTAAACTCTTCGCATGAGGTGGCCAAAGTATTGGAGTTTCAGCTTCAGGATCAGTCCTTCCAGTGAACACCCAGGGCTGATCTCCTTTAGGATGGACTGATTGGAGCTCCTTGCAGTCCAAGGGACTCTCAAGAGTCTTCTACACCACCACAGTTCAAAAGCATCAATTTTTCGGGCTCAGCCTTCTTCACAGTCCAACTCTCACATCCATTCATGACCACTAGAAAAACCATAGCTTTGACTAGATGGACCTTTGTTGACAAAGTAATGTCTCTGCTTTTCAATATGCTGTCTAGGTTGGTCATAACTTTCCTTCCAAGGAGTAAGAGTCTTTTAATTTCATGGCTGCAGTCACCACCTGCAGTGATTTTGGAGCCCAAAAGAATAAAGTCTGACACTGCGTCCACTGTCTCCCCATCTATTTCCCATGAAGTGATGGGACCAGGTGCCATGATCTTAGTTTTCTGAATGTTGAGCTTTAAGCCAACTTTTTCACTCTCCTCTTTCACTTTCATCAAGAGGCTTTTTAGTTCCTCTTCACTTTCTGCCATAAGGATGGTGTCCTCTGCATATCTGAAGTTATTGACATTTCTCCTGGCAATCTTGATTCCAGCTTGTGCTTCTTCCAGCCCAGCGTTTCTCATGATGTACTCTGCATATAAGTTAAATAAGCAGGGTGACAGTATACAGCCTTAATGTACTCCTTTTATCCTGGAAAACTCATAAACTGTTGTCATCAGATAGTGGTGAGATTAGGGAATTGGGTAGACTTTGAGATCCACACCCAGTGACACAATCAGAAAGATAATTCCTGTGACAGAAAAGAAAGAAAAGCCTCATTGCTTTTGGAAAGAATTTGCCTTCAGTTCACCCTGCTTTAGGGCCCTCTCCTTTGTCAATCACCATTTCTTGAGGGTAATGGAAACAATGGCAGGTCAATGGGCTACTGGGTCACTGAGTAATATTAATCCTTTACTGAAAGGGAGACCAGGCAAAAGTCAGGAGTCACTTCTAGCTAGACCCCGTTCCCTCCCTTCTTGCCCCATAATTTACCCACTTACATTCCTGCCTCTGTCTTTGTGTCAGCTACAAATTGGCGCTTGCCAATGGTATTAGCCACCTGCCTTTGTCGATATTAAATCCTGTGCTGCTGTAGCAGCTGACCTTCAGCACATCCTGAGTGGAGTTAAGGGTGGAAAGTGAGGCAGTGTGTGCTCCAGGGAAACTGGTGGAACAGGTTTTTAGGTAGGTAGATATTTTCAGGAACTTATTTTATGATCCCAACCCTTGCATCTTCTCATATCTAGAAAAGCACTAAATCCTTCATAGTGACATCAGCTCCTAGCAGAAAACCTTTTGTAAGTTAAGTGCTTGATTGCATTGAACTCCCCTTTCACCAGAATCACATACAATGACCGCCTCCCACTGCCTCTCTGGAGCAGTTTCTCAGAGCTATCTGAGGTGCTGTCTCCTGGGCTGCAGTCCTGATTCTTCCTCAAATAAAACTTAACTCTCAGTTCTCATGTTGTGCATGTTTTTGAGTCGCCACTTAGGAGAGCAGCCAGCATTCTCAGAGAAATAAAAGGCTATCCTAGGCAATATTTATTTCTTATATATTTTTAGAGATGATTCCATATCTTTAATTTTAGCAATTTACTTTTTCACCTTTTTTGAGATATTAATGCCATATATGTAAGTTTAAAGTGTACAATGTGATTATTAGATACAGATATACATTTTACCTATTATTTAAGGGAAACCAGGTTCTGTGTGTCTTGGTTTTTCTAAAGTAGCTGCAATATTTTTATAATTTCATTTTTTTCAATTAAGGCAATTCATTAAAAACAATTGCACATAAGTTGGAGAAGGCAATGGCAACCAACTCCAGTACTCTTGCCTAGGAAGTCCCATGGACGGAGGGCCCTGGTAGGCTGCAGCCCATGAGGTCGCTGAGAGTCGGACACGACTGAGCAACTTCCCTTTCACTTTTCACTTTAATGCATTGTAGAAGGAAATGGCAACCCACTCCAGTGTTCTTGCCTGGAGAATCCCAGGGACAGGGGAGCCTGGTGGGCTGCCGTCTATGGGGTCGCACAGAGTCGGACACGACTGAAGTGACTTAGCAGCAGCAGCACGTAAGTTGCTTTTTATGCTTCTAATATTTTCAGTTTAGTTCAGTTGCTCAGCACTGAGCATGCCAGGCTTCCCTGTCCTTCACCATCTTCTGGAGCTTGCGCAAACTCAACTCCATCGAGTCGGTGATGCTATCCAACCATTGCGTCCTCTGTCATCCCCTTTTTCTCCTGCCTTCAATCTTTTCCAGCATCAGGGTCTTTTCCAATGAGTCAGTTCTTCACATCAGGTGGCCAAAGTATTGGAGCTTCAGCTTCAGCATCAGTCCTTCCAGTGTATATTCAGGACTGATTTCCTTTAGGATTGACTGGTTGGATCTCCTTACAGTCCAAGGGACTTTTAAGAGTCTTCTCCAACATCACAGTTCAAAAGCATCAATTCTTGGGCACTTAGCCTTCTTTATATATATATATATATATATATACTTTTTCCATTTATTTTTATTAGTTGGATGCTAGCCATTTCACAACATTGCAGTGGGTTTTGTCATACATTGACATGAATCAGCCATGGAGTTACATGTATTCCCCATCCCGATCCCCCCTCCCACCTCCTGCTCCACCCGATTCCTCTGGGTCTTCCCAGTGCACCAGGCCCGAGCACTTGTCTCATGCATCCCACCTGGGCTGGTGATCTGTTTCACTATAGATAATGTTCATGCTGTTCTCTCGAAACATCCCACCCTCGCCTTCTCCCACAGAGTCCAAAAGTCTGTTCTGTACATCTGTGTCTCTTTTTCTGTTTTGCATATAGGGTTATCATTACCATCTTTCTAAATTCCATATATATGTGTTAGTATACTGTAATGTTCTTTATCTTTCTGGCTTACTTCACTCTGTATAGCACTTAGCCTTCTTAATGGTCCAACTCTCACGTCCATACATGACTACTGGAAAAACCATAGCATTGACTAGATGGACCTTTGTTGGCAAAGAAATGTCTCTGCTTTTTAATATGCTGTCTAGGTTTGTCATAGCTTTTCTTCCATGGAGCAAGTGTCTTTTAATTTCATGGCTGCAGTCACCATCTGCAGTGATTTTGGAGCCCAAGAAAATAGTCTGTCACTGTTTCCCCATCTATTTGCCGTGAAATGATGGGACCAGATGCCATGATTTTCACTCTTTGAATGTTAGGTATTAAGCCAATTTTTTCACTCTCCTCTTTCACCTTCATTAAAAGGTTCTTTAGTTCCTCTTTGCTTTCTGCCATAAGGGTGGTGCCATCTGCATATCTGAGCTTATTGATATTTCTCCTGGCAATCTTGATTCCAGCCTGTGCTTCATCCAGCCTGGCATTTTGCATGATGTACTCTGTGAAACTCTAGAAGTTTTACCCTTCTGTAACTCTAGAAGTTAAATAGGCAAGGTGACAATATACATGCTTGATGTGTTCCTTTCCCAATTTGGAACCAGTCCATTGTTTTATGTCTGGTTCTAACTACTGCTTCTTGTCCTGCATACAGATTTCTTAGGAGGCAGGTAAAGGTGGTCTGGTATTCCCATCTCTTAAAGAATTTTCCACAGTTTGTTTGTGATCCACACAAAGGCTTTAGTGTAGTCATTGAAGCAAAAGTAGATGTTTTTCTGGAACTCTCTTGCTTTTTTTATGACCCAGTGGATGTTGGCAATTTGATCTCTGGTTCCTTTGCCTTTTCTAAAGTGAAGTGAAGTCGCTCAGTTGTGTCCAACTCTTTGCGATCCCATGGATTGTAGCCTACCAGGCTTCTTTGTCCATGGGATTTTCCAGGCAAGTGTACTGAAGTGGGTTGCCATTTCCTTCTCCATGCCTTTTCTAAACCCAGCTTGAATATCTGGAAGTTCCTGGCTCACGTATTGTTGAAGCCTAGCTTGGAGAATTTTGAGCATTACTTTGCTAGTGTGTGAGACGAGTGCAATTGTGCAGTAGTCTGAGCATTCTCTGGCATTGCCTTTCTTTGGGATTAGAGTGAAAACTGACCTTTTCCAATCCTGTGACTGCTGCTGAGTTTTCCAAATTTGCTGGCATATTGAGTGCAGCACTTTAACGGCATCATCTTTTAGGATTTGAAATAACTCAGCTGGAATTCCATCACCTCCACTAGCTTTGATTGTAATGCTGCTTCCTAAGGACCACTTGACTTCGCACTCCAGGATGTCTGGCTCTAGATGAGTGATCACATTATTGTGGTTATCTGGGTCATTAAGATCTCTTTTGTGTAGTTCTTTTGTGTATTCTTGCCACCTCGTCTCAGTATCTTGTGCTTCTTTCAGGTCCATGCCTTTTCTGTCCTTTATTGTGCCCATCTTTTCATGAAATGTTCCCTTGGTGAAGATCAAAGTCTAGTTGAAATTGACTCATCTGGCATCTTGGACCCATTTGAGTCTTATCAGTTTCTGTTGTGTCCTTGGGCTTTGTCATTCTTTCAAACAGTGTGCCTTGCCTCCTTCCCTCCTGTTTCAGCTTGACTGGGGAAGGATCTGCATCTAACCCCCTTCAGTTGGTGGCAGAATTAATTTTCTTGAGGCTGTAGAATTCATGGCAGTTGATTCTTATAGCCAGTGCCAGAGAGAGAGAGAATCTCTGACCTCCAGGCTCTCTTTTAGGTTAGCCCACCCAGGACAATACTGCCTTTGATTAACTCAAAATCAACTAATTAGGGATTGTGGTCCTTAACTACCTCTGCAAAATCCATTCACTTTTTTGTTATGATGTAACATAATCACGTGAATGATAGCGCATCACCTTTGCCATATTCTGCTGTTAGAATCAAGTCAGGACATGTGCAGTCAGGAGGAAGGGATCATAAGGCCACCCTAGAGTGTGCTTACTATAGACACTAAGTGATTTTGGGTTCATTGCGAAACATACTGGATATCCAGTATGTTTCACTGTAGTGGGGAAATATACTTATTTTTCCTGTAAAAGTAAAATTTTTCTCTCATTCAGAATTTATTGTTTAACCATCTCACACTCACAATTATTGTTCTGTCACTAAGTCATGTAGAGCTCTCTGCAACCCCATGGACCGCAGCATGCCAGGCTTCCCTGTCCTTCACTAGATCACACTCACAATTACAATGAGCTATACTGAAATGCAGATGTAAACAAAAGCTCTTAGAGCATAACAAAAACAACATTAAGTAGAGTGAGTTCTAGAACTATTTCAAGAGCGAATTCCCTAAAGAAGGTCATTTGAGTTAGATCTTGATATATAAGTAGTGGTTTGTAAAGAAGCTGGGAAAGAACAGGTCAGACAGAAAAGGAGCACTTACTCTGGGACAGGAGAAAGTTAATGAGGGTTTGAACACACCCACGTGGTCAGACTGCTGGGAGATTGGGGGCAGAGGTGGAGACTGAAAGATATTGTGCAAAACTGTTAAAGCAGTCTAAATGATTTGTGTTTGTTCCTACCTCTAGTAAAGAGTAAGCTTTAGTCAAATAAGGACACAGCAGCAGTGGAAGTTCTATCAGTTCAGTTCAGTTGCTCAGTTGTGTCCAACTCTTTGCAACCCCATGAATTGCAGCATGCCAGGCTTCGGAAGTTCTATAGACATCTGCATAGTAATACATATAATCGCACATTTTGTGTGACTGTAACCTCACTGTAAACGGACCATGATCTCAGACTTCCAGCCTCCAGAACTGTGAGAACATACCTTTCTGTTTCCTAAGCCATCCTTGTTATTTTGTTCTGGTGCCTGAACTAAGACACCCTTATCATATTGTTTATCACAAATCTGCTATTTAAACCTGAGACTATGTCCTACCCAGGGGCTGGAGACAAGAAGGGTGCTTGAAGTAATCTGAGATGATGCTGAACCATTGCAAACTTACTTTCTAAACAAATGAGAGTTGGTAATTGTGTAACTGGGAGTTTTTTGAGTTAAATTCCATGCAGAATATGGTGTTCATCAAAGGATAAATAATAAAAATGTCCAACTTGTAGTTTAAATAAATATTTTTAAAACTCAAAAGTAACCTTAGCAATTGTTTAAAACTTGGACCCATAGGGTATTTTTTTTGGAGGAGTATTTTATCTTTGACATTGTTCAGAATTGCTGGAGCATAGTGATAATAAACTACTGAGTAATTTTTGGCTGGTTTTATTATTGTTTTTAAATTTTCTACAGACAATGCATACTTTTGTTGCCTACACGTGGGGCTGACCCTGTCTAGCAACCTGCTTTTGGTTCCCTACTGACTCCGTGATCTCTTGGTGCTTATTTCACAGATTAAGAATGACTGGTCTAGTTTGGGAGACTTGCAATATTTGGGGTTGACATGATTTAAACATATTCATTGTGAGGCATCAGCCAAATCCAGGTGGGACTGTCTAGTAGACCTTTAATAATGTGGATCTGGGGCTCAGAGATGGAGATAAAGATTCTGGAGTAGTCTATGCATCTGGTAGAGAAATCAAAATTAGGAGTGTGGGATCAGATGTATTTCTATTGCTTCAGAGGTGCCTTAAATCAAGAAAGAATTCTTCTGATCATTATCTTTTCTGTTTTCAATCTAGTAAAATAAATATTTATTAAGCTACACCTGTGGATGGTGCAGTGGTAGAATTCACCTGCCAATGTAGGAGATGCAAGAGACTGGTTCAATCCCTGGGTCAGGAAGATCCCCTGGAGTAGGAAGTGGCAACCCACTCCAGTATTCTTGCCTGGAAAATTCCATGGGATGAGGAGCCTGGAGGGCTACAATCCATGGGGTCACAAAGAGTCAGACATGACTGAGCCAGTGAGGACACACATGCATCTATCAGACACCATGCTATCTATCTGTCTATACCTGGGTGTGTTGGACACAGGCTCTATTGTGATTGTGGAAATTGAATTCCAGATTCCCAGTTCTGTCTTATTCTTCAGTCAGGCTTTATATTGAACCATTTTACACAATCTCAATAAGCAAGAAGTTCATTCAATACCAAGGCAGATTCTCTTTTTAAGGTAGCTAACAGGTGGGACTTCTCGTTGATAGGGACAGCACAGTTGTGATGTCTTCATTTTAGGTTCACACAGAATGTCCTTGGAGTGATTAGAGACTGGAAAAAAGAGTCACAGTTAAACTTTAACATATTCAAGAATATTCAAGATAGGTTTGAGATGAGAAAAAAAGTTTCAAAAGGGGAGCTTACTGCTTAAGGGCACATGTGAGCAAGGGAAAAGAGGTGATTCCATCTCTGTGGTCCTGAGTGTACCATAGTGCTGAGTGTACCTATGTTTAATAAATGTTTTCTGGTGTTTGAGAGTCTCAAATTTTTAATAAATCAATAATTGATGCAGATCTCAGACATCTCCTGTTCCTCCACGAGTCACTTAAATCCAGGGACCTGGAATAATGGCCATCAATCACTATACCTGAGTGACTATGCTGAGATCTGCATTCACAGTGAGCTTTAGAGAATACTAGGCCACTACATAGAAGAATATCTTTGGCATTTATGCAGATACCATTGCCATCTGAGCAGCCAGCCTTGGTGTTATATTTGCATTAATTCTTCCTGAAAATAATGGTATAAATTTGAGTTGCTAGAGTGAGACTGGTTCAGAATAAAGTAAACAGTCTTAAATTTGGCATCACCCAATAGTTACTGCTGTCTGGTCACTCCTTTGCTTGAGGCACATACCCCTACTCTTCCTCACGTCCCCCTGTCTAGTGTTGGCTGTTCCGGCAGCCACTCCCTTCTATTAATACCATCCTAAGCTTGTCAGTTTTCTGGTGATAACCAAAAGTTCTGTTTCTTGCCTTCTTTTTCACTTAGAAATACCATTTAAATTTTGATGAACTATGTAAGAACTAGCTTAATTAATTGATTAATGGGAAAGAATTAGGTTAGGTACTGTATGAGGTGGTTGTGGAATGTGTGAAGAGGCAAAGCAAAGCTTGCATTCAACATCATCATATCCATTAGGCCTAGCACAGTGTCTGATGGAAAGTACTTCGTAATTATTACTGTTGGCTAAATGCATAGTAGTATTTATTGCTTTTTCATGCCAGAGTTTGAAAAATTCTCTTGTTGGCTTACAATCAGAAGACATAAAATAGAATATAAATGATCAAAGAATTAGAGGCATAGGAATCAAGATGGCAGAATAGGAGGACATGGATTTCACCTTCCATCACAAACACATAAAAAATCCATCTGTATGTGGAACAGTTCTCACTGAAAACTACCTGGGACTAGCAGAAAGCTTGCTTGCTTCCATAGCAGAGCGGGGGAATTCCTTGGTGGTCCAGTGGTTAGGACTTTCTGTTTTCACTGCTGAGGCCTGGGTTCAATCTTTGGTCCGGAAACTAAGACCCACAAGCCACACAATGCAGCCAAAACAAAAATAAACAAAACCAACAAAGCAGGGTGGAAAAGGCAGATCGAAAACCATGTGGCTGGCCGACTGGTTTCAATGACCACCCTGGCACATCCCGCAACCTGAACCAAGTGAATGCTTCAGCACCGCTCGCCTTGCGTTGCGGCTCCACACTGGAGTGACGGTTCCCATAACCGAGCAAAAACCCTGGCCATGAGGTGCTGCGGTGGCTCAAATCCTAAGCAGAGTCTGAACAGGGAGGGGCAGCCATTGCTGGTGACTGTACGGCGGCCCATCAGAAGCAGACACGTCTCTGACGGTGGCTAGACCGCCACACTCCATGCCGCACTCTCCATGAATACCCACACTGGCCCCTCCTTACTCTAACATTGCTCCGCTCTGAGGCTGAGGGTGCTGTCGTTGGGAGGAAGCAGAACATACACTTACAGAAGACAGAGCCAGCTGGGACCAGACCCTCAGGGTTTCAGCTCCAGAAACTTGGGACCTGACCCCGCCCCGATAGGGTAGTGACAGCCACTAAAGAGAGGGGCAGAACCGCCTCCCCCCGGCCCAGACCCTAGCCCTTCCATCGCCAGCCCCATCTTCCACCAAGGTGACCGCTGCCAGCATACCCTGAGAAAAGATGTGACTCAAATCCTCTCTCACCAAAGCCATTGGGCACAAACAGACTGTATAGAGAAGTTCCTGTATAAGGACCCCCTTCAAGACTAACAGTTAACTGTTTCACCTAATTTCATAGAGTCAGAGAAAGATGAAAAAAAAAAAAAAATGAGAATAGGGAGGGCAGGGGAATGAATGATGGAGTTCAGACGATTTTTCAGGCAATGAAACTACTCTGTACGATACTAAGATGGTAGATACATGTCATTATAAAAAGATTAAAAAATGGTACATGCTCAAAAAAAAAAAAAAGAAAAGAAAACAAGAATTTTTTTCAATTGAAAGCACAAGAGAAAAGCCTTGAAAAAATAAACTAATGAAACAAATAAATGATTTACTAACTAAATAATTCAAAGCATTAGCAATAAGAATTCTAACTGAATTGGGGAAAAGAATAAATAAACACAGCAATTATTTTAACAAGGATCTAGAAAACGTAAAAAAGAATCAGTGAGAGCTGAATATAGAAGCTGAACTGAACTGAAACACGCTAGAAGGAATAAACAGGAGACTAGGTAATATAGAAGAACACATAAGTGATTTGGAAGATAGAATAATGGAAACCAGAATAGCAGAAAGAAACAACAACAACAAAAAAAAATGGAAAGAGTTTAAGGGATCCTTGGAAACACATCAAACATATCAACATCTATATGGGACCCAGAAGGAGAAAAGAGAGACAGAGTGGAGTCGAAAATTTATTCAATGACATTAGAACTGAAAACTTCCCAAGCCTAAGGAAGGAAACAGATGTGCAGGTATAGGAAGCACAGAGGGTTGTAAATAAAATGAACACAAACAGATGCATACAAAGACGCATCATAATCAAAACGGCAAAAGTTAAGACAGAATCTTAAAGGCAGCAAGAGAAAAACTAAAGCCATACATAAGGGAATCCCATAAGGCTAAGCAGAAACTTTGCAGACCAAGAGGGTCACCTCAGATACCTGTCAGAATGGCCACCATCAAAAAATCTACAAATAAATTCTGGAGTGGGTGTAGAGAAAAGGGAACCCTAGTACACTGTTGGTGGGATTGTAAAATGGTGCAGCCACTATGGAAAACAGTTTGGAACTTCCTCAACAAACTGACAATAGAACCACCATATGATCGAGCAATTCCACTGCTGGGTATACATCTGAAGACAGTGAAAACTCAAATCTTTTTGCTTTCATTTTTAAAACGAATTTATTTTTAATTGAAGCATAGTTGATTTACAATGTTTATTAGTTTCTGATGTACAGCAAAGTGATTCAGTTACATACGTTCTTCATACTCTACTGAGGGACATAGGTTTTGGTATTGTAAATAAAGTTGCTCTGAACATTCACATACATGTTTCTGTGTAGATGTAAATTTTCACTTCTCTGGGACAGATGCCTAGGAGTGTGATTGCTGGTGGGGTTGTATGTTTAGCTTTATAAGAAGCTGCCTAACTGTGGCTGCCCTTTTTACATTTGCACAAGCAATGTACAAGAGATCCAGTTATTCCACATATCCTCATTAGCATTTGGTCTTGTCGCTATATTTTATTTTAGCTCTTCTAGTAGATGTGTGGTCATATCTTATTTTGGTCTAAATTTGCATTTCTCTAGTGACCAGTGATGATGAACATCTTTTCTGTTGTTGGTTTTTAATCTTTCATCAAAGACTTCTTTCTTCTGAACCATAATAACTGACCGAGACCACATGTTCATTTTTAAGCTTGGTCCTGATGAAAATCCCTCCTCTCTTTACTCTCCATGGGAGGTGGCTATTTTTCATAAAAGTCTTTGCATCCCCCTTTGCTCCAGCACTACCTGGGGTGAACACCAATAAGGCTATTAATGACAAATAATTTTCTGAATAGAAGCCTGTGTTTGGAGACATTGCCTACAGGTGACAAACATTGTTACAGTGAAAGAATTAGTTGGTACGTGTTCTGAATACATTATCTCTAGATGTTTTTGATTTTAACTAGATTTCATTTTTTGTTGTTTTGTTCAGTTGCCAAGTTGTGTCCAACTCTTCGAGACCCCATGGACTGCAGCATGCCAGGTGTCCCTCTCTCCCATCATCTCCTGGGGTCTGCCCAAGTTTATGTCCAGAGGTTATTTTATACTGTAGGGCACAGATCCGCCTCAGTGAGAAGCTCCGTGATGTAATACTTGGGAGTTAATCTTTAGAATGAGTCCAGTATACATTGAATTCCTGGTTTTGCCATTTCTGAACTTGGTGACTTTGGGCAAGTTATTTAAACTCTCTAAGCATTAGTTTTCTCATACAGAAGATGCGGATAATAATGGCAATTACCTCATAGGATTTTTCTGAAGATTATCTGTTTTAGTCATCTATGGTTGTGTTACATGTTATCCCAAAGCTTAGTCCAACAAGAATTATTTATTTCTCATGATTCCGTGGGTTGACTGGTGCTACAGATTGAATGTTTGTGTTCCTTCAAAAATTCGTGTGTTACAGCCCCAGCCTTCAGTGTGCTAGTATTAGGCAGTGGGGAATTTGGGAGGTGATTAGGTTATAAGGGCAGAGCCTTCATGAATGGGATTAGCACCCTTAGAAAAGAGACCCTGGTGAGCTCTCTTGCCCCTTCCACTATGTGAGGACACAATAAGAAGGCAGCTGAATATGATCCAGGTTCAGGCTCTTACTAGACACCAAATTTTGATCTTGGGCTTACCAGTCCCCAAAACTGTTATGTCTCTTTAGACATTATTTCTATGCCACATTTTTCTTTTTTAAAAGGTCTAGGCCAAGCATTTTGTAAAATTCTCAGGTTCTTGATTGTTTATTTCTTCATGATGCCACATCATTTGTTTTTCTCTCCCCTGTATTTCCTGTACACATCATTGGGAGGTTTAGAGGCTTGGTTATATTCATTTTAATAGTTTTGACAAGTTAATCATAGTTAATGTTGTGTATTTGATATTGTGTCACCTAAGGAAACAATAATGTCAGGTTGTTCCAGTGTTAGTGAGAGTTAAGATGGTGAATACTAGATCACATATTTTCATCTTTATAATCAGTAACTAATCAGTAGTTTTAGATCACTTAGTTATTGCTGCATAACAAACCATCTCAAAATTTAGTGGCTTAAAACAATGATTATTTAGCTCATGATTCTGGGGATTTGAAATCTGAGTTTAGAAAGCAGCTCTCCTGGTTTCAGTTGGACTTCCCCATTTATCTGTGGTCAGCTGTGGGTTGGCTAGGTGGCCCCGCTCCAGGGAGTTGATGCACTGTTGCCAGTGACACCTTAAGTCTCTCGGTAGGCTAGCCTGCATTATTCTCATGACACTGGTAGGGGTCCAACAAAGCAAGTGGAAATATGTGAGGACTAGGCTAGGAACTGACATACTGTCACTTCCACATTCCATAGATCAAAACAAATCACAAGTCCAGTTGAGACGCATGAAAGTGGAAATGTTAGTCATTCAGTTGTGAGTGACTCTTTGCAACCCCATGGACTGTATATAGCCCACCAGGCTCCTCTGTCTATGGAATTCTCCAGACAAGAATACTGGAGTGGGTAGCCATTCCCTTCTCCAGGGGATGTTCTTGACTCAGGGATGAAACCTGTGTCTCTAGCATTTCAGGCAGATTCTTTACTGTCTAAGCCATCAGGACTCAGTTGAGATGTATAGGATAGGGAAAATAGACTCCATCTCTTTATAGGAGACCATCAAAGTCACATTGCAAGAGGTTTGGTTACAGGGGAAAAACTGGGACCATTTTTTAACATCCACTGGTGATTCCCACCTGAATCAGTTATCACATTGTGCCAAAAGAGTGATTTCTTAATAATTTCTTCTATATTTTCTCTCTAGCATTCATCTTTAAAAAGTCTTCCTTTATTTTCCTTTCCTCTCACTTTTAAGCATTATTATAGATAACATTTAAATCATTATGTAAAAAACATATATTCATAACAATTCAAGCAATACAGAAACACCTAAAGTAGGAAGTGAAAACCTTCTGTAGTCCTACTTTCTAGAGGACCCCATTGTTACAATTTTGTATACATTCTTTCATATGTATATATAAATTTGTATAATATGTATGGGATACAAAAATGAGATCTTACTTTACACAACACTCAGATTTCAAATATTTTTGAAATATCAAAATAAGCATCTTAAACTAATTAAACTACTAATTAAAAACAACAAAGTGGCAAAACACTTTCCTCAAAACTTTTTTTTCTTCCTACATTCTTTGCTTTTCTTAGAAAGGTGGATTGTAAACCCAGCATTGTAAATCCACCAATCACCACTTCCACGTCCAATTAGCCACTAAGTCCTATTTAAATCCTGTTACTGTCCTTGGATTACATCTTCAACTTGGCCCCCTAGCTACTTCTCAGTTTGCTGACTCCTGTCATCCCCAACTTCACCTCTTGCTACTTGATCTTTCTGCCTCAGTCATGTCAGATTTCTTTCAGTTCCTTGAACTCACCACACTCTTAATGCCTCCTAGATTTTGAACATCCCCTGCTTACCTTCCCTCCAGCCCGGCCATGCCTGACTACATCTTATTCATTTTTAGTTTAGATACTACTTCAGGGAGACCTTCTTTCAGTCACAAACTGATATATGTTTTCCTGTTTTGTGTCCTATAGCACTTGAAATTAATGTTTTCATTCATGGTCAGATTATAAGCGTCAACGGGTACAGTAACTGTGTCTCCACTGTCCACCACTGTATCCTCAGGGCTGGCATAGCATTTGGCACATCATAGGTGCTGAATAGGTTTCAGTGGGAAAGAATCTGCCTGCAATGCAGGAGTCGTAGGAAACGTAGGTTCAATCCCTGGTCTGGAGATCTGGAGGAGGTCATGGAAACCCACTCCAGTATTCTTGCCTGAAGAGTCCCAAGGACAGAGAAGTCCGGCGGGCTACTGTCCACAGGGTCACAAAGAGTTGGATACGATCAAAGCAACTTAGCATGCATACAGGTACTGAAAATATGTTATTTAATGAAAGAAAATAGAATGGTATTCTGAAATATTGGGAACTGATACTGAGTAGGGCCCTATGGAGCTCTTGGGCACAAAAGCCTTTTCTCTGTGTCCCCCATTTCTTTGATTATAGGAAACTGCCTACGTTCAGCCTCCATGACCTTTGCCGTTTAACTGGCAGATTCAAACAGTTGTTAATTAGAGAAGGGAGAGGATGCAAGATCAGGGAGAAACAAACAATTAAGAGGAGTGATAGTGCAGCCTTGGGGCAAGGTCATAGTTCGCTATCAAAGGATGCACACGACAATCTTTGAGCTGTTTTGTAAATACAAAACCTCCACCACTTGGGAGGAGTTAATGGCTAACTACAGTATGTTGTCCACAAGCATGGAGACCTCAGATTGGTTGGAACCAGAAGGTTGATGATGCTGACTCCTACTTAACCTCACCATCAATCAATCAGAGGAATGTCTATGAACTGATCACACCCTCTTTGAACCATTACTATAAAATTTCTAACTACCCTCTTCAAATGGGGACACAGTTTTGAGGGCCTTCGGCCGCTGTGGTCCCCTTGCCTGGCAAAACAATAAAGCTATTCTTTTGTACTTTGTCCAAAGCTCTGTCTCTGAGATGTAATTTGATTTTGGGGTGCAGAGGCTGGATTTTGCTTCATAATCAGGGTCACAATCCTATTTCCAACCATTTTCCTCCCCCCTAACCTTTCAGTTCCTGCACTGTCAGTGCTCTGCCTAGATCCTCTTGGATCCTTGATAAAACTGTCTGCTTTTTATTAGCCAACACCTGTGGCTCTCTTAGGAGTACTATCCTTGGGTGATTAGAATTGCTTTTTTTGAGGTATAACTGACAAATAAAAATCCTACATACTTAGGATATACAACATGGTAATTTTTAATTTTAATTTAAACAACAATTCAGAAATACATAGAAATTATTCTTTTTCTGTTGTTGTTCACAATTAAACAACATGATTTTGACAGGGACAGAGTGGGATAATCAAATAGTTAGCTCAGAAATCCCATTAGGGGATTATAGATAGAGAGGGAATTTTAGGGGGCCTTGGGGAACCACAGTAAGTTAATAATCACTTAAGAAAGCAAGTTTGTTAAACCACAAAACTGAGCAGACTCGCTTAGCAACAAACCACGCAGCACAGCATGAGACATGCCCCCAAATAATAAAACAAGGGGAGCATGAGACCCCCATCCCACACAGTGGGCTCAGTAAACTAATGACCCCTAGGATATGCTCTCTGCTCACATAAAAAAATAATTTATGGAAAGATGACATTTCAAAGTAAAGACCTTCATTGTACCGAGATTTGAAATAATTTTTCCATAGGCCATGACAGTTCTGGCTTAATCATGTAGGAATAATAAAACTCCCCTGCCCAACCTGGAGGAGGAGCTGATGACGGAAGTATGATATCTACTCAAGAATGAGGAAGAAGATGGTCTTTCCCCCCTCTCTACTCTTCCTTTGATTATAAAATTGTAACCCACTATGTACTCAGGACAGTGTAATGCTCACCTCCCCACTTGTAAGCCTCATAAGTGTACTATTCTAATAAATTCCTATTCTAATAAATCACTTCTTATCTATTACTTTGCATCTCACTGAATTCTTTCTGTGCTGAGACACAAAGGACTGAAGCTCCCTGAAGCCCCCCTGAAATGCTACCTGGTAGCTTCAACTTGATATGCATATATATTGTGCAGTGACTACCACAATTAAATTAATTAACATCCATCGCCTCACAAAGTTAGCCTTTTTTTTTTTTTTGTGGTGAGTTAAGATCTACTTAAGATCTACTTTCTTAGAAAACATCAAGTACATGTACAGTGTTATTAACTACGGTCACCAAGATGTTCTATCTCTGGAATGTAATCATTTTATAAGTGAAAATCTGTACCCTTTGACCAACATGTCCCCACCTCCCCCAGCTCCCAATTCCTGGAAACCACTGCTCTATTCTCTGATTCTGTGAGTTCAATTTTTTAGATTCCACATATGAGACCATTAAGTACTTGCCTTTCTGTGTCTGGCTTATTTCACTTAGTATAACTTCAGGGTATATAGCCAAAGGAAATGAAATCATTATTAGAGCTGCTTTGCTTAGGGAAAGGCAAAAGGAATTGACCGGGAGTTTACATTCCTCCTACACCAACTCACCCAGTCCTCAGCTGCTGCAGAAGTATGAAAGCCCCACTCCTTTGACTCCAAGTTGGGATAAACTCTAAACTCTGAGCAAGAATCTACATTCCAGAGGTCTCCTGCAGGATCTGGCTGAAGTCCAGACTTTGCATGGGATCTCACCCTTTTCTGTTTTTCTTCCCTCCCTTTCCTGCTTCCCCAGCTCCCTTACTAGTTTCTCTTGGGAGAGTTTTCTTCCTACCTTTCTTTCTTTTCAAGAAATCAGGAAATATTGTTCCCATGAGCCACTTCTAAATTTAATTTTTAATAAAGCTATAATTGGCACATAGCATTGTTTTAGTTTTAGATGTTCAACATAATGATTTTTTTAAATTGAGGCATAATTGACATACAACATTATATTAGTTTCAGGTGTGCAACATGATTTGATGTTTGTATAGGTGTGAAATTATCATTACAGTAAGTCTAGTTAACATCCTTCGCCTCAGTTCAGTTCAGTCACTCAGTCGTGTCCAACTCTTTGTGACCCCATGGGCTGCAGCATGCCAGGCTTCCCTGTCCATCACCAACTCCTGGAGCTTACTCAAACTCATGTCCTTTGAGTGGGTGGTGCCATCCAACCATCTCATCCTCTGTCATCCCCTTCTCCTCCTGCCTTCAATCTTTCCCAGCATCAGGGTTTTTTCCAATGAGTCAGTTCTTCGCATCAGATGGCCAAACTATTAGAGCTTCAGCTTCAGCATCAGTCCTTCCAATGAATGTTCAGGACTGATTTCCTTTAGAATGGACTGGTTGGATCTCCGCAGTCCAAGGGACTCTCAAGAGTTTTATCCAACAACACAGTCAAAAGCATCGATTCTTTGGCGCTCAGCTTTCTTCATAGTCCAACTCTCACATCCATACACGACTACTGGAAAAACCATAGCTTTGACTAAATGGACCTTTATTGGCAAAGTAATGTCTCTGCTTTTTAATATGCTGTCTAGGTTGGTCATAACTTTTTTTCCAAAGAGCAAGCGTCTTTGAATTTCATGGCTACAGTCACCATCTGCAGTGATTTTGGAGTCCAAAAAAATAAAGTCTCTCACTGTTTCCATTGTTTCCCCATCTATTTGCCATGAAGTGATGGGACCAGATGCCATGATCTTCATTTTCTGAATGTTGAGTTTTAAGCCAACTTTTTCACTTTCCTCTTTCACTTTCATCAAGAGGCTCTTTAGTTCTTTGCTTTCTGCCGTAAGGGTGGTGTCATCTGCATATCTGAGGTTATAGACATTTCTCCGGGCAATTTTGATTCCAGCCTGTGCTTCATCCAGCCCAGCGTTTCTCATGATGTACTCTCCATGTAAGTTAAATAAGCAGGGTGACAATATACAGCCTTGACATACTCCTTTCCCGATTTGGAACCCGTCTGTTGTTCCATGTCCAATTCTAACTTACTTCTTGACCTGTATGCAGGTTTCTCAGGAGGCAAGTCAGGTGTTCTGGTATTCCCATTTCTTGGAGAATTTTCCACAGTTGTAATCCACACAGTCAAAGGCTTTGGCGTAGTCAATAAAGCAAAAGTAGGTGTTTTCTGGAACTCTCTTGTTTTTTTTTTTTTTATAATCCAACAGATGTTGACAATTCCTTCACCTCACACAGTTATGATTTCTTGTGTGTGTGATAAAACTTTTTTTTTCTTCTATTTTTTGGTTACTATTGGCATGTGAAATCTTAATTCTCCAAGCAGGAATTGAAACTGAACCTCCTGCAATGGAAGTGTGGAGTTATTAAGAAATCCTTTGGGCTGCCAGGAAAGTCCCTGGTTGAAGTTTTAAGATTTACTCTCAGCAACTTGCAAATACTAAAGATGATTAATTAATTGTTAACTCTGGCCACCATGTTGTACTTCATATCCCCAGGACCTATTTGTCTTATAACCAGAAATTTGTACAGTTTGACCACCCTCGTCAATTTTCCAACCCTCCTACCCCCTGCCTCTGGAAACCACCAATCTATTCTCTGTATCTGTGAATTTAGGTTTTTTTTTTTTTTAGATTCCATATACAAGTGAAATTATACAGTATTTTTTTTTCTCATTCTGACAAATCACTTTGCATAATGTCCTCAGGGTCCATCCATGTTGTTGCAAATGGCAAGATTTCCTTCTTCTTAAATGATTTTATAACATTCAATTGTACACGTACGTATCACATTTTCTTTAAAAAATTTTTTAAAAAATTTATTCGGTTGCACCAGGTCTTACTTGAGGCACATGGGATCTTTGTTGTGGCATGCAATATCTTCAGTTGTGGCATGCAGGATCTAGTGCCCTGAGCAGGGATTGAACCCAGGCTTCAACACTGGAGGCATGGAGTCAGCCCCTGGACCATCAGAGAAGTCCCTATACCACATTTTTAAAATCCATGCACCTGTTGATGAATACTTAGGTTGTTTCTATATCTTAGATATTGTAAACAGTGTTGCAATGAATATGGAGTACAGATATCTTTTCAAGATGAGTGATTTCATTTCCTTCAGATAACTATGCAAAAGTGAAACTGCTGGATCATATGATAGTTTTACTTAAAAAAAAAATGTTTTTTTTGAAGTCAACAACTTTACTGGAAATCACTTGTCTCATAGAAAAAGGAAATGTAGCACCAGGTCAGGTTGTGAAAAAAAATAAAATATAAATTTGTCATGGTTGCTCTATCGACAACTGGGGCAGGCTCTGCCGGGTATCAGGTGCAGCAGTTGCACTTGTCCGAGGCCCCTTTGCAGATGCAGGCCTGGGCACATTTGCACAGCCCACGGGACAGGGGGAGCAGCAGCCCTTCTTGCAGGAGGGGCATCTGCAGACCTTGCAGGTGCAGGAGCCAGCACAGCTGCAGGAGCCGCCCGTGGGGCAGGAGCAGCTGGGGTCTGTTTGGAAGAAGGGTGAGGTCCGAGGTCCAAAGCAAGTGTAGAAGCACATCTCCTGGTCCTGTGGGAGGTGTACTTTAAAATTTTTGAGGAAACTCCACACTGCATTTTTTTTTTTTTTTTTTTTTAGTGGATGCACCAATTTACATTCGCATCAAGAGTGCACAGGATTCTCTTTTATCCATACTCTCATCAACACTGGAGTACATTTTCTTAATAAATCACCTGAATATGAAGTTTTTGTCTCAGTCTGTGCTGTTTCTGACTCAGGGCACTTGACCTTCCTTTGACTTCTTCCTTCCTTCCTTCTTTCATCCAGATCTCTCTTCAGGTTTCTGTTCAGGTACCATCCCCTCTTTGAGGCTTTCCTGAACCCTAATATAAACTAGCATCCCTCTGCTCTTTCCATCCTAATTTTGTTGCTTTCCATCTCAGTATTTGCTCCATTCCTCTTTCATAGCACTAAGGACTCTCTGAATTACATACTTAGCTTTGTGTTTATTGACTATTTCCCTGGTGGCTGCTTCATGAGGGCAGGAACTTTGTCTTTTTTGTTATTGTTGCTTTGGAACACAGCCCCTAGTGGCACTCAATAAAAATCACTTAAATGAATTATTTCTCTTTACTAGAGCAGGGAAATGTAATAGTAGAAATTTTGGATCAAAAGAATAAGATAAAAGTTCTACTGTTAAAATTTATATTTTCCTGAAACTTTTCTGTAATCTTTAGAACTTTGCATATTTTTTGGTTTTCTCTTTTTTCATTTTGCAACTATTTATCAGAAATAAATATTTTATTTAGTGTTGTATGGCCTCCTTGTAGGAACCCCAAGTTCTTCCTGAGACCTTAACACCACTTTGGATGGTACAAATGAAAATAATTTGCAATGAAAAGAAGAATGGAGTGATAGCTGTAGTCCTTGTTTTCTGCAAGCTAGCTCTATAATCTTGGTCATTATACCCTTTTTTGTGAAATGACTGGGTTGGGCTGGATCAACTGTTCTCAAACTTTTGTGTACCAGGTAGATGAAAATTTCCTGACCCAACCTAATAATTTTTAATTCAGGAGGTCTGGGGTGGCCCTCAGCAATCTTCTATAAATATATTGAAAAATAGAATATTGCCTGCCATATCAGTAACAAAGGATGTCATAGTCATCAGTGATTGTAGCCATCAGCTGTAGTGAGTTGGTGAGCCCTGAAGGAACTCAGGAAGGAGACAAAGAACAGATTGCAGCCACTCCCCATGGCAAGCCCTGAGGAAACTCAAGATATGAAAACACAGGCCCCTGGCACCAGATAGGTGAGGTGTACTTCAAAGAAATAATTTCAGTATCTAGACTCTTGTATCTTCCCATGCATAGAAAAGCATCAAATTCCTTAACTTGACATATCTGGTTTTCTTTAATTAACAATAATCTTTTAAAGTTCAGACTTCTGCCCTTTGTTGCAAAACTCCTATATATCCTGGCTTCCCCTCGCCTCTTCAGAACAATTCTCTCAGGGTTATTTGAGATGCTGCCTCCTGGGCTCAAAGTCCTAAAAATTCCTGTCAAGCATAACATAACTTTCAACTTTAAGGTTGTGCATAATTATTTAGTGTACAATACCAAAACCAGGTGACTTAGAATGTGTCTGTAAACCACACTTTTAGAAAAAACTGGACAAGATGTTCACTTATTATGTCCATCATTCCACAAACATTTACTGAGCATCTACTATGTGCTCTGCTATGTGTTCTAGAGCCTGTAGATATAGCCATGAACAAAATAAGCCAATCTATAGTCATTTGGAGCTTCATTCAAAAGTCTGTGCATGAGTGTGTGTGTGTGTGTGTGTGTGTGTGTAGACCCTAACTTTGCTCACTCCCTCCTTGGTCCCTGCTCCCAGTGGCCATGAGGGCTTGCTGGGTGGGGGCAGCCCCCAAAGAGGGGGAGCAAGTCTGCAAATCTAAATGTCCTGGGCCAATTGGGAGGAGGGGGAGACAGCCAGATGGTGGCCAAAGAGGAACAAGTAGTAAAAAAGTTCAACATGGAAAATGCCCAGGAGGAGAATGAAGGAGGGGACCAGGCCTCTGTGCAGAGTAGAGAGGAATCTTGCCATTTGGGAGAGAGGTCAGGCCAGAAGCCTGAGGCAATTCAAGCTGGGGCAAGACTAGGTGACTTGTCCCTAGTCTTGACAGGCCATATCCAGCAGGCATAGTGATCACAATAAAGTGGGAGAGGATGTGGAGTACATAGGGCAGATGAAGGAAATCAGGAGGAAGATTAGGGAGCAGCAATGGTACAGCTTTCAACTTTTGAGCCTGACAGTCATCATGACTTCTGCCTTATACCTAAGAGTGCTAACTTTCCCCCTGAGGTTATAATGAGGCTTCTGCTCTACAAGTTTGTAGCCCTGTGATCAACTAGACCACCTGGCCTGCCTCTTGAGAAATCTGTATGCAGGTCTGGAAGCAACAGTTAGAACTGGACATGGAACAACAGACTGTTTCCAAATAGGAAAAGGAGTTCATCAAGGCTATATATTGTCACCTTGCTTATTTAACTTACATGCAGAGTACATCATGAGAAATGCTGGGCTGGATGAATCACAAGCTGGAATCAAGATAGCTGGGAGAAATATCAATAACTTCAGATACGCAGATGACACCACCCTTATGGCAGAAAGTGAAGAAGAACTAAAGAGCCTCTTGATGAAAGTGAAAGAGGAGAGTAAAAAAGTTGGCTTAAAGCTCAACATTCAGAAAACAAAGATCATGGCATCCAGTCCCATCACTTCATGGCAAAAAGATGGGGAAACAGTGGCTGACGTTATTTTTTTGGACTCCAAAATCACTGCAGATGGTGACTGCAGCCATGAAATTTTATTTATTTATTTATTTTTATCTTAATTGGAGGCTAATTACTTTACAATATTGTGGCAGTTTTTGCCATACATTCACATGAATCAGCCATGGGTGTACATGTGTTCCCCATCCAGACCCTCCCTCCCACCTCCCTCCCCATCCTATCTCTCAGGGTCATCCCAGTGCACCAGCCCTGAGCACCCTGCCTCATGCATTGAACCTGGACTAGCAATCTATTTCACATATGATAATATACAAGTTTCAATGCTATTCTTTCAAATCATCCCAGCCTTGCCTTCTCCCACAGAGTTCAACAGTCTGTTCTTTACACCTGTGTCTTTTTTGCTGTCTCGCATATAGGGTCATCGTTACCATCTTTCTAAATTCCATGTATATGCATTAATATACTGTATTGGTGTTTTTCTTTCTGACTTACTTCGCTCTGTATAATAGGCCTCAGTTTCATCTACCTCATTAGAACTGATTCAAATGCATTCTCTTTAATAGCTGAGTAATATTCCATTGTGTATATGTACCACACCTTTCTTATCTATTTGTCTGCCAATGGATATCTAGGTTGCTTCCATGTCCTGGCTATTATAAACAGTGCTGCAATGAACATTGGGGTACTCGTGTCTCTTTCAATTCTGGTTTCCTCAGTGTGTATGCCCAGAAGTGGGATTGCTGGGTCGTATGGCAGTTCTATTCCAGCTTTCTAAGGAATCTCCACACTGTTCTCCATAGTGGCTGTACTAGTTTGCACTCCCATCAACAATGTAAGAGGGTTCCCTTTTCTCTGCATCTTCTCCAGCATTCGTTTTTTGTAGACTTTTTGATAGCAGCGGTTCTGACTGGTGTGAGATGGTACCTCATTGTGGTTTTGATTTGCATTTCTCTGATAATGAGTGATGTTGCGCATCTTTTCATGTGTTTGTTAGCCATCTGTATATCTTCTTTGGAGAAATGTCTGTTTAGTTCTTTGGCCCATTTTTTGATTGGGTCGCTTATTTTTCTAGAATTGAGCTGCAGGAGCTGCTTGGATATTTTTGAGATTAACTCTTTGTCAGTTGCTTCGTTTGCTTTTATTTTCTCCCATTCTGAAGGCTGTCTTTTCACCTTGCTTACAGTTTCCTTTGTTGTGCAAAAGCTTTTAAGTTTAATTAGGTCCCATTTGTTTATTTTTGCTTTTATTTCCATTACTCTGGGAGGTAAGTCATAGAGGACCCAGCTGTGATTTACGTCAGAGAGTGTTTTTCCTATGTTTTCCTCTAGGAGTTTTATGGTTTCTGGTCTTACATTTAGATCTTTAATCCATTTTAGTTTATTTTTGTGTATGGTGTTAGAAAGTGTTCTGGTTTCATTCTTTTACAAGTGGTTGACCAGTTTTCCCAGCACCACTTGTTAAAGAGATTGTCTTTTCTCCTTTGTATATTCTTGCCTCCTTTGTCAAAGATAAGGTGTCCATATGTGTGTGGATTTATCTCTGGGCTTTCTATTTTGTTCCATTGATCTATGTTTCTGTCTTTGTGCCAGGACCATACTGTCTTGATGACTGTGGCTATGTGGTATAGTCTGAAGTCAGGCAGGTTGATTCCTCCAGCTTCATTCTTCTTTCTCAAGATTGCTTTGGCTATTCGAGGTTTTTTGTAATTCCATACAAATGGTGAAATTATTTGTTCTAGTTCTCTGAAAAATACCGTTGGTAGCTTGATAGCGATTGCATTGAATCTACAGATTGCTTTGGGTAGTATACTCATTTTCAAAATATTGTTTCTTCTGATCCATGAACATGGTATATTTCTCCATCTATTTGTGTCATCTTTGATTTCTTTCATCAGTGTTTTATAGTTTTCTATATATAGGTCTTTTGTTTCTTTAGGTAGCTTTATTCCAAAGTATTTTATTTTTTTCGTTGCAATGGTGAATGGAATTGTTTCCTTAATTTCTCTTTCTGTTTTCTCATTGTTAGTATATAGGAAGGCAAGGGATTTCTGTGTGTTAATTTTATATCCTGCAACTTTACTGTATTCATTAATTAGCTCTAGTAATTTTCTGGTGGGGTGTTTAGGGTTTTCTATGTAGAGGATCATGTCATCTGCAAACAGTGAGAATTTTACTTCTTCTTTTCCAATCTGGATTCCTTTTATTTCTTTTTCTGCTCTGATTGCTGTGGCCAAAACTTCCAAAACTATGTTGGATAGTAGTGGTGAGAGTGGGCATCCTAGTCTTGTTCCTGACTTTAGGGGAAATGCTTTCAATTTTTCACCATTGAGGATAATGTTTGCTGTGGGTTTATCATCTATGGCTTTTATTATGTTGAGGTATGTTCCTCTATGCCTGCTTTCTGGAGGTTTTTTTTTTTTTTTAATCATAAATGGATGTTGAATTTTTTCAAAGGCTTTCTCTGCATCTATTGAGATAATCATATGGTTTTTATCTTTTAATTTGTTAATGTGGTGTATCACATTGATTGACTTGCGAATATTGAAGAACCCTTGCATCCCTGGGATAAAGCCCACTTGGTCATGATGTATGATCTTTTTAATATGTTGTTGGATTCTGTTTGCTAGAATTTTGTTAAGGATTTTTGCATCTATGTTCATCAGTGATATTGGCCTGTAGTTTTCTTTTTTTGTGGCACCTCTGTTTGGTTTTGGTATTAGGATGATGATGGCCTCATGGAATGAGTTTGGAAGTTTGCCTTCCTCTGCAATTTTCTGGAAGAGTTTGAGTAGGATAGATGTTAGCTCGTCTCTAAATTTTTGGTAGAATTCAGCTGTGAAGCCATCTGGTCCTGGGCTTTTGTTTGTTGGAAGATTTCTGATTACAGTTTCAAGCTCTGTACTTGTGATGGATCTGTTAAGATTTTCTATTTCTTCCTGGTTCAGTTTTGGAAAGTTATACTTTTCAAAGAATTTGTCCACTTCTTCCAAGTTGTCCATTTTATTGGCATATAGTTGCTGAAAGTAGCCTCTTATGATCCTTTGAATTTCTGTGTTATCTATTGTGGTTTCTCCATTTTCATTTCTAATTTTGTTGATTTGATTCTTCTCCCTTTGTTTCTTGATGAGTCTGGCTAATTGTTTGTCTATTTTATTTATCTTCTTGAAGAACCAGCTTTTAGCTTTGTTGATTTTTGCTATGGTCTCTTTTGTTTCTTTTGTATTGATTTCTGCCCTAATTTTTGTGATTCCTTTCCTTCTACTATCCCTGGGGTTCTTCATTTCTTTCTTTTCTAGTTGCTTTAGGTGTAGAGTTAGGGTATTGATTTTTCTCCTGTTTCTTGAGGTAGGCTTGTATTGCTATGAACCTTCCCCTTAGCACTGCTTCTACTGAATCCCATAGGTTTTGGGTTATTGTGTTTTCATTTTCATTTGTTTCTATGCATATTTTGATTTCTTTTTTGATTTCTTCTGTGATTTGTTGGTTATCCAGAAATGTGTTGTTTAGCTTCCATATGTTTGTATTTTTCATAGTTTTTTTTTTTTTCCTGTAGTTGACATCTAATTTTACTGCATTGTGATCAGAAAAGATGCTTGAGATGATTTTGATTTTTTTGAATTTACCAAAGCTAGATTTATGGCCCAGGATGTGATCTATCCCAGAGAAGGTTCCATGTGCACTTAAGAAAAAGATGAAATTCATTGTTTTAAGGTGAAATGTCCTATAGATATCAATTAGGTCTAACTGGTACATTGTATCATTTAAAGTTTGTGTTTCCTTGTTAATTGTCTGTTTAGTTGACCTATCCATAGGTGTGAGTGGGGTATTAAAGTCTCCCACTATTATTGTGTTACTGTTAATTTCCCCTTTCATTCTTGTTAGCATTTGCCTTACATATTGAGGTGCTCCTATGTTGCATGCATATGTATTTATAATTGTTGTATCTTCTCAGATTGATCCTTTGATCATTATGTAGTGTCCTTCTTTGTCTCTTTTCACAGCCTTTATTTCAAAGTCTATTTTATCTGATATGAGTATTGCTACTCCTGCTTTCTTTTGATCTCCATTTGCATGAAATATCTTTTTCTATCCCTTCATTTTCAGTCTGTATGTGCCCCTAGGTTTGAGGTGGGCCTCTGTAGACAGCATATATAGGGGTCTTATTTTTGTATCCATTCAGCCAGTCTTTGTCTTTTGGTTGGGGCATTCAACCCATTTACATTTAAGGTAATTATTGATAAGTATGATCCCCTTGCCACTTACTTTGTTGTTTTGGGTTCATGTTTATAATCCTTTTCTGTATTTCCTGTTTAGAAAAGATCCTTTAGCATTTGTTGGAGAGCTGGTTTGGTGGTGCTGAATTCTCTGAGCTTTTGCTTGTCTGTAAAGCTTTTGATTTCTCCTTCATATTTGAATGAGATACTTGCTGGGTACAGTAAACTGGGTTGTAGTTTTTTCTCTTTCATCACTTTAAGTATGTCCTGCCATTCACTTCTGGCCTGAAGAGTTTCTATTGAAAGATCAGATGTTATCCTTATGAGGATCCCCTTGTGGGTTAATTATTGTTTTTCCCTTGCTGCTTTTAATATTTGTTCTTTTTGTTTGATCTTCATTAACTTGATTAATATGAGTCTTGGGGTGTTTCGCCTTGGGTTTATCCTGTTTGGGACTCTCTGGGTTTCTTGGACTTGGGTGGCTCTTGCCTTTCCCATTTTAGGGAAGTTTTCAACTATTATCTCCTCTAGTATTTTCTCATGGTCTTTCTTGTTGTCTTCTTCTTCTGGGACTCTTATGATGCAAATGTTGGGGCATTTGACATTGTTCCAGATGTCTCTGAGGTTATCCTCATTTAATTCTTTTTTTCTTTTTTCCTCTCTGCTTCATTTATTTCCACCATTCTATCTTCTACCTCACTTATCCTATCTTTTGCCTCAGTTATTCTACTGTTGATTCCCTCCAGAATGCTTTTGATCTCAGCTATTGCATTATTCATTATTGATTGACTCTTTTTTATCTCTTCTAGGTCCTTGTTAAACTTTTCTTGCATCTTCTCAATCTTTGTTTCCAGACTATTTATCTGTAACTTCATTTTGTTTTCAAAATTTGGATCATTTTTACTATCATTATTCTGAATTCTTTTTCAGTTAGGCTCCCTATCTCCTCCTCTTTGGTTTGGTTTGCTGGGCTTTTTTCATGTTCCTTTACCTGCTGAATATTTCTCTGCCTTTTCATCTTGTTTAGGTTGCTGTGTTTGGGGTGGCCTTTTTGTATGCTGGAAGTTTGTGGCTTCTCTGTATTGTGGGGTTCCTCCCTGTGGGTGGGGTTGGATGAGTGGCTTGTCAAGGTTTCCTGGTTAGGGAAGCTTGCGTTGGTGTTCTGGTGGGTGGAGCTGGATCTCTTTTCTCTGGAGTGCAATGAAGTGTCCAGTAGTGAGTTTTGAGGTGTCTATGGGTTTGGTGTAACTTTTGGCTGCCTGAAGTTTTGTGCTCAGGGTTATGTTCTTGTTTCCTGGAGAACTAGCTTGGTATGTCTTGCTCAGAAACTTGTTGGCTCTTAGGTGGGGCTTGGTTTCAGTGTAGGTATGGAGGCTTTTGGATAAGCTTTTGTTGATTAATGATCCCTGGAGTCAGGAGATGTCTGGTGATCTCAAGTTTTGGTTTTAGGCCTCCTGCCTCTGGCTTTCAGTCTTATTCTTCCAGTAGCCTCAAGACTTCTCCATCCATACAGCATGGATGACAAAACGTCTAGGTTAATGGTGAAAAGATTCTCCACAGTGAGGGACACCCAGAGAGGTTCACAGAGTTACATGAAGAAGAGAAGAGGAAGGAGGGAGATAGAGCTGACCAGGAGGAGAAGAGGGGGAATCAAAAGGGGAGAGAGCAGTTTAGCCAGTAATGAATTCCCTATTTGTGTCCACAGTCTGGAACACTCAGAGTGGTTCACAGAGTTCCATAGAGAAGAGAAGAGGGAGGAAGGAGATAGAGGTGACCAGGAGGAGAGGAGGGGGAGTCAAAAGGAGAAAGACCAATCTAGCCTGTGGTCAGTTCCCTAAGTTTTCTCCACAGCCTGAAACACCCAAAGAGATTCACAGAGTTAAGTAGAGAAGAGAAGAGGGAGGGAGGAGATAGAGGTGACCTGGGGGAGAAAAATGAGAATCAAAAGAGGAGAGAGCAATCAAGCCAGTAATCACACTCGTAAGTAAAAATGGGTACTGAAGATTGGATTCTTAAAGGTAAAAAATTGATAACAAATACCAAAATGCAAAGATTAAAAATCTAAAGTAGAGGTTAGACATTCAAAAATACAATATTAAAAAAAAGAACAAACTCGCCAAAGTTATATAAAAATATGAAATTTGCTTTAAAAATAGGATTTTTTTTCAATGTAATAGTAGGTTTTAAAAATGAAAATTAAAGGATTAATAAAGAACTTAAAAATTAAAAAGAAATTAAAAAATGATAATAGTAAAATATATCTAGGAATTTTTCTGGAGCTGTTGAGGACAGTGTGTGGTCAGTTCAGTTTCAGATATTTCCTTGTTCCACCTTATACTTCTCAAGGTCTATAGGTCCCTTCCAATGTAGCCAGTGTTATCTACAGGGTTTTAATCTGTTGCACCTGTCACTTCCAGAGTCGTTCCCTCTTCTTTATTTTGGCTTCCTCTGTTTGCAAATCTCTTCAGTATCTAACTTCCACCCTGACACAAGGGGGCAAAGGTGGTCATTTATTTAGGCTCACTTGTCCCATTGTGCTGCGGGGAGGGAGGAACACTGCATACAGATGTCACTGGCGTGTGTGGGGAGCGCTCGCAGTGTCTGGATCACACTGGGTTTGCCCCCGCTCACGGCATTTGTGCTTTCCCGGTCTACACTGCTTAGGCTTCAGGTTGCTCTGCCAGGAACTGTCTGAGGCGGCCCTGGGTTGCGTGCACTTCCCAGGTCTATGCCGCTCAGGTTCAGGTTCTCGGGTACTCCACAAAGGCACAGACTCAGTTGGGCCTGCGTTTTGTGCCCTTCCCAGGCCCGAGCAGCTCAGGCGCCCAGGAGCTTGGCGAGTGCACACTCCGCAGGTGCGGTGCGTATCACCTCCCCGGTCCCAGTCGCTTGGTGTCCTGGGTGCGCAGCTGCGTCTCAGGTGTGCCGTTGTCTCTTCTGGGGCGCTGATCTCTGGCTGCGACCCTCCTGACGGATGTCAACCGTCCAGGATCCCAGGAAGACTTGGTTAGCGACTGAGAGCCTGCTTGCAGTTTGGTAGGGGATGCCGTCTCTGGGGCCGAGTTTGCCCCTTTCCCTCCACCTCTGGCTGGCGCCCGCCTGCCTCCCTGCCTCCTGTGGGGGATGGGCTGGTCCGCTGCCTGCTAGCTCTCCTCTGGTATTTGCTCAGTCCTTTGTTCTGTGGTTGGGCCCGGCAGTGCCTTAGATTAGAGCTTTTCACAGGAAAGTTCTCTCTCTCTCTCTTTCCTCTTTTTTGCCCCCCCTCTCTGGCTATCCCAAGGTGTGGGTTGCTGTCTCATGTTAGCTCCCTCAGATTGCCTCAGGGCATTCAGGCCCAGTCCTTATCCTAAGCAGTATAGCCTGCGCCTCCTTGTTCAGCCCCTGCTTGCTGGTGGTGGAGGCGAGCGTCTGGGCTACTTCTCCGTTAGGAGTTGTAGTTGGCCCCGTAATCTGTGGGTTTTATTAATTTATTTTTTCCTCCTGGTTATGTTGCCCTCTGAGATTCCAAAACTCCCCACAGACCCGCCGGTGAGAGGGTCTCCTGGTGTCTGGAAACTTCTCTTTTTAAGACTCCCGCCCTGGGATGGTTCTCTGTCCCTAACTCTTTTGTCTCTGTTTTTACCTTTTATATTTTGTCTTACCTCCTTTCAAAGACAATGGGCTGCCTTTTTGAGTGCGTGGTGTCCTCTGCCAGCTTTCAGAAGTTGTTTTGTGGTATTTGCTCAGCGTTTAAATGATCTTTTGATGAATTTGTGGGGGAGAAGGTGGTCTCCCTGTCCTTTTCCTCTGTCATCTTAGGGCCATCTCCAGCCATGAAATTAAAAGACGCTTACTCCTTGGAAGAAAAGTTACAACCAACCTAGACAGCATATTAAAAAGCAGGGACATTACTTTGCCAACAAAGGGCCATCTAGTCAAGGCTATGGTTTTTCCCGTAGTCATGTATGGATGTGGGAGTTGGACTATAAAGAAAGCTGAGTGCCGAAGAACTGATGCTTTTGAATTGTGGTGTTGGAGAAGATTCTTGAGAGTCCCTTGGACTGCAAGGAGATCCAACCAGTCCATCCTAAAGAAAATAAATCCTGAATGTTCATTGGAAGGACTGAAACTGAAGCTGAAACTCCAATACTTTGGCCACCTGAAGGCAGGAGGAGAAGGGGACGACAGAGGATGAGATGGCTGGATGGCATCACTGACTTAATGGACATGAGTTTGAGTAAGCTCCGGGAGTTGGTGATGGACCGGGAGGCCTGTCGTGTTGCAGTCCATGGGGTCGCAAAGGCTTGGACACAACTGAGCGGCTGAACTGAACTGATCAACTTTTCTGTAAACCTTTTGGTGTTTCTACTTATCAGTTTCTAACTGATTATTGTTTTGTCTCAGTGTTAAATTTTCTGTCCATCAGTTATAGGAAAAAATATTCTTTTCATAGTATGAAATTAGTGTTCAGTTTAGTTCAGTTGCCAACTCCCAGAGTTTATTCAAACTTATCTCCATTGAGTCGGTGATGTTTTTCTGGAACTCTCTTGCTTTTTCAATGATCCAGCAGATGATGGCAATTTGATCTCTGGTTCCTCTGCCTTTTCTAAAACCAGCTTGAACATATGAAAGTTCATGGCTCACATATTGCTGAAGCCTGGCTTGGAGAATTTTGAGCATTACCTTACTAGCATGTGAGATGAGTGCAATTATGTGGTAGTTTGAGCATTCCTTGGCATTGCCTTGAAATTAGTGAAGCAGTTTAATAAGGAAAACAAACAAATAAAACCTCTGTGTGTGTTTGGGTGTGCGTGTGCAAGTGTGTAACAAGAGACACAAACAAAACAACACTTAAAAAATACCTAGTGTCAGATGAAGCTAAGTGCTAAAGAGAAAACTGAAGTAAGGGTGAGGTTGGAGGGTTGATGGTGATTGGGCTGTAACCACCAAGACTCACTGAGGTGGTCATGTTTGAGGACATGGAGTGAAAGGTGAGACTGTCTGGGAGAATGGCATTCCAAAGAGAGAAAAGGCTCTGAGGAGGCGCCTGACTGGTATGCTGGAGGATGGGCAAGGAGTGGAGTGATGGGAGATGTTGTGGGGGCATCCCGAGAGGCCAGATCACAGAGTGCCTTGTAGGTCTTCTTATAGTCTTAGGTTTTACTCTGAGCAGAATCGGAGACTAATGGAGGGAAAGAGACATGGCTTACTCTACTCTTTAAAAGATGCATTCCCCAGGACTTCCCTGATGATCCAGTGGTTATGACTTCACCTTCCAATGCAGGAGGTACAGATTTGATCTCTGGTCAGGGAGCTAAGATCTCACTTGCCTCGTGGCCAAAATGCCAAAACATAATACAGATGCACAGTTGTAACAAATTCAATGAAGACTTTAAAGATGATCCACACACACACGCACACAAATCTTAAAAAAAATTTTCACTCCTCAAGGATGGAAATAGGCATCTGCTAAGTGCTTTTTATGAATAAGGTAATTTAATCATCACAACAGAAAGCTTGAACATTCTATTATCTACTAGCTTTCTGTGTTGGTAAAAAAAAAATCCATTTTTTTTTTTTTGGTTTTTTTGTCTTTCCTGCTTTTCCTGTTTATGCAGCTTACTCATTCTTAATAATTTACAATTTCCTGACCATTTTTTCTTTTTGACAGGGGTGTGGTAGAATAGGAAGGAGGAAGGCCAGTCCTTCTTGCTTCTTGACATTTCCTTACTCATGGATGGATATATGTTTACCCAGCACTGTGGCAGTGGGAATGTTGTATCATATTGGATTTGTAGACCGAGAAGGTGGGCATTCCCTCAGTCAGTATTCATTCCTCTCAGTTCCTATAGGCACTAAGTTTTTTAGGAACGGGCTACTACTTGGGAAGGTCTGTGGTGGTTTAGCACTGTTTGAACTCTTAGCAGTGGATCTAGTTTGGGGTTCAGTATTCAGAGAATTTAGCTCTCATACTTCTGTACCCGGGCTGACACCAGCTTATCAATAACAAAAGTGAAGCCTGGCCTTCAACCACCTTATTTCTTATTTTGATCTTTATTGATCACAAGGTAGAAAAGAGCCATAATTCTTGGGTCATCTCAAGCCGTAGCATATTCTTTTGAGCTCTTCTCTTAGTTCTTAGAACAGTTTTTTTTTTTTTTAAACATTTATTTTTATTCATTTGGCTGCATAGAGTCTTAGTTGTGGCATGTGGGATCTAGTTCCCTGACCAGGGATCGAACCCAGCCCCCCTGTATCAGGAGCGCAGAGTCTTAGCCACTGGACCACCAGGGAATTCCCAGAACAGTTTTAATGAAGTCTTATTCCAAGATAAAAAACTTTGTTGGCTGGTCATTCACAAAAAGTACAGTAGGTGGCAGACACACTCTATCAAAATCAATATCTGCAGCAGTTCTACTAAGGAACTAGTCAATTTTTGCAATGTCACATTGCAAAAGGCTGTATATCGTCACCCCTCTTATTTAACTTATATGCAGAGTACATCATGAGAAACGCTGGGCACAAGCTGGAATAGAGATTTCTGGGAGAAATATCAATAACCTCAGATATGCAGATGACACCACCCTTATGGCAGAAAATGAAGAGGAAGTAAAGAGCCTCTTGATGAAAATGAAAGAGGAGAGTAAAAAAGTTGGCTTAAAGCTCAACATTCAGAAAACTAAGATCATGGCATCTGTTCCCATGGCATCTGATCTGGTCCTGTCACTTCATGGCAAATAGATGGGGAAACAATAGAAACAGTGACAGACTTTATTTTTGGGGGCTCCAAAATCACTGCAGATGGTGACTGTAGCCATGAAATTAAAAAAATTGCTTGCTCCTTGGAAGGAAAGTTATGACCAACCTAGACAGCATATTAAAAAGCAGAGACATTACTTTGCCAACAAAGGTCCGTCTAGTCAAAGCTATGGTTTGTCCAGTGGTCATGTAGGATGTGAGAGTTGGACTGTGAAGAAAGCTGAGCGCTGAAGAATTGATGCTTTTGAACTGTGATGTTGGAGAAGACTCTTGAGAGTCCCTTGGACTGCAAGGAGATCCAACCAGTCCATCCTAAAGGAGATCAGTCCTGGGTGTTCATTGGAAGGACTGATGTTGAAGCTGCAACTCCAATACTTTGGCCACCTGATGCAAAGAACGGACTCATTTGAAAAGACCCCAATGCTGGGAAAGATTGAAGGCAGGAGGAGAAGGGGTGACAGGGGATGAGATGGTTGGAAGGCGTCACCGACTCAACGGACATGGGTTTGGGTGGACTCCGGGAGCTGGTGATGGACAGGGAGGCCTGGCGTGCTGCAGTCCATGGGGTTGCAAAGAGTCAGACATGACTGAGCAACTGAACTGAACTGTCTTTGTTCAGGCTGTTAGAACACAACCATAGACTGGGTGGCTTCTGAACAATAGAAATTCATTTCTTGAAGTTCTGGGGGCTGAAAGTCCAAGTTCAGGGTGCCAGCACTGCTGAGTTCAGATGAGGACCCTCTTCTGGGTTGCAGATGCATGGCTTCTCATTGTATTGTCATATGGTGGAAAGGCAGCAAGAGAGCTCTCTGGTCTCATACGGGCACTAGACGCATTTATTAGAGCTCCACCATCATGACCTAATCAACCCCAAAGGCTTCACATCCAAATAACATCACATAGGGATTTCAACATGTGAAATCTGCGTTTAAGGATTTAGGGGTATGTCTTAAGAGCAAATTTACCCTGTGCAGCATCAGAGAGCAGATCCGAAGTCAGGGGGCACGTAATTACATCTCTTCACAAGGAAGAGTTTTCTAACATCTAGAGCAAACACAGAATGGAGCAGTTGGTGAAATAGTGAGCACCCGTGCCTGGAGAAAGAGTGTATCTCTTTTGATTGCTTTGTTAAATAACATCGTTATCAACAGCAACGTCCTGCTGTTTGCCTAGCACTGATGTCCACTCTGGGTTTACATCTGGGCGCTGCTATTTGGAGCAGCACCACTAGGTGGAGCTGGTGGACAGACTTGGCACCTAGGCTTCACCCCCCCCGCCCCCCCCGCCCACCCCCGCTCCGCCCCATGTAACATAGGGCGAACTGCTTGTGACTCAGTTTCCTCATAGACAAAGGAGGATAGTTACGGAATTTACCTCATGAAGTTATTGTGAGGGTTTCATAAGCTGATCTTAGTGGAGTCTAAAAATATTTGGAAAGCATGAGCTATTATTTTTCGATTTGTGATTGTCACTGTTATGGACTGCATGTTTGTATCCCTCTCCCTGATTCATCTGTTGAATCCCTCACCCTCCACGTGATCGCCAGTGTGATAGTATTAGGAGGTGGGACCTTTGGGAAGGTGGTTAAGTCCTGAAGGTGGAACCTTCATGAATGGGAGTGGTAACTTTATTAAAGAGACTCTAGAGAGCACTCCTGCTCTCCTCCATGTGAGGACACAGAAAGAAGATGGACATCTGTCAACCAGGAAGTGAGTTCTCTCCAGACACCGAATCTGCTGGTGTACTGATGCTGGAATTCTAGACTTCAGAACTGTGAGACATGTTTGTTGTTTAAGTCACCTAATCTATGATAATAAAAGTAAAATAAAAATAAATAAAATAAAAAATGGATTATTTTATGTTCCAATAAAGTTTTTTTTTTTTTTTTACAGAGGTGTTTCATGTATTTATTTATGTTAAAGCAACGTGTATTTATTGAGGGCCTTAAATGCAAGACCTTGTGTTAGCTGTTCCTGGGAAAACAAAGAAGTAAAATGTCCATGTTTTCAAGGAGGTTATACTGTGGTTGGTGAAACATTAATTTTCCTATAAACATCTGTGATTTAACAATTACTTTCTTTTTCCTCCTAGGAGATTGAGAACATTAGTCTTCCACTTACCTATCCTCTCTTGTATTAAATATCTCTTGTTCCCTTTCTCCTCCTTCAAGGTCTATATTCCTCAATATCAGTGTCTCAAATCCTAGGAAGTTTTTAAAGATTATTTTTTACTATGCTACATTTATAGTTGTCTGTTTTTACTATACTAGCCATTTGTAATTAATATTATAATTGCATTCCAATAAAGTTTATTTATGGACAATGCTACTTGAATTTCATATCATTTTCACACAGCTTGCAATATTGATCTTTGATTTTTTTCCCCCTTCAAACTTAAAAATGCAGAAGGGGATATACATATATATCAGGTAGCTGGTTGGCTTTGGCCCATGTGCCATAGTTTGCCAACCTCTGCTCCAAAATAATACTTTAAAAATCCAGTCACTTCAAAATTTCAAGTCATTACTTCCCAGAGATGTGAAGTGATTATTCATATATTCATCAGTAACTTATATCAGCTGGTTTCCACTTTGTCTGAACTCAGACAGTCACTATAGCCCTTGTAAAATAAAAAGTGTGCTTTCATATTTCCAAGACAACATTTTTTTTTTTTTTTTTGTAATTTAAGGATGAATCCCACTAGTTTTATCCCAGGATCATAGAGTTTTTTGAATGTCCATAGATGATGGAATTGGTTGAAATTTATCTTTTATTTTTTGGAATAGTCAACAGCTATTCAGAGCCAAGTCTTTTAAATAAGAAAAGCTATTATATTGGATTTTTAATGTGTAGTAGGATAATTTTGGGAAGTATTCACTTGCATTGTGCCATGTATTTATCTCTGATCTTCCAATCCAAGTGCACGGCCAGGGCCTTTTAGAAATTCCTTGCTTTAGATATTTATTGTAGGCTATAAATACAAATTTTGATGTCAATAAATCTTTTCTGATTTTGATAGAGTATAACCTCCATTGAGTTTAAGTCCTGAAGGGGTAAGAAAGAGAAGAATAAATGAACAGAGAGAGAAAAGGAAAAGATGCCAGGAAACTTGGAAAAGGATAAGAGTCACTGGGATTTGTGCTTATTAGAACCCCAGGCATTGGGACTCCTAGCTTTGCTTCTGACTCCACTGCTCAAAGTGTGCACAGAAGAGGTGAGATGCTGAACCAAGGGACCACAATCTATTGGTACAAAGGGCTTCTAAGGCAATCACGGTAGATGACTGAGAAACTCTCTCATGCTTCAGCACTGAAGGAACACAGGCTCTTGGCACAGCTTGGGAACTGGGAATCCAAATAGTGTATGGAATGGCATTTCTCCAGCAGCCTGGCAGAATGGGGCTCAAAGTCAGATTTCAGATGATTGAAAGAAAATAAGGCAACACAGTATTTCTTGTATCCCTGAATTTGTGGACCAAGAGTCATATCTGCTACAATATTTTTTTGCTAAATACAAATGTATGTCTCTAAAATAACCATATTTACTTTTCCAGCTCTGATGTTTTAATTAAAAAAAAATTTTTTTTGGCTATGCCATGTGGGATCTTAGTTTTCCGACAAGGGACTGAACTCACGCTCCCTGCATTAGAAGTGCAGAGTCTTAACTACTGGACTGCCCTGGGAGTCCCTGTTTACCCCAGGGACTTCCTAGAGGAGATTATCTTCCCATTTAGGTCACCACAGAGCATCGAATAGAGTTCCCTGGGCTATACAAAAGGTTCTACTCAGTTACCTATTCCATACGTGGTATCAATAGTGTATATATGTCAATTCCAATCTCCCAATTCATCCCACCCCTTCCTTGGTATCTGTACACTTGTTCTCTGTCTGTGCCACTATTTCTGCTTTCTAATTCTGTAAATAAGATCATCTATACTAATTTTTCAGATTTCACATATATGCATTAATATACGATATTTGCTTTTCTCTTCCAGACTTCACTCTGTATGACAGTCTCTAGGTCCATCCACATCTTTACAAATGACCCAATTTCGTTCCTTTAAAAAAAAAAATTGGTGGCTCATGTTGTTGACGTTATTATATTTACAGAGCATAAACCTTAATATGCTAATAAATTCTGTTTTAAAATATTGGTATTATGCACTGTACTGGTTTTTAAAATGAACATTTATTAAATGTTCAGTTTAAGAAATTTTCCTTTGATTTGAAATGCAGAAGTTAGCCAAAATAACATCTCTTCCCACCCTAAAATATATATACATATTTTATTTTAAAAAATTTTTTATTTTTTACATATTTTAAATTGTAGTATAATTGCTTTACAATGTGTTAGTTTCTGCTGTACAAACACATGAATCAGCTTTATGTATACATGTTTTCCCTCCCTCTTGAGCCTCTCCCCAACACACCCCAATCTCACCCTCTTAGTCATCACAGAGCACTGAATTGAGCTCCATGTTCTATACCACAGCTTCCCACCAGCTATCGATCTTACACATGATAGCGTACATATGTCAGTGCTGCTGCTACTGCGAAGTCACTTCAGTGGTGTCCGACTCTGTGAGACCCCATGGATGGCAGCCCTCCAGGCTCCCCCATCCCTGGGATTCTCCAGGCAAGAACACTGGAGTGGGTTATGTCAGTGCTACTCTACTATTGATTTGTTCCACCCTCTCCTTCCCCTCATTGTGTCCACGAGTTTGTCCTCTATGCCTGTGTCTCTATTCCTGCTCTGCAAATAGGATCATCAGTACCATAGCTTTTTCTAGATTCCATATATATGTGTTTACATATGATACCTGTTTTTTTCTTCCTGACTTACTTCACTCTGTATGACAGATTCTAGGTTCATTCACATCACTACCAATTACCCAGTTTCACCCCTTTTTGTGGCTGAGTAATAATATCCCAAGAAAAAGAAATGCAAAAAAGCAAAATGGCTGTCTGAGGAGGCCTTACAAATAGCTGTGAAAAGAAGAGAAGTGAAAGGCAAAGGAGAAAAGGAGAGATATACTCATTTGAATGCAGAGCTCCAAAGAATAGCAAGGAGAGACAAGAAAGCCTTCCTCAGTTACCAATGCAAAGAAATAGAGGAAAACAACAGAATAGGAAAGACTAGAGATCTCTTCAAGACAGTTACAGATACCAAGGGAACATTTCATGCAAAGATGGGCTCAATAAAGGACAGAAATAGTATGGACCTAACAGAAGCAGAAGATACTAAGAAGAGGGGGCAAGAATACACAGAAGAACTATACAAAAAAGATCTTCACTACTCAGATAATCACAATGGTGTGATCACTCACCTAGAGCCAGACATCCTGGAATGTGAAGTCAAGTGGGCCTTAGGAAGCACAGCTAGTGGAGGTGATGGAATTCCAGTTGAGTCATTTCAAATTCTAAAAGATGATGCTGTGAAAGTGCTGCACTCAGTATGCCAGCAAATGTGGAAAACTTAGCAGTGGCCACAGGACTAGAAAAGGTCAGTTTTCATTCCAGTCCCTAAGAAAGGCAATGCCAAAGAATGCTCAAACTACCGCACAATTGCACTTATCTCACACGCTAGTAAAGTAATGCTCAAAATTCTCCAAGCCGGGCTTCAGCAATACCTGAACCGTGAACTTCCAGATGTTCAAGTTGATTTTAGAAAAGGCAGAGGAAGCAGAGATCAAATTGCCAACATCCGCTGGATCATCAAAAAAGCAAGAGAGTTCCAGAAAAACATCTATTTCTGCTTTATTGAATATGCCAAAGCCTCTGACTGTGTGGATCACAATAAACTGTGGAAAATTCTGAACGAGATGGGAATACCAGACCACCTGACCTGCCTCTTGAGAAACCTGTATGCAGGTCAGGAAGCAACAGTTAGAACTGGACATGGAACAACAGACTGGTTCCAAATAGGAAAAAGAGTACGTCAAGTCCTGTATATTGTCACCCTGCTTATTTAACATATATGCAGAGTACATCATGAGAAACTCTAGGCTGGATGAAGCACAAGCTGGAATCAAGATTGCCGGGAGAAATATCAATAACCTCAGATATGCAGACGACACCACCCTTATGGCAGAAAGTGAAGAAGAACTAAAGAGCCTCTTGATGAAAGTGAAAGAGGAGAGTGAAAAAGATGGCTTAAAGCTCAACATTCAGAAAACTAAGATCATGGCATCTGGTCCCATCAATTCATTGCAAATAGATGGGGAAATAGTGGAAACAGTGACAGACTTTATTTTGGGGGGGCTCCAAAATCACTGCAGATGGTGATTGCAGCCATGAAATTAAAAGATGCTTACTCTTTGGAAGGAAAGTTATGACCAACCTAGACAGCATATTAAAAAGCAGAGACATTACTTTGTCAACAAAGGTCCATCTAGTCAAGGCTATGGTTTTTCCAGTGGTCATGTATGAAAGTGAGAGTTGGACTATAAAGAAGGCGGAGCACAGAAGAATTGATGCTTTTGAACTGTGATGTTGGAGAAGACTCTTGAGAGTCCCTTGGACTGCAAGGCGATCCAACCAGTCTATCCTAAAGGAGGTCAGTTCTGGGTGTTCATTGGAAGGACTGATGTTGAAGCTGAAACTCCAATACTTTGGCCACCTGATGCAAAGATCTGACTCATTGGAAAAGATCCTGATGTTGGGAAAGATTGGAGGCAGGAGGAGAAGGGGTGACAGAGGATGAGGTGGTTGGATGGCATCACTGACTCTATGGACATGAGTTTGGGTAACCTCGGGAGCTGGTGATGGACAGGGAGGCCTGGAGTGCTGCAGTTCATGGGGTTGCAAAGAGTTGGACATGACAGAGTGACTGAACTGAACTGAATATTCCACTGTATATATGTACCACATCTTTTTTATCCATACCGCTGTTGATGGACATTCAGAAATATTTGCATTTCTCTAATAATAAGTGATATTGAGCATCTTTTCATGTATTTGTTGGCCATCTGTATAGTTTCTTTGTAGAAATGTCTTTTTAGGTCTTCCACCCATTTATTGACTGTGGTTTTTTTTTTTTTTGATGTTGAGCTGCATGAGGTGTTTGTATATTTTCAAAAATAGATCTTGTTTTTCTTCATTTGCAAATATTTTCTTCAATTCTGAGGGTTATCTTTTTGTTTTGTTTATGGTTTCCTCTGCAAAAGCTTTTATGTTTAATTAAGTCCCATTTGTTTATTTTCTTTTTATTTTCATTACTTTAGGAAGTGGATTGAAAAAGATCTTGCTCTGATCTATGTCAGAGTGTTCTTCTGTCTACATTTTCCTTTAAGAGTTTTATAGTATCTGGCATTTAGATCTTTAATCCACTTTGAGTTTATTTTTTAAATTTTATTATTTAAAAAAACATTAAAAAAATTTAAAATTTTTGTTTATTTATTTGATTGCCTCAGCCCTAATTGTGATGCACAGACCCTCTAGTTGAGGCTCATGGGCTTAGTTGCCCCAAAGCATTTGGGATCTTAGTTCCCCTACCAGAGACCAAACCCTTGTCCCCTGTACTGCAAGGCAGATTCTCATCCACTAGACTACCAGGGAAGTCTACCTAAGTTGGTTTTTGTGTAGGGTGTTAGGGAGTGTTCTAATTTCATTCTTTTACATGTAGTTGCCCAGTTTTCCCAGCACCACTTATTATAGAGATTATCTTTTCTCCATTGAATATTCTTGCCTCCTTTGTCGTAGATTAGGTGGCTATAGATGCATGGGTTAATATTTAGACTTTTTTACCTGTTCCATTGGTCTGTATTTCTGCTTTTGTGCCAGTATCATAGTGTTTGGATTACTGTAGCTTTGTCTGAAGTCAGGGGGCCAGATTTCTCTAGTTCCATTCTTCTTTCTCAAGATTTCTTTCACTATTTGGGTCTTTCGTGTCTCCATACAAAATGTAGAGTTTTTTGTTCTAATTCTGCGAAAAATACCCTTGATAATTTGATAGGGATGGTGCTTGATCTAGAGATTGTTTTGGGTACTGAAATTATTTTTTCACAATGTTGATTCTTCCAATCCAAGAACATGGTGTATTTCTACATCTGTTTGTGTCATCTTTGGTTTCTTTTATCATCTTATAGTTTTCTGAGTACAAGTCTTTTGCTTCCTTGAAAGTGCGAAAGTGTTAGTCGCTCAGTCGTGTCCAACCCTTTGTGACCCATGGACTGTAGCCCTTTGGGCTCCTCTGCCCATGGAATTCTCCAGGCAAGAATGCTGGAGTGGGTTGCCATCTCCTTCTTTAGGGGACCTTCCCGACCCAGGGATCAAACCTTGGTCTCCTGCATTTCAGGTGGATTCTTTATTGTCTGAGACACCAGGGAAGCCCTCAGATAGATTTATTACAAGGTATTTTATTCTTTCAGATGCAATGATAAATGGGGTTGTTTCCTTAATCTCTGTTCCTGATTTTTTGTTGTTTGTGTATAGAAATGTAAGAGATTTCTGTGTTCTAGTTTGGTATCTTGTAACTTTACCAAATTCATTGATGAGCTCCCATAGTTTTCTATGTTTTTTTTTTTTTCCAATTTCCCCAAATGCATGTATCTAGGAAATAAGTTGTGTGTGTTTGTGACGTCTTATAATAATATATGCATATGTGAGAACAATAAAACTTATTTCATTAAAAACTACTTAAAAGATAGTTTCATAATTTTTGGGGGGGGCGGCTGCATGCAGCATGTGAGATGGGATCTTAGTTCCCTGACCAGGGATTGAACCCATGCCCCCCTCCAGTGAAAGCAGGAATTCTTAACCACTAGAATCTGCCAGAGATGGGCCAATATTTTCATAAATTTTAGGACTTTACTTTCACCTCAAGTCCTGGGTTAGGAAAATAATCTGATAAAACCTGTGTATTCATGAGGGATCTCTTCCCCTAGGTGACTCATTAACTGCCTCCTCCTATGTTGCTCTGGGAAAATCAATCTTTTTCTCTGAGACCATTCTCCACACAGATTAAAGCCATATTGATCTTCCATGTTCTATTTGGTACCACTTTTTACTAACCTCTGTATTATTAATCAGCTACCTCTTTTCTACTTTGGGGAAATTTCAATAGCTCCACATGCCAGATGTGATTTTTCTGAAGATGGCAGCTATTTTAGGTCTGCTAGAGATCAGGTGGATGAGAAGAATGGACAGAACAAATTCATTCAGATTGCTATGTTTTGTCAACTAAGATATTTCCTGGTAACTAAATCATCACTAGAGATTTCAAACTGTGGTTTAGTTGTGGTGTGGAAGAAAGCATCCAGAAGACAAAGAGTTGAGAACATAGTTGAATCAGTGGTGCCAGGCTTGAAAAATACTTGGCAGGGAAACTACCTTGGTCTTTAAATGGGGACAAAGAAGGTGCCTGGACAAAAATGATATATTTTATCTGAAACTTGAGAATAAAAATTTGTTGTTCTTAGGTTGGTTAATCCTACAACCCTTTATCAGTGTTTAATGTAACATCAGATAGCATTGATTCATTGAGAGCCTCCACTCTACTCAAGTTCAAGGATAAGAACCATGATGTGAGAGTCAGGCATGACTTCGAGGCACATAGGATACATATGGGATGTTTATGTTTACCTCTTGATTCAGATTAGTTTGGTGATAAACATACATTCCAGAGTTGGTAGCAGAGTTTGCCCTGGTTGCCCAAGACATCTTCTACAGAGACCAAGCAAATAAAAGTATACAATTAGGCTGTATTTGCCAAAGAAGCAGGGATTGTATGCTTTTTCCTTCTACACTGACAATTTAATCAGTTATTATAATAAATGACTGAGGAGAAAAATTTTGAAGTAATTGCTGAGGTTGAATATTCTGATTTTTTGAATCGAACCCCAGTCTTCCTGAAATATTAGAGAAACTTGATATCTGGGTTGTTTGTACATCCATTTTTTTCATTCAACAAAAAACAATTCTTAAGCTTCTGTTATGTTTCCAGCATGGTCTGGGGAGCTGGGAGTACAGAGAAAAAGATACCATTTCACTCTCCCATGAGTGCACAGACTGGTACTGGGAGAAAAACTCAGAAATAGCAAGTTATATTGCATCACTGTGCATTTGGAACAGGAATAGGTGAGTGGTGGAAGGTAAGGAAGGTTGGAATGTTTTTTAGGAAAATATCTCTTTAGGAAAGAAGTAGAAGAATGGGGAAAACTTTAGTTTCAAATTGAGGATCTGCTATCTCCATCCATGAATCTTTCTGTCAAATATTTTCTTTTTTTTTTTTAACAGTGGCAGGTTTTATTTTGGGGGGCTCCAAAATCACTGCTGATGGTGAGTGCAGCCACAAAATTAAAAGATGCTTGCTCCTTCCAAATATTTTCTGAGAAGGAAAATTCAGATCCAGTCTTAGTGATATTAGTTTTTCTATCTAAAATCTTTCACTGGGTGTGTGGCTAGGGCTCTTTGGAACATTGAAGATGTAAACTAATTTTAAATTCCTTTTCTGTATTTTTCCATTTAGGCCTGTGAGTCTCTAGTCTTAAAATTTGAGGGAAATTTCTATAGCATTCTTTTTTCTTTCCTCTTTCTATTCTACATAATTCTTTCATTGTTCTGTTTTTCTCTATTTCTTACTCCTTTGCTTAATTTTCTTGTTTCCTTTATTTATCATTAAGGCTTTTCTTCCTATCCCTCACCATCTTTCAGTTTCTTCTCCTTGTATGTTTCCTTTATCTTCATCTTCTAAATGATCTTACATTAAACAATTAAATTGAAATTGCAAAGGAATTAATTAAAATTAATTCAACAAACACATACTGATTTTCTAGAACTGACCGTCTGCCCTCTGAAACGGCCCAAGGAACTGAGTATCACGATAGAGATGAAAATACAGAAAGCCCTACCTTTTAGTGCTTGAAAACAGAGGAAATGAGTCATGCACATGTAACTATACCACAGGGCGAAAGGTGCTATGATAAATACAAAGTGCTATGGGAAATGAGGGGAAGAAGATTTCTTTTCTAGCTAGGAGAATTGGGGAGGTTTCATGAGTGGCATTTAAACTGGGCTGTGAAAAATGAACAACATTTCAAGACACATGAGCCAGGTTTTTATTTGAGTAGCATTCCATTGTGTATGTGTGTATACACAATGTTTTGGCCATCATAAACAACACTTCTATAAGCATTGTGGTGCCTGTATCTTTTTGAATTAGTTTTCTATGGATATACACCCAGGAGTGAGGTTGCTGGATCACATGACAACTCTATTTTTAGTTTTCTAAGGAACCTCCACAAAGCTTTCCATAGTGGCTGCACAAACGGTGTAGGAGAGTTCCCTTTTCTCCACACTCCCTCCAGCATTTGTTATTTGTGCAGTCTTTAGTTCTTGATTGTGGGTTCCGGTTCATTTTTGCTCTTCCGCATTTTATATCCATCTTCCTTTCCTCGCCGCCTGTCCTGTAGACTTCAAACTACAGCATTGGATGCAGGGACAATAGACTTGTAGAGACTGCTGAATCAGCTTCTGCAGGATTAATAAGACCAAGTCACTGTCACATCTCTTGGTATATTATCTCCTGGTGGTTCTGCTTCTCCATTGGAACCCTGAGTAATATGGCCAGTAATCCAGATTTCTTATTTTTCTTATTTTTTCAGGCAAATTTGGAGCCCAAAGTGACTGAGACCATGGGGGGAGGAAATCATTCGGTGGTGTCTGAGATTGTGTTGGTGGGACTCACCAGTTCTTTGGAGATGCAGCTTGTCCTCTTTCTAATTTTCTCTGTGTTCTATGTAACAAGTACTTTAGGAAACCTCCTCATTGTTCTCACAGTGACCTCTGACTCCCATTTACACTCCCCTATGTACTTCCTGCTAGCCAACCTCTCCTTTATTGACGTGTGGGTTTCCTCCATTACAGCTCCCAAGATGATCTCTGATCTTTTCAAAGAGAGAAAAGTAATCTCTTTCCAAGGATGCATCGCTCAGATGTTCTTCGTTCATGCTATTGGAGGAACTGAGATGGTTCTGCTCATTGCCATGGCCTTTGACCGTTATGTTGCTATATGTAGGCCTCTCCACTACCTGATCATCATGAACTTCAAAACTTGTATTTCACTCTTGGTTGCTGCCTGGACCATTGGGGTCATCCACTCACTCATCCAAATTCTATTTGTTGTAAATCTACCATTCTGTGGCCCCAATAAAATGGACAGTTTTTACTGTGATCTTCCTCGATTTATTAGGCTTGCCTGCACAGATACTTACAGACTGGAGCTTGTGGTTACTGCTAATAGTGGTTTCATCTCCCTGGGAACATTTTTCATTCTGATTACCTCCTATATCTTCATCTTGGTCACTGTTTGGCAATGTTCTTCAGGTGACTTGTCCAAGGCCCTCTCTACGCTATCAGCTCACATCACAGTGGTGGTGTTATTTTTTGGCCCATGTATTTTTGTGTATTCATGGCCATTTCCCACAGTACCAGTGGATAAATTCCTTGCTATTTTTGATGTAGTTATTACTCCATTTCTGAATCCTGCCATCTACAGTTTGAGGAACAAAGAGATGAAAGTGGCAATGAGGAGGATATTCAGTCAGATGTTGAGTTTCAGGAAGCTGTTTTAAGTGACTCTGATATCAAGAAAGATGAACAACCTTACTATTCTCTGCCATGCCACAGACGTGAATCAACAAAACATAGTACCATGGATGCTTTACTTAATAGTTTAATTACTAATGTCCAGAATGTTCTTAATGTGATTTCTGCCCATAACCAAGAAAGATATAGTATTCTTCTTTCTTATGCAATGTGACAGAATAAAAGAATTAATGCAAGACTATTTCCACATTTTCTTGTGTCTCCTTGATAAAAATGAATTTGGACTGGTCTCTTTTATTTCTTTTCCCCTCTGGATTCTGAGGAAGATCCTCAATTGTCAGATTGAGTTTTGGGGTTTGTGATACAGAATCTGAAGAACAGTGCTTTGGAAATATGACAAAATTTGAAATTATTCAGGATAGTTTTTTTTTTTTTAAGTTCTGTAGTGAGATGTGTGTGTAGTAATTAAACTAGTAAGCAAAGCATCCATGGTGTTGTGTTTTGGCTGTAATGTGTGAAAAAACAGATAAGAGGTAAAAAGGGGATTTTAAAGAGCTACTTTTGGCTATCTCTTCCCTTTAATATAATATTGCCCTTCAATAAAATAAAAGAGTTAAAGTTATTTTGAATTATTTTTGAGTTTAAAAAAAAAATCACAGTATCAGCCTAAAATCGGATCACTGGGGTGTGGCTTCATAAGCATTTCAGCTAATGCACACAGTAAGTATGAATTAAGCCTTGTAACTACTACAGGTTTTCCAAAATCTTTGTTCTTGTATTGTCTGGGGATTTGAACAATGGAAACCAGGTAATGGGCAAAGACAATGACTCAGTGCTAATCCTTGCCTTAATTATACTGAAGCCACCTATAATTCCTCAGAGTTGTTGTGCTCAGTTGTTTAAGCCGTGCCCAACTCTTTGCAACCCCATGGACTGTAGCTGTCCAGGCATCTCTGTCCATGGGATTTTCCAGGCAAGAATATTGAAGTGGGTTGCCACTTCTTTCTCCAGGGGCTCTTCTCGACCCAGGTATCAAACCCAATTGGCCAGCAGATTCTTTACCACTGAGCCACCAGAGGAGGCCTTGTAAGAGTTAGGTAACTCTTTTCTTTTCAGTGACATGGTTACAAGTGCAGACTCCTGAGCCAGACTGTATGAATTCAAAACTTAGCTTTACTTTTTCAATGATGCATGAATTGTTTAACCTCTTTATCCCTAAATTCTGTTATCTGTAAAATGAATCATCTGGAATTTCTATTTGACTGTTATTGACTTACAAAAATAGCAGTTCCTTATGGCTAAAGGTACTTTCATACCTTTCATACTTATCATAAGGTGATAAAGATTAACTGAATTAATACTTGCAAAGTGCTTAAAGCAATTCTTGGTCTATAGTGTTATATACGTGCCTGTTCAATAAAATAAAATGAAACATTAAAAACCACTTCTGAGTTTTGACAAACTTCTTCCATGTTACTACAGATTATTTCTTTCCTTTCTAACTCTGTTTTCATCAGTCATTGATCAAGAAATTGTTCCTTTTCTAAAAGGAGTATTTCAAATTATTGAATTCCTTGGATAAAGAGACCTCAAAATGCCACAATTCAATTTTCATTCTACACTTTTTCTCTTGTATTCAAATTGCATTCTTTTTAAAATTTATTGTTTTTAAATTGAAGTATAGTGGCGCTAGTGGTAAAGAATCTGCCTGCTAATGCAGGAGATGTGAGAGACACAATTCTGACCCCTGAGTCATGAAAATCCCCTGGAGCAGGAAATGGCACTGCAGTATTGTTGCCTGGAAAATACCATGGGCAGAGGAGCCTGGTGAGCTAGAAGTACATGGGGCCGCAAAGAGTCGTACACAACAGAGCAGACTGCGCCTATAGTGCAATTACAGTGTTGTGTTAATTACTGCCGTAGAGCAAAGTGATTCAGTTATACATGCATATATATTCTTTTTCACATTCTTTTCCATTATAGTTTTCACAGGTATTGAATATAGTTCCCTGTGCTATACAGTAAGACCTTGTTGTTTATCCATTCTATACATACCAGTTTACGTCTACTAATCCCAAACTCCCATACTTACCCTCTCCCACCCGACTCCCCCTTGGCAACCCCCAGTCTATTCTCTATGTCCCTGATTTTGTTCCTGTTTCATAGACAGGTTCATTTTAGACCTCACACATAAGTGATATCATATGGTATTTCTCTTTGTCTTTCTGATTTACTTCATTTAGTGCGATAATCTCTAGTTGCATACATGTTGCTGCAAACGGTACTACTTTGCTATTTTTTTTTTGACTGAGTTGTATTCCATTATATACATGTACCACATTTTTTTTTATTTAGTCCTCTGTCTGTGGACATTTAGATTGTTTATATATCTTGGCTATTGTGAATCAGTCAGTTCAGTCATTCAGTTGTGTCCAACTCTTTGTGACCTCATGGACTGGAGCATGCCAGGCTTCCCTGTCCATCACCAACTCCTGGAGCTTGCTCAAACTCATGTCCATCTAGTGCTGTTATGAACATAGTAATGCACGCACCTTTTTGAATTACAGTTTTGTCTGCATATATGCCCAGGAGTGGGATTGCTGGATCATAAGGTGATTTATTTTTAGTTTTCTAAGAAAACTCCATATTATTTTCCACAGTGGCTGCACCAAATTACATTCCCACCAACTGTGTAGGAGGGTTTCCTTTTCTCCACACTCTGTCCAACATTTGTTACATGTAGACTTCTTAATGATGGCCATTCTGAGCAATGTGAGGTAGTACCTTATTGTAGTTTTGACTTGCATTTCTCTAATAATTAGTAATGTTGGGATCTTTTCATGTACCTATTGGACGTTTGTGTTTACTCTTTGGAGAAATGTCTCTTTAGGGTTTCTGCTCATATTTTTGTTTGGGTTGTTCATTTTTTTCTTGTTGTCTAGTTGTATGAGCTGTTTGTATATTTTGGAAATTAAGCACTTGTTGGTTGCATTGTTTGCAATTATTTCCTCCCTTTCTGTAGTTTGTCTTTTCATTTGTTTAAGATTTCCTTTGTTGTGCAGAAGCTTGTAAATTTGACTAGGCGCTTTTGTTTCAGTTCAATTCCGTTCAGTTGCTCAGTTGTGTCCAACTCTTTGTGACCCCATGGACTGTAGCATGCCAGGCTTCCCTGGCCATCACCAACTCCTGAAGCTTGCTCAATGTCCATTGAGTCGGTGATGCCATCCAACCATCTCATTCTCTGTTGTCCCCTTCTCCTCCTGCCTTCCATCTTTCCCAGCATCAGGGTCTTTTTCCAATGAGTCACTTCTTCACATCAGATGGCCAAAGTATTGGAGCTTCAGCTTCAGCATTAGTCCTTCCAATCAGTCCTTCAGGACTGATTTCCTTTAGGATTGACTGGTTTGATCTCCTTGCATTCCAAGGGACTCTAAGAATCTTCTCCAACACCATAGTTCAAAAGCATCAATACTTTGGTGCTTAGCTTTCTTTATAGTCCAACCCTCACATCCATACATGACTACTGGAGGAACCATAGCTTTGACTAGATGGGTCTTTGTTGGCAAAGTAATGTCTCTGCTTTTTAATATGCTGTCTAGGTTGGTCATAGCTTTTCTTCCACTATTAGTTTCATGGCTGCAGTCACCATCTGCAGTGATTTTGGAGCCCAAGAAAATTAAGCCTGTCACTGTTTCCCCAACTATTTGCTTATTGGACATTTGTGGTTATTCTTTGGAGAAATGTCTCTTTAGGTCTTCTGTTCATTTTCTTGGTTTGTGTTGTTCATTTTTTTCTTGTCTAGTGATGGGACCCGATGCCATGATCTTAGTTTTCTGAATGCTGAGTTTTAAGCCAACTTTTTTACTCACCTCTTTGTTTATTTTCATTTTTATTTCTATTGCCTTGGGAGACTGACCTAAGAAAACACTGGTATGATGTATGTCAGAAAATATTTTGCCCATGTTCTCTTCTAGGAGTTTTATGGTAACATGTCTTATGTTTAAGTTTTTAAGCCATCAATTACATGCTTACATGCTCTTCAATAGTTTTATGAAGCTTGTCTTGGTTATCTATGGTTCTTTTTAAGATTTAAAATTCTAAAAAAATTTAAAGTTGAAGTGTAGTTGATGTACAACATATGCTACAAAACTATATGTTACATAATATAATGAGTCACAATTTTTAAAAATTTACTTTTTTGAAGGATATAATTCACAATTTTTTAAAAAGATTTTTTGATGGGGACCATTTTTAAAGCTTCTACTAAATTTGTTGCAATATTGCTTCTGATTTATGTTTTGTTTTTTTTTGCCACAAGGCATGTGGGATCTTAGCTCCCTGACCAGGGATCAAACTTGCACCCCCTGCATTGGAAGGTGAAATCTTAACCTCTGGATCACCAGGGAGGTCCTGATTCACAATATTTTTTTCCATTTATTTTTATTAGTTGGAGGCTAATTACTTTACAATATTGTAGTGGTTTTTGTCATACATTGACATGAATCAGCCATGGATTTACATGTATTCCCCATCCCGATCCCCTGTCCCATCTCCCTCTCCACCCGATTCCTCTGGGTCTTCCCAGTGCACCAGGCCCGAGCACTTGTCTCATGCATCCAGCCTGGGCTGGTGATTCACAATTTGTAAAGGTTATGTTTCATTTACAGTTATTATAAAATATTGGGTATATTCCCTGTGTTGTACAATATATCCTTGCAGCTTATTTTATACATAATAGTTTGTAACTCTTAATTCCCTTTTCCTATACAGCTCCTTCCCCTTTTCTCTTTTTATTGGTAACCACTAGTTTGTTCTCTATATCTGTGAGTCTGCTTTTTTTTTTTTTCACTTTTGTCATATGCACTAGTGAAGTGAAGTCGCTCAGTCGTGTCCGACTCCTTGCGACCCCGTGGACTGTAGCCCACCAGGCTCCTCCATCCATGGGATTCTCCAGGCAAGAATACTGAAGTGGGTTACCATTCCCTTCTCCAGGCGATCTTCCCTACCCAGGGATCGAACCCAGGTCTCCTGCATTGCAGGCAGACGCATTAACCTCTGAGCCACCAGGGAAGCCTGTCATATGCATTAGTTTGTTATAATTTTTGGACTCCACATATAAGTGATATAATTCAGTATTTGTCTTTCTCTGTATGACATTTCACTTAGCATAATGCCCTCAAAGTCCATCCGTGTTGTTGCAAATGGCATTATTTCATTCTTTTTCATGGTCGAGTTATATTTCACTGTATATATACATATATGTATATATATGTATTTATATATATAAAACATCCTCTTTATTATCTATGATGCTGTTTTAAAACTTAATTTATTTTTTATTGAAGGATAATTGCTTTACAGAAATTTTCTGTTTTCTGTCACACCTCAACATAAATCATACATCAGTTCAGTTCAGTTCAGTCTCTCAGTCATGTCTGACTCTTTGTGACCCCATGAATCGCAGCATGCCAGGCCTCCCTGTCCATCACCAACTCCCGGAGTTTACTCAAACTCATGCCCATCGAGTTGGTGATGCCATCCAGCCATCTCATCCTCTGTCATCCCCTTCTCCTCCTGCCCCTAATCCCTCCCAGCATCAGGGTCTTTTCCAATGAGTTAACTCTTTGCATGAGGTGGCCAAAGTATTGGAGTTTCAGCTTCAGCATCAGTCCTTCCAATGAACACCCTGGACTGATCTCCTTTAGGATGCACTGGTTGGATCTCTTTGCAGTCCAAGGGACTCTCAAGAGTCTTCTCCAACACCACAGTTCAAAAGCATCAATTCTTCGGCCCTCAGCTTTCTTCACAGTCCAACTCTCACTTCCATACATGACCACTGGAAAAACCATAGCTTTGACTAGACAGACCTATTTTGGCAAAGTAATGTCTCTGCTTTTTAATATGCTATCGAGGTTGGTCATAACTTTCCTTTCAAGGAGTAAGCGTATTTTAATTTCATGGCTGCAATCACCATCTGCAGTGATCTTGGACCCCCCAAAAATAGTCTGACACTGTTTCCACTGTTTCCCCATCTATTTGCCATGAAGTGATGGGACCAGATGCCATGATATTAATTTTCTGAATCAGGTATACATATATCCCCTCCCTTTTGAACCTCCCTCCCATCTCCCTCCCCATCCCACCCCTCTAGGTTGACACAGAGCCCCTGTTTGAGTTTCTTGAGCCATACAGCAAATTCCCATTGGCTACCTCTTTTACATATGGTAATATAAGTTTCCATGTTACTCTTTCCATACATCTCACCTTCTCCTCCCCTCTCCCCATGTCCATAACTTTATTCTCTATGTCTGTTTCTCCATTGTTGCCCTGTAAATAAATTCTTCAGTATCATTTTTCTAGATTCTATATATATGCGTTAGAATACAATTTTTATCTTTCTCTTCCTGACTCACTTCACTCTGTATAATAGGTTCCAGGTTCATCCACCTCATTAGAACTGACTCAAATGCATTACTTTATGTGGCTGAGTAATATTCCATTGTATCTATGTACCACTACTTTATCCATTCATCTGTTGATGGACATCTAGGTTGCTTCCTTGTTCTAGCTATTGTAAATAGTGCTGCAATGAACAATGGGACACGTGTGTCTCTTTCAATTTTGGTTTCCTCAGGGTATATGCCTAGCAGTGGGATTGCTGGGTCATATGGTGGTTTTATTCCTAGTTTTTTAAGGAATCTCCATACTGTCTTCCATAGTGGCTGTATCAATTTACATTCCCATCAACAGTGCAAGATCATTCCCTTTTCTCCACACCCTCTCTAGCATTTATTGTTTGTAGACTTTTTGATGAGGGTCCTCCTGACCAGTGTGAGGTGATATCTCACTGTAGTTTTGAATTGTGTTTCTCTAATAATAAGCGATGTTGAGCATCTTTTCATGTGTTTGTTAGCCATCTGTATATCTTCTTTGGAGAGATGTCTGTTTAGGTCTTTTCCCTGCTTTTTGATTGGGTTGTTTGTTTTTCTGGCATCAAGTTGTATGAGCTGCTTGTATATTTTGGAAATAAATTCTTAGTTGGTTGTTTCATTTGCTATTATTTTCTCCCATTCTGAGGGTTGTCTTTTCACCTTGCTTATAGTTTCCTTGGCTGTGCAAGAGCTTTTAAGTTTAATCAGGTCCCAGTTGTTTACTGCTGTTTTTCTTTTCATTACTTTAGGAGGTGGGTCATAGAGGATCTTGCTTTGATTTATGTCGTTGAGTGTTCTGCCTATGTTTTCCTCTAAGAGTTTTATAGTTTCTGGTCTTACATTTAGGTCTTTAAACCATTTTGAGTTTATCTTTGTGTTTGGTGTTAGGAAATGTTCTAATTTCATTCTTTTACATGTAGCTGTCCAGTTTTCCCACCATTTATTGAAGAGGTTGTCTTTGCCCCATTGTATATTCTTGCCTCCTTTGTCAAAAATAAGGTACCATAGGTGCATGGGTTTATTTCTGGGTTTTCTATCTTGTTTCATTGGTCTATACTTCTGTTTTTGCACCAGTACCATACTATCTTGATAACTGTAGCTTTATAGTATAACTGAAGTCAGGAAGGTTGATTCCTCCAGCTCCATTCTTCTTTCTCAAGATTGCTTTGGCTATTCAGGGCCTTTTGTGTTTCCATATAAATTGTGAAAATTTTTGTTCTAGTTCTGTGAAAAATGCCACTGGTAATTTCATAGGGATCACATTGAATCTGTAGATTGCATTTGGTAGTATAGACAATCACAGTATTGATTCTTCCTATCCAGGAAAATGGAATATCTCTCCATTTATGTCATCTTTGATGTCTTTCATTAGTGTCTTATAATTTTCTGTGTACAGTTCTTTTCTCCTTAGGTAAGTTTATTCCTAGATATTTAATTCTTTTTGTTTCAGTGGTGAATGGAATTGATTCCTTAATTTCTTTTTCTGATTTTTCATTGTTAGTGTATAGAAAGGCAAGTGATTTCTGTGTATTGATTTTGTATCTTGTAACTTTGCTAAATTCCCTGATTAGTTCTAGTAATTTCCTGATGCTATCTTTAGGGTTTTCTATGTACAGTATCATGTCATCTGCACACAGTGAGAGCTTTACTTCTTCTTTTCCAATCTGGATTCCTTTTATTTCTTTTTATTCTCTGATTGCTGTAGCTAGGACTTCCAGAACTATGTTGAATAATAGTAGTGAAAGAGGACACCCTTGTCTTTTTCCTGATCTTAAGGGGAATGCTTTCAGTTTTTCACCACTGAGAATAATGTTTGCTGTAGGCTTATCATATATGGCCTTTACTATGTTGAGGTAGGTGCCTTCTATGCCCTCTATGGTGCTTTTTAATGTGCTAGAAGAAGTTAACAAGCAGATTTGGTTATGAGGAAGATTACATGAATAGAAATTTAATTAATCAAAAAAGATACTGAATGCTCACTATACTCTTTTTAAACAAACTTCATTTTGTATTGGGTTATAGCTGATTAACAATGTGATAGTTTCAGGTGAGCAGCCAAGGGACTTAGCCATACATATACATGAATCCATTCTATATTCTAAATCCTGTGCCAGGATCTGTAGAAAACTGTTCAGTTCAGTTTAGTTCAGTTGGTCAGTCGTGTCCGACTCTTTGTGACCCCATGAATCACAGCACCCCATGCCTCCCTGTCCATCACAAACTCCCGGAGTTTACTCAAACTCATGTCCATCGAGTAGGCGAGGCCATCCAGCCATCTCATCTGTCGTCCCCTTCTCCTCCTGCCCCTAATCCCTCCCAGCATCAGGGTCTTTTCCAGTGAGTCAACTCTTCGCATGAGGTGGCCAAAGTCTTGGAGTTTCAGCTTCAGCATCAGTCCTTTCAATATTAGAAGTACACAAATCAACTGTAGGAAGGAACAGTGGATTTCTGAGGCGAAAGTCACTGTGAGCAAGTAAGGGGTGTGGTAAGGTGGGCAGACTCAACAAAAAGGTTTGAGTAGAGGGGGTTCATGAATTTGTGAACATTATGGAAAGGAGTTAGAGGCCATTACAATTGTTCTTATGAGGTAAGTGCATGCCTTGGAAGGAGAGAAGTTCCTGGAAAGCTCTGGAGGCTAAGAGTAGACTGATGCTACAGCATGACAGGGCATGGATATCTACTCTACCTCGTTGCCTAACCAGGGTCCACGAAGACTGAAAAGATTTGACTCTGTCAGTGTCACTGAGTCTTTTTTACTCTTCTTAGCCATTTTGGACTTTCTGTTGCTTGAATACACCAGGCTTGTGCCCTGAGACCCATACACTGGCCCTTTCCTCCACTTGCCTAGAGTTTCACCTAGATAAATGTAGGATTGGTTCCTTCTCATCATTCAGATATCAGCTTGTGTGTCAATGCCAGGAAAAGACATCCTATCTAAGGAAGTTCCCTCTTGCCTTTCTAAAGCTCTTATTCTTTACCATATGCTTTTAAAAATGTCTTTATACTTTTAAAATCTATTTGAAATATTGCTTTGTTAACTATTTTTGTTTCTTTCCATAGGGCAAAAAAGGTTCATGAAACAGAAAGTAGGATTTTTTTGTTCTTTGTACCTAGAGGGATGCCTGATTTACAGTAGGAAGTTGATAATATTTGCCTGACCTACTGTACAAAGTCAATAATTGGTTGTGCATAGAGTAATGGTAAATAAAAGCTGAGAGGGAGAAAGAAATAACTCTTTCTTTCTGAATCACAATGAATGGAAAAGGATGGGAAAACCTAGTATATTCAGCACAACCATTAAAATAAACATTTTCAGAGACACATGTACCCCAATGTTCATTACAACACTACAATAGCTTGGACAAGGAAGCAACCTAGATGTCCATTGACAGATGAATGGATTAAAAAGCTGTGGTGCAAACATATGATGGAATATTACTCAGCCATAAAATGGAATGAATTTGACTCAGTTCTAGTGATGTGGATGAAACTAGAGCCTGTTATACAGAGTGAAATAAGTCCAAAAGAGAAAAACAAATATCGTATATTAATGCATATACATGGAATCTAGAAAAATGGTACTGATGAACGTACTTTTCAAGGCAGGAACAGGGATGCAGGCATAGAGAACAGACTTGTGGATACAGTGGGGAAAGGAGAGGGTGGGACAGAATTGAGAGAGTAGCACTGACATACACTACCATGTGTAAAATATATAGCTGATGGGAAGCTGCCGTATAGTACAAGGAGTTCAACCCGGTATTCTGTGACAACCTAGAGGGGTTGGATGGGGTGGTGGTTTGGGGGGAGATTCAGGAGGAAGGTGACATATGACATATGTACACTTATGGTTGATTTACATTGTTGCATGGCAGAAACCAACACAACATTGTAAAGCAATTATTCTCCAATTAAAAAAATACTGCCAAGTCAAAAATTAGAAAAAAAAAAAAAAGGAAGCTTACCTATAGAGAAGCACAAAGAAAAGAAAAAAAAAAATCACCAAAAATAATCCCATTCAAACATAATGGTAAAAAATTTGTTATGTGTCTTAATGTATTTATTTATATGCTTAAAAATTATACAGTGTAATATCACACTGTTCCACAATTCATTTAACAATATGATATGATATGTAAATCTTTTCATGTTGATGTATTCTAGCATGTAGTTCTTGGTGGCTATTTGGTAATATAGTGACTAAATAAGAGTTATATCGCTTTGTTTAGTTGCTAAGTCATGTTTGTCTCTCTGTGGTCTCATGGACTCTATCCCGCCAGGCTCCTCTATTCATGGGATTTCACAGGCAACAGCACAGTAGTGGGTTGCCATTTCCTTCTGTAGGGGATCTTCGCAACCCAGGGATTGAGCCAGGGAGTCCTGCTTTGCAGGCAGGTTCTTTACCAGCTGAGCCACCTTTATTGCTTTAATGAATACTTTATGGTTAACATTTGTTTCCAATTTGTGAAAGTGAAAGTGAAAGTCGCTCAGTTTTGTCTGACTCTTTGCGATCCCATGGACTTCTCTGTCCATGGAATCCTCCAGGCCTGAATACTGGAGTGGGTAGCCATTCCCTTCTCCAGGGGATCTTCTCAACCCAGGGATCAAACCAGTTACCAACAAAACCGCTATGAAAGATCTTGATGTACCTCCTTGTGTGTATACATGTGTATAAACATATATATATATATATATAATATATATATATATAGCTTTGATTACTTCCTCATGACAACTTAATAGAAATGAAATTGCTGCTAAAACATATTTGTAGGGTTTCACTACATATTGTAAAATTGCCCTCTAAAATGGTTCCACAACCAGCAGAATGATGCACAGAATGCTTTCCGAGAGCTCATCGAATCCTGAGGCATGGATTTTTTTTTTTTTGCTACAGGAATAAATAAATTTATTTCTCATTGGCAAAAATGTATTGATTGTAATGGTTCTTATGCTGATGAATAAAGGTGAGTTCAAGCCTAGTTATGATGATTTAAAATCTAGGGTCTGAAAACAATATCACTTTTGCACTAACCCAATAGAATAAATGAATTCAGTAAAGTTGCAGGATACAAAATTAATATACAGAAATTTGCTGCATTTCTATACAATAATCCAAAGAAATCAAGAAAACAATCTTATTGACAGTTGCATCAGAAATAGTAAAATATCTAGGAATAAATTTAACCAAGGAGGCGAAAGACCTATACTCTGAAAACTAGAGGATATTCATGAAAGAAACTGAAGATGACCCAAATAAGTGAAAAGAAATTTTTGTTCATAGATTGGGAGAATTAATTTTGTTAAAATGTACATACTACCCAAGGAATCTACAGATTCAGTGCAATCCCAATTGAAATATCCATGGCATTTTTAACAGAACTAGGACAAACTATCCTTATATTTGTATGGAACCATAAAAGAACTTGAATATTCAATGTAATCTTGAGAAAGATATACAAAGCTAAAGGTATCATACTGCATGACCTCAAACTATACTACAAAGCTATAGTAATCAAAACAACATGGTAATGGTGCAAAACAGAAATATAGATCAGTGAAACAGATAGAGAGCCTGGAAACAAACCCATGCATATACAGTCAAAGCAACTAAACAATACAACAAGTGGCAAAAGGAGCCAAGAATATACAATGGGGCAAAGACAATGCTAGGAAAGTTGGACAACTACCTATAAAAAAAAAAAAAAAGTGAAACTAGATCATTTTCTCACACCATATATTAAAAACCTCAAAATGGACTAAAGACTTAAAGGTAAGCCCTGAAACCATAAAACTAGGAGAAAACATGAGCTATGTGGTCTTCATATGCAGTTTCTCTTTAAACTCAGTCTTAGCAATATTTTTTTGGATTTGTCTCCTTAGGTGATGGAATTCCAGCTGAGCTATTTCAAATCCTAAAAGATCATGTGGTTAAAGTGCTGCAGTCAATATGCCAGCAAATATGGAAAACTCAGCAGTGGCCACAGGACTGGAAAAGGTCAGTTTTCATTCCAATCCCAAAGAAAGGCAATGCCAAAGAAAGTTCAAACTACCACACAATTGCACTCATTTCACCCTCTAGCAAAGTAATGCTCAAAATTCTCCAAGCCAGGCCTCAACAGTATGTGAACCAAGAACTTCCAGATGTTCAAGTTGGATTTAGAAAAGGCAGAGGAAGCAGAGACCAAATTGCCAACATGCATTGGATCATAGAAAAAAATAAGAGAATACCAGAAAAAACATCTACTTCTGCTTTATTGACTATGCTAAAGCCTTTGACTATGTGAATCCAACAAACTGGAAGGTTCTTAAAGAGATGGGAATACCAGACCACCTTACCTGCCTCCTGAGAAATCTTTATGCAGGTCAAGAAGTAACAGTTAGAACCAGACATGGAAAAATAGACTGGTTCCAAATTGGGAAAGGAGTATATCAAAGCTGTATATTGTCAACCCGCTTACTTAACTTATATTCAGAGTACATCATGTGAAATGCTGGGCTGAATGATGCACAAGCTGGGATCAAGATTGCTGGCAGAACTATCAATAACTTCAGATATGCAGATGACACCAACCTTATGGCAGAAAGCAAAGAGGAACTAAAGAGCCTCTTGATGAAAGTGAAAGAGGAGGTGAAAAAGCTGACTTAAAACTCAACATTCAAAAAACGAAGATCATGGCATCTGGTCCCATCACTTCATGGCAAATAGATGGGGAAACAATGGAAACGGTGACAGACTTTATTTATTTCCTGGGCTCCAAAGTCACTGCAGATGGTGATCGCAGCCATGAAATTAAAAGATGCTTACTCCTTGGAGGAAAAGCTATGACAAACCTAGACAGCATTTTAAAAAGCAGAGACATTACTTTGCCAACAAAGGCCCGTATAGTCAAAGCTATGGTTTTTCCAGTGGTTATGTATGGATATGAGATTTGGACCATAAAGAAGGCTGAACATCCAAGAATTGATTCTTTTGAACTGTGGTGTTGGAGAAGACTCTTGAGAGTCCCTTGGACTGCAAGGAGATCCAACCAATCCATCCTAAAGGAAATTAGTCCTGAATATTCATTGGAAGGACTGATGCTGAAGCTAAAGCTCCAATGCTTTGGCCATCTGATGTGAACAGCCAACTCATTAGAAAAGACCCTGATACTGGGAAAGACTGAAGGCAGGAGGAGAAGGGAATGACAGAGGACACGACGGTTGAATAGCATCCCCAACTCAATGGATGTGAGTTTGAGCAAGCTCAGGGAGATTGTGAAGGTCAGGGAAGCCTGACGTGCTGCAGTCCGTGGGATTTTACAGAGTCGGACATGACTGAGCAACTGAACAAATAATAAACCTTTTTATATGTCAAAGAAGGCTGTCTATTTGTAAAAGGTGTATCTATTTTCAGAACATTCTGGCATAACAATTCCTCTTAAATTGCAGTAATTAACATTAATATTTTATAACTTGACAACACTCTGATGAAACATGTCTGTAGTACAGTCCTGGATTTTGAGTCTTGTGGGACTGAAAGGGATTTAGTGAGCCAAAATTGCTGATATAAGAGATAGCCTTATGTTCTGTGGTTTCTCATTTGCTGTTACTTCCTTTTCTCATGAGTGTCTTTTTGCTATGAAACCTCTAGTAAGTACTAGAGTAGAAAAATTGTTTTTCCTGCTGATTCGCGAGCATTCTAAGGTGTTGGGTTTCTTGGTTACATCTACCGTACTGATTCATATTAAAGCAAAAATATTTCTGTACATCGATTTAAGACACCATTAAAATGATACCAAGAAGCTATTTTCTTTTTTCTGTTCTTTTTATTTCCCGGGTGAAAATCAGGATGGAATCTGAGGCATAATTCACAGGAATATCCAACGAATGAAGGGCTGGTTATTCCCAAGACTCACACAAACGCTTGGCCACCACATGATAATTAGATTTTTTTTTTAACTTGAGGAAAACAATATTAAGCTCTTTGTTTCAGAAAGGTTTACAATCTCAATCAGAGTGAAACTGTCCTTTCCTGAACCTAGAAAAATGTTTCTATTTCAAGCACTATCATGCAAAACATATGTAAAACAAATGTTTTACTGTTTAGCAGATCCAAAATTAATCCACCCTATCCTTGGGTCTCTCTGAAGTGATTGCTCAGTAATTTCCTCTCCCTTTAACTTAATCTACAGTTTTATTGTTATTTGACGTATTTGTTACATATGTATTCTGGGAAATGCAAGGAAAGGAGTAGCAAGATGTGTAACACTATGACTTTTGCTAAGGGTACTAGGGAGATGATGCTGAACTGGATGGTGAATGAAGAGTGGAATTTTGACTGGAAAAGAGGGAGGAGGAAAAGCATGATATTTTCATCTTTTCTATGCCTTATTCCTTTCTATTCCCCTATGCTCTGTGTCCTTTTAGTTTTTTCATGGTAGATAAATTCCTAAGTGAAGTTTTCCATTTCTGTGTTTTATAAACGCTTTCTGTCATTTGGTTCTCAGAATCCATCAAACTAACTCTTGTTTTTTTCTTTTAGAAATTATAGCTCATATAATGGAAGTTTTCTATCTTCTCATATAATTTGGAAGGAATTGATCTACCATCTGAAGAAAATAGACTCAGCTTAACTCAGGTAAGAGAGATTTCTGGTTCTTACTGCTCTTCTTTGCAAATAGGATTAATAACATTTTCATCACTGGATATCAGTCATTTCTAGGGCTCTGAGAAGATTCACTTGTGTTGTTTCTGATGCAACACAGATGAAACAGACAGTGGAATGCAGTAAAATACATTTCCCACGTGAAAAGCTCATTATAGGGAACTAAGATCAGGTATAGGCAGCATAGCAAAATTTGGGTGTCAAGTTGTTGATGTCTCTTTCTGATGTGCAAAGAAGGTGGGTTAAAGTGGGAGAACTCTATGGGCTTCCCCGGCAGTCCAGGGGTTAAGACTCTGTACTTCCACTGCACAGGACTTCAGCTGTCTGATTCCTGGCTGGGGAACTAAGATCACACATACTGCTCAGTCAAGAAAATAAAAAGATGGGACAGTTATAGCAACCTGAAATACTCCGGAAGCATGGCACAGTTTGTTGTTTAGTTGCTAAGTCATGTCCAACTCTTTTGCGATCCCATGGACTGCAGCCCGCCAGGTCCCTCTGTCCATGAGATTTCTCAGGCAAGAACACTGGAGTGGGTTGCCATTTCCTTCTCCAGGGGATCTTCCTGACCCAGGGATCGAACCCGCATCACCTGTTTGACAGATAAATTCTTTACCACTGAGCCACCAGGGAAGTTCATGGCACAATTAGGGACACACATAACTAAAAGGGCTTCCCTTGTGGTTCAGCTGGTAAGGAACCTGCCTGCAATGCAGGAGACCTGGGTTTGATCCCTGGGTTGGGAAGATACCCTGGAGAAGGGAAAGGTTGCCCACTCCAGTATTCTGGCCTGGAGAATTCCATGGATTGTATACCCTATGGGGTCACAAAGAGTTGGACACGACTGAGTGACTTTCACATAGCTGAAATAAAAATCTTGTGACAGTTGTTAGATTTTGGGTTTTATATAAACCTAGGTGACTGCATTGATTCCCTCTAACCCTTCATGTAAAAGTGGCTCAACATGTAAATGGCTTAATTGAAAAGGGTCTGGAAAGGATGCTTTGGAGGCCAGGAACTTGGAAGAGACTAGATCTTGGTGAGGATGTCATAGTGGAGATCTTGGACAGCCAGGGACTGTCTGAGAGAAGTAGATAATGAGCAGGAGCAGAAGGCAGTATGACAAGAGATGGTAGAGGAGCTGGAGATGAGGTGGCCGACACCAAAGACCCTCTGCCTGTCAAGTCTTTGCAGGCAGCCCATTTTGCCTGTCAAGTTCCTTGTAGTAAAAGCTACTTCCTCACACCCTTGCAGTTACTTTGTCATTAGGTTGTCAGTGACTTATAGAATAGCCTAGTGAAAAGCCCTGGACTCTGGAGTCAACTTGCTTTTTAAATTAATATTTTTTCTTTAAAGAGAAAAACACATTCAAAATAGAAAATTTATCATCCATAGCCTCCTCGTAGAAAGCAACTGCTAAAATTTTGACATTTTCTTCCAGTACTTTTTAACCCATTGCATCTTTAAAACAATTGCAAGAATCGGATTTGTATTGGACACCTAGCTATGCAAAATTGGGCAATTAATTCAATCTCTTTGAGTCCTTATTTTGTATCTGCAAAATATGGATCATATTCCTTTTTCCTATGCTCTACCCTGCTACTGTGAAACAAAAGAGATGAAAGACTTTTTAGAGCTGTAAACTTTTAGAAAAAGGAAATTAATGTTATAAATTTTGATTTTGTATCCTGTAGGAAATTATTAATAAAACAAGGTTAAAAAGTAACAGCATTTTGGTAGGAAACAACTTGAAGAAATTGTCTTATTTGAAATTGTGTGAGAGAGTAAGGTGCATTCTTGATTCAGATGAGTTTATAACTCATATGACTAACTGTGAGGAATAATGATATTCCTACAACCTGTATTTTATTTTCAGAGGGTATAGCACAGCTATAATGTATAAATTAAATAATATATATATATATAATATTAACATTTTTTTAAAGCCAGCATGAGATCAGAATAAATAGAAGTATGTCATGCAAATTTCAGGAAATAATTGTATTATGTATACGATTAGATAGACTCTTTTTAATATCTTACAACCAAGATTCATTAACATGTTAAGGAGGTAGAAATATGTGTAGACAGTAAAGAAGACAAGAAATCTACTAACATGTTTAAAAGAGTTGAGAAAGGAGATGTCATTAGTAATAAAAAGTGTTTAAACTTCATGTAAGACTAAGGAGAGGTATAATACTGAAAAATTATGTCATTTAGTCACTGACCAAAGATTTAGTTGATGGCTTCTTTGGCATTTTTCACATGCATAGTGAAGTGAAATTCGATCAGTCATGTCCAACTCTTTGTGACCTCATGGACTATACAGTCCATGGAATTCTCCAGGCTAGAACACTGAAGTGGGTAGCCAGTCCCTTCTCCAGGGGACCTTCCCAACCCAGGGATCGAACCCAGGTCTCCCACATTGCAGGTGGATTTTTTACCAGCTGAGCCACAAGGGAAGCCCAGGAATACTGGAGTGGGTAGCCTATCCCTTAATTAAACCGGGGTCTCCTGCGTTGCAGGATTCTTTACCAACTAAGCTATCAGGGAAGCCTTCACATGTATAAAATATCATTATCTGGTGAATCATAATAATTTCTATCTCTCCTAAGTAGTAAGCAGAAGTAAATAGTTGTAAATAATCATCCGAAGTAAATTATGTCTGAGGCTTTGGAGAGGAGTGAGAAGCCATTCATGAAGTCCACAAAAGGATGCACAAAACAGGTTTTAGAATTTACACAGTTGCACATATTTAAAGTTGCTCATTGTGTAGTAGCCTTGATCTTCCCTTTGGCCTCTAGGTTACAATGATTTATGTCCTCCCCTATGTTAATGATTCTAGTTATAATCTTTTCAATTATGCCCACATAAGAATGCTTAGAGAAGTAGGGTAATTAAATAAGATGATATTGTTAAGTTATCTGGAAGTGAGTCAGAATAAATCTATACTAGCATCAGAGACTAATATCTAAGCCTTTGGATCACTTACTTTTCATTTACGAGTATTTGTGTGTTCCATGAATAGAAATATCTGTGGCTCATGGAAAAGGAAATGGCAACCCACTCCAGTATTCTTGCCTGGAGAATCCCAGGGACAGAGGAGCCTAGTGGGCTGCTGTTTATGGGGTCGCACAGAGTTGGACAGGACTGAAGTGACTTAGCAGCAGCAGCAGCATATAATGGGAATAACTTTTGATGAAAAGAGATAGTTAAAGTGTTCCTCACTAGGTCATATCTGACCCTTTGTGACTCCATGGACTAAAGCCTGCCAGACTCCTCTGTCCATGGGATTTCCCAGGCAAGAATACTGGAGTGGATTGCCATGCCCTCCTCCAGGGGCTCTTCCTGACCTAGGGATCGAAGCTGCATCTCCTGTACTGGAGGCAGATTCTTTATTGTCTGAGCCACCAGGTAAGCCCATTTCTCTTCAAATATAGACCAGGCAGAAATGTAGGCTAATTCTTCCCCCATGGAGTAAGAATTCAAGCCTCTTTTTTAAGAAATCTCCACACTGTTATCCATAGCGGCTGTACTAGTTTGCATTCCCACCAACAGTGTAAGAGGATTCCCTTTTCTCCACACCCTGTCCAGCATTTATTGCTTGTAGACTTTTGGATAGCAGCCATCCTGACTGGCGTGTAATGGTACCTCATTGTGGTTTTGACCCAGCAATCCTACTTCTGGGCATACACACCGAGGAAACCAGATCTGAGAGAGACATGTGTACCCCAATGTTCATCGCAGCACTGTTTATAATAGCCAGGACATGAAAGCAACCTAGATGCCCATCAGCAGACGAATGGATAAGGAAGCTGTGGTACATATACACAATGGAATATTACTCAGCCATTAAAAAGAATTCATTTGAATCAGTTCTAATGAGATGGATGAAACTGGAACCCATTATACAGAGTGAAGTAAGTCAGAAAGATAAAGACCAACACAGTATACTAATGCATATATATGGAATTTAGAAAGATGGTAATGATAACCCTATATGCAAAACAGAAAAAGAGACACAGATATATAGAACAGACTTTTGGACTCTGTGGGAGAAGGCGAGGGTGGGATGTTTCGAGAGAACAGCATCGAAACATGTATATTACCTAGGGTGAAACAGATCAGCAGCCCAGGTTGGATGCATGAGACAAGTGCTCGGGCCTGGTGCACTGGGAAGGCCCAGAGAAATCAGGTAGAGAGGGAGGTGGGAGGGGGGATCGGGATGGGGAACACATGTAAATCCATGGCTGATTCATGTCAATGTATGACAAAACCCACTACAATATTGTAAAGTAATTAGCCTCCAACTAATAAAAATAAATGGAAAAAAAAAGAATTCAAGCCTCCTGTAATGTCCATAATACCCCTCCTTCACTGTTATCAGTTGTCTGTCCTTTAAGTATTCTTCCTTTGTCTAATCTTTTTAATTTTTAAAAAAATTGAGTACCATTGAAATTTAACATTGTATTAGTTTCAGATGCATAATGGGAACATAAATCTGTAAGGACTTAAGTCCTTTCCTATGTTAATGACTAGTTAGACTTCTTATTTGAGGAGTTATAATCTTCAGGTCCAGCCTGTAGAATAGGCGTTACCAACAGAGAGAGAGATGACAAAGTCTTTGCACATCCCATTAGTGACAATATTTTTCAGAAAGTAGGAAATGGTGAACAGTATAAGATGATGCATAGACTGATCAGAAGGATAAAGATTTAGCTATTTTGAGGTATTTGGTGATCTTCATGAGACCAGTTTAAAGAAGGTAGAGAGACAGCTGTTAAGACTGCCAAGAGATGAGGAGGAGGTCATTGATGGGCAATAAAGCAGAGAGTATAAGGGGTATAAATATTTCTTTAAAAAAATCTTTACTAGAAGATAATTACTTTACAATATTGTGCTGGTTTCTGCCATATATCAACATGAATCAGCCATAGGTATATTTATGTCTCCTTCCTCTTGACCCTCCCTCCCACCTCCTACCCTGTTCCACCCCTCTAGGTTGTCACAGAGTACTGGATTTGAGCTGTCTGCATCATACAGCAAATTTTCACCGGCTATCTGTTTTACATGTGGTAATGCCTATGTTTCAAAGCTACTCTCTCAATTCGTCCCACCCTCTCTGCCCCTTACTGGCTCCACAAGTCTGTTCTCTATGTCTGTGTCTCCACTGCTGCTCTGCAGACAGGTTCATCATTACCATCTTTCTAGATTCCATATATATGCATTAATATATAAGATTTGTCTTTCTCTGACTTGCTTCCCTCTGTATAATAAGCTCTAGGTTCATCTACCTCATTAGAACTGAGTCCAATGTGTTCCTTTTTATAGCTGAGTAATAAGGAATTTGTACTTTTAAAGGCAATAAGACCCACTGGGCATTTTTTGGTGGTAGTAGTTATATAATCAAAGTGCTACCTAGGTACTTGGGCTTCACAGGTGGCTCAGATGATAAAGAATCTGCCTGCAATGCGGGAGACCTGGGTTCAACCCCTGGGTTGGGAAGATCCCTTGGAGGAGGGTATGGCAATCCACTCTAGTCTTCTTGCCTGGAGAAGTCCCATGGACAGAGGAGCGGGGTCACAAAGAGTTGGACATGACTGAACAATTAAGCCCAGCACCTCTGTGGAGCAATCTGATGGCCAGAATATATGTTAGATGGGGAGAGATCAGCTGTTTGGTATTGCAGGATTTCAGTAATGATGAGGAAAGGCAATCAAGATTTGAGAAGGGTAGGATGGATAAGATGCCTGAAGTATTATAATAGAACTGGAAGAAAAGCTGCAGTGGGGAATAGAGAGATTATTAGTTCTGTAGTAATCATGTGAAATTTCACCAATATATAAGCATCTAGGGGATAGTGTTTAGTGAGCTATGGGAAATACAGCTCGGAAGTTTAGGATAGAATTAGGGAATGAATAGATTCAACTTGCATTTATATGCTGGGGAAATACTAGACCTTTTCATATATATTGTCTTTCACACAGTGGTCAGGCTTTTGGGAAAGGTATTAATATAATTAGAATACATGAAAGCCCATTAGGTGAAGAGAAAAACAAGATCTTAAATAATGTTATTATTTATACAGCAAAGTGTTGAGAAACCAGGGAAAGACAAAAGGAGGAGTTTGAGAAATAGGACTACCAGGAGAGTTTAGTGCCACTAAAGATATTTATAATAACATCATTATGATCAAGATTTATTGAGTTCTTGCTATGAGTCAAATACTGTTCTAAGTTCTTTTCCTTTAGATATTTTTGAGGCCAGACTATTTTCACTCCAATTTAACATTGAATAAACTTAAACACAGTAAGATTAAATGATTTTTCCAAGGTCAAGATAAGTGGTAGGGCAGGTAGTTGAGTTTAAACATAGCAATCTGGTTTGTGATTTTTCACTTTTAACTAACATTTTATATCTCTCTTTCCAGAACATTAAATAATTGAAGGAAAATTAATAAACTGATTTAAATAAACTACATAATACTCTAACTTGTATGTATGGAAAGATGAACAGGTTTGAATTTTATTTTGAATTCTAATTCTTTGCTATTTTGTAGAGAAAATTTCATTTATTTTTAAGGTCAACCTTCATTTTGGCAGAAAATGTTTGATCTGAGATTAATTCTGACTTTGGAGCCCTAAAAAATCAAACTCTCAGGTTGAAAAAAGTGAAAAGTGAGTTAGTCACTCAGTCGTGTCCAACTCTGTGACCCCGTGGACTGTAGCCCACCATGCTCCTCTGCCCATGGAATTCTCCAGGCAAGAGTACTGGAGTTGGTTGCCATTTTCTTTTCAAGGGGATCTTCCCAACCCAGGGATTGAGCCCAGGTCTCCTGCATTGCAGTCAGATTCTTTACCGTTTGAGACACACGTAATCTTTTCTTTAATCATCTCATTACAAAACAACAAATAAAAATACTGTTATTGAGAGTTACCGTTACTTCAAACATCACTACCATGTTATTTATTTCACAGATTTTTAAGCACTTTTCTATTGCCATGTAGTTATTCCAACAACACTTAACAAGGAATTTAATACTGTGTACTAGGCGGTATTTACATCCTTGGAGAGATCAGAGGGTGAAAAATATCAGATTGACTGGATACATTGAATGAATCTTGAAAATGAATGGGATAGATGATTTCTAAAAGTTCAGTTCAAATATTATAATCTACATGTATAAAGCATATATTAAGTATATGTGATATTAGGGTGTGTTGAATACAGGGCTGCTGCAAGAATCAGATGCTAATTTCAATAAAAAACTAATAACAGCATGCAGAATGATTCATGAGTAGCATAGTAAGAACTTTTGGAATGGACCAATTCAGACAAATTTAAGCAGAGGATGATTATTCTTGAAATTCAAATTTGAGGCTGGAAGGTTAATGGAATGCATATTTTAATGTACATAAGATAAAGATAGTGAGATGGAAATCATGACAATAAGCAAAACAAGGAAGATAGATTCAGGAGGCATAATATGTAAAACAAATAGAAGTTTTAGAGGATAAAAAGGAACTGATTTAATTTAAATGGGAAGAGGAATGAGAAGAGGGGTGTGAAAAGTGTTTTAAAGAACTCAGCTTAACTGGTGTTGGGGAAAAGTAGAAGGAAATAAAATATATTAATAGGAAAATAATTGGAATCTTATTTTATTTATTTATTTATTTTTATTTTTTATTTTTTAATTTATTTATTTATTTATTTTTTGGTCATACATTGATATGAATCAGCCATAGATTTACATGTATTCCCCATCCCGATCCCCCCTCCCACCTCCCTCTCCACCTGATTCCTCTGGGTCTTCCCAGTGCACCAGGCCGGAGCACTTGTCTCATGCATCCCACCTGGGCTGGTGATCTGTTTCACCATAGATAGTATACATGCTGTTCTTTTGAAATATCCCACCCTCACATTCTCCCACAGAGTTCAAAAGTCTGTTCTGTATTTCTGTGTCTCTTTTTCCGTTTTGCATATAGGGTTATCGTTACCATCTTTCTAAATTCCATATATATGTGTTAGTATGCTGTAATGTTCTTTATCTTTCTGGCTTACTTCACTCTGTATAAGGGGCTCCAGTTTCATCCATCTCATTAGGACTGATTCAAATGAATTCTTTTTAACGGCTGAGTAATATTCCATGGTGTCTATGTACCACAGCTTCCTTATCCATTCATCTGCTGATGGGCATCTAGGTTGCTTCCATGTCCTGGCTATTATAAACAGTGCTGCGATGAACATTGGGGTGCACGTGTCTCTTTCAGATCTGGTTTCCTCAGTGTGTATGCCCAGAAGTGGGATTGCTGGGTCATATGGCAGTTCTATTTCCAGTTTTTAAAGAAATCTCCACACTGTTTTCCATAGCGGCTGTACTAGTTTGCATTCCCACCAACAGTGTAAGAGGGTTCCCTTTTCTCCACACCCTCTCCAGCATTTATTGCTTGTAGACTTTTGGACAGCAGCCATCCTGACTGGCGAGTAATGGTACCTCATTGTGGTTTTGACTTGCATTTCTCTAATAATGAGTGATGTTGAGCATCTTTTCATGTGTTTGTTAGCCATCTGTATGTCTTCTTTGGAGAAATGTCTGTTTAGTTCTTTGGCCCATTTTTTGATTGGGTCATTTATTTTTCTGGAATTGAGCTTCAGGAGTTGCTTGTATATTTTTGAGATTAATCCTTTGTCTGTTTCTTCATTTGCTATTATTTTCTCCCAATCTGAGGGCTGTCTTTTCACCTTGCTTATAGTTTCCTTTGTAGTGCAAAAGCTTTTAAGTTTCATTAGGTCCCATTTGTTACAAATGGAATCTTATTTTAAAATAAGAATGCAGAAATGTATCTCTGGAAGAGACAATAAACATGAAAAGAATAGACAAGTATATAGGACTTTCGTGTTAATATGGATGTGAGGGCTGGACTATAAAGAAAGCTGAGTGCAGAAGAATTGATGCTTTTGAACTGTGGTGTTGGAGGAGACTCTTGAGAGTCCCTAGGACTGCAAGGAGATCCAACCAGTCCATCCTAAAGGAGATTAGTCCTGGGTGTTCATTGGAGACTGATGTTGAAGCTGAAACTCCAATATTTTGGTCACCTGATGTGAAGAGCTGACTTATTTGAAAAGACCCTGATGTTGGGAAAGATTGAAGGCAGGAGGAGAAGGGGCCGGTAGAGGATGAGATGGTTAGATGGCATCGCCAACTTGATGGACATGAGTTTGGGCAAACTCTGGAAGTTGGTGATGGACAGGGAGGCCTGGCATGCTGCGGTTCATGGGGTCACAAAGAAAAGTCCATGAAAAGTCAGACATGACTGAGTGACTGAACTGAACTGAAAATGAATACTATCTTTACCAAACCAACACAAATTAAATTTGGAAAAGTTCGCTTTTGCTGATGACATTATTGTAAGCCGAGAAAATCCAAGACATTACTATAAAAAATTATCACACAGAATGTGGTAAGGCATCTCTGCATATTAGGACAGAATGAACTTTTCTTCATTCTTGCAAGATGAATCTAGACATGGAAATGAGAAAAGAGATTCTGTTCATAATGCTAAGAAAAAAAGCTAAGAAATACAAAGGAACAATTTTTACAAAGAAGGTATAGAATATGTGTAATAAAAGACAAAATCTTATTAAATGACATGAAACAAAATTTGAACAGATGAATAGATGCACTATATTCTTATTTATTTGACTGTGTTGGGTCTTAGTTGCAGCATAAGAACTCTTAGTAGCAGCACGTGGGATCTACTTCTCTGACCATGAATCCAACCTTGTACCCTTGCAATGAGAACTCAAAATCTCAGCACCTGAACCACCAGGGAAGTCCCAAGCATGATGTTCTTAAATGGGAAGATATCATCATAACAATGCTACTTCATTCCAAGTTAATATATAAATTTCATGCAATTAAAATCAAGACCAGTGGAATTTTTTAGGGGGATTGGATAAAATGATCTTAAAGTTTATATGGAATAATACATACTCAAGAATAGCCAAGAAAGTATGAAAAATAATAACAGGAAAGGAGGGACTTGCTTTATCATGAGACAAAGCATAAAGCCATTATTATAAAATGCTCTGATATTTCTACAGATGTAGATAAATATATCAGTGGAAATAGAAGAAAGAATTTGGAAGCAGATCCTAAATATCTGAAAACTTAGTAAAATAAAAATGGTAATTAAATTCATTGGGGAAAGAATGGGCTATTTAACACATGGTGCCATTACAATTCTATTATATCTAGAAGAAATTAAAAGTGGACTGATGTTTTAAAACATATACAAATGTAATAGAGCACAGTTCTAAATAGAAAACAAAATACAATGAAATATCGAAAGAAAATCTGAGGGTATATATGTATGATCCAGGAACAAAGGAGATCATAACTGAGACTAAATTCAGTAGCTATAAGGCAAGTAAGAGCTGTATTTAATGATATAACAATTACAAACGGGTATAGTCAAAGAAATCATAAACAAAATAACAGATAATTGATTTAAAAATATAACAAATGACAAAAACTTAGCATCTACAACAGAAAAAGAGCTCTTATAAATGACAAGAAAAAAGCACAGTAAGAAATAGGAAAATACACGGAAAGGTAATTCACAGAAGAGCAAATCCAAACTGCAAGAAAATATGTTCAAATTTTTTTATAGTCAGACAATGAAAATTAGAGTAACAATGAACTATAACTTTTCACTGACTACACTGGCAACAATTAAAAAGTGTTAACATTTATTCTTGTGGAAATATGTCTATTGTAGCCTTTTGGAAACACAATCAGAAAAAACTACCCAAATTAAAAATATATATGTACTTTTACCCAGCAATCTCATTTTAAGCTTTGATGCCATGAAAGAAAAAATTAATACAAAAGGATGTGTGTGTAAAGATATTTGTAGCAGTTTGTAGGGCTCCCAAAACTAGAAACTAGGTAAATGCTTATTAACAGGGAAGTCAGTAAATAAATTATGGTTTGTCCACATTGTGAATCAGGCAACTATTACAAAGAATAAATTAGAACACCTCTCCGGACAGCTTTCTGTACCTTTTGTACATGTTTTCATTCTGTGGCATATTTCAGTAGAGAAATTTGGAAGTACAAATCTCTCTATATCCTGACTAACCTCTCTTTAAATCCAAAGGTGCTTTTGTCTATCTTCTCCTTTCTTGTTTAGACACTAAAGCCCAAACTAAATTTGAGGTACATGATTAAATGATACCAAAGATTTATGCAGGGAACATTTCTGATTCTGGCTCTTTGTTATACTTGTACTGTGTAAACTCTAAGTAACTCTGTACAATGGCAAGGTGATCTTTAGTTTTTGGTACTTCTGCAAGGACTTTCTTTCCAACTTACTAATTATGACTGTCTCCCTCTCATACTCTTCAGTTAACCTCAGGGTCAGCCTTGTGCATGAAGTTGATGGATGGAGGAAATCGCTCAGTGGTGTCTGAATTTTTGCTGCAGGGACTCACCAGTTCTTGGGAGATCCAGATTCTTCTTTTTCTCTTTTTCACAGTATTTTATATAGCGAGTATGTTGGGAAACCTTCTCATTGTGCTCACAATTCTGTCAGACCACCATTTACATTCCCCCATGTACTTTTTGTTGGCAAATCTCTCCTTCATTGACACAGGTGTTTCCAGCATTGCAACCCCAAAGATGATTTCTGACCTTTTCAGAAGACACAAAGTCATCTCCTTGAGAGGCTGCATCACTCAGATGTTCTTTATTCACACTGTTGGGGGTGCAGAGATGGTGCTGCTCATAGTCATGGCCTATGACCGGTACTTGGCCATCTGCAAGCCCCTCCACTACCTGACCATCATGAGCCTAAGAGTGTGCACTTCTCTTCTGGCTGTTGCTTGGACCATTGGACTCATCCACTCTGTGGCCCAGCTGGCTTTTGTTGTCAACTTACCCTTTTGTGGCCCCAATGAAATGGATAGCTTTTACTGTGATTTTCCTCGGTTCATCAAACTTGCATGTACAGACACGTATAGATTGGAGTTTCTGGTCACTGCCAACAGTGGTTTCATCTCCATGGGCACCTTCTTGATCCTGATTGTGTCTTACACCTTCATCCTGTTCACGGTTCGCAAACACTCTTCAGGTGGTTCATCCAAGGCCCTTTCTACCCTCTCAGCTCACATCACTGTGGTAGTTTTCTTCTTTGGCCCTTGCATTATTGTCTATGTGTGGCCATTCCCTACCTTACCCATAGATAAATTTTTAGCCATCTTTGATGCTCTTATCACTCCTTTTATGAATCCTATTATCTATACACTTAGAAACAAGGAGATGAAGATGGCAATGAGGAGACTGTTTGGTAAGGTTTTAAGTTTGAAGAAGAGTTTTTTCATGCACAGTTCAAGAAATTCAGATTGATCTTGACTATTCTTGGAAATTGTCCTCTTTTAATTACACTTTTCATATATATTTTCAGTGTATTTAATGATATTGTTTGGGCTTCCTTGGTGGCTCAGTGGTAAAGAATCTGCCTGTAAGCAGGAGATAACAGGTTTGATCCCTGGGTTGGGAAGACTTTTCATAAATCTTTTCAGTGTATTTAAGATTTTCAGTATCCACTGTGAAACCTCTCCTCAGGGATTCTTTTCTGAGCTCATCAGTTTTTCATAGGGATACTTACTCTAAGGAATCTGATAATATTAGGGAGTAGAAAATTCAGTGGGCTTCTCCGGTAGCTCAGCCGTAAAGAATCTGCCTGCAATGAAGGAGATGCAGGTTCAATCTCTGAGTTGGGAATATCTATTAGGAGGAAGGCATGGCAACCCACGGACAGAGGAGCCTGGTGGGCTACAGACCATAGGGTTGCAAAGAGTCGGACACAACTAAAGTAACTGAACACACATGCACAGTAAATTCAGCACTGAAATATAATGTCCTTATTAGTTTTTATTATAGATGTTGGTAGAGGCTCATGTCTCATATAATGGGCACGTTTTCTATTAAAACAAAATGTTGGATACTCTTCTCTTTGGTAGCAATTCTCAAATATGGAGCTCTTCTGGTATACATATATACTGCTATTCAAGCTCTTTGTGTTTCCCAGTGTCTATATGCCCAGAAGAAAAAACAAAAAAAGAAAACTACCTACGTAACTGAGAATTTGAGGCTTCTAACATCTTAATTTTGCCATCCACACCCAGATTTAATTAATAATAAGGTTTTTTCATTTAGTTAGGATTAGAATATTAAATTTTGGATAACTCATAGAGTGACAACTCAGGAGGTATTAATCTTATTAATTAATCAAATGTTTTGAGACCTGGTCATGTAAATTTCTACTCCTCAGTGTTTATGATTTTTCCTAAACAAGAATCACTATTTTTATATGACAATGATAACTATGTGAGACTAAATGATTATAAATGGATTGAATATTTTTTAGATAAGAGGCAATACTGAATTAAAAAGAAAAAGATATCTATATTATGAGAATGAGGTTAATAACTAAATAAAACAAAGTGTAGAAATTACAAAAGAAAATTTATTACAAAACTGTATAAATGAAGAAATAAAAAGAAAATCTATTACTAAACTGTATAATGAAGAAATGTATTAAACTTTCCATGTGTTAAAATGTTGCATGTAATTATTAAAAAATAAATATACCATTCAGAAATAGTATAAGTATTCAAAGAGTATCTCACTGTTCTTTTTTTTAAAGGAAAGTTTGTTTTTATTATTTAACTGGAGTATAGTTGATTTACAATATTATGTTAGTTTCAGATGTGTAGCATAGTGATTTTTTCTGATTATATTCAGTTATAGGTTATTATAAGATATTGAGTATAATTCCCTGTGCTATACAGTAAATCCCCGTTGCTTATTTATTCTTGTATAGTATTTTTTGTATCTCTTAATCCCATAATTCTAATTTATTCCTCCTCTCCTCCTTGGTAACCATAAATTTGTTTTCTGTGTCTGTGAGTCTATTTCTGCTTTGTATACAGATTCATTTGTATTATTTTTAGACCATATATAAGTGATATCATGTTGTATTTGTCTCTCTTTGACATTTCACTAAGCATATTCTTTAAGTCCATTTATGTTGCTGCAAATGGCAATATTTCATTCTTTTTTGTGGTCGAGTTGTATGTCATTTGTATATATATATATACATATATATATTATTCTATGGTGCTTTTTAATGTTCTGGAGGAATTCATCAAGCAGACTAGCTTATGCAAAAAATTACATAAATAGAAATTCAATTAATCAGAAAATGTACTGAATATTTGCTGTATCTAAATCCTGTGTCAGGAGCTGTATAAAACTGTGTTAGAAGTATATAACTTAATTTTAGGAAGGGACAATGGATCTCTGAGGCAAAAATCATTGCAAGTAAGTAAGGAGTGCGGTAGGGTGGGCAGACTGAACAAAAAGGTTTGAGTAGAGGGGATTCATGAATTTGTGAACATTATGGAATGGAGTTAGAAGTCATGCTGACTCATCTTCTGAGGTAAGTGCATGCCTTGGGAAGGAGAGAAGCTCCTGGAGAGCTCTGAAGGCTAAGGGTAGACTGATGCCACAGCATGACAGAGGGTGGATACCTACTCTACCTCATTGCTTAACCAGGGTCCACGAAGCCTGAAAAGATTTGACCCTGCCAACTTCATTGAGCCTTTTCCTTCTTCTTAGCCATTTTGGACTTTGTTGCTTGAGTATACCAAGCTCATGGTCTGAGGCCTGTACACTGGCCCTGCATTTCACTTGTGGAGAGTTTTGCCTAGGTAATGTAGGGCTGGTTCCTTCTCATCATCCAGATACCAGCTTGAAGGCCAACACCAGAAAAAATTCTTATCTAAGGAAGTTTTTGCCTTACTACTCTAGTTATTCTATACCATATGCTTTGTTTAATACCTTCATGACTTAAAAAAAAATCTATTTGAGAGATTGCTTTGTTAGTTTTTTTTCTCCCACTGGAAAGAAAGGTCTATAAATCAGGAAATATGAATTTTTGTTATTTGTACGTAGCGTGCGTGCATGCTAAGTCGCTTCAGTCATGTCCAACTCTGTGTGACCCTATGAACTATAGCCCACCAGGGCCTTCTGTCCATGGGATTCTCCAGGCAAGAATACTGGAGTGGGTTGTCCTTCCCTCCTCCATAGAATCTTTCTGACCCAGGGATCGAACCCATATCTCTTGAGTCTCATGCACTGGCAGGAGGGTTGTTTACCACTAGCGCCAACTGGGAAGCCCTTTGTACCTAGAGGGATACCCAATTTATGCAGGAAGTCAATAATATTTGCCTGCCTTAGAGTAGGAAGTCAACAATTATTTGTGCAAAGAGCAATGGTAAACAAAAGCTGAGGAGGAGAAAGAAACAACTCTTTCCTTCTGAATCAGAAGGTATGGAAAAGAATGGGAAAATCTGGTAGATTTATAACAAACATTTTGTGTTAACTTTTTCAGGATAACAAACTAGTGGCGTCTAAAGTACATTTGTAGCTTACATATGCTGCTAAGTTGCTTCAGTTGTATCCGACTCTGTGCGACCCCATAGACGCAGCCCACTAGGCTCTGCCGTCCCTGGGATTCTCCAGGTAAGAATACTGGAGTGGGTTACCATTTCCTTCTCCAGCTTAGATATAGATAAGCACAAAGAAGAAAAGGAAAAAAGTCACCAAAAATAATCCCACTGAAACATAACAGTTAAAATTTTGTTATGTTTCTTTTGAGATATTTATTTATGTATTTGAGCTTCCCACATGGTGCTAGTGGTAAAGAATCCACCTGCCAATGCAGGAGTCATGGGTTTGATCACTGGGTCAGGAAGATCCACTGGAGGAGGGCATGGCAGCCCACTCCAGTATTATTGAGTGGAGAATCCCACAGAGGGGATTCTGGCTGGCTACAGTCGATAGGGTCATTTCCAATTGTCAGTTACCAACAGTACTGCTATGAAAGACCTTGATGTATATCATTGTATATATAAAGCTTTGATTCCTTACTCATGACAACTTAACAGAAATGAAATCACTATGCTGAAATATATTTGTAAGGTTTCATTATATATTGCAAAATTGTCCTCTAAAATGGTTGGGTGGTCAATTTAAAATTCCTTCAACAGCAGTGAATTAGAGGACTAGTTTGTCCCACCTTTGCAAAAGGTGGATGTATAATTAAATTGAATCTTTATAAACCTAAAAATAAAGTTGTTATTTACTTATCCAATTAAAATTTTCTTAATTTTTGTTATAAAATAGTACATATTTATAAAATATGTAGCACATATTTAAGTTAGAAAGTACAATACCGGTGATCCCACCTATCATTGCACATATTCTCCTAACTTCTATTCCTTTACTCTGCTTCCCACTCAGATGTAATCAATATTCTAGGTGTTTTGGTTTATGCTTCTTTTGCCTTTTTGAAAAATAATTTTAATAAACAAGTATATATTTACAAACATTATGAAGTTTAATGTGACTCATTTGTAAAGTATATATGTATGCTTAAAATATGCATAATGTATTAGAACTTATTCAAGAAAAACTATGAATATATATTTTTAAGGAATTTCTCTTTTTCATCTTCACAGTTTTACAATTTATTTGCATACTCAACGTTGAAAAGCTGAAAGTTTTTCCTCTAAGATCAGGAGCCAGATGAGGATGCCTGTTTTTGGTACTTTTATTCAACACAGTGTTAGAAGTCTTAGCCACAGTGATCAGACAAGAAATAGAAAAGGCATTCAAATTAAAAGGTAAGAAATAAAAATGTCACTATTTGCAGATGACATGATACTAAATGTAGAAAAACCTAAAGACTCCACCATGTGAAGTGTAACGAATGAAGACATGGTGAACCCTTCAAAAAAAAAAAAGACTCCACCAAAAAACTATTAGAACTAATAAATGAATTCAGTAAAGTTGCAGGATGCAAAAGTAATATACAGAAATTTGTTGCATTGTTATACACTAATCCAGAGAAATCAAGAAAGCAATCCTATTTACAATTGCATCCAAAAGAATAAAATACCTATGAATAAATTTAATCAAGGAGGTGAAAGACCTATACTCTGAAAACTAGAAGATATTAATGAAAGAAACTGAAGATGACCCAAATAAGTGAAAAGAAATTTTGTGTTCATGGATTGAAAGAGTTAATGTCATTAAAATATTTATACCACCCAAGGCAGTCTACAGATTCAGGGCACTCTCAATCTAAATATCCATGGCATTTTTCACAGAACCTAGAATAAACAATAATTAAATTTGTATGATAGCTGTTCAGTCATGTCTGACTCTTTGTGATCCCATGGACTGTAGCTTGCCAGGCTTCTCTGTCCAAGCAATTCTCCAGGCAAGAATACTGGAAAGGATACCCATTGCCTTCTCCAAGGGATCTTCCTGACCCAGAGATTGAACCCAGGTCTCCCTCATTTCAGGCAGATTCTTTACCATCTGAGCCACCAGGGAAGCCCTAAATTTGTATGGAATCATGAAATATCCTGAACAGCCAAAATAATTTTGATAAATACACACAAAACTAGAGGTATTGTAGGACTTCCTTGCTAGTCTAGTAAAATATCCACCTGCCAATGCAGGGGACACAGGTTCCATCCCTGGTCTAGGAAGATTCCACATTTCCTGGGGCAACTAAGCCCATGGGTCACAACTACTGGGCCTGCAGGCTGCACTTACTAAAGCCAGTGTGCCTACAGCCCACACTCCACAACAAGAAAAGCCATCACAATGAAAAGTCCATGCACTGCAACTAGAGTAGTTCCTGCTCGCTGCAATTGAAGAAAGTCCATGCATGGCAATGAAGACCCAGCATAGCCAAAATAATAATAATAATAATAAAATAGAGGTATTCATACTCTTTGACCTCAAACTACACTACAATGCTATAGCTTCCCAGGTGACTCAGTGGTAAAGCATCTGCCTGCCAATGTAGGAGCCGCAGGAGACGTGAGTTCAATCCCTGGGTTGGGAAGATCCCCTGGAGGAGGGCGTGGCAGCCCACTCCAATATTCTTACCTGGAGAATCTCATGGACATAGGAGCCTGGTGGGTTACAAATCATGGGGTCACAAAGGATTGGACAAGACTGAGCATGTACACACAGTCATGGTAATCAAAACAGCACGATACTGGCACAAAAACAGACACATAGATCAATGGAACAGAATAGAAAGCTCAGACATGCAAATGCAGTCAATTTGGCTATGGGCAAAGGAGAAAAGAATATACAATGGGGAATAGACAATGTTGGGAAAACTGGACAGCTACATGTAAAGAAATGAAACTATATCATTTTGTCACACCCAATATAAAAATAAACTCAAAATGGATTAAAAACTTAAAGATCAGCCCCAAAACCACAAAACACCTAGGAGAAAACATGACCTATGCTATCTTCATATTTAGTTGCTCTTTAATTTAGTCTTAGTAATATTTTTTTGGATCTGTCTCCTCAAGCAAGGGCAACAAAAACAAAAGTAAACAATGGGATTACATCAACCTAAAAAAAACCCAAAAGCTTTTGCATAAGGAAGGAAACCACCAATAAAATGGAAAGGCAATCTACTAAGTGGACAAGATGTTTGGAAATGATATCTGATAAAAGGTTAATAGGCAAACTATATAAATAACTCATACAACTCAATATCAAAAAGATGGAAAGAAAAATGAGCGGGTGGGAATGTAAATTGGTGCAGCTGCTATGGAAAACAGTATGGAAGTTCACCAAAAATTAAAAATAAAAATACCATGTGACTCAGCAATTCCACTCTTGGGTGTTTGTTGGAAGAAAATGAAATCACTTATCTTGAAAGGATATGTGTACATCGATGTTCACTGCAGCATTATTTATAATAGGCAATGTATGGAAACAGCCTAAGTGTCTGTCCACAGGTGAGTGTGTAAAGATGTGGTGTATATACCTTAGCCTTAAACTCTGCAACCACATGGATAAACCTGCAGAGTATTATGCGATGTGAAACAAGTCACAGAAAGACAAATGCTTTATGTTTTCACTTATACATGGACCCTAAGAAACAAAACAAACAAATATTACAAAACAGAAATGGACTCACAGATACAGAGAACAAACTTGGTAACCAGAAGGGCTTGGGTGAAACACACGAAGGGGATGAAGACTTCAGTTATAAAACAAATAAGTCACAGGGGTGTAATATACAGCACAAGGAATAGAGTCAAGAATAACTTTGTAAGGTATATAATCTATAAACATATTGAATAACTATGGCGTATACCTGAATCTATTATAAAATGTCAACTATTAAAAAAGCCATCTAACTAAAAATAAAGATATAAAGATTCTGAAGTAAATATTTAATGGTGTGAAGAATTATATAGTAGTTTTATTATTTTTTAAATAATATATTTATATAATATAGATGTATACCTTTTTGATTCTGTTTCCACCTCTGTCTCTATTGTGTGGATATATATATATCACATATTTATATACATATCTGATATATATATATATAAATAAGATGACTGATATGTGTCAGCTTTATTGAGGTATAATTGATACATGAAAAACTGAACATACTTAATATCTTTGGATACATGCAAACATCCATGATACAATCACCACAATCAAAGTAACAGTCGTATGCAATACATCCTTAAATTTCCTGTGCCCTTTGTTTTATATACATGTATATTAGCATACATTTGTTTTTTGTGGTAAGAACACTTAACATGATATCTACCATTTTAACAAATTTTGAAGTGTAAAATAGTATATTGTTAACTATAGGTACTATGTTGCATAGCAGATCTCTAGAACTTATCCATTTAACATAACTGAAAAGCATTAGAATTAGAAAAAATCTCTTTCATAAACTTATACCTTGATAGCATTTGTCATATAAATGGAACCATGCAGTATCTGTCCTTCCGTGAATGGTTATTTCACTTAGTACCATGTCCTCCAATTTAATTCTTACGGTTGGAAATGGCAGGATTTCTTTTCAAGGCTGAATAATATTCCATTGAATGTAAATATCAAACTTCCTTTTTCCATTCACCTGTCAGTGGACACTTGGATTGTTTCCATACCTTGGCTACTGTTAATAATGCTGCAAGAAACATGGGAGTATAGGTATCTCTTTGGGATGCTGACATAGTAGCATACTGTTTTCCATAATGGGTGTACCAATTTATTTTTCCACCAATGATGTCCAAGAGTTCCAGTTTCTCCACATCCTCACCAACACTTATTATCATTTTGATAATAGCCACCCTTCAGTTCAGTTCGGTCACTCAGTCGTGTCCTACTCCTTGCGACCCCATGGACTGTAGCACGCCAGGCCTCCCTGTCCATCACCAGCTCCCAGAGTTTACTTAAACTCATGTCCATTGAGTTGGTGATGCCATCCAACCATCTCATTCTCTGTCGTCTCCTTCTCCTCCCACCTTCAATCTTGCCCAGCATCAGGGTCTTTTCAAATGAGTCAGTTCTTTGCATTACGTGGCCAAAGGATTGGAATTTCCGCTTCAGCATCAGTCCTACCAATGAATATTCAGAACTGATTTCCTTTAGGATAGACTTGTTGGGTCTCCTTGCAGTCCAATGATCTCTCAAGAGTCTTCTCCAACACCACAGTTCAAAAGCATCAATTCTTCAGCACTCAGTTTTCTTTATAGTCCAACTCTCACATCCATACATGACTACTGGAAAAACCATAGCTTTGACTACGGACCTTTGTCGGCAAAGTAATGTCTCTGCTTTTTAACATGCTGTCTAGGTTTCTCATAGCTTTTCTTCCAAAGAGCAAGCATCTTTTAATTTCATGGATGCAGTCACCATCTGCAGTGATTTTGGAGCCCCCCCAAAATAAAGTCTGTCACTGTTTCCACTGTTTACTCATTTATTTGCCATGAAGTGATGGGACCAGATGCCATGATCTTAGTTTTCTGAATGTTGAGCTTTAAGCCAACTTTTTCACTCTCTTCTGTCACTTTCATCAACAGGCTCTTTAGCTCTTCCTCGCTTTTTGTCATATGAGTGGCGTCATCTGCATGTCTGAGGTTATTGATATTTCTCACGGTGATCTTGATTCCAGCTTGTGCTTCATCCAGCCCAGCGTTTCTCATGATGTACTCTGCATATAAATTACATAAGCAGGGTGACAATACATAGCCTTGCTGCTGCTACTGCTAAGTAGCTTTAGTTGTGTCTGATTCTGTGCGACCCCATGGACTGCAGCCCTATCAGGATCCTCCATCCATGGGATTTTCCAGGCAAGAGTACTGGAGTGAGTTGCCATGTCCTTCTCCATATAGCCTTGATGTACTCTTTTCTCGATTTGGAACCAGTCTGTTGTTCCATGTCCAGTTATAATTGTTGTTTCTTGATCTGCATAAAGATTTCCCAAGAGGCGGGTAAGGTGGTCTGGTATTCCCAACTCTTTAAGAGTTTTCCACAGTTTGTTGTGATCCACACAGTCAAAGGCTTTGGCATAGTCAATAAAACAGAAGTAGATGTTTTTATGGAACTCTCTTGCTTTTTCGATGATCCAGCAGATGTTGGCAGTTTGATCTCTGGTTCCTCTGCCTTTTCTAAATCCAGCTTGAACATCTGGAAGTTCACGGTCCACATATTGCTGAAGGCCAGCTTGGAGAATTTTGAGCATTACTTTGCTCGCATTTGAGATGAGTGCATTTGTGTGGTAGTTGTAACATTGTTTGGCATTGCCTTTCTTTAGGACTGGAATGAAAACTGACCTTTTCCAGTCCTGTGGCCACTGCTGAGTTTTCCAAATTTGCTGGCATATTGAGTGCAGCACTTTCACAGCATCATCTTTTAGGATTTGAAATGACTCAACTAGAGTTCCATCATCTCCACTAGCTTTGTTCATAGTGATGTTTCCTAAGAACCACTTGACTTCACATTCCAGGATATCTGGCTTTAGGTGAGTGATCACACCATCGTGATTATCTGGGTTGTGAAGATCTTTTTTGTATAGTTCTTTTGTGTATTCTTGCCACCTCTTCTTAATATCTTCTGCTTCTGTTAGGTCCATACTGTTTCTGTCCTTTATTGTACCCATCTTTGCATGAAATGTTCCCTTGGTATCTAATTTTCTTGAAGAGATATTTAGTCTTTCTCATTCTGTTGTTTTCCTCTATTTCTTTGCATTGATCACTGAGGAAGGCTTTCTTATCTCTCCTTGCTATTCTTTGGAACTCTGAATTCATATGGGTATATCTTTCCTTTTCTCCTTTACCTGTCACTTCTCTTCTTTTCACAGCTATTGTAAGACCTCCTCAGACAACCATTTTGCCTTTTTGCATTTCTTTTTCTTGGGGATGGTCTTGATCCCTGCCTCCTCTGCAAGGTCATGAACCTCCATCCATAGTTCTTAAGGCACTCTCTATCCTAAAAGGTATGAAATGATATCTCATTGTAGTTTTGCCTTGCATTCCTTTGATAACTGATAATGTTGAGCATCTCTTCACACACTTTTTGGCCATTTGTATGATCTTTAGAAATAAGAACAAAGTTGGAGACATCACACTCCTGACTTCAAATTATATTACAAAGCTTCAGTAATTAAAACAATATAGTACTGGCATACAGACAAACATATAGACAAATGGAACAAAATAGAGAGCCCAGAAAGTAACCCATGTGTATATGGTCAACTGATCTTTGACAAGAGTGTCAAGAATGCACAATGGGGAAAGCATAGTCTCTTTAACAAATGAAAAACTGAATATCCACATGTCAAAAAAATGAAAGGGAACGACACTGGATCCCTAACTTACACCACACACAAAATTCATATCAATGGATAGACTTAAATGCAAACCTAAATTTTTAAACTTCTAGGAGAAAACAGGGGAAACACTTGGTTTTGGCAATGATTTCTTGAATATAACACCAAAAACACAGTAACAAAAGAAAAAATAAACATAAAACTAAAGAGTTTCTACACAGCAAAAGAAACAATCAACAGAGTGAAAAGGCAGCCTATAAAATGGGAGAAAATATCAGCAAACTATGTATCTGATAAGAGGTTAATTTCCAAAATACATAAGTAATTCACTCAATAGCAAAATACGAAATAATCCAATTAAAAAATTGGCAAAGGATTAAACAGACATTTTTAAAAAGAAGACATGCAAATATGTAATTTTGTTCTGCTTCCTGCAGTTAAGAAGAGGATTGTCTAGATATTAGTCTTTCCAAAGAACTAACTTCTGGCTTTGTTGGTCTTCTCTATTTTATATTTATTTTCAGAATTTTTGCTCTCATCTATTTTACTTTGTTTTAATGTATTTTATTTGTTTTCTAAATTCTTGTGTTAGGAACTTAGATATTTATGTTTTGGCTTTATTCTTTTCTCATGTATGCATTTCCATTGAAGTAGAGGTAGGATTTTATATCCTACAAGTTCAGTTCTAAGTTTCTAAAATTTTCTACAAATTTTTCATTGAAATAAATTATTTAGAAGTTTTAAAATTTGATAATGTATTAGAATTTGAAAATGTTTCTTTCATAAACTTATAACTTGATAGTATTTATTGATATATTCAGGTCTACTTGGCATTAATTCTATGAAATATGTTAAATTTACTTATGGTCTCTTACTTTGTCAGTTTTTGTAACACAAACTCCATATCTGTTTGAAAAAAAAAAATCTGTGTTCTTTAATTGCTGAGTAAAAAGTCCCACATACTTCAAATAGATCCTGAGTTTTTAAAAAATTGAATTATAGTTGATTTAAACAAAACTATTCCATGTTAGTTTCAGGTGTATAGCAAAGTGACTCAGTTTTGTGTATACACACACACACACACACATATATACACATATATGCATAATTCCAGAAAAACATCTACTTCTGCTTCATTGACTATGTTAAAGCCTTTGACTCTGTGGATCACAACAAACTGTGGAAAATTCTTAAAGAGAGGAATACCAGACCGCCTTACCTGCCTCCTGTGAAGCTTGTATTCAGGTCAAGAGGCAACAGTTAGAACCAGATGGAACAATAGACTGGTTCCAAATTGGGAAAGGAGTGAGTCAAGGCTGTATATTGTCACCCTGCTTATTTAACTTATATGCAGAGTACATCATGTGAAATCCTGGACTAGATGAAGCACAAGCTGGAATCAAGATTGCCGGGAGAAATATCAATAACCTCAGATACACGGGTGACACCACTCTTATGGTAGAAAGCAAAGAAGAACTAAAGAGCCTCTTGATGAAAGTGAAATAGGAGAGTGAAAAAGTTGGCTTAAATTAATTCAACATTCAAAAAATGATCATGGCATCCGGTCCCTCATTTCATGGCAAATAGTTGGGGAAACAATGGAAACAGTGACAGACTTTATTTTCTTGAGCTCCAAAGTCAATGCAGATGGTGACTGCAGCCGTGACATTAAAAGATGCTTGCTCCTTGGAAGAAAAGCTATGACCAACCTAGACAGCATATTAAAAAGCAGAGACATTACTTTGCCAACAAAGGTCCATCTAGAATACTGGCCTGGGTTGCCAGGAAGTCCAGGGGATCTTCCTGACCCAGGGATTGAACTTGCATTCCCTGCATCTTCCTGTATTGCGGGTGGATTCTTTACAGCTGAGCCACTGGAGAAGCCCATAATAATCTCTAGGTCCATCCAAGTTGCTGCAAATGGCATTATTTCATTCTTTCTGTATGGCTGAATAATATTCTGTTATGTATATATCACCTTTTCTTTATATACATATATATATATACACAAACACCTTTTCTTTATCCATTCATTTGTTGATGGACACAGATCATGATTGTTTATTCAATCATGAATATTGTCCATAATTGTTCAAATCCATAGCAATGCTATTTTTTTGTTGTTGATTTGACTTATAGTTGGTGTGTAAGATATGTCTTGATATTTTCTATTATGTTTGAAAGAATGTTGTATTTAATCAATTTTTACTTTATATAGAGACTATGATATTAGTTTTATACAACATTAGAATATTCTTGGTGAATTGAACATTTTATTATGCAGTAGCACTCTCTGCTCCTAATAATGCCTTTTGAATTAACATATATTGTCTGATGTATATATAACCATGCTAGTAGGGTTTTTTGATATTTAATTCAGTTCAGTTCAGTCACTTAGTCGTGTCTGACTCTTTGTGACCCCATGAACTGCAGCACGCCAGGTGTTCCTGTTCATCACCAACTTCCGGAGTCCACCCAAACCCATGTCCATTGAGTCGGTGATGCCATCCAACCATCTCATTCTCTGTCGTCCCCTTCTCTTCCTGCCCTCTATCTTTCCCAGCATCAGAGTCCTTTCAAATGAGTCAGCTTTTTGCATCAGGTAGCCAAAGGATTGGAGTTTCAGCTTCAACATCAGTCCTTCCAATGAACACCCAGGACTGATCTCCTTTAGGATGGACTGGTTGGATCTCCTTGCAGTCCAACGGTCTCTCAAGAGTCTTCTCCAACACCACAGTTCAAAAGCATCAATTCTTCAGCACTCAGTTTTCTTTATAGTCCAACTCTCACATCCATACATGACTACTGGAAAAACCATAGCTTTGACTAGATGGACTTTCATTGGCAAAGTAATGTCTGTGCTTCTTAATATGCTGTCTAGGTTTCTCATAGCTTTTCTTCCAAAGAGCAAGCGTCTTTTAATTTCATGGATGCAGTCACCATCTGCAGTGATTTTGGAGCCCCCCCAAAATAAAGTCTGTCACTGTTTCCACTGTTTACCCATCTATTTGCAATGAATTGATGGACCAGATGCCATGATCTTAGTTTTCTGAATGTTGAGCTTTAAGCCAATTTTTTCACTCTCCTCTTTCACTTTCATCAAGAGGCTCTTTAGTTCTTCACTTTCTGCCATAAGGGTGGTGTCATCTGCATATCTGAGGTTATTGATATTTCTCCCGGCAACCTTGATTCCAGCTTGTGCTTCATCCAGCCCAGCGTTTCTCATGATGTATTCTGCATATAAGTTAAATAAGCAGGGTGACAATATACAGCCTTGACATACTCCTTTTCCCATTTGGAACCAGTCTGTTGTTCCATGTCTAGTTCTAACTGTTGCTTCCTGACCTGTATACAGTTTCTCAAGAGGCAGGTCAGGTGGTCTGGTATTCCCATCTCTTTCAGAATTTTCCACAGTTTGTTGTGATCCACACAGTCAAAGGCTTTGGCATAGTCAATAAAACAGAAGTAGATGTTTTTCTGGAACTTTCTTGCTTCTTCAATGTTTAATTATTTCCTATTAAATTTCTCTATCTGCATGTTTTTAGGTACGTGTCTTACAAATATCACATAGAGGTATTTTTAAGATCCATTTTGATATTCTCTACAAATACATAAAGCTGACAATATCTTTAGTTCACTGAATTCTTATAACAGCTGGTCATCATAAAGGTTATGTTTATGAGGCATGAACCATTTGGATATATTGATTAGTTATAAAAATTATTTTAAGGTACATCAGAAAAAATTAGTCAAGCATATTTTTAAAATGAATATTATTAAATATTGACTATGTGTTTTGCATTGCATACCACTGTTTGCCAGCGTTTACTGATCAGGTGATGGGTATGATGGAGGTATGGCACTAATTGATTATAATTCTTTCTGAGAGTTAATATGAAGCAATAGTACCTGAGGGCTTCCTAGGTGGTGCTAGTGGTAAAGAACCCACCTGCCAGTGCATTTAGATTTAAGAGATGCAGATTTGATCCCTGGGTTGGGAAGGTCCCCTGGAGGAGGGCATGGCAACCTACTCCAGTATTCCTGCCTAGAGAATCCTATGGACAGAGGATTATGGTCCACAGGGTCGCAAAGAGTGGGACTTGACTGAAGAGACTTAGCATGCACAATACTACCTGAAGAAGGATGGTGGTAATTGAAGCAAAGGAAAATATTATAGGATAATGAAGATAAAACTATATAATAATCACTTTTATAAGATGTGGTCAAGGAAGGCTTCCTATTTTGAAAGGATGTATCTATTTTCAAAACTTTCTGCATAACAATTCCTCTTATACTTTAGTAATTACAGTTTAGAACTTGACAACACTTTCATGAAAAAATGTCTGTAGTCTAGGATCCTCGATTTTTAGTCTCATGGGACTGAAAGGCATGTAGAGAGCCAAACTTGCTGAAGTAAAGTTATGTTGTGTGATTTCTCATTTGCTGTTACCTCCTAGTTTTCATTGAAGTGTGTTTTTGCCATAAAACATCTAGTTAGTACTAGAGTAGAGTCATACTCTTTTCATTTCCTGCTGAATCTCAAGCATTCTAAAGTGTTGGGTTTCTTTACACTTATTGTATTGTCTCCTTTTAAAGCAAAAATATTTCTGCACATCGATCTAAGACATCATTAAATTGGGTACTAACAATCTACTTTCTTTTCTCTGTTCTTTTGTTCTTTTTATTCCCCAGGTGAAAATCAGGATGGACTCTGAGGCATAATTCCCAGGAAAATCCTATCAATGAAGGGCTGGCTATTCCCAAGATTCCCACCAACACTTGGCCACATGCTAATTAGAATTTTTTTTTTTAAATTGAGAAAAACAATATTGAGCTCGCTGTTTTGGAAAGGTTTACAATCTCAGTCAGAGTGAAACTGTTCTTTCCTGAATCTAGAAAAATGCTCCTATTTCAAGCACTATCAAGCAAAGTATATGTAAAACAAATGTTTTACTATTTAGCAGATCCAAAATTAATCCAACTTATCTTTGAGTCTCTCTCCAGTGATTTCTCTGTGATTCCCCCTACTTCTTTTAACTTAATGTATGGTTTTCTTGTTGTTTGATGTATTTGTTACATATGTATTTTGGACAATGCATGAAAAGGAGTATCAAGATGAATAAAAATATGACTCTTGTTAAGGGTATTGGGGAAGATTTTGGGGTAAGGCATGGAAAAGAGTTTCAAAATGAATAACTTTGACTTTTGTTAAGGGCATGGGGGAGATGATACTAAACTGGTTGGTGAATGAAGGGTGGGATTTTAACTAGAAGATGGTGTTCTTGAGAGGAGGAAAAGCATGATATTTTCATCTTTTCCATGTCTTATTCCTTTTTATTCCCCTATTCTGTATTTCCTTTTAGTTTTTCATGGTAGATAAATTCCTAAGTGGTGTTTTCAGTTTCTGTGTTTTATAAACTCTAAATTTCTGTCATTTGGTACCCAGAATCCATCATACTAATTCTTACTTTTCTCTCTTAGAAATTATGGCTAACATATAATGGAAGTTTCTATCTTCTCACACAATTTGGAGGGACCTGATCTACCATTTGAGGAAAATAGGTTCTTTGATCTAACTCAGGTAAGAGAGAGTTCTGGTTCTTTGCAAATATGATTAATAACATTTTTATCACCAGATACGAGTAATTTCCAGAGTTCATAGAAAATTCATTTGTGTTGTTCTTGATGTCTTAAAGTAAAATTCTCATGTGAAAACCTCACCATGGGAAACTAAGATTAGGTATAGACAATGTAGCATAAGTTGGGTGTCAAGTTAAAGTCTCTTTCTGGTGTGTAAACAGGGCAAGTTAAAAGTGGGAGAATTGTGGGACTTCTCCTACAGTTCAGTGTTTAAGACTCTGCTTCTACTGCAAGGGACTTGGGTTCGATCCCTGGTCAAGGAGCTAAGATTCCCACATGCTGTGCAGTCCCCTGTCCCCCAAAAGTGGTAGAATTGTAGCAGCTTGGAATACTCAGGAAGCATGTCACAATTAGGGATGTACCTAACTGAAATAAAAATTTTATGAGAGTATTTAGAGTTGGGTTTTATATAAAACTAGGTGACTACATTGATTTCCTCTAGCCTTTCATGTAGAAATGACTCAACACGTAAATGGATTAATTGAAAAAGCTCTGGAAGGGATGCTTTGGAGGCTAGGAACTTGGAAGAGACTAGATCTTGGTGAGGATGTCATAGGTGGAGGTCTTGGACAGTCAGGGACTGTCTGAGAGAAGTAGATAATGCGCAGGAGCAGAAGGCAGTATGACAAGAGATGGTAGAGGAGCTGGAGATGAGGTGGCCGACACCAAAGACCCTCTGCCTGTCAAGTCGTTGCAGGCAGCCCATTTTGCCTGTCAAGTACCTTGGAGGTAAAAGCTACTTCCTCACACCCTCGAAGTTACTTTGTCGTTAGGTTGTCAGTGACTTATGGAATAGTAGAGTGAAAACCCCTGGGCTCTGGAGTCAACTTTGTTTTTTAAATTAATATTTTTTCTTTAAAGAGAAAAACACATTCAAAATAGAAAATTTATCACCCATAGTCCCTTCCTAGAAAACAACTGTTAAAATTTTGACATTTCTTCAAGTACTTTTTAATCCACTTGCATCTTTAAAACAATGGCAAGAATAGGGTTTGAATTGGACACCTAGCTGTGCAAAATTAGGCAATTAATTTAATCTCTTTCAGTCCTTATTTTCTTATCTGTAAAACATGGATCATATTCCTTCTTTCTATGCTCTATCCTGCTATTGTGCAGCAAAAGATATGAAAGATTTTTTAGAGGTTGTAAACTTTTAGAAAGAGGAAATTAATGTCATAAATTTTGGTATTTGCCTCCTGTAGGAAATTATTAATAAAATGTGATTAAAAAACAGCATTAGGTCACAACTTGAAGAAATTGTCCTAGTTGAAATTATGTGAGAGTAGGAACATTCTTAATTCAGAAGAGTTTATAACTTATATGGTTAACCATAAGGAATAATGATATTCTTACAATTGTATTTTATTTTTAGAGTGTAGAGCACAGCTATAAAATATAGTATACACAACATTAATGTTTTCTAAAGTCAATATGAGATCAGAATAAACAGAAGTATGTCATGCAATTTCAGGAAATAATTGTATTATATTTATGATTAGATACACTCTTATTAACATTTGATAACCAAGATTCATTAGCATGTTAAGGAAATAGAAATGATGTGTAGATAGTTAAGAAGACCAGACAACTATAAACATGTTTACAAGAGTTGAGAAAGGAGATGTTATTAGTAATAAAAAGTGTTTATTCTGGATATCATATGACTAAGGAGAGTCATAAGATTAAGGAGAAGTTAAAAAAATTATGTAGTTGAGTCACTGACCAAAGATTTAGTTGAAGACTCCTTTAGCATTTTTCACATAGATCATTATCTTGTCAGTCATCATTTCTGTCTCTCCTGAGAAGTCAGCAGAAGTGAACAATCTTAAATAATCATCTGAAGTAAATTATGTCTGAGCGTTTGGAGAGGATTGAGAAAGCCATTCATGAAGTCCTCAAAAGGATGCCCAAAACAGGTTTTAGAATTTACATATTTGCATATAATTACAGTTACATTAAGCATTGTGTATGTACCCTTGATCTTCCCTTTGACCTTTAGGTTACAATGATTTAAGCCCTCCCTGACGTTAATAACTCTAGTTGTAATTTTTTCAGGTATGCCCACATAAGAATGCATAGGGAATGGGGAAATTAGATAAGATGGCATTGCTAAGCTAATATCTGGAAGAAGATCAGAATAAAGTTATACTAGAATCAGAGGCTCTAATATCTAAGCCTTTGGATCACTTACTTTTCATTTATGAATATTTTTGTATGTCCCAGGAACAGAAATGTCTCTGGCTCATTTTATGGGAATAACCTTTGATGTTTTTCTTCAAACATAGACCAGGCAGACAAAAAAATTAGTCTGTTTCTCCCCTCATGGAGAAATCATGCCTCCAATAATGTCTGTACTACTCCTTCTTCACTACCTTCAGTTGTTTGTTCTTCCTCCAAATATTCCTACTTTCTCTAATATTTTTAACTTAAAAAAAACTGAAATACAATTGAAATATGATATTATATTAGCTTCAGGTTCACAACACAATGGAACCTAAATCTGTAAGGATTAATTCCTTCCCTATGTTAATGACTCTAGTTAGAATTCTCATTTGAGAAGTTATAGCCTTCAGGTCTAGCCTGTAGAATAGACATTATCAATAGGGAGAGAGATGACAAAGTCTTTGCACAACCCACTAGCGACAGTATTTTTCAGAAAGTAGGAAAGATCAACAGTATAAGATGATGCATAGATATCAGAAGATTCAGCTATTCTGAGATATTTGGTGGTCTTCATGAGACCAGTTTAAAGAAGGTGGTGGGGACAGCTGTCAGACTACAAAGAGTTAAGGAGAAGGTAATTGATGGGCTTGCCTGGTGGCTCAGATGGTAAAGAGTCTGCCTGCAATGCTGGAGACCTGGGTTCGATCCCTGGGTTGGGAAGATTCCCTGGAGAAGGAAATTGCAACCCACTCCAGTATTCTCGTCTGGGAAATTATATGGACGGAGGCTCCTGGTGGGCTACAGTGTGTGGGCTCGCAAAGATTCAGACATGACTGAGCAACTAACTTTACTTTAGAACCAAGACTATTAAAGAGGAATAAATATTTCTTGAAAGTAAGAGCAGAGAGGGAGAGCATCCTGGAAAGATGGCTTGGAACAAAATTATAGGAGCACATTCTATGTTAGGAGTTTGTACTTTTAAAGGCAGTGAGAATCACTGGACATTTTCTGCTGGTAGTAGTTATATCATCAAAGTGTTACTTAGGAAGAGTAAGCTGATGGCCATATGCAAGTTAGATGGGCAGACATTGGTTGTCCTGTATTGTAGAATTTCAGTAATAATTAGTGAAAGGCAATGAAGATTTTAGAAGAGCAGGATGGATGAGATGCCTGCAGTATTATTATAGATCTGGAGGAAAAACTGCATTGGGAAGTAGAGAGATGATTATTAATTGTGTTGTAGTCATGTGAAATTTCACTAAAATATAAATGTGTAGGCGATAGTGTTTGGTGGACTATGGAAAATACGACTATGCAGTTTAGAATAGAATTAGGAGATGAATGACTAACTCCTAGGATTCAACTAGCATTTACATGCTGGGGAAATACTAAACCTTTTCATATATATTGTCTTTCACACAGTGGTCAGGCTTTTGGGGAAAGTATAACTAGAATACATGAAAACCCATTAGGTGAAGAGAAAAACAAAAAAATCTTTAAAAATGTACTATTTATATAGCAAATAAGTAATGAAAAACCAGGGAAAGACAAAAGAAGGATTTTGAGAAATAAGACTACCAGGAGAGTTTAGTACCACTAAGGATATTTATAATAATATCATATGGCTAACAATTATTGAGTTCTTGGTATGAGTCAAATACTGTTCTAAATTCTTCTCCTATAGCGATTTTTGAGGCCAGACTATTTTCATTCCAATTTAATGGTGAATAAATGTAGATATAATAAGATTAAATCATTCGTACAAGGTCAGTATAAGTGGTATAGCAGGTGGTCAAGTCAAGTTTAAACCCAGCAGTCTGGTGTGTGATTTTTCATTTTTAATAAATGTTTTACATGTCTCTCCAGAATATTAAAAGTAAGAAGGAAAATGAATAACTAAATAAACTACATAATACTCAAATTTGTATATTTGGAAAGATTAACAGGGTTGGATTATCTTTTAAATTCTAGTTCATTGCTATTTTCTATAGAAAATTTCAATTATCTTTAAAATCAGTTTTCATTGTTAAAGAAAATGTTTGCGATGAGATTAATTCTAAGTTTGGAGTCCTAAAAAGTCAAACTTTCAAAGCAATAAATCACAAAGCAATAAATAAGAATATAGCTATTGAGAGTTATAGTTTACTTCAAACTTCAATATCATGCTATTTATTTCATAGATTTTTAAGCACTTTTTTATTGTCAAGTTATTATTCCAAAAAACACTTAACAAGGATGTTACCTCTGCATTAGGTGGCATTTAATTTATATCTCTGATTGACTGGAAGACACTGAATCTTGGGAATGAATGGTATAGATGATTTCTGAAGGTTCAATTAAAATATTATAATCTATGTGTATAAAGCCCATATTAAATACATGTGATGTTAGGCTGTGTTGAGTACAGAGCTTCTGGAAGAATCAGATGCTAATTTCAATAAAAAATAATAACATCATGTAAAAGGATTCATAAGTAATATAAATAAGACCCTTTGAAGTTGACCAATTCACATGGGCTTAAACAGAGGGTGATTATTCTTGAAATCCAAATTTGAGGCTGGAAGGTTAAAGGAATGGATATCTTAAAAAAAAAATGTTTATAAATTTATTTATTTTTGGCTGTGCCGGGTTTTCTTTGCTGCACGGGCTGTTTGCTCGGCAGCGAACGGGAGCTACTCTCCGGTTGCGGCGCAGGAACTTCTCCTGGCCGGCCCTTCTCTTGTTGCCGAGCACGGGCTCTAGGGCACGTGGGCTTCCAGGCTCCAGAGCGCAGGCTCAGTAGCTGTGGCTCACAGGCTTAGCTGCCCCTGGCAATGTGGAATCTTCCCGGATCAGGTATCTAACCTGTGTATCCTGCATTGGCAGGCTGATTCTTTACCACTGAGCCACCAAGAAAGCCCAGGAGTGGATATTTTAAAGTGCATAAGATAAAGATAATGAAATGGAAATGATGATGGGAAATGAAACAGGGAGGATAGATTTAGGAGGCATAATATGTAAAACAAATAGAAGTTCCAGAGGATAAAAAGGAACTGATTTAAATTAAATGGGGAGAGGAATGAGAAGATGGGTGTGTAAAGTATTTTAAAGGTCTCAGCTTATTTGGTGTTGGGAAAAAGTGGAAGGAATTAAAATATACTAATAGGAAAATAAATTAAATTTTAAAAACTAATTTATTTTAAAAATTAATAGGAAAATTAATTCCTACTAGTGGGAAATTAATTAATTAAAAATAATTGGCATATTATTTTAAAACAAGAGTGCAGAAATGTATTGCTGAAAGAGACAATAAACATGAAAAGAACAGACAAGTATATAGGACTTCTATATTAATAAGAGTGATAAAATGAATATACTGTCTTGACCAGATCAACACAAATTAAGTATGAAAAAGTTCTCTATTTGCTGAAGATATTATTGTAAAACAAGAAAATCCAAGACACTGCAGTAAAACATTACACAGAACATGGTAAGGTAGCTACACATAACAATGAAATTTTCTTCATTCTAGCAAGAGGAATCTAGAAATGGAAATGAGAAAAAATATTCTGTTCATAATGCTAAGAAGAAAGTTAAAAAATACAAGGAATAAGTTTGACAAAGAAGATATAGAATATGTATGGAGAAAAAGACAAAATCTTATTAAAGGACATGCAACAAAGTTTGAACAGATGGGTAGATGCATAATGTTTTTAAATGGGAAGATACCATCATAATAACAATGCTACTTCATTCCAAGTTAATATATAAATTTAATGCAGTTAAAATCAAGAAGTGCAATGGAATTTTTTTGAGGGGTTGGATAAAATGATCTGAAAGTTTATATAGAATAATGTATATACTCAAGAATAACTGTACTTCCCTGGAAGTCCAGTGGTTAAGAATCTGCCTGCCAATGCAAGAGACACAAATTTAATTCCTGGTTCTGGAAGATCCCATATGCCACAGGGCAACTAAGCCCCTGTGCCACAACTACTGAGCCCGAGATCCAAAACAATTAAGCCCATGTGCTGCAACTACTGGGCTTGCAGCCTAGAGCTGGTTCTCCACAACAAGAGAAGCCACCACAATGAGAAGCCCACACACTGCAACTGGAGAAAGCTTGGGCACAGCGACGAAAACCCAGCAGAGCCAAAAATAATAATTAATTAAAAAAAAAGAATAGCCAACTAAGCATGAAAAATAATTACAGGAAAGGAGGGCCTTGCTTTATCAGGTGACATAGGAAAAAGCCACGGCTTTGAAATACTCTGATATTTATACAGATGTAGGTAAATATATCAGTGGAAACAGAACAAAGAATTTAGGAACAGATTCCAAATTATCTGAAAATTTAGCAAAACGTAAAAATGGTAATTAAATTCATCAGGGAAAGAATGGGCCACTTAACACATAGTGCCATTACAATTCTATTATACCTGGAAGAAATTAAAAGGGGACTTATATTTTAAAACATATATAAAAGTAATAGAGCACAGTACTAAATAGAAAACAAAAAACAATGAAATATTGAAAGAAAATCCAAGGGTGTATTTGTATGATCCAGGAGGGAGGGAGATCTTAACAAGACTAAATTCAGTAGCTATAAGTCAAGTAACAGCTGTATTTAATCATATAACAACTAAAAACTTGGGAATAGCCAAAGAAATTATAAACAAAATAATAGATAATTGATTTAAAAATATAATAAATGACAAAAACGTAACATCGACAATATAAAAAGGGCTCTTACAAATGACAAGAAAAAGCACAATAAGAAATAGGAAAATACATGGAAAAGTAATTCACAAAAGACCACATCTAAATTGCAAGAAAACATGTTCAAATTTATTGGTTGTCAGGGAATGAAAATTAGAGTAACGAAGAGCTATCACTTTATACCCAGTATACTGGCAACAATTTAAAAAGTGTTAACATTTATTCCTCTGGAAATATGTTTTATTACAGCCTTTCGGGAAGGCAATCAGGCAAACCTACCCAAATTAAGGGTCTTCCCCAGTAGCTTAGTTGGTAAACAATCTGCCTGCAATGCAGGAAACCTGGGTTCAATCCCTGGGTTAGGAAGATCCCCTGGAGAAGGAAATGGCAACCCACTCCAGTGCTCTTGCCTGGAGAATCCCATGGACAGAGGAGCCTGGTGGGCTACAGTTCACGGGACAGCAAAGAGTCGGACACGATTGTGTGACTAACTTTCACTTTCACCCAAATTAAAAATATAAGTACTTTGTGTCAGTAATCACATCCTGAGAATTCATGCCATGAAAGGAAAACAGTACAAAAGGAGGGCATGCATAAAGCTATAGAGGATACAAAGACATAAAGGATGTAAACATAAAGATATTTGCAGCATTGTTTGTTGGGCCCCAAAACTGCAAACTGGGTAAATGCTTATTAATAGGGAAATTAGTAAATAAATTATGGTCTATCCACACTGAATCAGGCAGCATTATAAAGAAGAAATTAGAGCACCTCTTCAGACAATTTTCTGTACCTTTTTCATTCTGTGGTATATTTCAGCAGAGAAACTTGGAAGTACAAAATCTCGATTTCCCGAGTCAACTTTCTTTATCTAAAAATTATTATTATTATTTTGGTTTCACTGTGCAGCTTGCAGGATCTTCATTTCCTGACTAAGGATTGAACCCATACTCCTGGCAGTAGAAGCACAATGTCTTAACCACTGGACCACCAGAGAAGTCCCATGGTTCACCTCTTTTTAAATTCTTAGGTGTCTTTGTCTACATTTCCCCTTCTTGATTAGACACTAAAGCCCAAACTAAATTTGAGGTACATGATTAAATGATACCAAAGATTTATTCAGGGAACATTTCTGATTCTGGCTCTTTGTTATACTTGTACTGTGTAAATTCTAAGTAACTCTGTACAATGGCAACGTGATCTTTAGTTTTTGACATTTTTGAAAGGACTTTCTTTCCAACTTACTAACTATGTCTGTCTCCCTCTTATACTCTTCAGTCAACCTCAGGGTCAGCCTTGTGCATGAAGTTGATGGATGGAGGAAATCGCTCAGTGGTGTCTGAATTTTTGCTGCAGGGACTCACCAGTTCTTGGGAGATCCAGATTCTTCTTTTTCTCAGTATTTTATATAGCGAGTATATTGGGAAACGTTCTCATTGTGCTCACAATTCTGTCAGACCACCATTTACATTCCCCCATGTACTTTTTGTTGGCAAATCTCTCCTTCATTGACACAGGTGTTTCCAGCATTGCAACCCCAAAGATGATTTCTGACCTTTTCAGAAGACACAAAGTCATCTCCTTGAGAGGCTGCATCACTCAGATATTCTTTATTCACACTGTTGGGGGTGCAGAGATGGTGCTGCTCATAGTCATGGCCTATGACCGGTACTTGGCCATCTGCAAGCCCCTCCACTACCTGACCATCATGAGCCTAAGAGTGTGCACTTCTCTTCTGGCTGTTGCTTGGACCATTGGACTCATCCACTCTGTGGCCCAGCTGGCTTTTGTTGTCAACTTACCCTTTTGTGGCCCCAATGAAATGGAAAGCTTTTACTGTGATTTTCCTCGGTTCATCAAACTTGCATGTACAGACACGTACAGATTGGAATTTCTGGTCACTGCCAACAGTGGTTTCATCTCCATGGGCACCTTCTTGATCCTGATTGTGTCTTACATCTTCATCCTGGTCACGGTTCGCAAACATTCTTCAGGTGTTTCCTCCAAGGCCCTTTCTACCCTCTCAGCTCACATCACTGTGGTAGTTTTCTTCTTTGGCCCTTGCATTATTGTCTATGTGTGGCCATTCCCTACCTTACCCATAGATAAATTTTTAGCCATCTTTGATGTTCTAATTACTCCTTTTATGAATCCTATTATCTATACATTTAGAAACAAGGAGATGAAGATGCAATGAGGAGACTCTTTGGTAAAGTTTTAAGTTTCAGGAAGAGTTCTCATGCACAATCCAAGAAATTCAGTTTGATCTTGACAATTCTTGGAAATTAACCTCTTTAATTACCCTTTTCATATATGTTTTCAGTTTCCTTAATGATTTTCAATATTCACTGTGAAATCTCTCCTCAGGAATTCTGTTCCTAGCTGGTCATTTTTTCCATAGGGACCCTTGCTCTAAGGAAACAGAAAGTACTAGGCAGGAATGAATTCAGCACTGGAATATAATGTTATTAAAAACTTACAGATGTTGGTAAAGGCTGAAATCTCACATACTGGGCACGTTTCCCGTTAAAACAAGATGTTGGATACTCTTCTCTTTGACAGAAATTCTCAAAGACGTATCTCTTCTAATATACATATGTACCAATATTCAAACCCTTTGTGTTTCTCAGTGTCTATATACCTGAAGGAAAAAAGATGAAACAAAGGCTATTGTCTAGGTAGCTTTGAGATTTTGAGGCTTCTAATGTCTGAATTTAGCCATCCACACTCAAGATTTAATTAATTACAAGGTTTTTAAATTTAGTTAGGATTGGAAGGTGATATTTGGCTAACTCAAAGAGTGACAACTCAGAAGATATTAATATTTTTTGATGTTAACATTTTTAATTAATCAAATGTTTTGACACCAGGTGTTGTAAATTCCTATATGCCTCAGTGTGTATGATTATTTCCTAAACTTAGTCACTATTTTTGTATGGCAAAGATAACTATGTGAAACTAAATGATTTTTAACGGGTTGAATATTTTGTAGATAAAAGAGGTAAGACTGAATGAAAATGCAAAAGATTTATATATTATGAGAACCAGGGTAATAACTAAATAAAACAAAGTATCAGTTCAGTTCAGTTTAGTTCAGTTGCTCAGTCGTGTCCAACTCTTTGTGACCCCATGGACTGCAGCGCACCAGGTTTCCCTGTCCATCACCAACTTCCAGAGCTTACTCAAACTCATGTCCATTGAGTCGGTGGTGCCATCCAACTATCTCATCCTCTGTTATCCCATTCTCATCCCACCTTCAGTCTTTCCCAGCATCAGGGTCTTTTCCAATGAGTCAGTTCTTTGCATCAGGTGGACAAAGTACTAAAGTGTCAGCTTCAGCATCAGTCCTTCCAATGAATATTCAGGACTGATTTCCTTCGGGATTGATTGGTTGGTTCTCCTTGTAGTCCAAGGGACACTTAAGAGTCTATTCTAACACCACAGTTCAAAAGCATCAATTCTTTGGCACTCAACTTTCTTTATAGTTTTTATATTTATTTAATTGGAGTATAGTTGATTTATGATGTTGTATTAGTTTCAGATATATAGCCTAGTTATTTTTTTCAGGTTATAGTCCATTATAAATTGTTATAAGACATAGGGTATAATTCCCTCTGCTATACAGTAAGTCCTTATTGCTTATCTATTTTGTGTATAGTAGTTTTTGTATCTCTTAATCCCATAATCTTTTTTTTTCTTTTTTTTTAAATTAATTTATTTTTTTTTATTTTTTTATTAGTTGGAGGCTAATTACTTCACAACATTTCAGTGGGTTTTGTCATACATTGATATGAATCAGCCATAGATTTACACGTATTCCCCATCCCCTCTCCCTTGGCAACCATAAATTTGTTTTCTACATCTATGAGTCTGTTTATGTTTACAGATTCCTTTGTATTATTTTTATATCACATGTAAGTGATATCATGTTGTATTTATCTTTTGCTGACATTTCAAAAGCATATATTCTCTAAGTCTATCCATGTTGCTTCAAATGGCAATATTCCATTCTTTTTTATGGTTGAGTAATATTCTACTGCATATAAATATGTCACATCTTCCTAGTCAATCATCTGTTCTTGGGCACTTTGGGCTGCTTTCATGATTGGCTATTGTAAATAAGGCTGCTATGAACATTGGGATACGTGTATCTTTTTAAAAAACAGTTCCACATATAGTTATTTTTTAAGTAGATTAATTAAGATTTTAGTTGGAGTTCCAATAACAAACTCTCAAAAATTAATGGAATGAATATACAGAGGAGTAGAAGGATATAGTAGACCTGAAGAGCATCATGAATAAATTCAACAGAATTAATATTTATACAATTTTCACACAACAGTAGGATACAAATTCTATTCAAGTTCCCATAGACTATAAACTATATACAGGGACATATACAGGGACATAAAACAAGGCACAAAAATTTCATAGTCTAAAGGTATTGAAATCATACAAAATCTGTTCTCCTATCACTGTGGAATTATATTAGAAATATCAAAAGATATTTGAAAATAACCCATATATTTTCAAGTGCAATGTGACATTTACCAAGATATCTTTGACTTAGCCATTGAAAGTCTCAGTAAAGTTAGAAGACTGAAAACACAGAGAGTGTTTTCAGAGAGGAAAGCATTTAAATGAGAAATTAATATTGAAATGAGAAATTATTATCAAAGACGCTTTAACAAATCTTATGTATTTGGAAATTAAATGTCTTCTTTAAATGATGGGTGTATTTAAGAAAGCCAAAAGCAAGGAAAATTAGAAAATATATGTAATAGAATAAAAATTAAAAGAGAATTTACCAGAATTTGTTGCAAGCACCTGAAGCTGCACAATGCAATTAAGTACAATGTGGAGTCTTGAATAAAGCATGAAAACAAATAATAAACACTAACATAAAATTTTGTTAATTTAAATAAAATCTATACTTTAGTTAACAATTCTGCTTCCCTTGTGGCTCAGCTGGTAAAGGATCTGCCTGCAATGTGGGAGGCCTGGGTTCCATCCCTGGGTTGGGAAGATCCCCTGGAGAAGGGAAAGGCTACCCACTCCAGTATTCTGGCCTGGAGAATTTCATGGACTATACAGTCCGTGTGGTCACAGAGCCGGACATGACTGAGCGACTTTCACTTCACTTCACTTCACTTCATGGGAGGTATGTATCTTTTTGAATTAAGAGTTTTCATTTTTTCTGGACATATATTCAGGAGTGCAATTGCTGGATCATCCAGTAGTTCCATTTTTAGTGTTTTAAGGAACTACAGACTCTTCTTGTGGCTATAGCAATTTACATTCCCACCGACAGTGTAGGAGCTTTCCCTTTTCTCCACACCCTCTCTAGCGTTTACTGTTTGTAGATATTTTGATGGGAGCCATTCTGACTGATGTGAGATGATACCTCGTTGTAGTTTTGATTTGCATTTCTCTAATAATTATTGACATAAGAGTATCGTTTCATATGGTTTTTAGCCACCTGCATGTCTTCTTCGGAGAAAAGTCTATTTAGATCTTCTGCCCTTTATTTGATTGGGTTGTTTGCTTTTTGATAGTGAGCTGCATGAGTTGTTTGTATATTTCAGAGATTAATCCCTTGTTGTTTCTTTTGCAAATATTTTCTCCCATTCTGAAGGTTGTCTTCTTTCTTTTGGTTGTCTTTGTTTCCTTTGCTGTGTAAAAGCTTTTAAATTTAATTAGGTCCTATTCGTTTATTTTTCTTTTCACTACCCAAGGAGGTGGATCTAAAAACATCTTGCTGCAGTTTATGTCAAAGAGTGTTCTGCCTATGTTTTCCCCTAAGAGTTTTATATTATTTGTCCTTATACTTAAGTCTTTAATCCATTTTGAGTTTATTTTTGTGTAGGGTGTTAGGGAGTGTTTTCATTTCATTTCTTTACATGGAGCTGTCCAGTTTTCCCAGCACCACTTATTGAAGAGACTGTTTTCTCTCCATTCTATATTCTTGCTTTTGTTGTCATAGATTAGATGACCATAGGTGCATGGGTTTATCTCTAGGTTTTCTATTCTATTCCACTGATCCATATTTCTGTTTTTATGTCAGTACTATACTGTTTTGATTACCTAGCTTTATAGTGTAATCTGATGTCAGGGACAGCCTGATTCCTCCAGCTCTATTTTTCTTTCTCAAAATTGCTTCAGCCCTTCATGGTTTTTTGTGTTTCCATACAAATTGTACAATTTTTTCTTCTAATTCTGTGAACAGTGCCATTAGTAATTTGATAGAGATTGTATTGAACCTGTAGATTGCTTTGGATAGTATAGTCATTTTCACAATATTGATTCTTCCAATCCAAGAACATGGTATATTTCTCCCTCTATTTGTGCCATCTTTGATTTCTTTTATCAGTATCTTACAGTTTTCTGAGTATAGGTTTTTGCCTCCTTAGGTGGGCTTATTCCCAAGTATTTTTTTCTTTTTGATACAATGGTAAATGGGATTATTTCCTTGATTTCTTTTTCTGATCTTTTGTTTTCAGCGCATGGGAATGGAAGGGATTTCTGTGTATTAATTTTGTATGCTATAACTTTACCAAATTCATTGATGAGTCCTAGCAGTTTTCTGGTAGCATCTTCATGATTTTCTATGTATAGTATCATGTCATTTACAAACGGTAACAGTTTTACTTCTTTTCCAGTTTGGATTCCTTTTGTTTCTTTTTCTTCTGTGATTGCTGGGCTAGGACTTTCAAAACAAAGTTGAATAATAATGGCAAGAGTGACATCTTTTTCTTGTTTCTTGTCTTAGAAGAAATGCTTTCAGTTTTTCACCATTGAGATTGATGTTTGCTGTGGGTTTGTTATATGTGGCCCTTAATATGTTGAGGTGGTCCCCTCTATGCCTACTTTCTGGAGAGTGTTTTTAAATCGTAAATAGGTATTGAATACTGTCAAAAGCTTTTTCTGTATCTCTTGAGATAATTATGCATTTATATTTTTCAATGTGTTGATGTGGTGTATCACTTTGATTTGTGGATCAACCAGGAAGAAATAGAAAATATGAACAGACCAATCACAAGAATGGAAATTGAAACTGTGATTAAAAATCTTCCCACAATCAAAAGTCCAGGACCAGACTGCTTCACAGGCAAATTCTATCAAAAATTTAGAGAAGAGGTAACATGCACAGTTCTGAAAGTCTTCCAAAACATTGCAGAGGAAGCGACACTCCCAAGCTCATTTTACGAGGCCACCATTACCCTGATACCAAAGCCAGACAAAGATAACACAAGGAAAGCAAATTACTGGCCAATATCACTGATGAACATAGATGCAACAATCCTGTCATATCATTTTGAGCTTTTAAATCTCTATTTCTTTTGTGTGTGCGTGTGTGTGTGTGTGTGTGTGTGTAAAGATCACTCCTGTCAGTTTAGAAAATTCATGGTGAAATATTTGGTCCCCATTTCATCTGCTCTGTGGAAACATTTTTCTACACTCTTTTTCCTGCCATTCATTTTGATGTTTATTTTGTCCTTTCTAATTGTGTAGATTTTGTGTTTGCTCTTTTTATCTTTAAGGTTCTGAATTGAAATCAAAACTTTTTTCTTTTTCAAACTGCTTCACATTTATTTAGCATTTTACAGTTTAGAAAGCATAGTTGCTTGTGGTAATCTTACACTCTTTCCTACTACAAAACTATATTTTGCTCCAGTATCTTGTTTGATGTATCCTTTTACCCTCTCTCTTTCTCCTAATCCCTCCTTTCTCTTTTCTCTTTCTTAGGTATTTCTTTGGTATAAAAATTTACTGTGAGAGTTCCAAATGAGTCACTTTTCTGTTTCCCTAACTTGGGGTTTACTCTTCATTCTGGGTCCACTGTTTGTGGTTGAAAGTTCTCTCTCTGAACCTGAGGTGGAGATAGGTAAGGCGAAGACAGAATGATGTTCCATACACAAAGGAATATTGCCCTGGTCACTACAGACTGACCCTCTCTCCCTGCTCTTTCCCTCCCGTTCCTAGCCTCCATGGGCAATATAGTGTCTGTCTCTTCTCCCATCCTCTCCTCTTCCCTCCTCTCCCCTCTGCTTCCCTCCTTTCTCTTCTCCTCTCCTCCCTCCCTCATCTCTTCCTTTGTTTCTCCCTTCCTTCTTTTCTTACTCCCTTCCTTTCTTTTTCTTTCTCTGTTTCCCTCTCTTTCTTTCTTTTGTGATGAGTACTTTAAAAATCTATTCTCATAGCTGCTGGCTCTATTTAAAATGTGGTATATCTTTTCCTGCACCAACTCCTTGTAGGAACTTCACGTCAATGAATGAATGAAGTTGTGTTCTAGCTTAGCAGAATTTTTTTTTAATCATTTAATTTCTTTCTTTGTAAACTTTTCCCCCTTTACTTCTGTGAGCCATCAGAATTGGTCAGGCCACTATAGGGTTGTACATAATGCAAAAAGCTTTTCTTTTCTCTCTACCCTTCACATTAAACAGATATACTATTTCTTACAATTCGTATTGACTACTTCTGTGATAATTAGTAAAAAAAATTGTCAAGATTGAATTTCACTTATCTGCTGAATTTTTTATTTCTTATGTTTGCTAAGCCATATATTCAATAATTGATCTTATATTTTATACCTTTCCTCTCCCCACGATTCAATGAGAATATATAACTGTTCATAACATAAGAAGCTTAGGAACTGGAAGATACTCTAGAAATTAATTTCTATAACCTGCTCATTTTACAGATGAGGAAATATTACTATAGAGAAATGAAGTGAAACATCTGAAGTTAGAGTGAGTTACTGAACAAACATGAATAGAATTTAAGTTTTCTGATTCACAATCTACAATGAAGTCCAACACAATAGTTATTCTCTGAGTTAAAAGTATTCTTTTTGATGTGAAATTATGGGCCATGTAGCTGAATTAAGCTAAACAGTGTTCCATGTAGATTATGCCAGTTTTTGAATGTGAAACAGAATAATAGCCTTATAGATAATTCACACACATGCACACAATACGGATTTCTATGAAGTTCCCTGTTTTCTGGTGAGTTTCGTGGGTGAAGTTGATTTGATATGAATATAACAAAGGTATATTTATGTGTTTCTTGGGAATTCTTTAACCTTACCCAGGAAATAAATATTTCAGATTAAGTAAACATACTGGTGTTTAAAATGTTTTCTGATCTCTTTTTCTTCCTGTCTGTGGCTCATCCATAACTTCCTCTGTTGGTGTGGTAGCATTCTAGGTGACAATTCCCTTGGATAAATGAAATCACATTGGCAATCCTATGTCTCTGCAGTATCATTTGGTCAGTACTCTCCTGTGTGCCAATTAGCCAGATCTCTCCCAATAATAGCATTTTTACAGCTATTTGTACATGAAGCAATGCTAGTTTTAACCAATAAAAGTTGAATATGGTTAACTCTTTGGTAGCAGTCACATGTCAGCTCTTTATATGAGTAGGTGGTGACAAATTCAGAAATAACTTGAGGATATTGGTGTACAATGTTGAAGTCCCTAAAGACCAAGTCTCAACAGACGTTTCTGGTGACAGGGTCATTTTGTAAAGAAATCAGTTAATTGTTACCTTGTACAATAGAAGCAGCTTCAGCTGAGCTTAATGAGTAAGAATTAACACCAATGAGAAAGAGCACATACAGTTAGAAACCAAAATTATTATTAATATTTTTTTCTGTTTATCCATTGCTGTCTAAGACTGAGATCCAAGAAAGGGAATTACAAAAGGCAGGAGATAGTTTTTGTAAGTGGGAACAGAATTCGAATTAGTGTAGTGCTGGGCTTTATTTTCTTTCTGGATGTGGAGACTGAGCACTTTTGCTTCCTCTGTTATTGACAGCACTACGAGCAGAGCCTCTTCCTTAGGAAGTTAAAGACCTTCATGTGGATTAAAGCAACAGCAGTCTGGGAACTCAACCAGGAGCTCTGAGATGCAGGTATTACACAGATTTGCCCTTTACTACAATAGCCAGGAAGAATTATGGCTGTGTTATGTTAAATAATCAGAAAGTCATGAGAAAAGTCTTCTCTATATACTGGTTAAGAGGCAGATCGGGGAATCAGTGTCAGTTCTACCACTTGCTGTTCTAATCTATGGCTTTCCCTCTCATGGTCTCAATTTCCTCCACTGTGAAAAGGAGCTGATAACTTTTATGGTTTTTGTAAGTACCAAACAGATAGTGTCAGTAAAAGTGTTATTGTAGTGTCTTGGCCCTGGTGGTCACTGTTTTTCTTTTATTTTGGCTTGTTCTCGTTATTTTCATTGATAGCTTATCAAACACTGCTTCAGACTGGGAGCTATTCCCTCATTATGTTTAACAACTCTTTCAGAGTCAGATATGAAGCTGTATATCCAAATAACTTATATCCATATCTTAAACTGCATCATAAGTCTTGATTTCTTTCTGAAGACAGCCCTGATCATTCTGGCTCACGTGTATCTTTTCTGCTTCAAAACTTCTATGCTCATACTACTGATTTGACATTCTCGATGTAAGAATTTTTTGTTTGTATTTTAGTATGTGCTGAAATGTAAATGCCTTAATGGCAGTAAATATTTTAACACTTCAGGAAGCCCATAATGGCCTGGGACATTGCATTGGGCTTAGTAGGTATCTAGAAAATATCTGCTGATTGATTACAGACTGTTATGATAAAGGGAAGATTAAATGACATAGCAAATTAACAATAATATGCTAATAAGTGTAAGTGGAACAAAAACATTTAGAGAAGAGGGAAACTAATACAAGGAGAAGGATTTTATGGGTTACGGGATTTATAACCAACTGCAGATGAGGGAAAAGGTGGTGAATGTGGTAGCACTCCAATGCAGGGAATACCATCATTACGGTGAGGTTCTGTACCTAATGGGCTGGCACTGTGTTATAAAGTCATAGAAATGTTACACTTGAAAGGATTACTTAGCATCACCTACTCAGTCCCCTTTATTTTCCAGATGATGGAACTGAGTTCAAGAAGTGAGTTGAGTGTGGAAGGGATGGGAGAAAGAACTTACTCTAACTTCCCATGAACTTCGGGCTTGAGCTTGATCACAACTTTCCCAATTACAAGTACAGTCTTCTTTTCAATCTTGCCAACATTCCATGAACCATGAAACGTGAACATGGCATGGACAATGATCTCCTAATGTAACACAGGATTTTGTTTGCTACATTGCATTATCTCATCCATGTTTGGAGTCTGCAGCACAGATTTCTTTTCTGGCTTGTCCTAACTCTGTCATATGCTCTCACAGCTCAAGCTTTGTGATCACTTCCACTCCTTGAGCTGAGCTAGAGAAGACAGATACATTTTTAAGGTTTTTACATTATCTTCTCTCTTTATGGGGAAAAGATGGCTATGATTTGATAAAACTGCCATATGTTTAGCTTTAAACATAAGAGAGTATCAATGAAACTAATAGCATTTCATATCAGATGTCGTCAGAGGGTAAAGAAAATGGACATCATCACAATTTTCTGAAGTTTGGGGAAATCCATGCATGAGATAACAAACTGTTAGAAAAATCTATAAGTTCATTTCTATTTCCTCTTTCCTCCCTCATGGTGTTCCAGGGCACTCCTGCTTCCCATAACCCTTCTGATTCAGCAGAATATTTATTTATTTTATCAAAACCTAGAGAATTCTAGAGAGGCTGGGGAGTTAGAAGCAGTGCTTTGTGGGAAATAGTCACTGCATATCTTCTGCAATGGCATTTTTTAAAAAAACAACTTTTTAATTGAAGGATAATTGCTCTACAATATTAAGAGGTTATATTATATGTGTTTTGGCTGTGTGAATTATGGCAGTATTTTCATGCGGTCATTGACTCCTCACAAGGTTGATTTCATTTTTATTCTCTTTTTAGGTAAAATTGAGTCACCTCTGTTTGCAGAGACAATGGGTGGAGCCAACCACTCCGTGGTGTCTGAGTTTGTGTTCCTGGGACTCTCCAGTTCCTGGGAGATCCAGCTGCTTCTTTTCCTTTTTTTCTCTGTGTTCTACATGGCAAGCCTGATGGGAAACCTCCTCATTGTGTTCTCTGTGAGTGCTGACACTAGCTTGCACTCCCCCATGTACTTCCTGCTGGCCAACCTCTCCTTTATTGATGTGGGGGTTTGCTCTATTGCTGCTCCCAAAATGATTTATGACCTTTTCAGAAAACGCAAAGCCATCTCTTTTGGAGGTTGTCTAACTCAGATCTTCTTTATTCATGCCATTGGGGGCACAGAAATGGTGCTGCTCATCGCCATGGCCTTTGACAGATATGTGGCCATATGCAAGCCTCTCCACTACCTGACCATCATGAACCCACGAATGTGCGCTTTGATGTTGGTTGCCGCCTGGGTCCTTGGCCTCATTCACTCAGTGGCCCAATTGGCTTTTGTTGTAGACTTGCCCTTCTGTGGTCCTAATGTATTGGACAGCTTTTATTGTGATCTCCCCCAACTCATTAAACTTGCTTGCACAGAGACCTATAGACTAGAGTTCATGGTCACCGCCAACAGTGGACTCATCTCTGTGGGTTCCTTCTTCATACTGATTATTTCTTACATCTTCATTCTGGTCACTGTTTGGAAACACTCCTCAGGTAGCGTATCCAAAGCCCTCTCCACCTTGTCAGCTCATGTCACTGTGGTGGTCTTATTCTTTGGGCCATTAATCTTCTTCTACACCTGGCCCTTCCCTTCATCACACTTGGACAAGTTTCTTGCTATCTTCGATGCAGTTCTCACTCCTTTTCTGAATCCAGTCATCTATACATTCAGGAACAAAGAGATGAAGGCAGCAATGAAGAAACTCTGCCATCAGCTTGTGAGTTACAGCAAGATGTCCTAAATACTCTACAGATAAAGGATATTTAGCTCTACCTTTAATGACAGCAGAAAAAATGTCATTTCAAGCCTCTACTAATTTTATGTACTAGGTTATGTTTAGGGATTTTTCATGTTGCTATATTAAAGAGAGCTTACATTGTAGTTTTCTATGTTTCCAGCTTTTGTTGGATGTTTTATATGAATTGTTTTATTTACTCTTCATGATAACTCTGGGTGGTGAGTATTTCATCTTGTCTTTTTAATAATTAAGAAATGCTTCGCTCATTCTTTGTATAATTACTATGTAAAATACTTCAAATGAAAGCTGATTATCATCTTAATCCACCATATCCAATTGTCTTATCTCTCAAATGGTGCCAAACAGAGAAGGTGTTCAATAATTCAATGTTGGAAATTAGAATATTATTCCTTTTCACTGTTATTCCTTTTCACTGTTATTCTTTCTTAACCTGGAATTGGTTAATGTTCATTTCTCAAACTATCTACCAAACTGCCGTAATACCTGATTGGTTTTTTCCAATACATAACTGTTTTTTCCAATAGTTAACCTAGATAACTGTTGACTTTATAATAGGATTGTTGAATTTTATAACTGAAATTTGAAGGATCATGTGTTCTAACCCCTTTATTTTATCAATGATAATACTCAGGCAGAGATATGTGAAGTGAGAAATCTAGGATAACACTCAGCTCTCAGCTCTCCATCCCTGCCCCAGTTTACTGGGGAAGAATTGACAAGTATAATTGTATCTGTTTAAAGTGTACAGTGTGATGATTTGATACACATATACATTGTGGAGTGATTGCCAATATCAAGATAATTAATGCATCCATCACCTGACACAGTTTATTCCTTTCTTCTCACCTTAGATTAAAAAGATGGAAAAAAAAAAAAAAACAAAACTAGGCCAACTTGTTAGTTTGTATTCTAACTAACAAAGTATTCACTGGCTTTCTATCTCTGACCCCAGTGATAGCAGAAGTGACACTGTAAGGTCATTACTCTTTTCATCGGTACCAATTTCACATGATTATTTGCTGTTTTGAAGTTCCTTTTTCTGCAGCTCAAAAAGAAATTTCTTTAACAGGGTCCTGGGTATTTTATAACTGGATGATAATGTTATCACTCACCCATGGCTTTTATTTATGTCACTTATTAAAAGCATACTATTAAATAGTATTCTTCTATGTTGATTTTTTCCTTTAATCAATACTTTAAAGGGAATTCACCATAACTTTTCTTATTGCTACCAAGATTTCACAGTTATTTTAAATGACCTTCAAGAATTTCATATATGAATATTACAGCATTCGTTGATCTGTTTTTATTAGTGGATCGTGGTTTTCATAACTAAACAGCCACGGCAATTTCAAGCTTTTGGAACCCAAAAATGATATAGGCCAGAGACAGAAATCTTTCTAATCTATATAAATAAACTAAGCTATTGATATACAAAGTAATGATTATGAAAAAATCATTCTAATGGCTACTTATTTTAAAGATTCTTAAAAAATGTAGGTTAGCAATTTTTGGTAGAATTTTGTAATGAAATCCCTTTTTGAAACTACTGATAGGTGTCGGACATCTTTTAGGAAGTTATTTTACTCTTTTACACTCTTCTTTTTTGGACTTTAAAACTGTTAATTCATAACACTTTAAGGAGCCTGTCTACTGATGGGTGGGTCTGTATTAATTAACACTCTGACATAAATCACAAAAGATCCTTTTTGACATACATCTTAGAATGATGAAAATAAAAACACAAGCAAACAAATGAGACCTAATTAAAACTTAATTAGCTTTGACACAGCAAAGGAAACCCTAAATAAAACAAAAAGACAACCCTTATAATGGTAGATAATATCTGCAAATGAAGCAACTGACAAAGGATTAATCTCCGAAATATACAAGCAGCTCAATATTAAAAAAAATCCATCTGATCAAAAATGGGCAGAAGGCCTAAACAGACATTTCTCCAAAGAAGACATACAGAAAGTCAACAAACAAGAAAAGATGCTCGACATCTCTCATAATTGAAGAAATGCATGTCAAAACCATAAAGAAATATCACCTCAGACCAGTCAGAATGTCCATTATTAAAAAAGCTACAAACAGTAAATGCTGGTGCGGGTGTGGAGAACAGGGAACCTTCATGCACTGTTGGTGCGAATGTGAATTGATACAACCACTATGGAGAAGAGCATGGAGGGTCCTTAAAAAACTGAAAATAGAACTACTCTACGACCCAGCAATCCCACTAGTGGGCCTACACCCTGCGAAAACCATAATGCAAAAGACACATGTACCCCCAGTGTTCACTGCAGCAATATTAACAGTCACTAGGACATGGAAATAACCTGTGTCCATCAATAGATGAATGGATAAAGAAAATGTGGTACATATATACAATGGATTATTACTCATCCACAAAAAAGAATGAAATAATGCCATTTGATGCAACATGGATGAATCTAGAAATTATATTAAGTGAAATAAATCAAAGAGAAATATCACATGATATCACTTTTATGTGGAATCTAAAATAATGATACAAATGAACTTATTTACAAAACAGAAACAGACTCATAGACATAGAAAGAAACTTAGAGTTACAAAAGGGGATAGTGGAGGAGGGGAGAGAGATCAATTAGGAGTTTGGGATTAACAGATATACTACTATATATAAAATAGATGACAAAAACCTACTGTATAGCACAGGGAGCTATACTTCACATCTTGTAAAAAGAATATATATTTATATATATATATATATAAACTATATGTAACTCTAACTATATGTAACTCTATTAACTATATTTCAATAAAAATACATACTTATGAACATTGATTAGGTACCAGCTGGAAAGGAAAAGAACTAAAGAGTAAAACTATTAAGGTGCAGTTCAATAGCTCTGTGGAGTTGGTGTACAAAAAGTACTTTAATGTTGTAGAATATGATAAGTAAAATGAAAAAGGAAACAAGAATTTGAGAGGGACATTTTGAACATAAATATAATAGTTAATATCTTTAACATATATGTGGTACTGATAAATCAATACAAAAAATAATATTCCACCTATGAGGAAGCAGGGAGAATACTACAATAAATAAGAGAGTGAAAAAGCTGGTTTAAAACTCAGCATTCAAAAAACAAAGATCATGGTGTCTGGTCCCATCACTTTATGGCAAATAGAAGGGTAAAAGTGGAAACAGTGACAGAATTTATTTTCCTGGGCTACAAAATCACTGTGGATGGTGACTGCTGCCATGAAATTAAAAGATGTAAGCTACTTGGAAGAATGGAGAAGGAAATGGCAACCCACTCCAGTACTCTTGCCTGGAGAATCCCATGGACAGAGGAGCCTGGCTGGCTACAGTCCATGCGGTTGCAAAGAGTCGGACACGATGGAGCAACTTCACTCACTCACTCACTTGGAAGAAAAACTATGACAAACCTAGACAGTGTATTAAAAAGCAGAGACATCACCTTGATGACAAAGGTCCATATAGTCAGATCTGTGGTTTTGCCAGTAGTCATGTACAGATATAAGAGTTGGGCCATAAAGAAGGCTGAATGCCCAAGAATTGATATTTTTGAATTGTGGTGCTGAAGAAGACTCTTGAGTCCCTTGGACAGCAAGGAGATCAAACCAGCCAATCCTAAAGGAAATCAACCCTGAGTATTCACTGGAAGGACTGATGCTGAGGCTGAAGCTCCAATACTTTGGCCACTTGATGTTAAGAGCAGACTCACTGGAAAAGAATGACATTATAAAGAGATATACTGAGATATTACTATTAATTAACTCCATATGGTGATTTTTAATTTTTAATCTCTAATTTGCAAATAAATCTTACATGATAAACATATTTTCTTTTTTATAAGAAGAAAAAATAATATTTTCTTAAGGAAATAAAACAATGAAAGATTTCACATCAGAATTAACTGAATATACAGGGTTCTTAGAGCTGTAATTGTCAATATCCCTTTTTAAAAAATAAAAAATATTTTGGCTCTGTGGAGTCTTCATTACAATGCATAGGGTTTCTCTACTTGCAGTGAATGGGAACTACTCTCTAATTGTGGAGCACAGGCTTCTCATTGCAGTGGCTTCTCTTGTTGAGCAGCATGGTCTCTAGAGGATGTGGGCTTCAGCAGCTGTGGCCCACAAGCTCAGTTACTCTGTGGCATGTGGGATCTTATCGGGCCAGGGATCAATCCCTGCACTGGCAGGTGGATTCTTAACCACTGGACCACCAGGGAAGTCCCTGTCAATATCCTTTTAGATGATAGAACCACAAATTAAACACATATAGGGAAGGGGACAGATATATTGGGCATTTATTGGCTCAGCTAGTGACCAAGATGAATGCAGGCTGAGAATGAAGCTAAATGCCTTAGACACATGAAACCAAGAATTTGAATACCGGTAAGCTCCTGTTTTTAAATCTTACATCTTCTTCTCTCAGGTATCTTTAAGGAAGTATCCCAGATTCAATTTCTGACAGCTGGAAATATGATTGACAGCAGTTTCTGCACAACATACTCAAAAAGGCACTGGGGCTTGCTTTCTCTCTATTCTCGTCTAACATCTCAAGGAAGAGCTCAGATTTGGCCCATCATGGTCAGAGACCCACACTTGCACCATTCAACTGTGAACTGTAGAAATGTCATTATGACTTAGGTCAGAAGCTCAACCTTTGACCAGACAGCAGTGGTCAGAGAGGTGCGATCTACACGTCACCTTCTAATCATATCACATGGTTACTCCAAGAGAAAGATACATTCACCAAAAGAAGGAGGTGCTGATCTGGGCAAACAGCAGAGTAGACATCCACAAAAAGACATACTTTCTTTAGAATAAAAAATAATGACATTAACAAAGTTTTACATTAGATAATACAGAAACATCATTATGTAGGTGGGGAATCTAGTCACAGATACACACCTGACACAAGGCCTAAAGAGATAGGATTGTATACAATGGAAAAAAGACAACCTCTTTAACAAGTGGTGCTGGGAAAACTGGTCAACCACTTGTAAAAGAATGAAACTAGAACACTTTCTAACACCATACACAAAAATAAACTCAAAATGGATTAAAGATCTAAATGTAAGACCAGAAACTATAAAACTCCTAGAGGAGAACATAGGCAAAACACTCTCCGACATAAATCACAGCAGGATCCTCTATGACCCACCTCCCAGAATATTGGAAATAAAAGCAAAAATAAACAAATGGGACCTAATGAAACTTAAAAGCTTTTGCACAACAAAGGAAACTATAAGCAAGGTGAAAAGACAGCCCTCAGATTGGGAGAAAATAATAGCAAACGAAGCAACAGACAAAGGATTAATCTCAGAAATATACAAGCAACTCCTGCAGCTCAATTCCAGAAAAATAAATGACCCAATCAAAAAATGGGCCAAAGAACTAAATAGACATTTCTCCAAAGAAGACATACAGATGGCTAACAAACACATGAAAAGATGCTCAACATCACTCATTATCAGTGAAATGCAAATCAAAACCACAATGAGGTACCATTACACACCAGTCAGGATGGCTGCTATCCAAAAGTCTACAAGCAATAAATGCTGGAGAGGGTGTGGAGAAAAGGGAACCCTCTTACACTGTTGGTGGGAATGCAAACTAGTACAGCCGCTATGGAGAACAGTGTGGAGATTTCTTAAAAAACTGGAAATAGAACTGCCATATGACCTAGCACTCCCACTTCTGGGCATACACACCGAGGAAACCAGATCTGAAAGAGACACGTGTACCCCAATGTTCATCGCAGCACTGTTTATAATAGCCAGGACATGGAAGCAACCTAGATGCCCATCAGCAGATGAATGGATAAGGAAGCTGTGGTACATAGACACCATGGAATATTACTCAGCCATTAAAAAGAATTCATTTGAATCAGTTCTAATGAGATGGATGAAACTGGAGCCCATTATACAGAGTGAAGTAAGCCAGAAAGATCAAGACCATTACAGTATACTAACACATATATATGGAATTTAGAAAGATGACAATGATAACCCTATATGCAAAACAGAAAAAGAGACACAGATGTACAGAAAAGACTTTTGGACTCTGTGAGAGAAGGCGAGGGTGGGATGTTTTGAGAGAACAGCATCGAAACATGTATATTATCTAGGGTGAAACAGATCAGCAGCCCAGGTTGGATGCATGAGACAAGTGCTCAGGCCTGGTGCACCCGACCCAGAGGGATGGGGTGGAGAAGGCGGTGGGAGGGGGATCGAGATGGGGAACACATGTAACTCCATGGCTGATTCATGTCAATGTATGACAAAAACCACTACAATATTGTAAAGTAATTAGCCTCCAACTAATAAAAATAAATAAAAAAAAATTAAGGAGCTTTTCATAAGAGAGAAGAAAAAAAGAGATAGGATTGGCAGAAGCAGGCATTTTTGTATGCAACATACATAAACAGTGAGGAATATGGGAATCCTTGCTGAATCTACGGAACATTATTTAATCAATGGAAGAGAAAACTTAGTGAAACTTCCATTTCTAAAATACTAATTCAAAACATTATAGGGAGACTAAGATTAGTGCTAGCTAGTAAACTGATAATAGGTATTGGTTTCCCAAGGGTCTAAAAATGGACTAAAAAATGAATAAATGATATAAAGGCAATGGATATAAAAAGAAGAGGCAAACAAATTATCAAGGAGGATAGGTTATGAATTAAATAAGGATTGGGCTTCCCAGGTGACACAGTGGTAAAGATTCTGCCTGCCAGCACAGGAGATTAAGAGATGTGGCTTCAATCTCTGGGATGGAAAGATACCCTGGAGTAGGAAATGGTAACCCACCATGGTAATTTTGCCTGGAAAATTCCATGGGCAGAGGAGCCTGGTGGGCTACAGTTCATGGGTTGGAAAGGGTCAGATACAACTGAGTGAGCAAATCCATTCAAATCAGGACCACATATCAAGTCAAAGAAGTACTGATAAATTGGTTAAGATGTATTGAGTAAGTACAAGAATGTATAAAAATCAGAGTTATTTCCAATACCTTTTTTTAAAAAATTAGTTTTTGTTCTTTGTGAAAATGTGTATGAACAGAAAATTCTAAATCTGTTGATGGAAATCCTTCATTTCTATAGAAGAAAATAGTCATATATAAAACACTTCCCAAACTAAAATTTAGCTTGCATTGCAAACAAGTCATTCAAATGCGACAGAATAGTCATGCCAACAGAAAGGAAAGGAAGAACCTGGCTGATTACACATGGAAAGAATACTGCATCTGTAAATAGACAGAGGCTAAACAGCCTGAAACAGTGTATGACCATGAGTCAAAGCTAAGTCTTGTGATGAGTAGCCAGCATCCAGAAAAAGAGCCTGGTGCTTACACCAGGATTCCATTTTTCCAGATGTGATGATAGGCATATGGTGGCATGGAGATATAGGCACTAAGTATCAAAATCACCAGTCAACAGTTCCTACTCTGATTCCCTGTTTTTAATGTTCCTATCATCATTTGACTTCCCAGAAATCTTCCTACAGTGTAAACGTGTGTTACACCTAAGTGGAAATTCAGGTCACTTGCCTGATTTTTTTTTTTTTTTTGTGTGGCAAACTAATAATTGGGCATCTAGATGTATATAGTTCCATCTATTATGGATTTACCTAGTGTCAGTCAGCATTCCCTTATATAGCCCACTCTGATACTGAAGAGACTCAATTTTGAAGTCTAAACCATAGTAGATTCATCAAGGTAATATCTCCTCAGAGACAGGCATTTGGCTTTCTCCAGAAGACACTATTTACCATACCACATGCTTCCTCCAACCAGAGGCAGCAACACAATTTCTCAGTTAACATTTTTTAAAGAATAATGATATTTTAAGCTGGGACACTTAAATATTAATAAGAAATTTGGAAGCATCTCATATTAAAATAATAGAAATTTAAGTTTACTTCAAGTCAGTAAAGAGACTTCATAATATTTTTGGAATTTAAGAAATTCTTCTATATATAATAAAGTGACTGCATAGTTTCCTCATTGCCATTTCCATTTCTTTGTTCCTGAATGTATAGATGATTGAATGGAAAAACGGAGTGAGAACTGCATCAAAAACAGCAAGGAATTTGTCTAGGTGTGACCTGGGGCAAGGCCAGATATAAACAAAGATGCAAGGACCGAAGAACAAAATCACCACCATGACATGAGTTGACAAAGTGGAGAGGGCCTTAGATGAGCTACCTGAAGAGTGTTTCTGAACAGTGATGAGGATAAAAATGTAGGAGATGATCAATATGAAGAATGATCCCAGGGATATGAATCCACTGTTGGCTGTGACCATGAACTCCAGCCTGTAGGTATCTGTGCAGGCAAGTTTGATAAACTGAGGAAAATCACAGTAAAAGCTGTCTATTATATTAGGACCGCAGAACGGCAATTTTGCAACAAAAAACAGTTGAACGATAGAGTGACTCAAGCCATTACCCATGCAGCAACCACGAGCAAAATACACTTTTTTCGACTCATAATAGTGAAATAGTGGAGAGGCTTACATATGGCAACATATCTGTCAAAGGCCATGGTGATGAGCAGCACCATCTCCACACCACCAATGATGTGGAGGAAGAAGATCTGAGTGACGCAGCCACCAAAGGAGATGACTTTACGATTTCTGAAAAGGTCATAAATCATCTTGGGAGAGATGACAGAAGAAACTCCCAGGTCAATGAAGGAGAGGTTGGCCAATAGAAAGTACATGGGGGAGTGTAAGTGAGGGTTCATCGTAACAGTGAGCAAAATGAGGGAGTTTCCCAACATGCTTGCCACATAGAAAACAGAAGAGAACACAAAGAGGAGAAGCTGGATCTCCCAGGAGTTGGTGAGTCCCAGGAACACAAACTCTGACACCACAGAGTGATTCATTCCGTCAGTTGATTTACCAGCTGTAATATTTCCAGATAAAGCAAAAGGAAACTAACATAAGAATATTAATCATTCTCCATATTATAATGATTAATTACTCAAGGATAGTCAAACTGTAAAGACTTTAGATCCCCACATTTTCTTCTCAGGACCATATCAACATTAAATAATTATTTCACCTGTGGCCACCTAAAGCAGTTGAGTCACTTCCACACGCAATATCCCTTTTACCACAGCCCCCAGGACTGCTCATCTACAAATAAGAGAATGAAACAAACATGGTATCATAGTAGATGTGCATGGCAAAGATTGAGAGGGGAAGGGAAGGGGGGATAGTGCACAACAAAGAGAAAAGGAAAGAAGAGGGGGAGATGGATTTGCCTGAACACACTGGTTCTAACTTTATTGTTCATAAAACCATTCTTCAGCCTTTCAAGTTGTGTTATTTCTTAACCTCACTTCATCTTAGGCACATAATATGTGTCTTGAACCATTTTATATCACTATCTACAATCATATCTGCAATTCACACAAAGCCCATGGAGTAGAGGTGTACATGGGAGAACCAGGCATGGGGCATAGGGCTGACTCTAGGGTATGATAGGTCCAAGGAATGGCAGAATGGATATTCACAGCACAGGGTATCTGCATGGGCACTTAGGAAAATAGGTGAAATAGTACGTAGTGTGGTTAGCAGCTAGGACATGGCCAAGATGTTATGGGAAATAAAGGAACTTAAGGAAGTCAATTTGATTTACCGATCAAGACTCTTCTCAATTTCTGAGGTTCGTGATATAGCTTGGTTATAGCTATTGGAACTCTACTTTTAGAATTTGCTGGGGATGAAGAAATAAACACTCATGGCATTGTTGTCCTAGAATAACTAGCCCTCTCCTGTTCCTCCCTCTCCCATAGCCCCTTTTGACTTTTTATCTCTTTGCCTCAATCCTCCTATGTCTGTGATCTGGTGCTACAGCCAAGTCTTTTCTGGCAATAATTTGGGGTACTACATAATCTCTCTGGCTTCCCTGGTGGCTCAGAGAGTAAAGAATCCACCTGCAATATGGGAGACCTGGGTTCGACCGCTGCGTTGGGAAGATCCCCTGGAGAAGGACATGGCAGCCCACTCCAGTATTCTTGCCTGAGAATCCCCATGGACAGAGGAGCCTGGTGGGCTAAAGTCCCTGCAGTCTCAAAGAGTCAGAGTGAGCAACTAAACACAGCACATAACCTCTCCAGGTCTTACCCAGTTTTGCAGGGAATACACTGTTACCACATGGAATGTACATTCTTCTTGACTGTGCATCCCCATGTCAAGCTCTCCTGTTTCCGTAATATGTACACACGCAGCTAAAAGCTGGAGTGAGTTGAAAAGGGGGGAGGCAGGAGCATAAATTGTAAAGGAATGGTAAGATAAAGGTACATGAATGCACAAAAAATCTCAGACCTGGAACTGAAGGGGCAATAGAAATCCAAGAATAGAAAAAATGGATCTCAATGTTTGGCTTTTAATGTGGGCATTTATATACACACATACCTCAGTGTTCATAATTAGTGAAACTGGTCATAAAACTATTATCCCAAAGCATCAGTACTGATTTTGTAGCCCAAAGTAATTGTTTACAATATCATTCAATATCACAGTAATCCAAGTCTATGTGCTGACCAGTAATGCTGAAGAAGCTGAAGTTGAATGGTTCTATGAATACCCACAAGACCTTCTAGAACTAACACCAAAAAAAGATGTCCTTTTCATCATAGGGGACCAGAATGCAGAAGTAGGAAATAAAGAGACACTTTGAGTAACAGGCAAGTTTGGCCTTGGAGTACAAAATGAAGCAAGGCAAAGGCTAACAGTTTGCCAAGAGATTATAATGGTCATAGCAAACACCCTCTTCCAACAACACAAGAGATGACTCCACATGTGGATATCACCAGATGGTCAATACAAAAATCAGATTGATTATATTCTTTGCAGGGAAAGATGGAAAAGTTTTATACAGTCAGAAAAAACAAGACTGGGAGCTGACTGTGGCTCAGATCATGAACTCCTTATTGAAAAATTCAGACTTAAATTGAAGAAAGTAAGGAAAACCACTAAACCCTTCAGGTATGACCTAAATCAAATCCCTTATGATTATACAGTGGAAGTGACAAATAGGTCAAGGGATTAGATCTGATAGACAAAGTGCATGAAGAACTATGTATGGAGGTTCATGACACTGTATAGGAGGTGGTGATCAAAACCATCCCAAAGAAGAAGAAGTGTAAAAAGATAAAATGGTTGTCTGAGGAGGCCTTAAAAATAGCTGAGAAAAGAAGAGAAGCTAAAGACAAAGGAGAAAAGGAAAGATATATCCATATGAATACAGAATTTCAAAGAATAGCAAGGAAAGACAAGAAAGCCTTCCTAAGTGAACAATGCAGAGATATGGAGAAAAACAAAAGAATGGGAAAGACTCGATATCCATTCAAGAAAATAAGAGATATCAAGTGACTATTTCATGCAAAGATGGACACAATAAAGGACAGAAATGGTATGGACCTAACAGAAGCAGAGAAGATAAAGAAGAGTTGGCAAGAATGCACAGAAGAACTATACAAAAAAAGATCTTAATGACCCGGACCACGATGGTGTGATCACTCACCTAGAGCCAGACATCTTGGAGTCCAAAGCCAAGGGGAGAAGCATCACTCCAGACAAAGCTAGTGGAGGTGGTGGAATTCCGGTTGAGCTATTTCAAATTAATGATGATGCTGTGAAAGTGCTGCACTCAATAGGCCAGCAAATTTGGAACACTCAGCAGTGGCCACAGGACTGGAAAAGGTCAATTTTCATTCCAATCCCAAAGAAAGGTAATGTCAAAGAATGTTCAAACTACTGCATGATTGCACTCATCTCACATGCTAGGAAAGCAATGCTCACAATTCTCCAAGCTAGGGTTCAACAGTACATGAACCGTGAACTTCCAGATGTTCAAGCTGTATTGAGAAAAGGCAGAGGAACCAGAGATCAAATTGCCAACATCCACTGGATCATAGAAAAAGCAAGAGAATTTCAGAAAAACATCTACTTCTGCTTCATTGACTATGCTGAAGCCTTTGACTGTGTGCATCATAACCAACTGCGGAAAATTCTTAAAGAGATGGGAATACCAGACCACCTCACCTGCCTCCTGAGAAATCTGTATGCAGGTCAAGAAGCAACATTTAGAACTGGACATGGAACAACAGAGTGCTTCCAAATTGGGAAAGGAATATGTCAAGGCTGTATATTGTCATCCTGCTTATTTAACTTATAAGCAGAGTATATCACATGAAATGCTGGGCTGAATGAAGCACATGGCTGTTTAGTTATGAAAAGCGTGATCCACTAATAAAAACAGATCAAGGAATGCTGTAATATTCATATATGAAATCCTTGAAGCTCATTTAAAATAACTGAAATCTTGGTAGCAATAAGAAAAGTTATGGTGAATGCCTTTTAAAGTATTGATTAAAGGAAAAAAATCAACATAGAAGAATACTATTTAATAGTATGCTTCTAATAAGTGACATAAATAAAAGCCATGGGTGAGTGATAACATTATCATTGTTATAAAATACCCAAGACCCTGTTGAAGAAATTTCTTTTTGAGCAGCAGAATAAAGAACTTCGAAACAGCAATAATCATGTGAAATTGATACCAATGAAAAGAGTAATGACCTTACAGCGTCACTTCTGCTATCACTGGGGTCAGAGATAGAAAGCCAGTGAATACTTTGTTAGTTAGAATACAAACTAACAAGTTGGCCTAGTTTTTTTTTTTTTTTCCATCTTTTTAATCTAAGGTGAGAAGAAAGGAATTAACTGTGTCAGGTGATGGATGCATTAATTATCTTGATATTGGCAATCACTCCACAATGTATATGTATATGAAATCATCACACTGTACACTTTAAACAGATACAATTATACTTGTCAATTCTTCCCCAGTAAACTGGGGCAGGGATGGAGAGCTGAGAGCTGAGTGTTATCCTAGATTTCTCACTTCACATAGCTCTGCCTGAGTATTATCATTGATAAAATAAAGGGGTCAGAACACATGATCCTTCAAATTTCAGTTATAAAATTCTACAATCCTATTATAAAGTCAACAATTATCTAGGTTATCTATTGGAAAAAACCAATCAGGTATTATGGCAGTTTGGTAGATAGTTTGAGACATGAACATTAACCAAGTACAAACAGGGAAAGAATAACAGTGAAAAGGAATAATATTCTAATTTCCAACATTGAATTATTAAACACCTTCTCTGTTTGGCACCTTTTGGAGATAAGACAATTGGATGTGGTGGATTAAGATGATGATCAGCTTTCATTTGAAGTATTTTACATAGTAATTATACAAAGTAGGAGCTATACATTTCTTAATTATTAAAAAGACAAGATGAAATACTCACCACCCAGAGTTATCATGAAGAGTAAATAAAACAATTCATATAAAACATCCAACAAAAGCTGGAAACATAGAAAACTACAATGTAAGCTCTCTTTAATATAGCAACATGAAAAATCCCTAAACATAACCTAGTACATAAAATTAGTAGAGGCTTGAAACGACATTTTTTCTGCTGTCATTAAAGGTAGAGCTAAATATCCTTTATCTGTAGAGTATTTAGGACATCTTGCTGTAACTCACAAGCTGATGGCAGAGTTTCTTCATTGCTGCCTTCATCTCTTTGTTCCTGAATGTATAGATGACTGGATTCAGAAAAGGAGTGAGAACTGCATCGAAGATAGCAAGAAACTTGTCCAAGTGTGATGAAGGGAAGGGCCAGGTGTAGAAGAAGATTAATGGCCCAAAGAATAAGACCACCACAGTGACATGAGCTGACAAGGTGGAGAGGGCTTTGGATACGCTACCTGAGGAGTGTTTCCAAACAGTGACCAGAATGAAGATGTAAGAAATAATCAGTATGAAGAAGGAACCCACAGAGATGAGTCCACTGTTGGCGGTGACCATGAACTCTAGTCTATAGGTCTCTGTGCAAGCAAGTTTAATGAGTTGGGGGAGATCACAATAAAAGCTGTCCAATACATTAGGACCACAGAAGGGCAAGTCTACAACAAAAGCCAATTGGGCCACTGAGTGAATGAGGCCAAGGACCCAGGCGGCAACCAACATCAAAGCGCACATTCGTGGGTTCATGATGGTCAGGTAGTGGAGAGGCTTGCATATGGCCACATATCTGTCAAAGGCCATGGCGATGAGCAGCACCATTTCTGTGCCCCCAATGGCATGAATAAAGAAGATCTGAGTTAGACAACCTCCAAAAGAGATGGCTTTGCGTTTTCTGAAAAGGTCATAAATCATTTTGGGAGCAGTGATAGAGCAACCCCCCACATCAATAAAGGAGAGGTTGGCCAGCAGGAAGTACATGGGGGAGTGCAAGCTAGTGTCAGCACTCACAGAGAACACAATGAGGAGGTTTCCCATCAGGCTTGCCATGTAGAACACAGAGAAAAAAAGGAAAAGAAGCAGCTGGATCTCCCAGGAACTGGAGAGTCCCAGGAACACAAACTCAGACACCACGGAGTGGTTGGCTCCACCCATTGTCTCTGCAAACAGAGGTGACTCAATTTTACCTAAAAAGAGAATAAAAATGAAATCAACCTTGTGAGGAGTCCATGACCGCAAGAAAATACTGTCAAAATTCACACAGCCAAACACATATAATATAACCTCTTAATATTGTAGAGCAATTATCCTTCAATTAAAAAGTTGTTTTTTTTTTAAAAAATGCCATTGCAGAAGATATGCAGTGACTATTTCCCACAAAGCACTGCTTCTAACTCCCCAGCCTCTCTAGAATTCTCTAGGTTTTGATAAAAGAACTAAATATTCTGCTGAATCAAAAGGCTTATGGGAAGCAGGAGTGCCCTGGAACACCATGAGGGAGGAAAGAGGAAATAGAAATGAACTTATAGATTTTTCTAACAGTTTGTTATCTCATGCATGGATTTCCCCAAACTCCAGAAAATTGTGATGATGTCCATTTTCTTTACCTTCTGACTACCTCCGATATGAAATGCTATCAGTTTCATTGATACTCTCTTATGTTTAAAGCTAAACATATGGCAGTTTTATCAAATCATAGTCATCTTTTCCCCATAAAGAGAGAAGATAATGTAAAAACCTTAAAAATGTATCTGGCTTCTGTAGCTCAGCTCAAGGAGTGGAAGTGATCACAAAGCCTGAGCTGTGAAAGCATATGACAGAGCTAGGACAAGCCAGAAAAGAAATCTGTGCTGCAGACTCCAAACATGGATGAGATAATGCAATGTAGCAAACAAAATCCTGTGTTACATTAGGAGATCATTGTCCATGCCATGTTCACGTTTCATGGTTCATGGAATGTTGGCAAGATTGAAAAGAAGACTGTACTTGTAATTGGGAAAGTTGTGATCAAGCTCAAGCCCGAAGTTCATGGGAAGTTAGAGTAAGTTCTTTCTCCCATCCCTTCCACACTCAACTCACTTCTTGAACTCAGTTCCATCATCTGGAAAATAAAGGGGACTGAGTAGGTGATGCTAAGTAATCCTTTCAAGTGTAACATTTCTATGACTTTATAACACAGTGCCAGCCCATTAGGTACAGAACCTCACCGTAATGATGGTATTCCCTGCATTGGAGTGCTACCACATTCACCACCTTTTCCCTCATCTGCAGTTGGTTATAAATCCCATATCCCATAAAATCCTTCTCCTTGTATTCGTTTCCCTCTTCTCTAATTGTTTTTGTTCCACTTACACTTATTAGCATATTATTGTTAATTTGCTATGTCATTTAATCTTCCCTTTATCATAACAGTCTGTAATCAATCAGCAGATATTTTCTAGATACCTACTAAGCCCAATGCAATGTCCCAGGCCATTATGGGCTTCCTGAAGTGTTAAAATATTTACTGCCATTAAGGCATTTACATTTCAGCACATACTAAAATACAAACAAAAAATTCTTACATCGAGAATGTCAAATCAGTAGTATGAGCATAGAAGTTTTGAAGCAGAAAAGATACACGTGAGCCAGAATGATCAGGGCTGTCTTCAGAAAGAAATCAAGACTTATGATGCAGTTTAAGATATGGATATAAGTTATTTGGATATACAGCTTCATATCTGACTCTGAAAGAGTTGTTAAACATAATGAGGGAATAGCTCCCAGTCTGAAGCAGTGTTTGATAAGCTATCAATGAAAATAACGAGAACAAGCCAAAATAAAAGAAAAACAGTGACCACCAGGGCCAAGACACTACAATAACACTTTTACTGACACTATCTGTTTGGTACTTACAAAAACCATAAAAGTTATCAGCTCCTTTTCACAGTGGAGGAAATCGAGACCATGAGAGGGAAAGCCATAGATTAGAACAGCAAGTGGTAGAACTGACACTGATTCCCCGATCTGCCTCTTAACCAGTATATAGAGAAGACTTTTCTCATGACTTTCTGATTATTTAACATAACACAGCCATAATTCTTCCTGGCTATTGTAGTAAAGGGCAAATCTGTGTAATACCTGCATCTCAGAGCTCCTGGTTGAGTTCCCAGACTGCTGTTGCTTTAATCCACATGAAGGTCTTTAACTTCCTAAGGAAGAGGCTCTGCTCGTAGTGCTGTCAATAACAGAGGAAGCAAAAGTGCTCAGTCTCCACATCCAGAAAGAAAATAAAGCCCAGCACTACACTAATTCGAATTCTGTTCCCACTTACAAAACTGTCTCCTGCCTTTTGTAATTCCCTTTCTTGGATCTCAGTCTTAGAGAGCAATGGATAAACAGAAAAAATATTAATAATAATTTTGGTTTCTAACTGTACGTGCTCTTTCTCATTGGTGTTAATTCTTACTCATTAAGCTCAGCTGAAGCTGCTTCTATTGTACAAGGTAACAATTAACTGATTTCTTTACAAAATGACCCTGTCACCAGAAACGTCTGTTGAGACTTGGTCTTTAGGGACTTCAACATTGTATACCAATATCCTCAAGTTATTTCTGAATTTGTCACCACCTACTCATATAAAGAGCTGACATGTGACTGTTACCAAAGAGTTAACCATATTCAACTTTTATTGGTTAAAACTAGCATTGCTTCATGTACAAATAGCTGTAAAAAATGCTATTATTGGGAAAGATCTGGCTAATTGGCACACAGGAGAGTACTGACCAAATGATACTGCAGAGACATAGGATTGCCAATATGACTTCATTTATTCAAGGGAATTGTGACCCAGAATACTACCACAGCAACAGAGGAAGTTATGGATTAGCCACAAACGGGAAGAAAAAGAATTCAGAAAACATTTTAAACACTATTTTGTTTACTTAATCTGAAATATTTATTTCCTGGGTAAGGTTAAAGAATTCCCAAGAAACACATAAATATACCTTTGTTATATTCATAGCAAATCAACTTCACCCACGAAACTTAACAGAAAACAGGGAACTTCATAGAAATCTCTATTGTGTGCATGTGTGTGAATTATCTATAAGGCTATTATTCTGTTTTACATTCAAAAACTGGCATAATCTACATGGAACACTATTTAGCTTAATTCAGCTACATGGCCCATAATTTCACATCAAAAAGAATACTTTTAACTCAGAGAATAACTACTGTGTTGGACTTCATTGTAGATTGTGAATCAGAAAACTTAAATTCTATTCATGTTTGTTCAGTAACTCACTCTAACTTCAGATGTTTCACTTCATTTCTCTATAGTAATATTTCCTCATCTGTAAAATGAGCAGGATATAGAAAATAATTTCTACAGTATCTTCCTGTTCCTAAGCTTCCTATGTTATGAACAGTTATATATATTCATTGAATCATGGGGAGAGGAAAGGTATAAAATATAAGATCAATTATTGAATATATGGCTTAGCAAACATAAGAAATAAAAAATTCAGCAGATAAGTGAAATTCAATCTTGACAATTTGTTTTTACTAATTATCATGGAAGTAGTAAATACAAATGGTAAGAAATAGTATATCTGTTTAGTGTGAAGGGTAGAGAGGAAAGAAAAGCTTTTTGCATTATGTACAACCCTATAGTGGCCTGACCAATTCTGATGGCTCACAGAAGTAAAGGGGGAGAAGTTTACAAAGAAAGAAATTAAATGATTTTAAAAAAATTCTGCTAAGCTAGAACACAACTTCATTCATTCATTGACATGAAGTTCTTACAAAGAGTTGTTGCAGGAAAAGATATACCACATTTTAAATAGAGCTAGCAGCTATGAGTATAGATTTTTAAAGTACTCATCACAAAAGAAAGAAAGAGAGAGGGGAACAGATAAAGAAAAAGAAAGGAAGGGAGTAGGAAAGGAAGAAGGGAGGGAGAACGGAAGGAAGAGAGGAGGGAGGGAGGAGAGGAAGGAGAAGGGAGGGAAGCAGAGGGGAGAGGAGGGAAGAGGAGAGGATGGGAGAAGAGACAGACACTATATTACCCGTGGAGGCTAGGAACGGGAGGGAAAGAGCAGGGAGAGAGGGTCAGTCTGTAGTGACCAGGGCAATATTCCTTTGTGTATGGAACATCACTCTGTCTTCTCCTTACCTATCTCCACCTCAGGTTCAGAGAGAGAACTTACAACCACAAACAGCGGACCCAGAATGAAGAGTAAACCCCAAGCTAGGGAAACAGAAAAATGACTCATTTGGAACTCTCACAGTAAATTTTTATCCCAAAGAAATACCTAAGAAAGAGAAAAGAGAAAGGAGGGATTAGGAGAAAGAGAGAGGGTAAAAAGAGACATAAAACAAGATACTGGAGCAAAATATAATTTTGTAGTAGGAAAGAGTGTAAGATTACCACAAGCAACTATGCTTTCTAAACTATAAAATGCTAAATAAATGTGAAGCAGTTTGAAAAAGAAAAAAGTTTTGATTTCAATTCAGAACCTTAAAGATAAAAAGAGCAAACACAAAATCTACACAATTAGAAAGGACAAAATAAACATCAAAATGAATGGCAGAAAAAATACAGAAAAATGTTTCCACAGAGCAGATGAAATGGGGACCAAATATTTCACCATGAATTTTCTAAACTGACAGGAGTGATCTTTACACACACACACACACACACACGCACACAAAAGAAATAGAGATTTAAAATCTCAAAATGATATGACAGGATTGTTGCATCTATGTTCATCAGTGATATTGGCCAGTAATTTGCTTTCCTTGTGTTATCTTTGTCTGGCTTTGGTATCAGGGTAATGGTGGCCTCGTAAAATGAGCTTGGGAGTGTCGCTTCCTCTGCAATGTTTTGGAAAACTTTCAGAAGCGTGCATTTTACCTCTTCTCTAAATTTTTGATAGAATTTGCCTGTGAAGCAGTCTGGTCCTGGACTTTTGATTGTGGGAAGATTTTTAATCACAGTTTCAATTTCCATTCTTGTGATTGGTCTGTTCATATTTTCTATTTCTTCCTGGTTGATCCACAAATCAATCAAAGTGATACACCACATCAACATATTGAAAAATATAAATGCATGATTATCTCAAGAGATACAGAAAAAGCTTTTGACAATATTCAATACCCATTTTTGATTTAAAAACACTCTCCAGAAAGTAGGCATAGAGGGGACCACCTCAACATATTAAGGGCCATATATAACAAACCCACAGCAAACATCAATCTCAATGGTGAAAAACTGAAAACATTTCTTCTAAGACAAGAAACAAGAAAAAGATGTCACTCTTAACATTATTATTCCAAGTTTTGTTTTGAAAGTCCTAGCCCAGCAATCACAGAAGAAAAAGAAACAAAAGGAATCCAAACTGGAAAAGAAGTAAAACTGTTACTGTTTGTAAATGACATGATACTATACATAGAAAATCCTGAAGATGCTACCAGAAAACTGCTAGGACTCATCAATGAATTTGGTAAAGTTATATCATGCAAAATTAATACACAGAAATCCCTTCCATTCCTATGCACTGAAAACAAAAGATCAGAAAAAGAAATCAAGGAAATAATCCCATTTACCATTGTATCAAAAAGAAAAAAATACTTGGGAATAAGCCCACCTAAGGAGGCAAAAACCTATACTCAGAAAACTGTAAGATACTGATAAAAGAAATCAAAGATGGCACAAACAGAGGGAGAAATATACCATGTTCTTGGATTGGAAGAATCAATATTGTGAAAATGACTATACTGTCCAAAGCAATCTACAGGTTCAATACAATCTCTATCAAATTACTAATGGCACTGTTCACAGAATTAGAAGAAAAAATTGTACAATTTGTATGGAAACACAAAAAACCATGAAGGGCTGAAGCAATTTTGAGGAAGAAATATAGAGCTGGAGGAATCAGGCTGTCCCTGACTTCAGATTACACTATAAAGCTGTAGTAATCAAAACAGTATAGTACTGACATAAAAACAGAAATATGGATCAGTGGAATAGAATATAAAACCTAGAGATAAACCCATGCACCTATGGTCTTCTAATCTATGACAACAAAAGCAAGAATATAGAATGGAGAGAAAACAGTCTCTTCAATAAGTGGTGCTGGGAAAACTGGACAGCTCCATGTAAAGAAATGAAATGAAAACACTCCCTAACACCCTACACAAAAATAAACTCAAAATGGATTAAAGACTTAAGTATAAGGACAAATAATATAAAACTCTTAGGGGAAAACATAGGCAGAACACTCTTTGACATAAACTGCAGCAAGATGTTTTTAGATCCACCTCCTTGGGTAGTGAAAAGAAAAATAAACGAATAGGACCTAATTAAATTTAAAAGCTTTTACACAGCAAAGGAAACAAAGACAACCAAAAGAAAGAAGACAACCTTCAGAATGGGAGAAAATATTTGCAAAAGAAACAACAAGGGATTAATCTCTGAAATATACAAACAACTCATGCAGCTCACTATCAAAAAGCAAACAACCCAATCAAATAAAGGGCAGAAGATCTAAATAGACTTTTCTCCGAAGAAGACATGCAGGTGGCTAAAAACCATATGAAACGATACTCTTATGTCAATAATTATTAGAGAAATGCAAATCAAAACTACAATGAGGTATCATCTCACACCAGTCAGAATGGCTCCCATCAAAATATCTACAAACAGTAAACGCTAGAGAGGATGTGGAGAAAAGGGAAAGCTCCTACACTGTTGGTGGGAATGTAAATTGCTATAGCCACAAGAAGAGTCTGTAGTTCCTTAAAACACTAAAAATGGAACTACTGGATGATCCAGCAATTGCACTCCTGAGTATATATCCAGAAAAAATGAAAACTCTTAATTCAAAAAGATACATGCATCCCATGAAGTGAAGTGAAGTGAAGTGAAGTGAAGTGAAAGTCGCTTAGTCGTGTCTGGCTCTGTGACCCCATGGACTGTGTAGTCATGGAATTCTCCAGGCCAGAATACTGGAGTGGGTAGCCTTTCCCTTCTCCAGGGGATCTTCCCAACCCAGGGATCGAACCCAGGCCTCCCATATTGCAGGCAGATTCTTTACCAGCTGAGCCACAGGGGAAGCAGAATTATTAACTAAAGTGTAGATTTTATTTATATTTAACAAAATTTTATGCGAGTGTTTATTATTTGTTTTCATACTTTATTGAAGACTCCACATTGTACTTAATTGCATTGTGCAGCTTCAGGTGCTTGCAACAAGTTCTGGTAAATTCTCTTTTAACTTTTATTCTATTACATATATTTTCTAATTTTCCTTGTTTTTGGCTTTCTTAGATACATGCATCATTTAAAGAGGACATTTAATTTCCAAATACACGAGATTTGTTAAAGCAGCTTTGATAATAATTTCTCATTTCAATATTAATTTCTCATTTAAATGCTTTCCTCTCTGAAAACACTCTCTGTGTTTTTTCAGTCTTCTAACTTTACTGAGGCTTTCAATGGCTAAGTCAAAGATATCTTGGTAAATGTCACATTGCACTTGAAAATATATGGGTTATTTTCAAATATGTTTTAATATTTCTAATATAATTCCACAGTGATAGGAGAACAGATTTTGTATGATTTTAATACCTTTAGACTATGAAATTTTTGCGCCTTGTTTTATGTCCCTGTATATGTTCCAGAGTCTCCTAGTTTATAGTCTATGGGAACTTGAATAGAATTTTAATCCTACTGTTGTGTGAAAATTGTATAAATCTTAATTCTGTTGAATTTATTCATGATGCTCTTCAAGTCTACTATATCCTTCTACTTCTCTGTATATTCATTCTATTAATTTTTAAGAGTTTGTTATTGGAACTCCAACTAAAATCTTAATTAATCTACTTTAAAAATAATTATATATGCAACAGTTTTTTTAAAAGAGATACACATATCCCGATGTTCATAGCAGCCTTATTTACAATAGCCAATCATGAAAGCAGCCCAAAGTGCCCAGGAACAAATGATTGAGTTAGGAAGATGTGACATGTTTATATGCAGTGGAATATTACTCAGTCATAAAAAAGAATGGAATATTGCCATTTGAAGCAACATGGATAGACTTAGAGAATATATGCTTTTGAAATGTCAGCAAAAGATAAATACAACATGATATCACTTACATGTGATATAAAAATAATACAAAGGAGTCTTTAAACATAAACAGACTCATAGAAAACAAATTTATGGTTACCAAGGGAGAGGGGAAGACCAAATTAAGATTATGGGATTAAGAGATACAAAAAACTACTATACACAAAATAGATAAGCAATAAGGATTTACTGTATAGCACAGGGAATTATACCCAATGTCTTATAACAATTTATAATGGACTATAACCTGAAAAAAATAACTAGGCTATATATCTGAAACTAACACAACATCATAAATCAACTATACTCCAATTAAATAAATAAATAATAAAAACTATAAAGAAACCTGAGTGCCAAAGAATTGATGCTTTTGAACTGTGGTGTTGGAATAGACTCTTAAGGGTCCCTTGGACTGCAAGGAGATCCAACCAGTCAATCCTAAAGGAATTCAGTTCTGAATATTCATTGGAAGGACTGATGCTGAAGCTGACACTTTAGTACTTTGTCCACCTGATGCAAAGAACTGACTCATTGGAAAAGTCCCTGATGCTAGGAAAGATTGATGGCGGGAGGAGAATGGGATAACAGAGGATGAGATAGTTGGATGGCATCACCAACTCAATGGACATGAGGTTGAGTAATCTCTGGAAGTTGGTGATGGACAGAGAAGCCTGGTGTGCTGCAGTTCATGGGGTCAAAGAGTTGGACACAACTGAGCAACTGAACTGAACTGATACTTTGTTTTATTTAGTTATTACCCTGGTTCTCATAATATATAAATCTTTTGCATTTTCATTCAGTATTACCTCTTTTATCTACAAAATATTCAACCCATTTAAAATCATTTGGTTTCACATAGTTATCTTAGCCAGATAAAAATAGTGACTAAGTTTAGGAAATAACAGGAAATAATCATACACACTGAGGCATATAGGAATTTACAACACCTGGTGTCAAAACATTTGATTAATTAAAAATATTAATATCAAAAATATTAATATCTTCTCAGTTGTCACTCTTTGAGTTAGCTAAATATCACCTTCCAATCCTAACTATATTTAAAAACCTTGTAATTAATTAAATCTTGAGTGTGGATGGCTAAATTCAGACATGAGAAGCCTCAAAATCTCAAAGCTACCTAGACAATAGCCTTTGTTTCATCTTTTTTCCTTCAGGTATATAGACACTGAGAAACACAAAGGGTTTGAATATTGGTACATATGTATATTAGAAGAGATACATCTTTGAGAATTTCTGTCAAAGAGAAGAGTATCCAACATTTTGTTTTAACAGGAAATGTGCCCAGTATGTGAGATTTCAGCCTTTACCAACATCTGTAAGTTTTTAATAACACTATATTCCAGTGCTGAATTTATTCCTGTCTAGTACTTTCCATTTCCTTAGAGCAAGGGTCCCTATGGAAAAAATGACCAGCTAGGAACAGAACTCTTGAGGAGAGATTTCATAGTGAATATTGAAGATCATTAAGGAAACTGAAAACATATATGAAAAGGGTAATTAAAGAGGTTAACTTCCAAGAATTGTCAAGATCAAACTGAATTTCTTGGATTGTGCATGAGAACTCTTCCTGAAACTTAAAACCTTACCAAAGAGTCTCCTCATTGCATCTTCATCTCCTTGTTTCTAAATGTATAGATATTAGGATTCATAAAAGGAGTAACTAGAACATCGAAGATGGCTAAAACATGGACATCACCAGATGGTCAACACCGAAATCAGATTGATTATATTCTTTGCAGCCAAAGATGGAGAAGCTCTATACAGTCAGCAAAAATAAGACCAGCAGCTGACTGTGGCTCAGATCATGAACTCCTTATTGCCAAATTCAGACTTAAACTGAAGAAGTAGGGAACACCACTAGACCATTCAGGTATGACCTAAATCAAATCCCTTACGACTATACAGTGGAAGTGAGAAGTAGATTTAAGGGACTAATCTGATAGACAGAGAGCCTGATGAACTTTGGACGGAGGTTCGTGACATTGTACAGGAGACAGGGATCAAGACCATCCCCATGGAAAAGAAATGTAAAAAGGCAAAATGGTTGTCTGAGGAGGCCTTACAAATAGCTGTGAAAAGAAGAGAAGGAAAAAGCAAAGGAGAAAAGGAAAGATATTTCCATTTGAATGCAGAGTTCCAAAGAATAACCAGGAGAGATAAGAAAGCCTTCCTCAGCAATCAATGCAAAGAAATAGAGGAAAACAACAGAATGGGAAAGACTAGAGATCTCTTCAAGAAAATTAGAGATATCAAGGGAAAATTTCAGGCAAAGAAGTGTTCAACAAAGGACAGAAATGGTATGGACCTAACAGAAGCAGAAGATATTAAGAAGAGGTGGCAAGAACACACAGAAAAACTGCACAAAAAATATCTTCACGACCCAGATAATCACGATGGTGTGATCACTGACCTAGACCCAGACATCCTGGAATGTGAAGTCAAGTGGGCCTTAGAAAGCATCACTCCGAACAAAGCTAGTGGATGTGATGGAATTCCAGTTGAGCTCTTTCACATCCTGAAAGATGATGCTGTGAAAGCGCTGCACTCAATATGCCAGCAAATTTGGAAAACTCAAAAATAGTCACAGGAATGGAAAAGGTCAGTTCTCATTCCAATCCCTAAGAAAGGCAATGCCAAAGAATGCTCAGACTACCGCACAATTGCACTCATCTCACACGCTAGTAAAGTAATGCTCAAAATTCTCCAAGCCAGGCTTCAGCAATATGTGAACTGTGAACTTCCAGATGTTCAAGCTGGTTTTAGAAAAGGCAGAGGAACCAGAGATCAAATTGCCAATATGCACTGGATCACCGAAAAAGCAAGAGTTCCAGAAATACATCTATTTCTGCTTTATTGACTATGCCAAAGCCTTCTACTGTGTGGATCACAATAAACTGTGGAAAATTCTGAACGAGATGGGAATACCAGACCACCTGACCTGCCTCTTGAGAAACCTGTATGCAGGTCAGGAAGCAACAGTTAGAACTGGACATGGAAAAACACACTGGTTCCAAATAGGAAAATGAGTACGTCAAGGCTGTATATTGTTACCCTGCTTATTTAACTTATATGCAGAGTACATCATGAGAAATGCTGGGCTGGAAGAAGCACAAGCTGGGATCAAGATTGCTGGAAGAAATATCAATAAACTCAGATATGCAGATGACACCACCCTTATGACAGAGAGTGAAGAGGAACTAAAAAGCCTCTTAATGAAAGTGAAAGAGGAGAGTGAAAAAGTTGGCTTAAAGCTTAACATTCAGAAAACTGAGATCATGGCATCTGGTCCCATCAACTCATGGGAAATAGATGGGGTGACAGTGGAAACAGTGTCAGACTTTATTTTTTGGGGCTCCAAAATCACTGCAGATGGTGACTGCAGCCATGAAATTAAAAGATGCTTACTCCTTGGGAGGAAAGTTATGACCAACCTAGAGAGCATATTAAAAAGCAGAGACATTACTTAGCCAACAAAGGTCCGTCTGGTCAAGGCTATGGGTTTTCCAGTGGTCGTGTATGGATGTGAGAGTTGGACTGTGAAGAAAGCTGAGTGCCGAAGAATTGATGCTTTTGAACTGTGGTGTTGGAGAAGACTCTTGAGAGTCCCTTGGACTGCAAGGAGAACCAATCAGTCCATCCTGAAGGAGATCAGTCCTGGGTGTTCATTGGAAGGACTGATGATGAAGCACAAACTCCAGTACTTTGGCCACCTCATGTGAAGAGTTGACTCATTGGAAAAGACCTTGATGCTGGGAGGGATTGGGGGCAGGAGGAGAAGGGGACGACAGAGAATGAGATGGCTGGATGGCATCACCAACTGGATGGGCATGAGTTTGAGTAAACTCCGGGAGCTGGTGATGGACAGGGAGGCCTGGCGTGCTGTGATTCATGGGGTCGCAAAGAGTCAGACACGACTGAGCGACTGAACTGAAGGTAGGGAATGGCCACACATAGACAATAATGCAAGGGCCAAAGAAGAAAACTACCACAGTGATGTGAGCTGAGAGGGTAGAAAGGGCCTTGGAGGAAACACCTGAAGAGTGTTTGTGAACCGTGACCAGGATGAAGATATAAAACATAATGAGGATCAAGAAGGTGCCCATGGAGATGAAACCACTGTTGCCAGTGACCAGAAACTCCAACCTGTACGTGTCTGTACATGCAAGTTTGATGAACCGAGGAAAATCACAGTAAAAGCTTTCCATTTCATTGGGGCCACAAAAGGGTAAGTTGACAACAAAAGCCAGCTGGGCCACAGAGTGGATGAGTCCAATGGTCCAAGCAACAGCCAGAAGAGAAGTGCACACTCTTAGGCTCATGATGGTCAGGTAGTGGAGGGGCTTGCAGATAGCCAAGTACCGGTCATAGGCCATGACTATGAGCAGCACCATCTCTGCACCCCCAACAGTGTGAATAAAGAACATCTGAGTGATGCAGCCTCTCAAGGAGATGACTTTGTGTCTTCTGAAAAGGTCAGAAATCATCTTTGGGGTTGCAATGCTGGAAACACCTGTGTCAATGAAGGAGAGATTTGCCAACAAAAAGTACATGGGGGAATGTAAATGGTGGTCTGAGAGAATTGTGAGCACAATGAGAACGTTTCCCAACATACTCGCTATATAAAATACTGTGAAAAAGAGAAAAAGAAGAATCTGGATCTCCCAAGAACTGGTGAGTCCCTGCAGCACCATTGAGCGATTTCCTCCATCCATCAACTTCATGCACAAGGCTGACCCTGAGGTTAACTGAAGAGTATGAGAGGGAGACAGACATAATTAGTAAGTTGGAAAGAAAGTCCTTGCAAATGTCAGAAACTAAAGACCATCTTGCCATTTTAGAGTTACTTAGAGCTTACACAGTACAAGTATAACAAAGAGCCAGAATCAGAAATGTTCCCTGAATAAATCTTTGGTATCATTTAATCATGTACCTCAAATTTAGTCTGGGCTTTAGTGTCTAAACAAGAAAGGAAAAGGTAGACAAAAGCACCTTTGGATTTAAAGAGAGGTTAGTCAGGATATAGAGAGATTTGTACTTCCAAATTTCTCTACTGAAATATGCCACAGAATGAAAACATGTAAAAAATGTGTAGAAAGCTGTCTGGAGAGATTCTCTAATTTATTCTCTGTAATAGCTGCCTGATTCACAGTGTAGATAGGCCATAATTTATTTACTAATTTCCCTGTTAATAAGCATTTACCTAGTTTCTAGTTTTGGGAGCCGTACAAACAATGCTACAAATATCTTTACACACACATCCTTTTGTATTAATTTTTTCTTTCATGGCATCAACGCTTAAAATGAGATTACTGGGTAAAAGTACATATATATTTTGTCATTGTCTTACAGTCAAAAAATTTGACATATTTTCTTGATGACAAAGGTCCATATAGTCAGATCTGTGGTTTTGCCAGTAGTCATGTACAGATATAAGAGTTGGATCATAAAGAAGGCTGAATGCCCAAGAATTGGTATTTTTGAATTGTGGTGCTGGAGATGACTCTTTTTTTTTTTTTTTTTAATTTTTTTATTAGTTGGAGGCTAATTACTTCACAACATTTCAGTGGGTTTTGTCATACATTGATATGAATCAGCCATAGATTTACACTTATTCCCCATCCCGATCCCCCCTCCCAGAGATGACTCTTGAGACTCCTTGACAGCAAGGAGATCAAACCAGCCAATCCTAAAGGAAATCAACCCTGAGTATTTATTGGAAGGACTGATGCTGAGGCTGAAGCACCAATATTTTGGCCACTTGATGTTAAGAGCAGACTCACTGGAAAAGAACAACATTAGAACGAGATATACTGAGATATTACTATTAATTATCTCCATATGGTGATTTTTAATTTTTAATCTCTAATTTGCAAATAAATCTTACATGATAAACATACTTTCTTTTTTATAAGAAGAAAAAATAATATTTTCTTAAGGAAGTAAAACAATGAAGGATTTCACATCAGAATTAACTGAATATACAGGGTTCTTAGAGCTGTAATTGTCAATATCCCTTTTTAAAAAATAAAAAACTATTTTGACTCTGTGGAGTCTTCATTGCAATGCATAGGGTTTCTCTACTTGCAGTGAATGGGAACTACTCTCTAATTGTGGAGCACAGGCTTCTCATTGCAGTGGCTTCTCTTGTTGAGCAGGATGGTCTCTAGAGGATGTGGGCTTCAGCAGCTGTGGCCCACAAGCTTAGTTACTCTGTGGCATGTGGGATCTTATCAGACCAGGGATCAATCCCTGCACTGGCAGGTGGATTCTTAACCACTGGACCACCAGGGAAGTCCCTGTCAATATCCTTTTAGATGATAGAACCACAAATTAAACACATATAGGGAAGGGGACAGATATATTGGGCATTTATTGGCTCAGCTAGTGACCAAGATGAATGCCGGCTGAGAATGAAGCTAAATGCCGTAGACACATGAAACCAAGAATTTGAATACCAGTAAGCTCCTGTCGTTAAATCTTACACCTTCTTCTCTCAGGTATCTTTAAGAAAGTATCCCAGATTCAATTTCTGACAGCTGGAAATATGATTGACAGCAGTTTCTGCACAACATACTCCAAAAGGCACTGGGGCTTGCTTTCTCTCTATTCTTGTCTAACATCTCAAGGAAGAGCTCAGATTTGGCCTATCATGGTCAGAGACTCACACTTGCACCATTCAACTGTGAACTGTAGATATGTCATTATGACTTAGGTCAGAAGTTCAACTTTGACCAGACAGCAGTGGTCAGCGAGGTGGCATCTACACGTCATCTTCTAATCATATCACATGGTTACTCCAAGAGAAAGATACATTCACCAAAAGAAGGAGGTTGCTGATCTGGGCAAACAGCAGAGTAGACATCCACTAAAAGACATTCTTTTTTTAGAATAAAAAATAATGACATTAACAAAGTTTTACATTAGATAATACAGAATCATCATTATGTAGGGGTGGAATCTATCTTGTCACAGATACACACCTGACAGAAGGCCTAAAGAGATAGGATTGGCAGAAGCAGGCATTTTTGTATACAACACACATAAACAGTGAGGAATATGGGAATCCTTGCTGGATCTACTGAACATTATTTAATCAATGGAAGAGAAAACTTAGTGAAACTTCCATTTCTAAAATACCAATTCAAAACATTATAGGGAGACTGAGATTAGTGCTGGCTAGTAAACTGATAATAGGTATTGGTTTCCCAAGGGTCTAAAAATGGACTAAAAAATGAATAAATGATATACAGGCAATGGATATAAAAAGAAGAGGCAAACAAATTATCAAGGAGGATAAGTTATGAATTAAATAAGGATCAGGCTTCCCAGGTGGCACAGTGGTAAAGAATCTGCCTGCCAGCACAGGAGATGTAAGAGATGTGGCTTCAGTCTCTGGGATGGAAAGATACCCTGAAGTAGGAAATGGTAACCCACTATCATATTTTTGCCTGGAAAATTCCACGGGCAGAGGAGCCTGGTGGGCTACAGTTCATGGGAATGGTTCGGATACAACTGAGTGAGCAAATCCATTCAAATCAGGACCACATATCAAGTCAAAGAAGTACTGATAAATTAGTTAAGATGTACTGAGTAAGTATAAGAATGTATAAAAATCAGAGTTATTTCCAATACCTTTTTTTTTTAAATTAGTTTTTGTTCTTTGTGAAAATGTGTATGAATAGAAATTCTAAATCTGTTGATGGAAGTCCTTCATTTCTATAGAAGAAAATACAGTCATATATAAAACACTTCCCAAACTAAAATTTAGCTTGCATTGCAACAAATGACTCAACTCATTCAAAGGCGACAGAATAGTCATGCCAACAGAAAGGAAAGGAAGAACCTGGCTGATTACATATGGAAAGAATATTGCATCTGTAAATAGACAGAGGTTAAACAGCCTGAAACAGTGTATGACCATGAGTCAAAGCTAAGTCTTGTGATGAGTAGCCAGCATCCAGAAAAAGAGCCTGGTGCTTACACCAGGATTCCATTTTTCCAGATGTGATGATAGGCATATGGTGGCATGGAGATATAGGCACTAAGTATCAAAATCACCAGTCAACAGTTCCTACTCTGATTCCCTGTTTTTAATGTTCCTATCATCATTTGACTTCCCAGAAATCTTCCTACAGTGTAAACGTGTGTTACACCTAAGTGGAAATTCAGGCCACTTGCCTGATTTTTTTTTTTTTTTGTGGCAAACTAATAAGTGGGCATCTAGATGTATATAGTTCCATCTATTATGGATTTACCTAGTGTCAATCACCATTCCCTTATATAGCCCACTCTGATACTGAAGAGACTCAATTTTGAAGTCTAAGCCATAGTAAATTCATCAAGATAATATCTCCTCACATGCAGGCATTTGGCTTTCTCCAGAAGACACTATTTACCATACCACATGCTTCCTCCAACCAGAGGCAGCAACACAATTTCTCAGTTAACATTATTTATTTATTTATTTATTTTTGAATTTCTGAAGTAAATTTATTTAAATTAAACACTGTCATACACAAATTCCATAGGAATAAAAACTTGGATATTTGAAGGCAAGAGAAAGGAAAGTTTCCCAGTGTTGAAAAATTTCAAGGAAAACCGGGGTTAATATAAACATAAGGCCCCCAAACCATTGAGACTTTTCCCTTATTTCATCTTCATCCTTTCTCTGATACTTCCTCTCCCTCTTCATTTCCTTCTCTTTTCTACACTTATCCATCTTCAGTTAACATTTTTTAAAGAATAATGCTATTTTAAGCTGGGACACTTAAATATTAATAAAAAACTTGGAAGCATCTCATATTAAAATAATAGAAATTTAATTTTACTTCAAGTCAGTAAAGAAACTTTGTAATATTTTTGGAATTTAAGAAATTCTTCTATATATAATAAAGTGACTGCATAGTTTCTTCATTGCCATTTCCATTTCTTTGTTCCTGAATGTATAGATGATTGAATTGAAAAAAGGAGTGAGAACTGCATCAAAAGCAGCAAGGAATTTGTCTAGGTGTGACTTGGGGTGAGGCCAGATGTAAATGAAGATGCAAGGACTGAAGAACAAAATCATCAACATGACATGAGTTGACAAAGTGGAGAGGGCCTTAGATGAGCTACCTGAAGAGTGTTTCTGAACAGTGATGAGGATAAAAATGTAGGAGACAATCAATATGAAGAATGACCCCAGGGATATGAATCCACTGTTGGCTGTGACCATGAACTCCAGCCTGTAGGTATCTGTGCAGGCAAGTTTGATAAATCGAGGAAAATCACAGTTAAAGCTGTCTATTATATTAGGACCGCAGAACGGCAATTTTGCAACAAAAAACAGTTAAACGATAGAGTGAATCAAGCCAATTATCCATGAAGCAACCACGAGCAAGATACACTTTTTTCGACTCATAATAGTGAAATAGTGGAGAGGCTTACATATGGCAACATATCTGTCAAAGGCCATGGCGATGAGCATCGCCACCAATGATGTGGAGGAAGAAGATCTGAGTGACGCAGCCACCAAAGGAGATGACTTTATGATTTCTGAAAAGGTCATAAATCATCTTGGGAGAGATGACAGAAGAAACTCCCAGGTCAATGAAGGAGAGGTTGGCCAATAGAAAGTACATGGGGGAGTGTAAGTGAGGGTTCGTCGTAACAGTGAGCAAAATGAGGGAGTTTCCCAACATGCTTGCCACATAGAAAACAGAAGAGAACACAAAGAGGAGAAGCTGGATCTCCCAGGAGTTGGTGAGTCCCAGGAACACAAACTCTGACACCACAGAGTGATTCATTCCGTCAGTTGATTTACCAGCTGTAATGTTTCCAGATAAAGCAAAAGGAAACTAACATAAGAATATTAATCATTCTCCATATTATAATGATTAATTACTCAAGGATAGTCAAACTGTAAAGATTTAGATCTCCACATTTTCTTCTCAGGCCCATATCAACATAAGTATTTCACCTGTGGCCACCTAAAGCAGTTGAGTCACTTCCACACACAATATCCCTTTTACCACAGCCCCCTGGACTACTCATCTACAAATAAGAGAATGAAACAAACATGGTATCATAGTAGATGTGCATGGCAAAGATTGAGAGGGGAAGGGAAGGGGGGATAGTGCACAACAAAGAGAAAAGGAAAGAAGAGGGGGAGATGGATTTGCCTGAACACACTGGTTCTATTTTTATTGTTCATAAAACAATTCTTTGGCCTTTCAAGTTGTGTTATTTCTTAACCTCACTTCGTCTTAGGCACATAATATGTTTCTTGAATCATTTTATATCACTATCTACAATCATATCTGCAATTCACACAAAGCCCTTGGAGTAGAGGTGTACATGGGAGAACCAGGCATGGGGCATAGGGCTGACTCTAGGGTATGATAGGTCCAAGGAATGGCAGAATGGACATTCATAGCACAGGGTATCTGCATGGGCACTTAGGAAAATAGGTGAAATACTAAGTAATGTGTTTAGCAGCCAGGACGTGGCCAAGATGTGCAAGGTAGGATTGGTGTGGGTGGGGAGGTTTTGATATGGGAAGTCAAGGAACTTAAGGAAGTCAATTTGATTTACCGATCAAGACTCTTCTCAATTTCTGAGGTTCGTGATATAGCTTGGTTATAGCTATTGGAACTCTACTTTTAGAATTTGCTGGGGATGAAGAAAAACACACTCATGGCATAGTTGTCCTAGAATAACTAACCCTCTCCTGTTCCTCCCTCTCCCATAGCCCCTTTTATACTTCTTATTGCTTTGCTTCAAACCTCCTATGTCTGTGATCTGGTGCTACAGCCAAGTCTTTTCTGACAATAATTTGGGGTACTACATAAACTCTCTGGCTTCCCTGGTGGCTCAGACATAAAGAATCCAACTACAATGTGGGAGACCTGGGTTCGACCGCTGCGTTGGGAAGATCCCCTGGAGAAGGACATGGCAGCCCACTCCAGTATTCTTGCCTGAGAATCCCCATGGACAGAGGAGCCTGGTGGGCTAAAGTCTCTGCGGTCACAAAGAGTCAGACTGAGAAAATAAACACAGCACATAACCTCTCCAGGTCTTACCCATTTTTGCAGGGAATACACTGTTACCACATGGAACGTACATTCTTCTTGACTGTGCATCCCCATGTCAAGCTCTCCTGTTCCCATCATATGTACACACGCAGCTAAAAGCTGGAATGAGTTGAAAAGGGGAAAGGCAGGAGCATAAATTGTAAAGGAATGGTAAGATAAAGGTGCATGAATGCACAAAAAATCTCAGACCTGGAACTGAAGGGGCAATAGAAATCCAAGAATAGAAAAAATGGATCTCAATGTTTGGCTTTTAATGTGGGCATTTATATACACACATACCTCAGTGTTCATAATTAGTGAAACTGGTCATAAAACTATTATCCCAAAGCATCAGTACTGATTTTGTAGCCCAAAGTAATTGTTTACAATATCATTCAATATCACAGTAATCCAAGTCTATGTGCTGACCAGTAATGCTGAAGAAGCTGAAGTTGAATGGTTCTATGAATACCCACAAGACCTTCTAGAACTAACACCAAAAAAAGATGTCCTTTTCATCATAGGGGACCAGAATGCAGAAGTAGGAAATAAAGAGACACTTGGAGTAACAGGCAAGTTTGGCCTTGGAGTACAAAACGAAGCAAGGCAAAGGCTAACAGAGTTTTGCCAAGAGATTGTACTGGTCATAGCAAACACCCTCTTCCAACAACACAAGAGATGACTCCACATGTGGACATCACCAGATGGTCAATACCAAAATCAGATTGATTATATTCTTTGCAGGCAAATATGGAAAAGTTTTATACAGTCAGAAAAAACAAGACTGGGAGCTGACTGTGGCTCAGATCATGAACTCATTGAAAAATTCAGACTTAAATTGAAGAAAGTAAGGAAAACCACTAAACCCTTCAGGTATGACCTAAATCAAATCCCTTATGATTATACAGTGGAAGTGACAAATAGGTCAAGGGATTAGATCTGATAGACAAAGTGCCTGAAGAACTATGTATGGAGGTTCATGACACTGTATAGGAGGTGGTGATCAAAACCATCCCAAAGAAGAAGAAGTGTAAAAAGATAAAATGGTTGTCTGAGGAGGTCTTAAAAATAGCTGAGAAAAGAAGAGAAGCTAAAGACAAAGGAGAAAAGGAAAGATATATCCATATGAATACAGAATTTTAAAGAATAGCAAGGAAAGACAAGAAAGCCTTCCTAAATGAATAATGCAAAGATATAGAGAAAAACAAAAGAATGGGAAAGACTCGATATCCATTCAAGAAAATAAGAGATATCAAGTGACTATTTCATGCAAAGATGGACACAATAAAGGACAGAAATGGTATGGACCTAACAGAAGCAGAGAAGATAAAGAAGAGTTGGCAAGAATGCACAGAAGAACTATACAAAAAAAGATCTTAATGACCCGGACCACGATGGTGTGATCACTCACCTAGAGCCAGACATCTTGGAGTCCAAAGCCAAGGGGAGAAGCATCACTCCAGACAAAGCTAGTGGAGGTGGTGGAATTCCGGTTGAGCTATTTCAAATTAATGATGATGCTGTGAAAGTGCTGCACTCAATAGGCCAGCAAATTTGGAACACTCAGCAGTGGCCACAGGACTGGAAAAGGTCAATTTTCATTCCAATCCCAAAGAAAGGTAATGTCAAAGAATGTTCAAACTACTGCATGATTGCACTCATCTCACATGCTAGGAAAGCAATGCTCACAATTCTCCAAGCTAGGGTTCAACAGTACATGAACCGTGAACTTCCAGATGTTCAAGCTGTATTGAGAAAAGGCAGAGGAACCAGAGATCAAATTGCCAACATCCACTGGATCATAGAAAAAGCAAGAGAATTTCAGAAAAACATCTACTTCTGCTTCATTGACTACGCTGAAGCCTTTGACTGTGTGCATCATAACCAACTGCGGAAAATTCTTAAAGAGATGGGAATACCAGACCACCTCACCTGCCTCCTGAGAAATCTGTATGCAGGTCAAGAAGCAACATTTAGAACTGGACATGGAACAACAGACTGGTTCCAAATTGGGAAAGGAATATGTCAAGGCTGTCTATTGTCACCCTGCTTATTTAACTTATATGCAGTGTACATCATGAGAAACTCTGGGCTGGAAGAAGCACAATCTGGAATCAAGAGTGCCAGGAGAAGTAACAATAATCTCAGATATGCAGATGACACCACCCTTATGACAGAAAGCGAAGAAGAACTAAATAGCTTCTTGATGAAAGTGAAAGAAGAGAGTGAAAAAGCTGGCTTAAAACTCAGCATTGAAAAAATAAAAATAAACAACAACAACAACAACAAAAAAAACCTCAGCATTGAAAAAATGAAGATCATGGCATCTGGTCCCATCACTTCCTGGCAAATAGATGGGGAAAGAATGGAAATAGTGACAGATTTTATTTTCTTGTGCTACCAAATCACTGGAGATGGTGACTGTGGCCATGAAATTAAAAGAAGCTTGCCCCTTGGAAGAAAAGGTATGACCAACCTAGACAGCATATTAAAAAGCAGAGACATTATTGACAAATGTCTGGAAAAACCAAAGATCTGGCAAAACCATAGTCAAAGCTTGGTTTTTCCAGGAGTCATGTGTGGATGTGAAAGTGGATTGTAAAGAAGGCTGAGCACTGAAGAATTGATGCTTTTGAACTGTGGTGTTGGAGAAAACTCTTGAGTGTCCCTTGGACTGCAAGGAGATTCAACTAGTCAATCCTAAAGGAAATCAGTCCTGAATATTCATTCATTGGAAGGACTGATGCTGGAGCTGAAGCTCCAATACTTTGCCCACCTGATGTGAAGAACTGACTCACTGGAAAAGACCCTGATGCTGGGAAATATTGAAGGCAGAAGGAGAAGGGTACGACAGAGGATGAGATAGTTGGATGGCATCACCGAATCGATGGCCATGAGTGAGAGCAAGCTCTGGGGGTTAGTGGTGTTAGTGAAGGACAGGGAGGCCAGGCGTGCTGCCGTCATGGGGTTCCAAAGAGTCAGACATGACTGAGCTACTGAACTGAACTGAATTGAATAGTTCCCCACATAAAAAATAAACCACAGTGTATGGCATCATAGTAGAAACTGTAGGTGCTTGTTGGTGGCCTGGAAGGACACAGAAGAGTCCATTGGGAAATTCAGAAAGAGCTTTACAAAGGAGAAAGGACTTGGGAGTTTTGAAGAATCAGTAGGAGTTTAATAAGCTGGGAGGAGAGGGGAAAGTGTTCTGAGAAAAGATAATAACATTCCTTATTTAGAGCAAATCCTTGGCTATTTATCTTAGCTTTTCAGTGGTTTTAATTTTTAATCTGTAGAGTCTCTCTCTCCAAATATATTGTAAGTTTGAGGAGGATAAAGATAATTTCTTCTGGCTCTTTCATTTTTTTAAAATAAAAATGTAATAAGTAGCAAATATTTCTTGATTATTTAGTCAATGACACTTCTCTGAAGTAAAGTCATTTTTTTCAGGTTCACAATTTTTCAGGTCCAAATTTCCGTATTTCTTATTTTTCTAGTCCAACATCTTTACTCATTAACTCCAGCAGGTATAAAGGAAGTTTCCAAAATTAAAACTGAGCATTAACACATTTCCCAACCACTCCCAAGAGAATGCCTGATATTCTTGCCAAAAATTTCCAACTGTCTAGTAGGGAAGCTTTATCTCAGGCTTACAGTGGTCCATGGTTAAACTTCTGAAGTTTCAGAAATCAGTAAGAAGCATGTAAACAGAAGAGAGAGGCAGGAGGTAGGGGGAAAGAGATGAAAGAGAAGCAATGCTTCTAACAGCAGCCAATACAGCAGGGAACATAAGTGTCTATCCAGGTTTTATGATACAATTAAGAGTCATCCTCTATGCTATTCTTAAAGTCATAGAATAAAATAGAGATAAATTAATTCCATATTTTAAAGTTTCTTAAATAGTTAATGCTGGAATTTTAGAGCTAGAAAAGCATACATTATCTGTGTGGCGCATATTTACTAAGTACTTTCACATATTTGAGGCTTTTGATTACCTTTTGGGTGGCTATTTCCATAATAGAATTATTTTCATTTATAGACAAAGGATCTCAAGTTCAGAGAAGTTAGAAGTTGTCCCAAAACATAGATTTACTGAGTCTGAAACCAAAAATAAAGTCATCTGATTTCAAGTCTATTGCTCCTTGAGTATATTATGCAAATATGTCTGTTCAGGATCTAAAACAGTTATTTTATTATGAATTTTAAACAAGAATTAAAAAATGTATATCTGAAACTTACACAATGCTGTATGTCAATTATATCTCCATTAAGCTGGAAAAGAAGAATTCAGTTTAACTCAGAAGAATATTCCATCCTACATATGTAAACACTTAACACATACCTACTTAACTCCCAAGATTTCACAGCTACTAGCAGCAGAGATGAGAGTTAAATTCACACATTATTGTTATAACTTAAGGGGAATGGAGAAAGGTGGTTGCTGCTTTGACTGGGAAAATAGCAAACTACACTAAGGTTTTGGTCCCAGTAAAGGTTCACCAAAGTCAGGGGGCAATTTATTCATAAAAAACCATAATAACTTACAGTTCAGAAAGATCCCAGCTAGAAACAAAAATGTGGAAATTATCTAAAATATAAAATCAAGAGAAAAGGGATTTGTTTGAAGGATAACATATAAAGAGATAAAAGTAAATTAATGGAGAAAATATACATGGCCCCAAATGAACATATACTTTGTATTTGTCATGATCCTTATTATAATACTATCACTACTATTTTTATATAGTATCTGCCTTTATTATTTATTTTATTTTTGTACTGTTTGGCATATATAGGATCTTAGTTCCTCAACCAGGGATCAAGAGTCTAAGCCACAGGACCACCCGGGAAGCCCCAGTATCTGCCTTTAAAAAACCCTGTTTTTGTGCACAACAACAAAAATCAAGGGAGAAAGGAATGTCAAAGAGCTAAGTAATGGTTGTCATGTTCCCATGTTACAAAGAGATCAAGAAGACTAAGCAAGCATGGATTTAGGACCGAGATTTCTTTGGTGCCGTAAAAGAGATCAGATGAAATCAAACAGAAAAGAGAGAATTTAGATTGTAGGGAGGGGTAACAAATGGTGATAAAGTTGAGAAATCAAAATCAGAAATGATGAACAGTTTTGATAATATAGGACAAAAGGTTTTCTTGGAAATGTGGAAAATCAGGCAATATGCTATGTGCACAAAACTTGTAAAAGGCAGAAATTATAAACAGTTAAAAGATAAATAAATTTCCAAGCAGCTGTGACAATCTTGTTGAAGATGGGAATCATGAACTTGGACAAAAGCTAGATGGAATATTTTCGTAACACCATTCAGAAACACTCATGAACTCCATACTTAGCATTTTCGAGTAGCACATTTGTTGAGCATATGCATATGGAGTATCAAAAGAGAGTATGCTCATAAGCATAATGGAGTATCAAAAGAGACAGAGATCTTCGGGAGCTAGAGGTCACATTGAAATTATCTGACCAAATTACATTCTGGACAATACAGCAAGTGACACCAAAGATGACCAGATATACGGAGAAAACAGAATCAGAGAATTTAAAAGCAGGGGCAGCAATTGTAAGCTTATGGTAACTTCTCTTTCTCTCCTATCTTGATTCTCAAGTCTGAATTCTCATAAAAAATTAACCACACTATAGTCATGTCTAACTCTGTGATCCCATGGACTGTAGCCTGCCAGGCTCCTCTGTCAATAGAATTCTCCAGGCAAGAATACTGGAGTGGGAAGCCATTTGGAGTATAACCTTTAAAAACTGTGCATCACTTTATTGTACACCTGTAACATATAATATTACTCTACATCAACTATACTTTAATTAAAAAATAAACTAATAAAAAAATTAACCACACTACAGTGTGATGATTATAGTTAACATTCCTATAGGATAACTAGGAATGCTGTTAAAGGAATAGATTCTAAGAGTTCTCATCAAAAATATATTTTTTTCTCTTTTCCTTTTATTGTATCTATATGAAATGATGGATGCTAAATAAAACCTATTGTGGTAATCATTTTACAATATACATAAATCAAACCATCATGTTGCACACTTTAAACTTAGATGGTGGTATATGTCAATTATTTCTCAATAAAACTAAGAAAAAGAAAACAACCTCATTTTCCTCTGCTTTTCTCTATACAATTTCACTGGCTCTTCCTTCCTGGACAATTTCTGCTGCTGCTAATTCTGTTACAGCCTTCCTCTCTGGAAGCCTGGGAACCTGAGGAGATTCTTCTTGTGGTAGACTACAGTCCACCAACCCCTCTATCCCACCTACCTAATCTATCAAAAGATCTCAGAGGGCAGCATGGTCAGGGAGTTGGAGAAGTTCCACAAATTAAATTTTCTCTTGTGCATGAGCATTACCCACATCCTTCCACCCACCCACTCCAGGATAAGAAGAGATGCTATTTTAAGAGATGTGACTAATTAGCTTTAGGAGAAGGTGGTGACCAAGTGATGCATTAGAATTCTGGGATGCTCAGACTGAGGTCATCAGGCCAAGGGAATTGTCCCATAGGATTTGAGGGAGGGGTAATGGGGTGCATAATTTTCTTAAATGGAAAATATTTATCATTTTGTTTCTTAAACATTTTAATCTTCATTTTATTATATGACTCAGGGGATCTCTAATGAAAGGGATGTTATTTTCTAATTTTTAAATGGAAAAAAAGTCCAACAGTTTCCTGTAAAACAAAACTTAGATCTCTTGACACCTTTAGTCAACTAAATCTCTGTGTGTATTCGAAGATCCAACAATACTTAGGAGTAGCAAGCATGAGTAAATAGTAAAAACTAATGAGAAAGGATGAGGATGCCTGGAATAGAAACAGAGTCAAAAAGAAACAAGGTGGAAGCAGAGATGGTGATAGAGAGATGTGTGCATATACCCTTTATTTCCTGGAGAAACAACAGGAAACCAACCAAAAGAATTGAGAACAGCATTTTTGAAAAATATAGAATAATTAACTCACACATCTCAATGGAAAAGATCTTGCCTGCCACAACTAAGACCTGACACAGCCAAAAATATTCAAAAATTAACAGTCATCAAATGACAAAGGAAGCAAGCAAGAGAAGAAGGAAGGAAAAAAATAACTGCAAACACAACCCCAAAACAATGAACAAAATGGCAAGAGTATATATCTAGCAATAATTATTTTAAATGTAAATTTACCTTGCTCAGCCATAAAAAGGAACACATTTGAATTAGTCCTAATGAGGTGGATGAACTTAGAGCTTATTGTACAGAGTGAAGTAGGAGAAAGAGAAAGACAAATATTGCATATTAACACATGTGTATGGAATCTAGAAAGATGGTACTGATGAACCAATTTGCAGGACAGCAATTGAGACACAGACATAGAGAACAGACTTGTGGACACAGTGTGGGAAGGAGAGGGAGGAAAGAATTGAGAGAGTAGCATGGAAACATATACATTACCATATGTAAAACAGACAGCCAATGGGAATTTGCTATGTGACACGGAGAGCTCAATCCACTGCTTTGTGACAACGTAGAGGGGTGGGATGGGGTTGGGGATGGGAGGGAGGTTCAAGAGGGAGGGGACATAGTATACCTGTGACTGATTCATGGTGATGTATGGCAGAAACCAGCACAATATTGTAAAGCAATTATCCTCTAATAAAACATTTTGAAAATGTAATGGACCAAATGCTCCAATCAAAAGACATAGAGTAGCTGAATGGATAAAATACAGGACCTATCACAGGAGGCATACTACAGATCAAAGACATTCATGGACTGAAAGTAAAATGATGGGAAAAGGTATTTTATGCAGATACAGATGACAAGAAAGCTGGGTACAATATCTATATCAGAAAAAAAAGAAAAGATTAAACAAAGATTATCAAAAGAGAGACAAAGAAAGAAGGACATCATGTGATAATCAAGGGATCAGTCAAACAAGAACAGAAAACAATGGTAAATATGTAGACACGCAACATAGGAGCACTTTACTACATAAAGCAAATATTAACAAATATCAGGGAAGAAATTGACAGTAACAAAATAATAGTAGAGAACTTAAAAATCTATTTATACATATGGACAGATCACAGAGACAGAAAATCAATAAGGAAACACTGGCCTTAAATGACACATCATATCAAGTGGGTGTATATGTTTGTCTGTCTGTCTCTCTCTATCTAAAACATTCCATTGAAAAGCAGCAGAATAAATATTCCTTTTAAGTGCACAGAACATTCTCCAGAAAAGATTATGTTAGGCCACAAAACTAGTCTCAATATATTTAAAGAAAACTGAAATCATATCAAGCATCTTTTCTGACCACAATGTTATGAGGCTAGAAACTAACTACAAGAATAAAAAAAGTGCATAAAACACATGTGGAAGCAATATAATATACAACCAATGGAACAGTGAAGAGATCAAAGAAAAAAACCTTAAAAAAATATTGGAGACAAAAAAGAAAACACAATGTTCCAAAATCTATGGGACACAGCAAAAGCAACTCGAAGAGGGAAGTTTATAGCAATACAAATTTACCTTGAGAAACAAGAAAAACCTCATACTTGGAGAAAGGCAATGAAATTTTTGAGACAAAAATTATGATTATTAGAATTATTTTAGAGGGCAATTTTGAAGGGCAAATAAATAAACACCAGTGATTATTATTTACATAGGCTAGCAAAATGTCTTTGTCAAGGTTCAGCATAAAAATCTGTGAAAAAGATCACAGTTTAAAAGCCTATTTTTGTATTTGATAATTTTAGTAGTTTTTTTCATTATCATACTATAATATGTTATAAAAATATTAAAGCTATAAAAAGATAATAAAGACCACCTATGTCTTAATATCACTATTATATCATATCACTATTAACACGTTAGCTTATATACACACACTATTTTGAAAATAGATCAAGTTTTAAATCTAGATTTGTTATTGCCCTTTCCCCTCATGAATATATCTTGAGCAACTTTTCATGTTATTAAATATTCATTATTTGATAGCTGAACTGTATGTATATACCAGATTTCCACTGTTATAATTTATTTAATTTAGAATTGTTTTACCGTCAACAAGGAACTGACATAAATATAGGGGAAAATAATTTAGGCAAACTGGCCCTAAATGAAGAAAAGTAAGATAGGATTCTCCAGGGATCAATATTGAACCTATTAAATAATAAAAAAATAGCATAATGATTAAAAAATTTGGTCTCAGGAAATATATTGCCTGCCTTTAAACTCACATCTACTATTTATCAACATTACATGTTATTTAACCTCTCTGTGCCTTCTTCTCCTAATCTATAAAATGGGGATATTAAAAGTACCTACCTCAAAGATTACTATGAGGACTAAGTAAGTCAATATAGTTAAAGCTAAGAGCAGTGCCTGACACATAGTATGCGCTCTGTAAATATTTCCCATTATTATTTTTCCAATTAACTGAAAGAGAAAGCAAACCATTAAATCTTCAATTTGGCAGGGGACAAAAGGGAATGTTAAGTAAAACGGTTCAGTTCAGTTGAGTTGCTCAGTCATGTCCGACTCTTTGCGACCCCATGAACTGCAGCCTGCCAGGCCACCCTGTCCATGACCAGCTCCCGGAGTTTACCCAAACTCATGTCCACTGAGTCGGTGATGTCATCCAACCATCTCATCCTCTGTCCCCTTTTCCTCCTGCCCTCTATCTTTCCCAGCATCAGGGTCTTTTCCAATGAGCCAGATCTTCGCATCAGGTGGCCAAAGTATTGGAGTTTCAGCTTCAACATCAGTCCTTCCAATGAACACCCAGGACTGATCTCCTTTAGGAGATGGATTGGTTGGATCTCCTTGCAGTCCAAGGACTCTCAAGAGTCTTCTCCAACACCACAGTTCAAAAGCATCAATTCTTCGGCACTCAGCTTTCTTCACAGTCCAACTCTCACATCCATACATGACCACTGGAAAAACCATAGCCTTGACTAGACGGACCTTTGTTGACAAAGTAATGTCTCTGCTTTTTAATATGCTCTCTAGGTTGGTCATAACTTTCTTTCCAAGGAGCAAGCATCTTTTAATTTCATGGCTGCAGTCACCATCTGCAGTGATTTTGGAGCCCAGAAAAATAAAGTTTGACACTGTTTCCCCATCTATTTGCCATGAAGTGATGGGACCAGATGACATGATCTTAATTTTCCAAACGTTGAGCTTTAAGCCAACCTTTTCACTCTCCTGTTTCACTTTCATCAGGAGGCTCTTTAGTTCTTCTTCACTTTCTGCCATAAAGGTGGTGTCATCTGCATATCTGAGGTTACTGATATCTCTCCTGGCAATCTTGATTCCAGCTTGTGCTTCATCCAGTCCAGTGTTTCTCATGATGTACTCTGCATGTAAGTTAAATAAGCAGGGTGACAATATACAGCCTTGATATATTCCTTTTCCTATTTGGAACCAGTCTGTTGTTCCATGTCTAGTTCTAACTGTCGCTTCCTGACCTGCATACAGATTTCTCAAGAGGCAGGCCAGGTGGTCTGGTATTTCAATCTCTTTCAGAATTTTTCACCGTCTATTGTGATCCACACAGTCGAAGGCTTTGGCATAGTCAACAAAACAGAAATAGATGTTTTTCTGGAACTCTTGCTTTTTTGATGATCCAGTGGATGTTGGCAATTTGATATCTGGTTCCTCTGACTTTTCTAAAACCTGCTTGAACATATGGAAGTTCATGGTTCACATATTGCTGAAGCCTGGCTTGGAGAATTTTGAGCATTACTTTACTAGCGTGTGAGAAGAGTGCAATTGTGCGCTAGTTTGAGCATTCTTTGGCATTGCCTTTTTTTGGTATTGGAATGAAAACTGACCTCTTCCAGTCCTGTGGCCCCTGCTGAGTTTTCCATATTTGCTGACATATTGAGTGCAGCACTTTCACAGCATCGTTTTTTTGGATTTGAAATGACTCAATTGGAGTTCCATCATCTCCACTAGCTTTGTTCATAGTGATGTTTCCTAAGAACCACTTGACTTCAGACTCCAGGATATCTGGCTCTAGGTGAGTGATCACACCATCATGATTATCTGGGTCATGAAGATCTTTTTTGTACAGTTCTTCTGTGTATTCTTGCCACTTCTTTTTAATATCTTCTGCTTCTGTTAGGTCCACACCATTTCTGTCCTTTAATGAGCCCATCTTTGCATGAAATGTTCCCTTGGTATCTCTAATTTTCTTGAAGACATCTCTAGTCTTTCCAATTCTATTGTTTTCCTGTTTCTTTGCATTGATCACTGAGGAAGGCTTTCTTATCTCTCCTTGCTATTCTTTGGAACTCTGCATTCAAACGGGTATATCTTTCCTTTTTTCCTTTACTTTTCACTTCTCTTCTTTTCACAGATAGTTGTAAGGCCTCCTCAGACAGCCAGTTTGCTTTTTTGCATTTCTTTTTCTTGGGGATGGTCTTGATCCCTGTCTCTGTACAATGTCATGAAGTATATACTACAGTCCTATAAAAAGACAAGATAATGGAGATATAATCACAAGATGTGAGTGTGTGTGAGAGAGAGAGACAGAAAAGGAAGTATAAAGTAGAAGGTAAGTTTAATGTACATTAGAAGATAAAGTAAATTTTAAGCTGATAGACTCCAAGCAAATACTTATAATTCAGGAAAGGAATTCAGGTTAATTTTTAAATTGATAAAGTCTTTTCAGACATCATCTTACTTAGTCATAGCCATAAACATGTGAATCCTACTGTAGTCTTTGAAGAAAAAAATTCAAGAGGTTAAGTGACTTTAGAATGATAATACAGCAAATGCACTGGTGCTGCTGGGATCAAAAATCTCTGAATTTTAACTGTAAATTTTGTGTGATACTATATGGCCTTTCATTTTAGACTCTTGTTTTAAGATAAAAATTGATAGTTGGGGAAATAGCCAAATCTATATGATGGGCATCCCAAAACTGGCCTGCCTTCTGCTTTTGTAAATAACATTTTATCAGAACTCAGCAATACCTATTCATTTATATGTTGTCTATAGATCAAATTGCCAACATCTAATGGATCATAGAAAAAGCAAGAGAATTTCAGAAAAACATCTACTTCTGCTTCATTGACTATGCTAAAGCCTTTGACTGTGTGGATCACAACAAACTGTGGAAAACTCTTCAAGAGATGGGAATACCAGACCACCTTACCTGCCTCCTGAGAAATCTGTATGCTGGTCAAGAAGCAACAGTTAGAACTGGACATGGAACAACAGACTGGTTCCAAATAGGAAAAGGAATACATCAACGCTGTATATTGTCACCCTGCTTATTTAACTTATGTGCAGAGTACATCATGAGAAATGCTGGACTGGAGGAAGCACAAGCTGGAATCAAGATTGCCAGGAGAAATATCAATGACCTCAGATATGCAGATGATACCACCCTTATGGCAGAAAGTGAAGAGGAACTGAAGAGCCTCTTGATGAAAGTGAAAGAGGAGAGTGAAAAAGCTGGCTTAAAGCTCAACATTCAAAAAACGAAGATCACGGCATCTGGTCCCATCACTTCATGGCAAATAGATGGGGAAACAATGGAAACAGTGACAGATTTTATTTTCTTGGGCTCCCAAATCACTGGTGATGGTGACTATGGCCATGAAGTTAAAAGATGCTTGCTCCTTGGAAGAAAAGCTATGACCAACCTAGACAGCATATTAAAAAGCAGAGACAAACAAAAACTCAGCACAAATCTCACCCTATACAAAGCTTACACAAACCACTGGACCAACATTAGGAGGGCAGAAACCAAAAGGAAGAAAGAATTCAACCTTGAAGCCTGGGAAAAGGAGACCTCAAACAAAATAAGCTACAAAAGCATAATGAAAAGGCAGAAAAATACTACCCAAATGAAGGAACAAACCAGAAACACAGAAGTCCAAATAAATGAAGAGGAAATAGGCAAACTACCTGAAAAAGAATTCAGAATAATGATAGTAAAGATGATCAAAAACCTTGAAGACAAAATGGAGGAAATGCAAGAATCAATTAACAAGACCTTGAATTAAAGAATAAACATACAGAGACAAACAACACAATTACTGAAATTAAAAATACTCTAGAAGGAATCAATAGCAGAATATCTGAAGCAGAAGAATGAATCAGTGAGCTGGAAGATAAAATGGTGGAAATAACTTCTGAAGAGCCGAATAAAGTAAAAAGAATGAAAAGAACTGAGGATAGTCTCAGAAACCTCTGGGACAATATCAAAGACACCAACATTCGAATTATACAGGTCCCAGAAGAAGAGAAAAATAAAGGGTATGAGAAAATTTTTGAAGAGACTATAGTTGAAAATTTTCCCAACATGGAAAAGGAAATGATTTCAAGTCCAAGAGGCACAAAGAGTCCCATACAGGGTAAACCCAAAGAGAAACATGCCAAGACAAATACTAATGACACTAGAAAGACTAAACACAAAGAAAGAATATTAATAGCAGTAAGGGAGAAGCAACAATTACCACACAAGGGAAAATCCATATGCTTAACAGCTGATATTTCAGCAGAAACTCTGCATGCCAGAGGGGAATGGCAGAATATATTTAAAGTACTGAAAGGGAAAAATCTACAACCAAGATTACAGTACTTGATGGAGAAACAAAGAGTTTTTCAGACAAGCAAAAGTTAAGAGAATTCTGTACCACCAAACCAACTTTACAACAAATGTTAAAGGGACTTATATAGTCAAGAAATAAGAGAAGAAAAAAGATCTATAAAATCAACCCCAAACAATTAAGAAAATGGCAATAGGAACATATATATCAATAATTACTTTAAATGTAAATGGATTAAGTGCTCCAACCAAAAGACACAGACTAGCTGAATGGATACAAAACCAAGACTCATATATATGTTGTCTACAAGAAACCCACTTTAGACCAAAAGACACATACAGACTGAAAGTGAGAGGATAGAAAAACATACTCCATGCAAATGGAAAGCAAAAGAAAGCTGGGGTAGCAATCCTCACATCAGACAAAATAGACCTTAAAATAAAGAATTTACAAGAGATAAGGAAGGACACTACATAATGATCAAAGGCTCAATCCAAGAGGAAGACATAACAATTGTAAATATCTATGCACACAACATAGGAGCACCACAATACATTAGACCAATACTAATAGACATAAAAGGAGAAATTGACAGTAACACAATAACAGTGGGAGACTTTAACACCCCACTCACACCAATGGACAGGTCATCAAAACAGAAAAGTAATAAGGAAACATACATCTTAAATGATACATTAGATGAGATGGATCTCCTTGATATCTTCAGGACATTCCATCCAAATGCAGAAGAATATACCTTCTCAAGTGCACATGGAACATTCTTCAGGATAGACCATATCTTGGGTCACAAATGCTATGAGACTAGATATCAGTTATAAGAAAAGAACTGTAAGAAACAAACACATGGAGATTAAACAGCACGTTCCTAAATAACCAACAGACTAGTGAAGATATCAAAAGGGAAATAAGAAAATTTCTAGAAACAAATGGCAATGAAAATACATGGCCACTCAAAACCTATGGGATGCAGCAAAAGCAGTTCTAAGAGGGAAGTTTATAGCAATACAATCCTACTTCAAGAAACAAGAAAAACATCGAATAGACAACCTAACTTTATACCTAAAACAACTGGAAAAAGAACAAAAAAACCCAAAAATTAGTAGAAGGAAAGAAATTATAAAGATCCAAGCAGAAATAAATGAAAAAGAAATGAAAGAAACAATAGTAAAGATTAATAAAACTAAAAGCTGGTTCTTTGAGAAGATAAACAAAATTGACAAACCTTTAGCCAGACTCATCAAGAGAAAAAAAGAGAAGAATCAAATCAACAAAATTAGAAATCAAAAAGGAGAGGTTACAACAGACAATGCAGAAATACAAAGGATTATAAGAGACTATTATGAACAACTATGTGGCAATAAAATGGATAACCTGGAAGAAATGGACAGATTCTTAGAAAAGTTTAATCTTCCAAGACTGAACCAGGAAGGAATAGAAATTATGAAAAACTTAATTACAAGCACTGAAATTGAAGCTGTGATCAGAAATCTCCCCCAAAACAAAAGCCCAGGACCAGATGGCTTCTCAGGAGAATTCTATCAAACATTTAGAGAAGAGCTAATGCCTGTGCTTCTAAAACTCTTTCAAAAAATTGCAGAGGAAGGAACACTTCCAAACTCATTCTACGAGGCCACCATCATCCTGATACCAAAACCAGACAAAAACAACACAAGAAAAGAAAACTACAGGCCAATAGCACTAATGAACATAGATGCAAAAATCCTCAACAAAATTTTAGCAAACAGAATTCAGCAACACATCACAATTCTCATACATCAAGATCAAGTTAGGTTTATTTCAGGAATGCAAATATTCTTCAGTATATGCAAATTAATCAATGTGATACACCATGTCAACAAATTGAAAGATAAAAACCATATGATAATCTCAACAGATGCAGAAAATCCTTTGACAAAACTCAGTACCCATTTCTGATTAAAACTCTTCAAAAAATGGGCATAGAAGGAACCTACCTCAACATAGTAAAGGCCATATATGATAAGTTTAAAGAAAACATTATTCTCAATGGTGAAAAACTATAAACATTCCCCCTAAGATGAGGAACAAGACAAGAGTGTCCACTTTTGCCACTATTATTCAACATAGTCCTGGCAGTCCTAGCTACAGCAATCAGAGGAAAAAAAAAAAAAAAGAAAAGGAATCCAGATCAGAAAAGAAGTAGTAAAGTACTGTTTGCAGATGACATGATACTGTACATAGAAAACCCTAAAGACAGTATCATAAAATTACTAGAGCTAATCAGTGAATTTAGCAAACTTGCAGGATACAAAATCAATACAAAGAAATCATTTACATTTCTATATACTAACAATGAAAAATCAGAAAGAGAAATTAAGGAATCAATCCCATTTACCATTGCAACAAAAAGAATTAAATATCTAGGAATAAACTTACCTAAGGAAACAAAATAACTTACACAGAAAATTATAAGATGCTAATGAAAGACAGCAAAGATGAGATAAACAGATGGAGAGATATTCCATGTTCCTGGGTAGGAAGAATCAATATTGTGAAAATGACTATACTACCAAATGTAATCTACAGATTCAATGTGATCCCTATCAAATTACCAATGGCATTTTTCACAGAACTAGAACAAAAATTTTCACAATTCATATGGAAACACAAAAGACCCCGAATAGCCAAAGCACTCTTGAGAAAGAAAAATGGAGCTGGAGGAATCAACCTTCCTGACTTCAGATTATACTACAAAGTTACAGTCATCAAGACAGTATGGTACTGGCACAAAAATATAGACCAATGGAACAAGATAGAGAGCCCAGAAATAAACCCATGCACTTATGGGTACCTTAATTTTGACAAAGGAGGCAAGAATATACAATGGGGCAAAGACAGCCTCTTCAATAAATGGTGCTGGGAAAACTGGACAGCTACATGTAAAAGAATGAAATTAGAACACTTCCTAACACCATACACATAGATAAACTCAAAATGGAGTAAAGACCTAAATGTAAGACCAGAAACTATAAAACTCTTAGAGGAAAACATAGGCAGAACACTTGACGACACAGATCAAAGCAAAATCCTTTATGACCCACATCCTAGAGTAATGGAAAGAAAAACAAAAGTAAACAAGTGGGACCTGATTAAACTTAAAAGCTTTTGCACAGCCAAGGAAACTATAAGCAAGGTGAAAAGACAACCCTCAGAATGGGAGAAAATAATAGCAAATGAAACAACTGACAAAGGATTTATTTCCAAAATATACAAGCAGCTCATATAACTCAATGCCAGAAAAACAAACAACCCAATCAAAAGGTGGAAAAAAGACCTAAACAGACATCTCTCCAAAGAAGACATACAGATGGCTAACAAACCCATGAAAAGATGCTCAACATTGCTCATTATTAGAGAAATGCAAATCAAAACTACAACGAGATATCACCTCACACCAGTGAGAAGGGCCATCAGCAAAGAGTCTACAAACAATAAATGCTGCAGAAAAGGGAACAGTCTTGCAATGTTGGTGGGAAAGTAAATTGATACAGCCACTATGGAAGACGGCATGGAGATTCCTTAAAAAACTAGTAATAAACTACCATATAACCCAGCATCCCACTCCTAGGCATATACTCTGAGGAAACCAGGGTTGAAAAAGACACATGTTTCCCATTGTTCATTGCAGCACTATTTACAATAGCTAGAACATGGTAGCAACCTAGATGTCCATCGACAGATGAATGGATAAAGAAGCTGTGGTTCATATACACAATGGAATATTATTCAGCCATAAAAGGAACATATTTGAGTAAGTTCTAATGAAGTGGATGAACCTAGAACCTATTATACAGAGTGAAGTAAGTCGGAATGAGAAAGATAAATATCGTATTCTAACACATATATATAGAATCTAGAAAAATGGTACTGAAGAATTTATTTTCAAAGCAGTAAAGGAGAAACAGACATAGAGAATAGACTTATGGACATGGGAAGAGGGGAGGAAAGGGTGAGATGTGTGGAAACAGTAACATGGAAACTTACATTACCATATGTAAAATAGATAGTCAATGGGAATTTGCTGTATGGTTTAGGAAACTCAAACAGGGGCTCTGTATCAATCTAGAGTGGTGGGATGGGGCAGGAGATGGGAGGGAGTTTCAAAAGGGCAGGGATATAAGTATACTTATGGCTGATTCATGTTGAGGTTTTACAAAAAACAACAAAATTCTGTAAAGAAATTATCCTTCAATAAAAAAAAATTTAAAAAAAAATAAAAGAAAAGGACAAGGAATCAGAAAATAAAAGCACTTGAGCAGAAATGAAAAAAAAAGCAGAGACATTACTTTGCTGACAAAGCTCCATCCAGTCAAAGCTGTGGTTTCCCATAGATGTGAGAACTGGATGATAAAGAAAGCTGAGAGCTAAAGAACTGATGCTTTTGAACTGTGATGTTGGAGATGACTCTTGAGAGTCCCTTGGACTGAACGGAGATCCAACTAGTCAATTCTAAAGGAAATCAGTCGTGAATATTCATTAGAAAACCTGATCCTGAAGCTGAAACTCCAATACTTTGGTTACCTGATGCGGAGAACTGACTCAGTAGAAAAGACCCCAACGGTGGGAAAGATTGAAGGCAGGAGGAGTAGGGAACGACAGAGGATGAGATGGTTGGATGGCATCACTGACTCGATGGACATGAGTTTGAGCAGGCTCTGGGAGTTGGTGATGGACAGGGAAGCCTGTTGTGCTGCAGTCCATGGGGTTGCACTGCATGGTGTCAGACACGACTGAGAGACTGAACTGAACTGATCGGATGGATATTTGATTGCTACAGCAGCAGAACTGTTTGGTTGCAACAGAGATCTTATAATCCACAAATCCAAAACTATTTATAATCTGGCCCTTTGTAGGAAAAGTTTGCCAACACCTGCTCTACTTGGCTAAACATAAAGTCAAGAGCATCCTTCAACATATGGAACAAAGGATGAAAACAATATATGTGAATTAGAATGTGTAAGTAACCACAGATCTGAAAGCTAATTGCTGCTTGTAAAAAGCATTACCGAAAAACTGAAATACTGAAATACCAAAGCAGAACAAGTGAAAAGGTAGATTCAGGATACAAACAGATAAAGAAGTATGATGTTAACAAATGTACTGATTATAGGGCAGAATAGCTTGAAAACTGTCATATATTCATAGTGAGAAAACAATCATAGCATTATACAAAATGTCTGATTTGTGCTCTTATTTGGGAACAGAAAAGTAAGGGCTGATATAATCTTTGATTTATATACCTTTAATATTTAACATAAAATTTCCTCTTTCTTTTAAGAGAAGTGTGTCAGTGAGAACAAAGAGACCCACCATCTGTGTGGGAAGGTCCCTTCACACCAAGTGTGAACACTCAGTGACGTATAATAATGATGGGAAGAAATTTTCACATGTTGAGGTGTGGAAAATCATCCTGGCTTATGCATGATTTAAGTAGAACTTTAGGCTTGTTTGAAGCCTGTTAAACATGTATGGTACATTTGCTTGAACCATTAAAAAGAAGAATGCATTTGAAAATCAAAATGGAGTAACTATGGATCAGGCATTCAAAATGTACCTGGGTGACTACTGTGGATGTAGTTTCTGGCACATTCCTGTAATACAACAACTTGAATTTTGTGAATGTTATCAAACTCAAGGATAACAGCAGCTATTCTCCACCCAATATTTACTAGCAGCTACCAACTGCAGCCTCATAGTCTCAAATTCTCTCCTTGTAACTCTGCAACCATTTTGGATCCCAACCAACCCTTGCTTAGCAAGCATCTTACTTCTTCCCAGTTACAACCCTAATTCATGACAAAATTTAACTTATTTTGCACTTTTTAAAAGCCTTTATAAGCCTCCCCTATTTGTAGTTCATGGAACACAATTCAGGTGTTTTTTGAATTTTTTTTTGAAAAGTGTTTTCGAATGGAAGTGTGTCTCCTGGGCTATAATCTTCATTTAGGACATTTAAACTAGATTCTATTCCTGTCACAGACTGTTCACTGATTATTTTTGTCCATTATTTCCGATGGCCCCTGTATTGGTTCAAGATGGCGGCTTAGCAGGTTATGGACTCCCCTCCTCCCGTGGACACATTCCGTCTGCAGCTACATGTGGAACAACTTCCTCTGAAAACAGCCTAAAAACTGGCTGAGGAACTCCTATGCGTCAGGCCAAGGAGAGAAAAGCCACCAGACAGCAGGTAGGAGAGGCTGGGGCACAATCTGGCCATAAATCCCCTCCCCTCCCACCGGCACAGCGACGCACCCTGTCAGGAGGGAACTCAAAACCCAGAACTTCTGTCTAAGGAGCAAAGGGTTTGAGCCTCACACCAGGCACCACTAGATTTTAAGCCCTGCAGCACCTGAATGGCACACTTCTAACACGGCTAGTTTTGCAAACCACGGAGCCGTTTCCACAAAACACCTGAGAATCGGAGCACCAGCTTGAACTCACCTGCCCCGGGGCTCAGCTCCGAAGCAGCAGATCCAGGGCCACCCAGTAGGTGCAGTAGACCCTCATTTGCGTTGTGCTTGTCTTGGAGGGTGGCCTGAGGGTCAGGCAGCTGGTCTGACAGGGGTGTGCAGGCCTGTGGGGCGCCCTCCTGGAGCGAGACTGGCGGCGCCATCTTCATCTCTGCTTGCGCTCCAGATGCCGGGATTTCCCCGGGAGCTTTCACCTGAGGCTGCTGCCCTGGTCTCTGCGGCTGCTGCCCAGGGGTCGCCACTAGATAATCTGGGTCTAAGGGCCGAGGGCCTTGCGTTCCTGGGTTTCGCAGGACCGTTAACAACTGGAGAGACAGTTCTTAGCCGGCTACCACCTCCAGGGAACTGGACAGACAGAAGACTGACAAACCCCAGTCTTTCTGTGATGCTCTTGTCCTGGAGTTTCAGCCTGAGGGGCAGCTTTAGGTTTGGTTCCTGGCGGAGGGGCCTGTGATGGACTTGCCTCCGGGAACCTAGGTGAATACAGGGTGTCTTTCTGCTCTCCCTCTGCCTCACTGCGGCTCACTGATATCTTTCAGATAGGAGGTTATACACCCATCTGGAACCCCCGTCTTTGCAACTGACACCTCTAGATTGCTTGGCTCTGGTGGACAGTGGGACTTAACGCTGTGGCCCTTCACGTCTGTATTTGTTTGCATACTTCACTCTCCTGGTCTCCAGACTTAAAATCATTATAGAATTACTCTGCCTGCTGCATTGTAAAAACACTTAAGAGTTTCAAGGATGGAATTAGGAAGATGATTAGAAGACAGTAAGCCAGACAAAAGATGATGGTGACTTAGATCAAGCTTATAAACATAGATGTAGTGAGAGCTGCTTATAGTCTGGATATATTGACATGATGCATAGTGAAATGTCCAGCACTGCTAATAACCCTGTCTATTTAGAGATTGTGAAATAGTGAAATTTTTATATAAAAGTAAACAAAAAGACTCAAATCTCCAAAATTATGTGCTCAACTTTCTTTATAGTCCAACTTTTACATCCATACATGACTACTGGAAAAACCATAGCTTTGACTAGATGGACCTTTGTTGGCAAAGTAGTGTCTCTGCTTTTTAATATGCTGTCTAGGTTGGTCATAACTTTTCTTCCAAGGAGCAAGTGTCTTTTAATTTCATGGCTGCAGTCACCATCTGCAGTGATTTTGGAGTCCAAAAAAGTAAAAGTCTGTCACTGTTTCCGTTGTTTCCCCATCTATTTGCCAAGAAGTTATGGGACCAGATGCCATGATCTTAGTTTTCTGAATGTTGAGTTTTAAGCCAACTATGAATAAATACAAATATATGAATATAAATACATATAAATGATATATAGTAACTATTTTGGCAAAGTTTACATAGCTCAGATTTGATGGATTTATATTTTAAAATTTAGTAATGCTTTGCCACCACATACTATATTGAAGGAAGACAAAATTTGGTTTTCCCTGTTAGGATGACATAACAAATTTATTTTTGTGTATTTGTTTTGTTCTTGACTAAAAGCAGTAAATGTTGTCCTTTATGTAGATATAATATTCCTAGTTAGCATAGATGCTTTAGCTCATATGAATAAGTTTTTGTGGCTTATGCTGACTCTATATGTTCCATTACTTAAAAATATAGTTAATTGCCTATGAAAGAGCTGAAGTTCCATCTATTATTTATTTTAAATCTGTTTTCACACTTATTAAGAGGTAACCTACAGTCTTTCTTGTTTTCAGATACCTACACTATCTGCACTACTGATATGGATTGATTTTTGTCCACCAGACATCTTGAAATCCTAAGCCTCAATATCTATAAATGTGATCATGCTTGGAAATAGGTATTTTAGATGTAGTGAAGTTCAACTTTGGTCATCTTGAACTAGGGGGACTGGGAGAAACTTCTCCCTGTTCTGAAGGCCTTAAAGAAACCTTCCCTGGTAGATATTTCTAAGAATTACTTCATATTCTTATTCCTTAGGAATTTAGACTCAAGATTATTATAATCTTTGTCTTACAAATACCTTATCTGTAACTATCTCTTTTCAAAAGTGAATTTCCCTCCCTTCTAATCAAAAGACAAAGTGAATTCAATGTAAGTGTATAATCAAGTCAATGTAGGACAAACAAGAACTTTTTTCTGAGTTTGACCATCAGTAATGAGCATCAGTAATCACTAAGGGCTCTCACAATACAGTAATTAGTCAAGAGATCTTTTGTTATTTACTAGCTGTTTGCATACTCTCCTCATTGCCATCTTCACTTCTTGATTTCTGAATGTGTAAATAACAGGATTCAGGAAAGGAGTAAGAACTGCATCAAAGAATGCCAGAAACTTATCCAGATGTGTGGAGGGAAATGGCCACACATAGAAAAATATCAAAGGACCAAAGAACAAGACTACTACAGTGATGTGAGCTGAAAGTGTGGACAGAGCCTTGGATGAACTACCTGAAGAGTGTTTCTGAACAGTGAGAATGATGACAATATAGGAAATGATCAGAATGAAGAAGGAGCCAACAGAGATGAATCCACTGTTGGCTGTGACCATGAATTCTAGCTGGTATGTGTCTATGCAGGCAAGTTTGATCAACCGAGGGAGGTCACAGTAAAAACTGTCCAACACATTAGGGCCACAGAAGGGTAAGTTTACAACAAAAGCCAGTTGCACCATGGAGTGAATAAGGCCAATCATCCAGGCAGCCACTAAAAAGAAAACACACATTCTTGGGCTCATGATGGTCAGATAGTGGAGAGGCTTACATATGGCAACATATCTGTCAAAAGCCATAGCGATGAGCAGCACCATCTCCATACCACCGATGACATGAATGAAGAAGATTTGAGCAATGCAGCCACTAAAGGAGATGACTTTATCCTTTCTGAAAAGGTCATAGATCATCTTGGGGGAACAGACAGAAGAAACTCCCATGTCAATGAAGGAGAGGTTGGCCAATAGAAAGTACACGGGAGTGTGTAAGTGAGGGTCAGAAGTCACAGTGAGAATAATGAGGGAGTTGCCCATCATGCTTGCCATGTAAAATGCGGAGGAGAACACAGAGAGGAGAAGCTGTATTTCCCAGGAGTTGGTGATTCCCAGGAATACAAACTCTGACACCACAGAGTGATTTGCTCCATACATTGGCATTGTACACTTTGCTACCTGAAGGAAGTTAATAGATGAAAAAGTAAAATATAATAATTATTTTAATAAATTAGAAGAGAGGTTACAGTTATGAATGGCTGTTTCTACTTTAGCATTAAAGTGACTCCCAGCCTTTGCAATGTGATCACACAAAAAATTGGTGACTCTCATGTGCTGTTGTTTTTCTACCACCAAGTTTTCTCTGCATTTAATACCCTCTACTACCATTCAGGGTAGATGCCATGATATTATGCATGAGGTACAAAATGGTTAGCAAGAGTAATAGGAATTCAAGCCCAAACGTTTTGATTTTGGGTATAAAACCAATATGATCTGGCTCCAGTCACATAGAACTAATCAGTATTGTGATCCCTTCCAAGCCTATGAACTTTCCTCTGGCCCCACCTGTGGGAATATATTCATCTTCAGTATCACTTAAATGTTTACCACATCTACAAAGTTTTGCTTTATTATTACTAGCATTTATTTTATTATGGTTTTATTATAGTGAGTTGATTGCTATTCTAAATTACCAAGTAGACTCTAAGATTTTGGAAGGCAGAGATTTTGACTCATTCATATTTGGACTCCCTGAACCAAAGCAAAAGCAGTCCACACAGAGAGGTGTAGGCCCATGAACTGTCTGTTATCAGTTTATATATTAGGTACAGAGTTTGTGAGTGAGTACTTGAAAACTTTTCTAGCAGTTTGATATACAGTGATCCCAAGTTGCTGATTTTGTTTTTCACAAAAGTAATACGTAGCCTATGAAAGACTAGAAATTAAAGGAAAAATCTTATCCTACGGCACAGATACTTTGAGAAACACTGCTTTAGGTTACTTAGCACATGATCTGAAAATCTCAAAACTATGAAATGCATAATGCAGTGAAAACTATTGTATACAAATCTGCATATAAGGACTAATCATATTATCCTGTAATTATTTACTCTTATTTAAAAGGACCCCCCCCCCCACCCCGCCCCGGTGGTGCTAAAGAACCCGCCTGCCAATGCAGGAGACATAAAGAAATGTGGGTTCGATCCCTGGGTCAGAAGATCCCCTAGAGGAAGGCACGGCAACCCACTCCAGTGTTCATGCCTGGAGAATCCCTTGGACAGAGGAGCCTGGCGGGCTACAGTCCATGGGATCGCAAAGAGTCAGACATGACTGAAGTGACTTAGCATGCAGACATGCATGTCTTAGCAAGAGGAATGTGAGTGTTGGACTTAGATCACAAGATTTATACTAATGTTCAACCACTGACAACTTGGTGTTAGGCAAGTTACTTAAACTCTTTGAGCCTCAGTTTATTTGTCTATGAAATTGTAATTGGTAAAATAACTGATACATCTTAATCATATGGCTATATTAAGTATTCAGTAAACATTATGTTTCCTTCTCTATGTTTCATTTGCCCATCAGTCTAATTCTCTATTTCAGTTGCCCTTACAGCTCTCAACATGTGAGGCATAATAAATAAATAAGAAAATAAAATACTGTTGACCAGCAGGGAGTATCAGACTTTCATATCAGAAAATATATTTCAGTAAAGAACTATAATAAATACAACATTCACATTTTCTGTGGTAGATTTAAACTATCTTGTATACATTTAATTGATTTGCTCTCAAAGTGAAAGAAAGTGAAAGTGTTAGTTGCTCAGTGGTGTCTGACTCTTTGTGACCCCATGAACTATAGCCCGTCAGGATCCTCTGTCTATGGGATTTCGCAGGCAAAAGTACTGGAGTGGGTTGCTATTTCCTTCTCCAGGAGATCTTCCTGACCCAGGGATCAAAATCCAGGTCTCTTGCATTGCAGGCAGATTCTTTACCATCCACAAGTATAATTTGTTATTTGTTCAATTTCTCCTTCCCAATGAGGTTGCAAGCTCCATTGAGTTAAGGATCACATCTGTCTTCTTCAATCCAATATAGCAAAAATTTAGATCACAAATAAATATGTGCTGAAAGAGTGAATAAAATGTATTTGCTTGCATTAGAGACTGACCATGTAAAGAAAAAAGGAAATGTCAAGAGTGTGTGGAATTCAATAAACTGAAAAATTTTAAAGAAAACCAAAAGTAGGAATTGGACTAAAAGGAATCTTCAGTATAGTCAGAAGTACTGAAATCAATGAGGTCGGCTTTGGGACCTACAGATAAAATCAATATCCATAATTTAGAAATTTTGAAGTCATTGTAAATTAAGAAGTACATATCTAAATGTGTTAAATAACCTGACCCAAACCATAAATTTACTTAGAGTTTATATTAAAACCCCAAGCAACTGACTCCAAGATCTTTTCTGTGTCCAATTCCCTATTTTCTTTTCATTGCTCATGACTACCTGAATAAAAACATGTGATGGGGTAATGGTAGAAACTGTTGGAGAAAATAAGCCCCTCTCATGGCTGATGACTGCCATTTACTAACATACTGGTAGCTGCTACCTTGGTGATCATGATTATTCATTCCTGACAATGATCTGTTATCTAATTTTTGTACCTCAGTGTCTTGGAAAACTTGGCAGTTTGTTGAAACATTTGTTCTCACTGTATTTGTTCAAGCAAATACTTTATTTGGAGCAGAAGTCTTTTTGGATGGACTGACAATATAAAATTCCAGTTTAATCAGTTCCACTCAATCATTCTTTCTTCATAGGTTTGTAAAACCCCTGAACAGGGTCCAAGATGAGCTGACTACTTAAAAGACTCCATAAAGTTGCCTGTATCCCTATTCTACCTCCTTCATGAAATCACTCTTGATTCCTCCAACCTGAGTAGTTTTCTGATTCCAGTCTTTCATTTAACCTCTCTGAATGGAGTATACGACAATTCTACCTTTCATATTTCTTTATAAGCTTGGAAGAGTGCTAGAGAACATAACAGGTCTTCAGTAAAAAGCTCGAGTGCCTGATTCAAGTCAAAGTATATTGAGGTCAATCACCAACCTCAGTGTGGATGCAGGGAATCTAGATTCGTTCTAGGACTTATTAAAAATAGGCTGTGTGTATGACTACATCATTCAAATCTGTCTCTATTTTCGCTTTTACAAAATCTTACAGCAGTTATTCCTATTACTGTTAAAAGCTTCACTGGATAATGAAATGAATATAGGCTTCAGTATCTGAAAAACCACATTTCACATTCTGTCACTTAATTACCTGTTGAATATGGTAACATACCTTTTACCTTTGGGCCCTTTTCACAACTGTAAAATGGAGAAAATCAATATTTTACTGAACTGAGAGTAAGAGATAATATTTGTCACCCAATCCAGTTAATTCTTCCTCTTTAATGTTTCTAGTAATGGAAATAACATATAAGTTCACAATGAAGTCAAATACAAGTAATTAATCTTACTATGGATTAATACAATGTAACAAATTATTTAGAAAGGAAACAGAATGAACTAGATTTTTTGTCATGAAAAAAATCTCAAAAATATATGTTGACTGAGAAACATCAAATTATAAAAGAATGTATGTAATGTAACAATATTTATAAACTTCAAAAACATTTGGTGATTTAAATAATATTAAATATAAACATTTAAATAGGAGGCAAAAAATATTTAAGTTTGCACAAAGACTATCCAAACAGTTCAGAATTGTTATTCAGTTTGGGGAAGGAAAAATACGAATCTGATAGGTGAATGGTTTCAATTTTATTTGTAATGGATTTATTACCAAAAAGTCTGATAAAAATGACAAATGTTCATTATTAAATATTGATGTTAAATATACAGTGCCATTCATACAGTTTTGAGTACCTTTTAAACGGATAAAGTATGTCACAGTTCTTTTCTAACTGAAAGCATCTGCCATATATCTGCTCCTTTCCCTTCTCAAATGCCCCTACTTTCATCAGTTCATACAGCACCTACTGAGAAAGTTTATTACGACCCTTTCCTTCAAGTGTTTTTGCTATTTCAACAAAAATCCAACAATTCTTAAAACATAACCAGTCATAGTTTAATAGTTTAATGTGTCCCTTTTTGTTTGTTTCCAGATGACTTTCTCAGTTCCATTAGAGCTTTCAAGCCTTTTGATTTTTATAACCTCATTTTCTATTTCTTTTTCTTACTTCCTTTCTTGCACCTCACGATCTGACATCACCTGTTTATTATCTGACAAGGCTATATGCTACATGCCTTTAAATATACTGGTTCTTCTTCCCCAGTGCCGCTTTCACCATTTCACCATTTCCACCCACTGCTCTTCTCTCTGGAAGACAGGGACAATTCATACCTCAACATAAACACATGCTATAATGTTTAGACTTCCTTTCCTACCATCTCTTTACAGTCTGAGCAGATTTATACCTTCCTTGTCCATGTTCCTATTCACTTTATTCATGCTCCAAAGCATCATTCACCATGTTACATTATAGTTAGTTATATACATAAGTGGATTGAGGGGAGGAATTGCATTTATCCTTTTTTGTAACCTCAAGTTCTAACATGCTTAGAATAAAAAAGGAAGAAGACACTAAAAATATTGCCCCATCAAATATAAGCTAAAGGTTTCAATAATATGGAAATTAATACCTAAACATAACAAAGGAAACATGGGAAAATCAGATTGCAACTAATATAGTAACAGATACAGTAAATTATGTATTTGTAATATAACAATTCAACAAATAGGGGAACCCACAGGGTGACTGAAAAACAGAAAAGTATGGATGACTATGTAACTAAGAAGATGAATAAAAAGACTTGAGAGGAGTTCTGAAGAAGCAAAAAACTAAAAAAAACCCCAGGAAAACCTACCCCAGAAAATAGAGATTATAAAAATGAAGAAGAATTAAGGAAAAAGAAGTAAACTACGTCAAAAATGAAGAGAAACTAAGAAAGGTATGTGTAAAATGATAAAGAAGAGAAAGAAGTTTCACTTTAAGTAAGAGGTTGTTTATGGATTATTATTTTCATTACATTCTGGGTACACTCTTCAGAAACTCTATAATCATAAACAACTTTGAGTATGCTCTAAAGCACTGTGTCTTAAAAGATTTCTTCCATAAGCTTTTATCAGTTATACAGTCCTAGATGTGAATTTATTTGCTTTTTTGCTCTCCAATATCCTTCAGCTACCTGAGAATGAAGAATTTGAAAAAATGAGTTCAAAAAGGGGGAGCTATAATATGAAACCTAATAGAATAATAATACCAATTGCTCTTAGTTACACTGAAGTGAGTACTGGAAAAAGAAAGTTAGAGATGTCAAAAATAAATTTTCCCTAGATATACTAACAAGAAAAGAAATATAAAACCAAATATTAGAAAATATAGAAACCCACAGTCTGATGTGTGAAATTCACATATCAAAGTTTTAAATCCACCTGAGGCATAGTCAGGATTCTATTCATGCCCCAAGATGTAGTCATAGATAGGATTTTAGATGGAGATACCAGGGTATGATGTTTATTTACCTGGAAGTCATTGAATATCTATAATCAAACTCTTGGTTGATTAGGTTCTGAAACCACCATTGCTTATTAATTAGTTGTTCTCAGAAAAGAGGTTTTAAAGTTGTTTTTCTCAGACACATTAATTATAATTATCTAATTAAATATACATGTTATAAAATAAAAAGTCCAGATGTTTTCCTTTTATTGTGATTAATCCTTTTTCTTCACCCATATAGAATTGATTATCTTCCAGAAACAGATTCCTAAACATTTTATCTTCTATAGGTGAAGGAAATATCGATATTTGGGATTCCAAATAATAGAATTATCAAACTGAAAGGGACCTATATATATCTCATAGTTTTGAAACTCTAAACCATCATTTATATACATTTTTCCTCAATCTCAAAATATTGAGAGGCTAGAACCTGCCTCAGCTAAACTGGACTTCATCTTGTCCTTCAAATTGTCATAAAATCCTTTACCTGTAAGTAAAAGTTTGCTTCCCTATTTTAAGACCCCCTCTTTTTTACTTTTTATAACTGCATGCAATATAAATAGTTTTCAGTGTCTGTTTTATTAACTTTTTATGTACATAAACTCAATAACCCCATTAGCTTTCTGTTTTCAAGACTCAAAAACTAAACCCCTTTTATATTTCTTTTTAGAAGGAAAAGTACCTTTCACTTTTGGAAAAAAATCACATTTGTCAACTTTCTCTAAACCCTTCTGCATTCTACTTATTGTTTACAGGTAAAATTAATAAAAAACATTGTAAAATTGTACAGCATATAAGAATACAGGAGAATCAATTGATCTCCTGGTAGTTTTCATTTTTTTGGTAAGTTTTGCACATTATATTTTAAGTTAGAATTTACACTGGAAACAGTTTACTCAGATTTGGGTTTTCAGGTGTGTCTTCTTTTCAAGTATCTATAAGACTTCCTTCTTGAAAATTTTATAAGTATCTAGTAAATCTCCTTCCATTACCACTGAGAATCAGTTTATACTTTATCTCTTTTTAGAAACTAATGAGATTATAGGAACCCACGTTTTCTCAGATTTATGTGTCACCAATTTTTCTTACCTGTTTATCAAATTGCAGAAGATGAGGATCTCTCATATAATCATCACTGGCAATAGAACGCTGACTCCAAAAATTATAAAACCATTGGCTTTTCCTATATCTTTCACATAACCCTAACACTGTGTGAATCTAGTTAAACTAAAGGTCCATTTACCTTCTCCAAATGCCAATGAACTTTTCACAGTTATTTTCCACTACTAGTCGGCTTGTTACTCCAGATGTTACCTTGCTTTAGGATAACACTCATTCAGTCATTTCCATAGCAATTCAACAACAGAATCATGTCTGACACTAGAGTTACTCTACTTATTATTAAATTTATCCATTTTCTTCTATTTCACCTGTATAAGAAAAAAAACATTTTCATGAAGTCTTAGGGTTTCCTGTGTTTTCTAACAAAAAGTGCCATAAATCTTGTCATTGTGGAAATAAAGCTAATTAACAGCTCTAGAGGAAGGTGATCAAGTGATTGCCTAGAGTTTAGAAGGACTTCAGGAATCAAGGGACTTGACCTCTAGGGACCTATTTGGTTTGACCAGAACAAAGGTCCAAAAGACTCATAATACTCATAATAAGATACTAGACAAGAAGAAACAATATATATTTGTCAACATAGAAGGATAGCACATACTGTACTCATGATTTTGTTACCTTGATGTATAACTTCTAAATATTTCAGTACATAATTAATGGACTTCCATTTTCACACTTGATCTTGTCCCCACAATTGTCAGAGGAAAGAAGTTTTCTCTTGGCTGGTTTGGTGATGTGAAGAGCCCCAAAGTGTCAGAGGCCAGTTGTAGCTGTGTTCTCTTTGGAACATTCTTTCCTGGGGGCACCAGGACCTGTGAATCTATTAAACCAAAGTTCACAAGAATAGGAAGCATCAATGTTCATGGTAAATTATTTGGCTCTATTGTTAAAGAGGCTTTTTCTCCCTTGGGTACATACATTCTGGCTAAAGGACAGATGGTAATATATGGTGGCCATTGGCTTTAAGATATATACTGCATCAGATAGACAGCTTTCTAAACTTGCAAGGTGTTCATTCCCCAGCTGATATAAAATTGAGCATTCACCAGGCCGTTCCATCACTCTATGAGTGATTTTTTTTCTGGAATATGAAACATAGTTAAGTGTAGTAAATTCTACAGGTGTGAGACTGTTGTCACACTTCATTTTCTATGAAAATGTGTCCAGATCCAAAATTGCATGGGACGCCATAGGAATAGATAAGGTAGAAAAAATACTGTGTAAGTCCATAAAGGGTAGTGTGCTAACAGAAGCACCATGGTTGGGAAAATAAGTACCCAGAAAAAAATTATATCACTATGAAGACAAGTCTTAAATCCTTCCAGAAAATATAGACACTGAATCTACTGAGAGTTTAGTGAGTTGTGGCACCGTGGAGTGTACTGAGGCTTTACTTTTGCATTGGCAACGTGGGCAGTTGGCCGTAATGATAGCCAGGTTACCCATTGTGAGGGGAAATCAATGTTGTTAAGTCTATGCAGATACTTCAGTTAGACAGCCACATAATAATCGTAGGGGAATTAAATGCCCCAATCACATCAATGGATGTTTTGATATCTTGGTAAATCTGATTCTACTTTAAATCTGTAGGTGAGGTTGTAAAACTGAATCTAAGAGCTTTATGTGTAGCCATGTTTCTCTACTTAAGACATGTTTTACTCTCACTGTGTGAATGTGAAGTATTTTCCTCCATCAATAAGATATTGACAACTTTTATACAAAGTTTTGAAAAAGAAAAAAGCTCTATAAGAATTGGTTTATAGAGACTACTAAGTGCTGATGTAAATCTAATGAAACTCATGTTCCAAAAAGTCTTTTAACTGACTTCTACTGTTTTAAATGTGCTAGCTTTTTCAGAAAAAAATTCTCATAGAAATTATAGCTCAAAAGCTTTTTACATGATCCAAATTCACATAATCAAAACAAATTCTTGAATAATTCAGACTTATTTGATACATTTTTTAAAGTAAAAATTGATGTTTTCCTTGATCTTACCAGTATAGAGCAAAAATAGGCATTTAAAATTAGAAAAAGTATAAAATTATGTGTTCAATCAATTTGAGTTATACTTCTAAGAATATAGTGTGTCCACTTAAACTTAGCATTTAATGTCCTTAGGAATTTTAAGACCTTACCTTACTATCAAATACAGTAATTAGTGGATTGTCTTAGAACAATTTAAAAATAATTTTGAATATCAAAACATTGCATTGTGTGTGTACGTATGTGTGTATGTTTGGGTATGTGACTTATTTATTTATAGAGCATCTATATCTTTTTTATCAAGTTAGCAAATGTGTTAATTTTTGCTACTTTAAGCATAACATTTACTGCCTGTAAAAAGTGTAAATAGAATGTGTGTGGCTGTTGAGGGTTATATATTATATATAAACTTTGCTGGCTTACTAAAATGACTCAGTAACATACTGAGCAGTTTGATAGACTGCTCTCAATTATTCACCTTCAGCAACTCTCAGTGGAATAGAAATTAGTTATGTTGGTTAAAAGTCATAATTAATATGGGTGATTGTGACTATACTAGAATTTAACATGACCCCAAAATACTACTGACTAAGCAAGTAATAGAATGTGGATTTGCTTACCAAGGGGTTAAAGAAAGGACATTATTCTTAAAATATTACCTTTTAAAAAAAAAATCACTGGAGTATAGTTGATTTACAATGTTTCAGATGTATGGCAAAGTGGCTCAGTATCTATCTATCATCTATCCTTTTTCAGATTCTTTTCTACTCTAGGCTATTACAGGATATCGAATATAGTTCCCAGTTCTACTCTGCAGGTTCTTGTTGGTTATCTATTTTATTTATAGTAGTGTGTATCTGTTAGTCCCAAATTTCTAATTTATCCCCCCACCCCCAGTTCCATACTTCTTTCTCAAGACTGTTTTGGCTATTCAGGGTCATTTTTGTTTCTATACAGATTTAAAATGTTTTGTTCCAGTTCTGTGAAAAATGTCATTTGTGACTTGATAATGTTAGGTAGTTAGAATAGGGAAAAAGAGTCCAAAATGGCGGTGGCTAAAAGACCTGGAAGGGAAAGCCCGCGAAAATAGAACAAAGGAAGGTCCGAGGACCAGAGTGAGAACCTCAGGTAAAACAAACAACGCTCCTGCCTAAGCCCAATTTACATAAGACAGGCCCAGGGACAGAGAAACATATAAAAAGAGGAGCCAAAGCCCTCTTCTCCCCTTTTGCTCCCTCTCTCTACCGCGGGGTGGGGCGATCTTCTCTTCGAGTCTTTGGATCGACATGCCCTCACACTTCGAAGATGGATTTTCCTGCTATTATCTAAATAAATAGAGCTGTAACACTGAGCTGTAACACTGATTTATTTAAGAGCTATAACACGGTCCGTTTGAGACCTGAGAGCTATAACACAGTCTGTCCTCCGAAAACTGTGACCCGCCAAGGGGCTTTAATGTCCGTCACTCCAAATTTTTGTTGTGACGAGACAAAGAACCGAGCAACATACACTCGCGTCACAATAAGATTATGTTGACTCTGTAGATTACCTTGGGTAGTATGGTCATTTTAACACTGCCAATTCCTCCAATGTAAGAGCACTGTATATATTTCCGTCTATTTGTGTCATCTTTGATTTCTTTCATCAGTGTCTTATAGTTTCTGGAGTACAGGTCTTTTGTCTTCTTGGGTAGGTTTATCCTAGGTATTTTATTCCCTTTGATGTGATAGTAAATGGAATTGTTTCCTTAATTTTGCTTTCTGATAGTTCAGTTTTAGTGCATAGAAATGCAACAGATTTCTTTATATTAATTTTGTATCTTGAAACTTTACCAAATTCATTGATGAGCTCTCGTAGTTTTCTGGTGATATCTTTGGGATTTTCTATGTATGGTATCATGTCATCTGCAAACAAGGACTGTTTTACTTTTTCTTTTCCAATTTTTATTCTTTTTTCTCTTTTTGCTGGGGTCCAGCCTCGGCAGGATCCAGGGGTACCCTCAGGATGAACGGCGTCGGAGGGAGGGAGAGAGAGAGAGAGAGACAGAGAGAGAGAGACAGAAACAGAGAGAGAGAGACCAGACTGGGGGGGTGCAGCAGAGTCTGGCAAATCTTTATTTTTTACCGTAGCTTTTATATTCTAAGTTTGCGGGGAGCCGGCCTGACTGCTCAGGCCCCTTCTCGGCCCTGAGAGAGATCAAAAGGTCCCTCTCTGTCCCGCCACCCCTGATTTGTTAAAGTGCAAATTGGCCTTTCTCACCTCCCTCAAGGAAATCTCTGCAGCCACCATTTGCCCATTTTCCTGACTCTGATAAGATTATCGGGCTCCTGTGAATGGCTTATGTCTAGGTAGTCTTTACCTGATTGTAAGATGCTGGTGCCATGCTCTGCTGGAGTTAAGATAAAACTCCTAAAACTAGTATCTGCAGTTCTGCACGTATGCAAGTCTTTGATCTAAAATTTGGTGAATCCTGTTAGTATATACATGTATGTTACCCCTCAATAAAGTCGTCGGAATCAGTCACAAGCTGACTCCGTCCCTCTCAACCCCATCTTTCCTAGTCTTTTATTTCTCAGGTGCTCTGGTGATTGCGTCCTCGACCTGTTCATCTAGCCGGCAGGCCCGGCATAAGTTAGTACATTTTTAAGGGGAAGATAGTTTAATATTAATCAGCTTGTCCTACAAGAAACCAGGGTGTTTTCTGCATACTTCTTTGTGAGAGTCTTGTACATTATCTTCTGGCCTTGGGGCCTATTGACATTTTATGACCTAGGTGAATGCAAAGCTGTTTTCCGTAATCTATTCTTTAATGAACACAAAGGTCAGTCCTTTTGCAGAAGTTATCAGTTAAATTTATCTAAAAGGTTTACCACACAAAGACTCTGCAGCTCTGGTGAGGCAGCCCCTGTTGAGCTTTCCTGGTTAAAATGAACAATTCTAAACTCTTATTTTTCTAAATCTTTAACTATAACCGCTTTTAGAATAATATTTTTATGTTCTCTAATAGGGCTTCCTCACCCCCGAAGGGCTCTGTGACCATTAGGGCCTTTATGTGATCAGGTTCTTTATGCTGTTCATGATTAAGGTGTTGTGAGCAGTCATGTGCATTAGTACGCATTTGCCAAGCAGGCTAGAATGCCAGCAAAGGGGTCTAAACTGAAACACTCCTTTCATCCTGAATAATCTTATAGGATACCACCGTCCGGGGGACATATTGATTAAAGTTCTAAGTTGATTCTGTTTGGAGAGAGATCGGGAAGGCCTTCTACCTGTGTCACAGAAATTAGGGAGTAGTCTAATATAGCAACCATCAGAAAGACAGAGATCATCTTTAAGGTGAGCGCCGGGGCAGCTTTTCGAAATCCCTGAGGTCCTGATCTGCCTTGCTTGTCAGGTCTTCTCCTCATGACCTTGTCATGGGTGGGATCTCATGTGCTGGCTCCCGGAATCTTTTTCTTTGATTGTTGTGGCTAGGACTTCCAAAACCATGTATAACAGTGGCAAGAGTGGGCATCCTTGACTTGCTCCTGATCTTAGAAAGAATGCGTTCAGTTTTTCACTGATGAATACGATGTTAACTGTGGATTTGTCAATATAAAGCCTTTATTATATTGAGGCACACTTTCTGGAGAGTTTTTATTTCTTTAATCTTAAATGTCGAATTTGATCAAAATCTTTTCCTGAATCTATTGAGATGATTGTATGGTTTTTATTCATCAATTTGTTAATGTGGTATATCACACTGATTTGCAAATATTGAACCATCCTTCCATCCCTCAGATAAATTTCATCTAGTTAAGGCATGTGATACTTTTAATGTATTATTGGATTGGGTTTGCTAGTATTTTGTTGAGGACTTTTTGTATCTACATTCAACAGTGACATTGGTTTTAATTTTCTTTTTTTTTGTGTGTTACTTGTCTGGTTTTGTTGTCAGGGTGACCTTGGTCTCATTGAATGGCTTTGTGAGCATTCCTTCCTTAGCAATATTTTGAAGTAGTTTGAAAAGAGTAGGTGTTAACTCTTTCTAAATGTTTGGTAGAATTCACCTGTGAACCCATTTGGTTCTGAACTTTTGTTTGTTGGGATTTTCAAAAAATATTGATTCAATTTCGTCTTTTCTCTTCTTCCTGATCCAGCCTTGGGAGATTGTACCACTCTAAGAATTTGTCCATTTCTTCTAGGTTGTCCGTTTTATTTGCAAATATTAATCTCTTATGATCCTTCATATTTTGGTGGTGTTAGTTATAACTTCTTGTTCATTTCTGATTTTACTGATTTTGGCCCTTTCCCTTTTTTTCCTTGATGAGTCTGGCTAAAAGTTTATCACTTGTTTATCATTTCAAAGAATGAACTTTTAGTTTCATTGATCTTTCCTAGTGTTTTTTTTGTTGTTGTTGTTGTTTCTATTTCATTTATTTCTGATCTTTATGATTTCTATCCTTATACTAACTTGGGTTTTGTTTGTTCCTCTGAGATTTAACTTATTCTTTGAGGTAGGCCTGTATGGCCATGAAATTTCCTTTCAGAAGTACTTTTGCTCATCAACATTTAATGATAGCCACTCTGACAGGTGTTAGGTGATATCTCATTGTGGTTTTAACTTGCATCTCTCTGGTGATTAAAGATGTTGAGCATCTTTTCATGTGCCCTTTGGCCATCTGTATGTGTTCTTTGCAAACACGTCTGTTCAGGTTTTCTACCCATTTTTATTTTATTTTATTTTTTCTTTTAGTTTTCTTTTATTTTTTTTCCATTTATTTTTATTAATTGGAGGCTAATTACTTTACAACATTGCAGTGGTTTTTGCCATACATGGACATGAATCAGCCATGGTTTTACATGTGTTCCTCCCACCTCCCTCCCCATCCTATCCCTCCGGGTCGTCCCAGTGCACCAGCCCCGAGCACTTATCTCATGCATCCAACCTGGACTGGTGATCTGTTTCACACTTGATAATATACATGTTTTGATGCTGTTCTCTCAGATCATCCCACCCTCGCCTTCTCGCATAGAGTCCAAAAGTCTGTTCTGTACATCTGTGTCTCTTTTTCTGTCTTGCATATAGGGTTATCATTACCATCTTCCTAAATTCCATATATATGTGTTAGTATACTGTATTGGTGTTTATCTTTCTGGCTTACTTCACTCTGTATAATGGGCTCCAGTTTTATCCATCTCATTAGAACTGATTCAAATGTATTCTTTTTAATGGCTGAGTAATATTCTATTCTGTATATGTACAACAGCTTTCTTATCCATTCGTCTGCTGATGGGCATCTAGGTTGCTTCCATGTCCTGGCTATTATAAACAGTGCTGCGATGAACATTGGGGTGCACGTGTCTCTTTCAGATCTGGTTTCCTCGGTGTGTATGCCCAGGAGTGGGATTGCTGGGTCATATGGCAGTTCTATTTCCAGTTTTTCAAGGAATCTCCACACTGTTCTCCATAGTGGCTGTACTAGTTTGCATTCCCACCAACAGTGTAAGAGGGTTCCCTTTTCTCCACACCCTCTCCAGCATTTATTGCTTGTAGACTTTTGGATAGCAGCCACTCTGACTGGCGTGTAATGGTACCTCATTGAGGTTTTGATTTGCATTTCACTGATAATGAGTGATGTTGAGCATCTTTTCATGTGTTTGTTAGCCATCTGTATGTCTTCTTTGGAGAAATGTCTGTTTAGATCTTTGGCCCATTTTTTGATTGAGTCATTTATTTTTCTGGAATTGAGCTTCAGGAGTTGCTTGTATATTTTTGAGATTAATCCTTTGTCTGTTTCTTCATTTGCTATTATTTTCTCCCATCCTGAAGGCTGTCATTTCACCTTGCTTATAGTTTCCTTTGTTGTGCAAAAGCTTTTAAGTTTCGTTAGGCCCCATGTGTTTATTTTTGCTTTTATTTCCAATATTCTGGGAGGTGGGTCATAGAGGATCCTGCTGTGATTTATGTCAGAGAGTGTTTTGCCTATGTTCTCCTCTAGGAGTTTTATAGTTTCTGGTCTTACATTTAGATCTTTAATCCATTTTGAGTTTATTTTTGTGTATGGTGTAAAAATATGGAATGCTTCACAAATTTGCGTGTCATCCTTGTGCAGGGGCCATGTTAATATTCTCTGTATTGTTCCAATTTTAGTATATGTGCTGCCGAAGCAAGCACTCTACCCATTTTTAAATCAGGTTGTTTGTTTTTATTGATGTCTTGTATGAGCTATTATATATATATATATATATATATGTAAAATAATATAAAAATATAAAAAAATATATATAGGGTATTAACCTCTTATTGGCCATATCATTTGCAAATATTTTCTCCCTTACAGTAGGTTGTCTTCTTGTTTTGTTGATGTTTCCTTTTTTTAAAAAAAGCTTTTAAGATTAATTAGGTCCCATTTGTTTATTTTTGTTTTAATTTCCTTTTCTTTGGGAGTCAGATTCAAGACAGTATTGCTATGTCTTATGGAAATAGTGTTGCACACTTTTTTCCCAGCACCTTAAATATATCCCTCCACTCTTGGTCCTGTAAAGCTTCTGCTGAGGAATCAGCTTATATTCTTATGGGGCTTCCTTTGTATGTGATTAGTTGTTTCTCTCTTGCTCCCTTTAAGATTCTCTTTATTTTTAATTTTGTCATTTTAATTATAATATGTCATGATGTGTTTCTCTTTGGGTTTATCTTTTTTGGGACCTTCTGTGCTTCCCGTATCTTGATGTCTGTTTCTTTTCCCAGAGTAGGAAAGTTTTTAGTCATTATCTTTTCAGAGAATTTCTCTGTCTCCTCTCTCTTTTCCTTCTCAGAGCGCTATAATATGAATATTACACACTTGATGTTGTCCCAGAGTTCCTTTAAACTCATCATTAAAAAATTGTTCTGATTGGGTGCCTTTCACTCTTCCATCTTACAAATTGCTTATCTGTTCTGTACTATCTAGTGTCTTGTTGATTCCCTCTCATTATTTTTTGTTTCAGTTATTGAATTCTTCATTTGTGATTAGTTTTCTTACATTTTCTGACTCTGATAACATTCTCACTGAGTTCTTCCTTTGTTTTTTTGAGATTGATAAACATGCTTATAACTATTTTTAAAAAACTCTTTTATCAGGTGAATTACTTACCCCCATTTCATTAGGGGTTTTTCTATTCTTTCATTTCATTCTTTTGTTTGGAACATATCCCCCTTGTCTTCTCATTTGGTTTCGCCAATGATTCTTGCTTCTGTGATAGGTGAAATAGCTACCTCTCCCTGGTGGCTGAGATAGTAAAGAATTTGCCTGCAGTGCAGGAGACGCGGGTTTGATTCCTGGGTTGGGAAGATCCCCTGGAGAAGGAAAGGCAACCCACTCCGGTATTCCCATGGGCAGAGAGGCCTGGTGGGCTATTGTATATGGGGTTGCAAAAAGTCAGACACGACCGAGTGACTAACACTAACACTAACCCTGGTCTTGAAAAACCTTTTGTAGGAGCATACTTTGAGTTGACAGGGTGTGCCTTGGGGCTTTGGCCATTAGGCTGGAGTGTGAGCCTTATACTGGGAATAGTATCTGGGGAGTGCTATGCCTAACGCCACTTTGGAAGGAAGACTGGGGATTGAGAAGGTGCAGATGAGGGAGATCCCCAAAGTTCACTAGCAACTCTGATATCCAAGAGTGTTCCAGAAGTTCCCTGCCCATTTGACAGATGATCTAAAGTTATTAAATGGATTTTTTTCCCCATCTAGTCCAGGTGCCCATTAAACTGCTATTTTTTCACTGTGTCTAACAGTGAGTGAGTTTGTATTCTGCCCTTTAGCTACATCCCTCCTTGCCACAATTTGCCATGATGATTTAGGGTTCCCATGGGTACCACATTCCATCATTCCCACCTGTGTTTATGTAGACTACCTCTGTGCATTAGCTGTTCAGTCAGCTATTTGATCTTCAGCAATACTTGCTCCACATGTAGGTACAGATTCAGTGTGCTTATGGGAGGAGATGAGTTCAGGGTCTTTCTAAGCTGTCATTTTGCCCTTCTCCCAGTCAGGGAGTACTGTGGTTGTACAGTTCCTTGGAAGGAAAGATGACCTGTGGTACAGATCTTACTAATCTGTGGACAAGGCTAATTGCTGATGTGTTTGTTTAAGAACTAAGAAAGAACAAGAGTATAAGTTTCTTGAGATGCAATCTAGGCTGAATTATGTGGATGGACTTTTCAGAGAGGGCAGAGAGAATGCCCATGTAAAAGTCCATTAGAGATTATTCACTATACAGGAACAAGGTAACTTGCCTCTGTGATGTAAATCAGCCTCTTTTCCTTAGGATAGTACTGCTTCATTGATACCTTATACTGTTCATTCTTAATGGATTCTAAAGTGTGGCCATAGAAACATAGTTGAAGTCTCTGCATAGACACAACAACATGAGTTTCCCCTTACCACAGGTGATCTGGCTACCACCATGACTGACTGTGCAAGTTTGTAAGGCAGAAGTAAAGCCTGATCACAATGGATGGAGCCACACCTCACCATGCTGTCAGTATACTCGCCATCCACCTGTTCTGGAAGGATTAGGGACTTGTCTTCATAGGGATATGAATTTGTTCTGGGTATTGATTTTTCTTCCCCAACCATAGTGCTTCTGCTAGTACTACCATTATGGACTAATAGAACATTTTTTGCCCTACTTATTCCCATGCAACTTTGGCTCTGGAGACGTTTTTATAAAAAGTGAAGTGTCACAACAGGCTTATTTCCTTAGAATTCACTAGACTTACTCGCACTCAATAACCGAGAAACATCTCATGGATATAGTGGAGGAATGGCTTGATGAATGGTCAGATTTTTTGTCAACTGGGAGGTGAACAACTTAAAAGTTTACGAGGCTGCCTATTTGATGCAGCAAATAACTTAAACCAGTGGCTGCTATATATTGTCCTCAGCCTGATAGCTAGCATATATGAATCCCAAGGGTAAAAAGTCACTTTAACAATAGGACCGAACTATTTATTATGGGAATTTATGTTTTTTATTGGAAAAGGAAATGGCAACCCAATCCAGTATTCTTGTCTGGGAAATCCCATGGACAGAGGAGCCTGGTGGACTAAGTCCATGGGGTCGCAAAGAGTCAGACACGACTGAGAAACTGAAGATGAAGATGCTTCTTGTTATTGTGAACTTTGGTTTAGTAGGTTCAGACGTCCTAGTGCCCCAGGGAAGAATATTCCAAAGGGAACATAGCGAAGACTGGCCTCTGACAACTTTGAGGTCTTCATATCGCTGAATCACTAAATGGAAAAGGGCTTGCCTCTGACAATTGATGGAACTAGGGAAACACTGAAAATGGAAGCTCATAAACCATGTATTGTAACATTTGAAGATTATAAATCAAAGAAACAAAATCTTGAGTGCAGTGTGTTCTATCCTTTAGTGTTGATTAACATAAATGTGTTGTTTCCTCTTTGTCTCTAGTGTCTTTTTTTGGCTGCACTGCATGGCTTGTGGGATCTTAGTTCCCTGACCAGGGATTGAACCTGGAGCCACAGCAGTGCAAATGCCAAGTCCTAACACATGGACCACCAGGGAATTTCCTCTAGTGTCTTATTATGAGTCTTTAGTACCTTTGTTCTGGTCCAACCAAATAGGTCCCTTAGGGGTAAAGTCCCTTGATCCATGAACTCCTTCTAAATTCTGATCTTTGCAGTATCACTTGATTATTGTCCCCTAGAGCTGTTAATAACCTTTGTTTACCACATGTGGCAAAATTTTATGGAATTTTTTGTTAGCACAAGAAAATCTAAGACTATATGAGGATTCCCTTTTCTTTGTACAGGTAAAATAGAAGGCTGAGAATAAATTTAACATTAAGGCAAGTAACTTTAGTGTTATATATGATACTGTTTTGGAACTGCTGTGGACATGAGCCACATCTTTAGGTTCATGAGTGGTATCATAAAGCAGGATAGCTAGTGTCTAGGGGTAACAAATTGACCATTCAGTTCAGTTGAGTCACTTCATCGTGTCCGACTCTCTGCAACCCCATGAACTGCAGCACACCAGGCTTTCCTGTCCATCACCAACTCCTGGAGCTGGCTCAAACTCTTATCCATCAAGTCGGTGGTGCCATCCAACCATCTCATCCTCAATAATCCTCTTCTCCTCCTGCCTTCAATCTTTCCCAGCGTCTGGGTCTTTTCCAGTGAGTCAGTTCTTTGCATCCAGTGGCCAAAGTATTGGAGCTTCAGCTTTAGCATCAGTCCTAATTGACCATTAGTGGAGCATAATTGTGAAAAGGGTATTGGAATATTGAATAAGGTAAACTGACCTTGAATTGAGCTAGGATCACAGTGCTAGAGTAAAGTGAAAGATATTAGGAAAATTGAAATGACTTTATAATGTTGGGGGTCAGCATTCTGTTGTTAGTGATAATTACATGAGTGATTCTCAACCTCTACAATTTGATGAACAGGTAAGGAAAATTGGTGACACATAAACTAAGAAAACAAGGGTTCTTATTATCTCCATTCATTTACCAAAAGAGATAAAGTATAAACTGATTCTCTTCTGTGAACTGGGAAACAAATTCATTTAGTACATGCAAAATTTTCAAGCTGGAAAAGTGTATAACTGATACATGAATATAAGAGAAACCCAAAGCCCCAAAGCTGAATAAATTATTTCCAACTATGTCACTTTAAGTTATGATGTGGAAAATGATATGAAATGACACAAATGATATGAAAACTACCAAGAGAGCAAGTTGGTTCTCCTGCTCTCTTATGTGCTTTAATATTTTCTCTAAACTATAGATAGAAAGCAGAAAATTTTAGAGAAAGCTGACAAAAGTGATTTTTTTGGGGGAAGTGAAAGATAGGGGGGTAAAGTGATCCTAAGAGGAAATATAAAAGGGATTGAGTTTTTGAGTCTTAGGAATATAAGTGGTGATATAATTTGCTGGGTTTATGTATGGAGAAAGTTAATTCAAAAGGACACAAAATTTATTTATATGGCATGTAATCATAAAAAGTAAAAGAAGTGGTCTTAAATTAGGGAAGGTAGATTTTTATTTGGATGTGGAGAAGAATTTATGGCAGTTTGAAAGATAAATTGCTGGACATTTTAGCTAATGGAAGTTACAACGTCTCAATATTTTTAGATTGAGAAGGAAATTTATACAGATGACAGTTTATATTTTCAAAACCAAGAGATGTCTATAGGCCTCATTCAGATTGATAATTCTATTACTTGGAACCCCGGCTACCAATATTTTCCTCATCTATAAAGTTAAATGTCTGGGAATCTGTTTCTGGAAGATTGATCAGTTCTATATGGGCCAAGACAATGAATTAATTATCATAAAAGGCAAAGAGCTAGACCTCTTCTTTCATATCATGAACACTTAATTAACTAAAACAAATGGTTGTAATTAAGTGTTGAGAAAAATAGCCTAACAGCTTAATTCTTTTGAACAAGACCAACCTGTAAGAGAATGTGGTTTCAGAATCAATCAGGAGATTGATTGTAGGTATTTGATGACTTCTAGATGAACAGACATCATATGCTGGTGTCTCCATCCTGAATCCCTGAGCTCAAGGCAATAGTCACAGATACCCACTTCAAACTAAGAGTTTTTTTTTTAAGCTTAAATGTTTTAATAGAGATCAAATTGCCATAACTTGATGTTGTATGTGTATAATGCTTCGCCATTAATATTGTACAATGTGCTTAACTAATTACCATGGGGGAAAAAAAGCATCAAATAATCAGTAGTGTAATAGCATTTCAAAAAAGCTCTTGAGAAACTTTTAGATAACTCTGAAGCTAGAACTTCATGTAGACATTAAACAAAGCAAAAGCAAATTTCTGTCTAAAGTAGTCAAGCTCCCAGAGACAACATAGGATTGTGGTTTCCAGGGAGGAAGAAATGGGAAGTTGTTTAATAGATACAGAGGTTCAGTTTTGCAAGGTGAAAAAACTCCAGAGAAAGAAAAAGAAAGGAAAGGAAGATTTATGACATGACACATGAGTTTTTAAAAAGAATACCACTTTACAGATGACTATTAATACCAGATACAGGAAACTATTGGTTTAACTGGTGGGCAGAGGAGAAGTGGGGCTTTCCTGGTGACTCAGTGTAAAGAATCTGCCGGCAACGCAGGTGACACAGAACAGGCGGGTTAGATCCCTGGGTCGGGAAGCACCCCTCCCCCGCAGGAGGAACTGGCAACCCACTGCAGAATTCTTGTTTTTAGAATCCCATGGACAGAGGAGTGTGGAGGGCCACAGTCCATTGGATCACAAATCAAACTGTGAATCTTTATATTCTCTGATATTTGGTTGGATATTTCTCTCTCTCTCTTTTTATTACATATAGGTAAAATTTACTTTTGACTAATTCTAATATTCTTGTTTCCAGTACTCATTCCAGAGTAACTAAAGAACAGTAGTGTTTTCCTATTAGGTTCCATGTTTATATTTTATTCTCCTGTAAAATAATTTTCCCACAAATTTCCAGTTCTTATGTAGTAGAATTTACTGGAGACCCAAAGGGCAAATAAACTTAAATCTGATGTATGTAACTGATAAAGTGAAAATGAAAGTCGTTCATTCATGTCTGATTCTTTGCAACCCCGTGGACTATACAGTCCATGGAATTCTCCAGGCCAGAACACTGGAGTGGGTGGCCTTTTGCTTCTCGAGGGGATCTTCCCAACTCAGGGATGGAACCCAGGTCTCCTGCATTGCAGGCGGATTCTTTACCAACTGAGCCACAAGGGAAGCCCAAGAATACTGGAGTGGGTAGCCTAATCCTTCTCCAGGGGATCTTCTGTACCCAGGAATCGAAAGAGAGGGTCTCCTGCATTGCAGGCAGATTCTTTACCAACTGAGCTATCAGAGAAGCCCACGTATTGCGACTCCATGTATTACACAGTCCATGGAATTCTCCAGGCCAGAATGCTGGAGTGGGTGGCCTTTCCCTTCTCCAGGGGAATCTTCCCAACCGAGGGATCAAACTCAGGTCTCCCACATTGCAGGTAGATTCTTTACCAGCTGAGCCATGAGGGAAGCCCGTATAACTGATATAGATTATGGAGAAAGTCTTCCAAGAGACGAAGTGGTTAAAAGATACCTGCAGACACAGTATTAGTTATAAGTTGTTTGTGATTGTAAAATTTCTAAAGAGTGGATCCAGAAAGTAATGAAAATCACATCCCATAAACGACCTCTTACTTAAAGTAGGCCTTGTTTTTCTTCTCTTTGTCATTATACACATACTTTCCTTAGCTCCTCTTCCTTATTAGTTTTCATTTTGACACAGTTTACTTGTTTTTTCTTAATTATTTTTTGTTTTTATAATATCTATTTTCTGGGCTGATTTTTTTTTTTTTTTTTTTTGGTCTCTTTAGAACTCTTCTCATTTTTTTTTTTAAATCCATCTTCTTAGTTATATTATCATCCATATCTTCTTGTTTTTCAATCACTCAGTTAGATCCTCTTATATCTTTGTTGAATTGTTAGAATATAAATATATGATTTACTGAATCTATTACTATGTGAATTGCAATCTGATTTGTCCATGCTGAAGGCTACCTTTGTTATATTTACATCATAATTTCCACCTCACTGAAACCTTTAGCTTGCATTTGATGGAGGCAATGTTTTTAGTGTCTTCCACCTTCCTTTTTATTCTAAGCATGTGTTAGCAGTTGAGATTACAAAAAAGGATAAGCACAATTCTTCCCCTCAATCCACTTATGTTTATAACTATTAATATAATGTATTAATAACATGGTAAGTGATACGTTGGGGGCATGGATAAAGTGCTATGAATAGGAACAAAGAAGGCATGAATCTGCTTAGACTGTGAAGAGGAGATGGAAATGGGATAGTATGTGGCCTTCTCAGATAAAAACAGGTGATGTTGGATCATGAGGTTCAAGAAAGGACGTAGGAAAAGTGAGATATGAAATAGGGTTGAAAAGTACCAGATTCAAGCAGGCTTTGATTGATCTGTTAGGAGTTTGGGGTTCACCCGGAAGCAAAAAAAGACTCATTAAACCGTTAACACTATGATTCAGTCTGTTTTGAAAGTTGCTGGATTTTTGTTGAAATTGCAAAAACAGTTGAGGGAGAGGATCCCAACGAGGTTTCACAGTACTTCTAGTGAGAACTGATGAAAGGTAGGGGCAGTGGGAAGAGAAAGGAACAGATTTATGTCAGATGCACTCAATTAAGAAGGAAATTGTGACGTATTTCACCCATTTAATAAGTACTGAAAACTGTATGTTTGGCATCATTCAATACAGAAATAACAGGGGACATTTGTTATTTCACTATCAGATTTTTTTGGTAGTGAATTATTACAAATAAAATTGAATTCACTCATCCTGTAAAATTCCTATTTTTCCCTCCCCAGAGAAAATCATTATTCTGAAGTTGTTGGATAGGCTTTTTGTTCAAACTTTTATACTTCTAATATGAATATATATACATACATAAAATATTTCTTGTATATATTTAATATTTTTAATAATTACTGAGTGTTTTTGAAGCCACAAAATTACATAATTTTGAACTTATTATTTTATAATTTGATGTTTTTAATACTTTTTGAGATTCAAAAAATGATAACAATTATAAATCTGATTAATTCAGTTTCCTTTCCAAATAATTCCTTTCTTGTATTAGTTTATAATAATTTACTTATATGTGACTTCATTTTGGACCTCATTATTTCCATTACCAGGAGCATTAAAGAGAAGGACTTAACTGGATTTGATGACAAATACTCACAGTATTTTTGTTGTTGTTGTTAGTCACTCAGTTGTGTTCGACTCTTTGTGACCCCATGGGCTGTAGCCTGGCAGGTTCCTCTGTCCATGGGATTCTCCAGGCAAGAATACTGGAGTGGGTTGCCATTTCCTTCTCCAGGCTCTCACAGTATAACATCTCGTAAACACTAGTTTTCTACATTCCACAGATGGGAAAAGTTTTCAGAGATAAAATGTATATTACCCAAGATCACCAAGTTATTAGGGTACAACACAAAATACATATTTTTTCAGATATTGAAGCCTATACTTATTTTATTATCCCATGCAGCTTCTTAAAAAATAATAAAAAAATAATTGCTATGAGGTATTCTAAGAACTAAAGTAGAGACAAATTCAAAGAATGATGCAATTATGCACAGAAGCCATCTTTAATATTGTGTCAGATGGAGTCTAGAGTCCATGTATGAGATGATATTGATGAGCAACCTTAATACACTTTGACCTGAACTGGGAGCTCAAGGTTTTTACTGAAGCCCTATTATGTCCTCTAGCACTCTTCAGGGCACTGTGGAGTTTGTTTTTTATTTTTTTTAATTTTTGTGTATTTATTACTGTGGAGTTTATAAAGAAGTATGATGGGTAGAATTGTCTTATAATCCAGCTAGAGAGTTACAGTGAAACACTGGAAATCAGAAAATGACTCAGGTTGGAGGAATCCAGAGTGATTTCATGAAGAAGGTAGAACTTGAATTCAGGCAAGGCATCCTCAGGAAGTCATGAATAAAGGAAAAAAATAAAGCAGAAAATTGGGGAGGAGACTTGGGTTTTAGTAGATTTGGGTTTTAGTATAAGCTCTAACACTAAGTAGACTTGGTCAAGTTATTTAACATATTTGGGTATTTATTTCCTGCTCTATAATGACAAGTGATTTTCCTAAATAAGGGATATTGAATTTAACAATAGATCCCAAAGTTGACCTCATTGATTTCAGTCTCTTTGACTAGACTGAAGACTTCTTTTTAGCCTTGCACTTACCACTGGTTTCCCACCAGACAAAATTTTCACTTTCCTAAATTCCCCAGACCCTTGATCTTTCCATCTTTACTCACATGCTTGTCTAACACAAGCAAATGAATTTGATCTTTTAAAAAACTTGGGGGTAGGGCCACCAACACCCTGGACAGTGGAAAATATATGTATAGGTTTTGTCTCCCCCTAAGCTTAAGTACTAATAGCCTATTATTCACTGGAAGACTTACCAAAAATATAAACAATGGATGAACACACAGCTTGTATTTATGTGTAATATATGCTATATTCTTACAATAAAGTAAACTCTAAGAAAGAAAACATTTTTAAGAAAATCATAAGGAAAAGAAAGTCTATCTACAGTGCTATAACTTTGTATCATCTGTTTACAAGATAAATCATCTGTCAGTGACTACATCTGCTTGTCTTAGGGGATACCATATATTGTGGATTTTATATATATTACTAATTCTAGACATCAAAAATGAAAAGATAATGGGAAAATAAATTCATATTTAATTACAGTCATAACAATTTATGTACTGTTAACAAAGAAGCAGCAATATAATTGCTTTATGGTAGCTTTGGGTAGTTGATGCAATTTCTTCATGGCAGCCCTGCCTATATAATAGTGAATAAATCATTATAAAATTTTAATGGCATATAGTATTGCAGTCATATTCATAACAGTGTTGGAAACATTGCTATATTTTTAAAAAGCCCACTTATCAGTGACTATAGGCAGCTTGCAGTTTCTCCAATTGAGAAAGATAGAGAGACATACTGTATGGTAAAGTAAGTTTTTGGAATCACTTATAAAAGAGTAATAAAATTAACAAATGATTAATTTTATATTAAATATTACTCACCTAATATCTATATAAGTATAGGCTATCCACGTCAATACAAGCCATACTATTAATACATGTTCTACATGTAAATTTTTGCATTTCCATATATCTATTGCAAAAATCACATCTATGGAGACTTGGACTGTTCAAAAACAGGTTGTATGAGTGTCAACTGTACATATTATTTACCCTTTCAACAAAAATTTTTTGTGATTTTAATTTTTGATACATTGGGTTGAAGAAGAAGTTTTGGTACTTAACTTTATGGGGCTTGCAGTCCAGATGGAAAGGAGAAATTGAGTAAATAATAAATTAGGAAAGGAGAAATTGAGTAAATAATAAATTCCATTTGTGACCCAGAAGACTGTAATGTACCAGGCTCCTCTGTCCATGGCATTTGCCAGGCAAGAACACTGGAGTGGGTTGCCATTTCCATCTCCAGGGAATCTTACCAACCCAGGGATCAAACCTGCTTCTCCTGCTTGGTAGGTGGATTCTTTACCACCGTGGCTTCAAAAAGCCTGTGGCTCAGTGGTAAGGAATCCACATGCAATGCAGGAGCTTCAGAAGATGGGAGTTCAATCCCTGGTTTGGAAAGATCCCCTGGAGGAGAACATGACTACCCACTCCAGTATTCTAGCCTGGAGAGTCCCATGGACAGAGGAGCCCAGCAGCTACAGTCCATGGGGTTGCAAAGAGTTGGACACCACTGAAGTGACTTCACACCGGGGAAGACCTTTCATCACGTTATGCATTTCATAATTTTAAGCTTTTCAAATCAACATGTAAGTACCTTAAAGCAGTGTTTCTCAAATTACTTGTGTCAAAGGATAGGTTTATTTTTAATTTATACTCTTACATGGACTATTATTTTGATAAAATATAAAAACATAAACTTTAGTGCCACTGTAACGTCAAAAAGCTAGAGAAGTTTCTGAATATTCAGTCACAGACTCTCTACCAAATATGACACAAACTGGTAACAGACACTTCACAGACTTGCACCTCTCTGTGTGGGCCACTTTTTCGTTGCTTCAAGGAGTTCAAATATGAATGGTCATAATCTCTGCCTTCAAGAAGTTTACAATCCCCTTGGTGAGTTAGAACTGTACCTAGTTCAAATTAATACAAAGGGTAGTAAAATAAATGGCTAGTAATAATAAAACAAGAATTTGTAGATGTGGTAAACATCTGAGTAATACTGAAGATGAAATGTTCCCACCAGAAGGGCCAGAGGAAGGTAACTTCCTGAGAGATTGCAATAGTGATTAGTTCTATATGACTGAGGTAGGTCATATTAATTTAAAATCCAAAGTCAAAAGGTTTGGGGTTGACTTCCTGTTACTCTTGTTGACCATCATGTATTTCATGAGTAATATCAGAGCACTCACCCTGAAAGGAAAAAGAAGGTATGAGATGGAAAGACAACTTGATGGTAGAGAATAGTTCCACATGACAGCAACTACTTTTTCTGTGTGATCATGCTGCAAAGGCTGTGAGGTAATTTGCATGCTGAAGTAGAAATAGGCTTGCATAACTTTGATTTCTCTTCTAGTTTATTAACATAATCATCATAATTTACATTTTTTCTATTGTTCTTCAGGTAGCAAAACCTACAAAGCCAATGTATGGAGCAAATCAGTCTATGGTGTCAGAGTTTGTGTTCCTGGGACTCATCAATTCCTGGGAGATTCAACTTCTCCTCTTTGTGTTCTCCTCTAGTTTTTACATAGCAAGCACAATGGGAAACTTGCTCATTATGCTCACTGTTATTTCTGACCCTCATTTACACTCCTCCATGTACTTTCTGTTGGCCAACCTCTCCTTCATTGATCTGGGATTTTCTACTATCTTTTCTCCCAAGATGATTTATGACCTTTTCAGAAAGCATAAAGTTATCTCTTTTAGTGGCTGCATCACTCAGATCTTCTTCATCCACTTCATTGGTGGTGTGGAGGTGGTGCTTCTCATAGCCATGGCCTTTGACAGATACGTTGCCATATGTAAGCCTCTCCATTATCTGACCATCATGAGTCCAAGGATGTGCATTTTCTTTATAGTGGCTGCCTGGATGATTGGCCTTATTCACTCCATGGTTCAACTAGCTTGCGTGGTAAACTTACCCTTCTGTGGCCCAAATGTGTTGGACAGCTTTTACTGTGACCTTCCTCAGTTGATCAAACTTGCCTGCATAGACACATACGAACTAGAGTTCATGGTCACGGCCAACAGTGGATTCATCTCTGTTGGCTCCTTCTTCATTCTGATCATTTCCTACATTATCATCATTCTCACTGTTCAGAAACAGTCTTCAGTGGGTTCATCCAAGGCTCTGTCCACACTTTCAGCTCACATCACTGTAGTAGTCTTGTTCTTTGGTCCTTTGATGTTTTTTTATATATGGCCATTTTCCTCCCCACACCTGGGTAAGTTTCTGGCTATATTTGATGCAGTTCTTACTCCTTTCCTGAATCCTGTTATTTACACATTCAGGAATCATGAAATGAGGGTTGCAATGAGGAGAGTATGCAAACAGCTAGTGAGTTACAGGAGATCTCTAAAGTGATGAGGGATTTCTTCACTGTATTGTGAAGAGCTCTTGTTTTGTTCCCCACCCCCCCACCCCGCCCCCGAAGAGTTCTTGTTGATTACTAATGCTCAGTGTTGATGGTCACACTCAGAATCTTTTGTTTGTCCTTGATTTGATTACACAAAGATATTGAGTCCATTTTGTCTTTCACTTAGGAAGCAGGGGCATTCACCTTTGAAAAGAGACTTACATATAGAGTATTTAAAATCAAAGTTTACAGAAACCTTGAGCCTAAATTCGTAAGGAATAATGTTTATAAGAAGTAATTTTTAGAAATACCTTGGAGGGAAGATTTCTTTTAGGCCTTCAAAAAATGGAGAAATATCTCCTAATCTACCCTATTTGGGATAACTTCTATTTACTTTGACTATATCTGCAAATACCCATTTCCAAGTATGGCCACATTCACAGATATTAGGGTTTAAAATTTCACCATGTCTGTTTGGTGGACCCAAATCAAGCCACACCAGTTGTGTAAGTAGTATAGGTATCTGCAAACAGAAACAATTGTAGGATAACTACCTGTTAATGACTACAAATATATTAATATTGAAAATAAATAGTAGAACAAACATTAACTTTTCATAAGTAATTAACTATACTTTTAATGGAGTATGTAAAGTCAGCATAAGGTGCAAAAAATTACTTTTGTAAGCTAAAGAATCTCTAAGTAGGAAAATTACACATAAAAATAACATTTAGCTCTTTTAGTCAGGAGCAGAACAAATACATCAATATAAATTGTCATGTCATTCTAACAGGAAAATCCAAATTCTAGTTTTCATTTAATACAGTATTTGGTGGTAAACCATTCCTAAGTTAAAAAAAATAAACCTATCAAAGCTGAACTATGCAAACTTTGCCAAAATATTAACAGGTATCATTTTTTCTTTTCAGAATCATTACTTAAATATTATATACTTTAATTTATATTTATATTCATATGTATGTATATATGACCAAGGCGAACAATTTACTTCTTGAAACTTCAATCTCCATTGTATTTTGTCTTTTAATATCCTCTTTCAGACTTCGGAATAAGCAGACATTTTATCGTAGGATAAATTTGTCCTTTTATTTTCCTTGATGAACAAAACCAGATCCTATTATGTTGCATTGTTACTCATATTTTGAGGGACTATAATTACTTCTAATATAGTTTCAATCACCCATTTTATGACTTTTAACTAAAGTAGCTAACATTTATTTTACAGACAGGACTCTGTTAAAAAAAAGAATGACAATAGTTTAAGTGGCAAAAACTGATATTTTTTAATTAAAAAGAACTTAAAAAAATTGAAGTATAGTTGGTTTACAATGTTGTGTTAGATTCAGGTATACAGCAAAGTGACTTCAGTTTGTGTGTGTGTGTGTGTATGTATATGTATTCTTTTTCAGGTTCTTTTCCATTACAAGATATTGAATACAGTTCACTGTGCTGTACAGTAAATAGGTCCTTGTTGTTTATCTATTTTATATATATAGGAGTGCGTGTGTGCGTGCTCAGTCATGTCTGACTCTTTGTGACCCCATGGACTGCAATCTGCCAGGCTCCTCTGTCCATGTGTGTATGTTAATCTCAAACCCCTAATTTCTCCCTCCCCCCACTCTTTCCCCTTTTGATAACCATGTTTGCTTTCTATGTCTGTGAGAAAGAAGTAAGTTTCGTAAATAAGTTCATTTATATCATGTTTTAAGATTTCATAAGTGATAGCATATGGTATTTGTTTTTAACTTACTTCACTTAGTATGAAAACCTCCAGGCCCATGCATGTTGCTGCAAATGGCATTATTTCATTCATTTTAATGGCTGAATAATATATTACACATTATATTACACACACACACACACACACATATATATATATATATTACACATTACACACATATATATATATATATATATACATCACATCTTCTTTATCCATTCATTCATTGATGGACATTTAGGGTGCTTCCATGTCTTCGCTATTGTACATAGTGTTGCTGTGAACACTGAGGTAAGTGTATCTTTTTAAACTAAAGTTTTCATCTTTTTTTAGATATATGCCCAGGAGTTGGGACTGTTGGATCATATGGTAACTCTATTTTTAGTTTGGCAAAAACTGATTTTATTCAGAAACTATTGCAATATGGAAAAAGAGATCTCGGTATGGAAGTGGGGTCAATTCCCAGGCTTCCTTGATAGCTCAGTGGTGAAAAACCTACCTGCCAATGAAGGAAACATGGGTTCCACCCCTGGTCCAGGAATATCCCATGTGCTGCGAAGCAACTAAGCCCATGCACTACAACTATTGAATCTGTGCTCTAGAGCCCAAGAGCTGCAACTACTGAGCCCTTATGCCACAACTACCGAAGCCCGAATGCCATAGAACCCGTGATCTGCAACAAGAGAAGCCACTGCAATGAGAAGCCCATGCACCGCAACGAGACAGCAGCACCCACTTGCTGCAACCTGAGGTAGGCCTGTGCAGCAACGAAGACCCAGCACAGCCAAAAATAAAGGAATAAAATTATATAAAAAGGAATGAGGTCATTATCAATTAAAGCAAGTGGGAATTTACTGCCAAAGAGCAGCAGTTGGGGGTAGGGAGCATGGCAGTGAATGGAAACATCTAAAGATTTGAAGAATTCTTGCTAAACTGACTTTACAGGTGCTTACTGAGGGCAGACTAGGATGATCAGATATCAAGAGGAGAGGTTTAGAAATTTTATTAGGTATCAAGGCTGGGGAATTTCTTCTACAATAATTTAGCAGGATTCTTGCTACAACTGGGCTATGCAAGCCCATCAGGGGTGTGCCCCAGTTTGAGGTCAGAGGAGTCTGAATAAAGTTTGGTCAAGAACAGAGTCTTTGCCGACTTAAAGGTGGAAAATTGAGAATCTTCTGTCATATATAATTATTTGTTAACTAATAAAGCTCAGAAACACTGAAAATATAACCTACAAGGGCCACAAACATTCTATTTAGCAAAAGTGAGCACCTTTGCTAACATGAACCAAAGAAATAAATGCTCTAGAAAGGTATGTCTCACACACACACACACACACACACACACACACATACTCTCACCATGACCAATGCTTCAGTACTTAATCTTATTTAAAAATTACCCAGAAAACTAATTACTTTATTAAAACTAAACCAAAATTTTAAACAAGTAAGAATCATAGAGGTTATATTCCAGTGAACTCATTATAAAACTGTCAGAATTATAATTCTAATTGTTTAATAAATGATTTTACATTTTCCAGAATTTTAAATCCTTGTTTTGTATACCATTTTGATAAGATCAGGGAGAGCATACATACCTATTTTATAAAAAATATCAAGCCTACCTGTGTTGTATAAGAATTTATTTTGATTATTTGCATTTGGATTCTCATATAAAAATGCTCTGAGTCATAATTTCTTTGAAAATTTTTTTTCTGAAAAAGATGGCATATATAAAACAGTAAAAATTCAGTTTTCCTTATTTGGGGGAAATTTGGGGAATATTAGATTCAAGATAGTACTTAATCTGTATAAAGCAATACTAACAGAATTCCTTTAAAAGGCTTTATTTTATTTACTAACAAATCCTTGAAGTAGGAAAATACTTCATACTTATACAGTCAGGGATAAAAACTCCTCAATTCTTTAAGCACAGTCACACACAAAACTACTAGGCTCAGTTCTGGAATTTCAGCTGCAGATCAAGACTTAGATATACAAAGAAATTAAAATTAAAAGTATAAATGGATACACAAAATCTCATATTGAATCTCTAATCAAATTTCTATTCTACTTCCAATGGAAATAAGACAAATAAAAAAAGGAAACAGACAAATAGGTTGAAAAATAAAGGTCAACTAACAAATCAAATTCTCTATTACCTCTCATCTGATAGCAAATAGGTCCTCATTATCCCAAGAGAACTACCAAATGCTTAGGTGTTACTGAGGCATTCCTGGCTTTTTAAGGGATATAAGCCCTAGAATGATGACATCCAATGCCCCTCTAATCTGGTAGTTAGAATCCTTACTGGTTGTAAGTCCATTATTAACACAGCAGAAAAGAAAGCATCAATAAGCTATGTCCATTTGATAATGTAATTTATCCTTTGTCCTAATTGGGAAGTATCTCATATGACTAAATGACTGAATATATTCCTTCTGTTGTCCAATTAAATTGTTATAGTCATGGGAATTCCATGTGGTCATGAGAATTCCATGTGGTCCTGAGACTATTTAACAGTATATATGAAAAATGAAACTGTACAGACAGTATTTCCTAGAAATACCACATCTCATTTTGTAGATTCTGGAAGCACTTGCACATTTGTATAACACATGTGAAAATATTTGTTAGTACCTTGTGAAGCAAATTTTGGACAAACTCAAATGAAGCGACTTAGCAGCAGCAGCAGCAGCAGCAAATATCCATTAATAGGACAATGTTAAACTGTTTTGATGGTAATTCTTTAATTACTTTCTCATATATAATTTTCATTGTGCCCACTATGCTCTGTGCTCTGTAAAACTGAACTTTGTGGGTGGATCAACCAAAGGCTCTTGCCCTCTGATTTCTGCTTAGGTAAAGCTATTGGAAGCTATTGCAGGAAGGTGGAGGAGAAGAAGAAAGTGATAGGATAATAAGTCCCTTATCTTCCTTCCTTCTGAGTTTTGTTTTGGCAATTGCTGCATTTCTCCACCAAAGCGCTATCATTGGTGGCCTTCTCCTGTTGCTGTGGCTCTTTCTCTGAGTTGTGGCCCTATACCTCCCATTGCCCCTTAGCTTTAGGGGCAGAAATACCTCCCTGTTGTTGCTAGTCCTGTTAATCCTGGCTAGTCATCTAATTGGCTAGACAACCATTTGGTGAATTTCAGTCAGCTCCTGCCCCTAGCCATTCCAAGACTTGATCAGTGTGCACATGTGCAAAGCAGCCATGGTAACAGGGATGGAAGCTATGCAAGTGCTGAATACCATAGGCTTCCCCTCAACAAAGCTGATCTGTGTACGCTCATTACAGAATCCCAAACCAATTAGCATCATTTCCTGGGGAAAATAGCCAGATATCTGGTGATACATTGATTACACTGGACCTCTTTTATCATGGAAGAGGCAATGATTTATCCTAGGAAGAACAGATACATATTTCACAATGAATTTGCGTTAGTGGTCTGCTATCATGGCTTCATACTGTGTCAATTCAGCTAAACCAGAACTATGTTTCCAGAATTTCCTTCCGTGTATGTTTCCACATTAGGGTTGACCACAAGGAAAGTTTGTTTGAGATTTGTAAGAAGGAAGTGAGGCAGTAGCCATTTTTGTTCTGAAGGCCATGACAGGTAAAGTACTGTTACAGGTCGTGCACAGTGCTGGCTTACCTTGTTCGTCTGGGGCGACAGCTTGGGTCTGCAGCTCCTCTAGCTCTTACTGGATTTCCACCTCAGTTTTTCCAAATCCTGGCCAGAAACATGTTTATGATAAAGATCATCAGCTTACTCAGCAGGTCACCTGCATCATCAAAATCGGAAGCAATGAGAGACAGAGACGGTTCTAGTTTATCTTTTTTATTTTATTTTTCACTTATTTTTATTAGTTGGAGGCTAATTACTTTACAATATTGTAGTGGTTTTTGCCATATATTGACATGAATCAGCCATGGATTTACATGTGTTCCCCATCCCGATCCCTCCTCCCGCCTCCCTCCCCGTCCAATCCCTCTGGGTCTTCCCAGTGCACCAGCCCTGAGCACTTGTCTCATGCATCCAACCTGGGCTGGTGATCTGTTTCACCCTTGATAGTATACTTGTTTCAGTGCTATTCTCTCAGAACATCCCACCCTCGCCTTCTCCCACAGAGTCCCAAAGTCTGTTCTGTACATCTGTGTCATCTTGATCTTCATTTCCTGTCCCCTTCCTTTCCAGAGGTTCTTCAGGCTTCAGGATCAGCATGAGGTTAAATGGCCATAAACTATACTGCTTAATGGTCTCCACCATTGCATAAAGTCTAATGCCTTTAAGAACTCCCTATTTGAAGTCACTCATGTGATTCTACTCTGATCAAACTCTGAATGATACACCTTCAACATGTTTATCAGCCTAGTCTTTTAATGATTTACAGAATGCCTTATCCTTTCCATGATATCTGCACAACATTGCATCTTACTAGGGAACACATAGAAATCAAGTATAATAAGGAGCCCATATACATATGGAACTCATTCCATTTATATGTACTATCAGTTAAAAGCAACTAACTTGATTTGTGGAGTGGCCTGCAGAGATAGAGTTACCATGATAGTTGGAGCACCACTTCTGGTAATGACATGCTGTACTCTAGGATGGCCTATAAGCGTGTGATAAGTTACAGACGCAATTTGTTATTTTCCTCCTTCTGTGTCCCTAATGAAACATTTAAAGAAGAGTTAATACCTATCCTCTGGAAACTATTAAAAAAACTGCAGAGTAAGGAACATTTCCAAACTAATTCTGTGAAGCCACAAACACCATGATACCAAAATCAGATGAAGATAATACAAAAAAAGAAAATTACAGGTCAATATCACTGATGAATATAGACACAAAAATCCTGAGCAAAATACTAGCAAACTGAATCCAATGACACATTAAAAGATCTTACACCATGGTCAAGAGGGTTTTATTTCAGGGATGCAACCATTCTTCAATATCTGCAAATCAATCAGTGTGATACACTACATTAACAAGTTTAAGAATAAAAACTATATGATCAAGAGATACAGGAAAAGCCTTTGATAAAATTCAACACTCATTTAAGATAAAAACTCTCCAGAAAGTGGTTAGGAGAGAACCTAACTCGACATAATAAAGGCTATGGGCTTCTCTGGTAGCTCAGCTGGTAAAGAATCCATCTGCAATGCAGGAGATACCGGTTTGATTCCTGGGTTGGGAAGATCCCCTGAAGAAGGGATAAGGCTACCTACTCCAGTATTCTTAGGCTTCCCTGGTGGCTCAGATGATAAAGAATCCATCTGCAGTGCGGGAGACCTAGGTTTGATCCCTGGGTTGGAAAGATCCCCTGGAGGAAAGCAAGGCAACCCACCTCAGTATTCTTGCCTGGAGAATCCCCATGGGCAGAGGAGCCAGGTGGGCTACAGTCCATGGGGTTGCAAAGAGTCAGACATGACTGAATGACTAAACACAGCATAGCAAAGCACAGCACGTTACAAATCTACAGCTAACATCATACTCAACAGTGAAAAGCTGAAAACATTTCCTCTAAGATCAAGAACAACACAAGAATGTCCACTCTCACCACTTTTATTCAATATAGTTTTGGTAATCCTAGCCACAGTAATCAGAGAAGGAAAAGAAAAACAAGGAATCAAAATTGGGAAAGAAGTACAATTGTCACTGCTTGCATATGACAAGATATTATATATAGAAAATCCAAAAGATGTTACCAGATAAGTACTAGAGCTCATCAATGAATTTGGTAAAGTTGCAGGATACAAAATTAATATACAGAAATCTGTTGTATTTCTATACACTAATAATGGAAGATCAGAAAGAGAAATTAAGGAAACAATCCCATTTACCATCACACTGAAAAGAAAAAAATTGCCTAGGAATAAACCTATCTAAGGAGGCAAAAGATCTATACTTTGAAAACTATAAGATACTGATGAAAGAAATCAGAGATTACATAAACAGATGGAAAGATATACCATGTTCTTAGATTGGAAGAGTCAATGTTGTCAAAATGACTATACTACTCAAGGCAATCTACAGAATTAATAAATTTCTATCAAAGTACCAATAGCATTTTTCATAGAATTAGAACAAAAAAATTTATATGAAAATAAATTTTTTGTGTTTCCTTGTATGGAAACACAAAAGGCCCCAAATAACCAAGCAATCCTGAGAAAGAAAAGCAGAGCTGGAAGAATCATACTCCTTCACTTCTGACTATACTAGAAAGCTACAGTAATCAAAACAGTGTGGTACTGGCACAAAATCAGAAATAAAGATTAATGGAATAGGATAGAGAGTCCAGAAACAAACCTACACACCTATGGTCAATTAATCTACAACAAAAGATGCAAGACTATACAATGGAGGAAAAACAATCTCTTCAATAGGTGGTGCTGGGGAAACTGAACAGCTACATGTAAAAGAATGAAATCAGAACATTCTCTAACATCATTTACAAAAATAAATTAAAAATGGATTAAAGACCTAAATGTAAGATCAGATACTATAAAACTCCTGAAGGAAAACAGAGCACTTTGACATAAATTGAAGAAATATCCTTTTGAATTTGTCTCCTAGAGTAATGGAAATAAAAGCAAAAATAATAAATGGGACCTAGTAAAACTTAAAAGCTTCTGCATAGCAAAGGGGACCATAAAAAAAAATAACAAAAAACAAACAACCTATAGAATGAGTGAACATATTTGTAAACAATGAAAATGATAAGTAATTAATCTTCAAATTATAGAAAAAAACGTATGGAACTCAATATCAACAATTCAAAAAAAAAAAAAAAAGGAGCAGATCTAAAAAGACATTTCTCCAAAGAAGATATACAAATGACCAAAAAGCGTATGAAAAGACATTCACAAAGCTAATTAGTCAGTTCAGTTCAGTCGCTCAGTCATGTCCGACTATTTGCGACCCCATGAATCGCAGCACGCCAGGCCTCCCTGTCCATCACCAGCTCCTGGAGTTTACCCAGACTCATGTCCATCGAGTCGGTGATGCCATCCAGCCATCTCATCCTCTGTCCTCCCCTTCTCCCCCTGCCCCCAATCCCTCCCAGCATCAGGGTCTTTCACTTTCACTTTCACTCTTTCCTCTTTCACTTTCATCAAGAGGCTCTTTAGTTCCTCTTCACTCTCTGCCATAAGGCTAGTGTCATCTACATATTTGAGGTTATTGCTATTTCTCCTGGCAATCTTGATTCCAGCTTGTGCTTCCTCCAGCCCACCGTTTCTCATGATGTACTCTGCATATAAGTTAAAAAAGCAGGGTGACAATATACAGCCTTGACATTTCTTTTCCTACTTGGAACCGGGCTGAATAATTCTTTGTCCTGGGGAGGCGGCTATACTGTTATCCTGTGCATTGTAGGATGTTTAGCAGCATCTCTGGCCTCTACTCATTCAGTTCAGTTCAGTTCAGTCACTCAATCATGTCTGACTCTTTGCGACCCCATGAACTGCAGCACGCCAGGCCTCCCCGTCCATCACCAACTCCCAGAGTTCACCCAAACTCACGTCCATGGAGTTGGTGATGCCATCCAACCATCTCATCCTCTGTCATCCCTTCTCCTCTCGCCTTCAATCTTTCCCAGCATCAGGGTCTTTTCAAAAGTGTCAGCTCTTCGCATCAGGCGGCCAAAGTATTGGAGTTTCAGCTGCATCAGTCCTTCCTTTGCTTACGTCATTTCATTTATTGAAACCCCAGTGTGCTTTCTCTTATATTTTAGTTTGGAGCATATTTTCCTCTAGTTTTTAGAAAGTTTTCATGAAATATCATGGTTCTTTATGTAATTTTAATTCTATCTTTAATGGAGTCATTTGAATACTATTTCAAATGCTTTCTCTCTCCTCACTCAGTCCTATGAAACTTTGAATACGTATAGAATTCTTTACCTATTGGCCTTGGTGGAAGTGGGAAAAACGTTTGCAATTTCTTTTTGCCTAGGTTTCAGATAATTAGCAGACTTCAGTTACAGAAAAATTGTTCAAGTATAGCTGTGACAGTTATTAGCTCTTTACTTTTAGAGCTAAATATTCTTCAGTACTTAATTCACCCTGGCTCTATATCTATAAACAGAGGCTAACTCCTTAGAGATGCAGAGTAAACTTAAGAGGTACAACTGACACTTGGCTATAATATTTCAATGTTTACTTCTGGGGTCTTCAGTTAAATATACACAATTTTACCATAGCTCTAGATGTCTCCATGGAACAAATGTGTAAAACACAGAAAGAGAATGACTTCCTTGTATTATTTGCCATTTATTGTAGTGAAAGTGAAAGTTGCTCAGTAGTGTCTGACTCTTTGTGACCCCATGTTCTATACAGTCCATGGAATTCTCCAGGCCAGAATATTGGAGTGGGTAGCCTTTCCCTTCTCCAGGGGATCTTCCCAACCCAGGGATCAAACCCAGGTCTCCCAAATTCTTTACCAGCTGAGCCACCAGGAAAGCCCTTAATAAAGGCTAAAATGTTTTTAATGATATATATCATATAGTAAAAATTTCAGCCAGGTCTTGACAATATATTCAGCCTGTGTCACTATTTGTGCTATGGAGTTGTTGTGTAAGGGATCACTTCACTTTATTTCCCTCAGACTCCTTTTTAAAGCTTCAACTGCCTCTTTATTCTAGAGTCCTTTTTAAAGTTAGTGACTAAGTGTGTATTTACCTTATTAGTATTTTTCATAATTTTCTAGATTTGGGGTTTTGTTTATTTTTATATGAAAATTCGGCAATGAGGTGCACTATTTCACAGTTTCCAAATGGTCAAGGATATCTATAGTGCTGGACATTTCATTACGTATCATGTCAATCTATCCAGACTGTACCATGTCTCAGTACCTCTACCTTTATCACTCTGATCTAAGTCAGTATCATCTCTTGCTAGAATTATTGCAATAACTTCTAATAATTTCCCTGACTCTATACTTGAAGATCTGAAGAATGAAGCAGCCAGAGTGATCCATTTTCAGCTTACACTGAAAATGTAAGCCTGTTGTTCCCGGGTTCAAAATCCAGTTGCTTATCTCATTCTGTATAATAACCAAAGTCTTTATAAGAGGATATATATATATATATGTGGGTGTATATATAAGAGGGTGTGTGTGTGTTTGTATATATATATATATATATATATAAAACTTCAAGTAATGAGTTGGAAGCAAAATAAGCACGTGTTAAAATTCTGACAAAGTTTGCACAGCTCAGCTTTGATGGACTTATTTAAATAAACTTAGAAATGCTGTGCTACCAAATATTATGTTAAGCCAAGACTAGAGTTTTACATTCACTGTCATAATGACATACAAATTTATTGTAGAGTATTCATTCTGCTTTGAACTAGAAGTGGTAAATATTACTATCCATCTATTGTTTAATTTTCTTAGCATAGATTCTGTTGCTCAAAAAATTGACTGTAAACAGAAGTTGAAGAAAAGATGAAAGAGAAGAAAAAACTATTTTTTAAAAAATAAATACAATTATGTAAAACTTTAAGTTCTTTTAAGTTCCTTATGGAGATGGGGTGTGGTATGTGTTGCAGCATATACAGTGTTCCTTACTGTGGGTCACAGTTGAAAATGTGAAAGAAACTTCTGTAAGTGACCTACCCTCCATTTAGTTATTCTCCCTTCACTCACATTCCACAACTCAGCTCCCAGGATCCAGACAATCAGTCTTTCAAAACATGAAACTGATTGAGGAAGCAATTTATAATAATTACAAGAGGGCAATTTTAAAAGGGCAACCATAGGGAAGTTCAAAGGGAAAAGAGCAGCAAATTCTGGGAAGTGGGGAAAGGAGGAGGAATAATGGGATGGGGGGAAAAAGAGAGAGGAGAGGGAAAGGGGAAAAAGTTTTTCCTAGCCCAGAGACTGTAAGTGGCTGAAGAAAATTAAAGAGGAAGACATAGGAAGAAAAGAAGCATGAGAATGTAATGGGGTTTCAGCAGCATAATACTAATCACAGAGAGAATCCTCGTGTTTCTCAGCTGTTTGTATTCCAAGAGCAGTTCCTTTGGTTTCTCCTGAGAGATATGTGACCTCATACATGTTTGTTCTCAAAGATACTGTGTGTTTGCTCTTGAAGATTCTGCCATCTTTGCACAGCCCTGGAAGAGAGCCGAAGGAAGGGTAGAATGTGGGCAAGCTGCAGCATCCAATGGGAAGATTCAGTTCAGTCCTCACTTAGCACGTCTCCTATTAGGTTCTGAGAGGAATTCCTGACCACGAGGCATGCTTTGTTAAAAGGAGCCAGACAGATTCTCCCTGTTCTTAAGGCCTTAAAAAGTGTTCCATATTTTGTATTTCTAATAGTTACTTCACATAAAGGTTATTCCTTAGGATTTGAGGCTCAAGATTACTGTAATATTTGAATATAAATGCTTCATATTTAATTCCTTTTCTCTTTTCAAAAGTGAATTCCACTACCTCCTAAGTGAAAGACAAAGTGGACTTGCTATCAGTGTGCATAATAAAATAAAAGTAGGATAAAGAAAAGTGTTTCTCTGAGTTTGATCATAGCACTGAATATCAGTAATTAAGGGCATCACAATACAGGCATCACTAAAGTGGTCTTTCTATAACTCACTAACTGTCTGCATACTCTCCTCATTGCCACTTTCATTTCTTGATTCCTGAATGTATAAATGACTGGATTCAGGAAAGGAGTGAGAACTGCATAAAAGATGGCCAAAAACTTATCCAGGTGTGTGGAAGGAAATGGCCATGTATAGATAAAAATCAAAGGACCAAAGAACAGAGCTACTGCAGTGATGTGAGCTGAAAGTGTGGACAGAGCCTTAGATGAACTGCCTGAAGAGTGTTTCTGAACAGTGAGAATGATGACAATGTAGGAAATGATCAGAATGAAGATGGAGCCAATAGAGATGAATCCACTGTTGGCCATGACCATAAACTCTAGTTGGTAGGTGTCTATGCAGGCAAGTTTGATCAACCGAGGAAGGTCGCAATAAAAGCTGTCCAACACATTTGGGCCACAGAAGGGTAAGTTTACCACAAAAGGCAGCTGAACCATGGAGTGGATAAAGCCTATTATCCAGGCAGCCACTAAAAAGGAGATGCACATTCTAGAATTCATGATGGTCAGATAATGGAGAGGCTTACATATGGCAACATATCTGTCAAAGGCCATGGCTATGAGCAGCACCATCTCCACACCACCAACGATGTGGATAAAGAAGATTTGAGCGATGCAGCCTCTAAAGGAGATGACTTTATGCTTTCTGAAAAGGTCATAAATCATCTTGGGAGAAGTGACAGAAGAAACTCCCAGGTCAATGAAGGAGAGGTTGGCCAACAGAAAGTACATGGGGGAGTGTAAGTGAGGGTCACAAGTCACAGTGAGTATAATGAGGGAGTTTCCCATCATGCTTGCCACACAAAGTGTGGATGAGAACACAAAGAGGAGTAGCTGGATCTCCCAGGAGTTGGTGAGTCCCAGAAGCACAAACTCTGACACCACAGACTGATTTGCTCCATCCATTAGCTTTGTTAGTATTACTACCTGAAGGAGGACAACAGAAAAAAATGTAAATCATGATAATTATGTTAACTATAAATTAGAAGAAAAGGGATTACAGTTATAAAAGCCTATTTCTACATTAGCATTAGAACTGACCTAATATGCTCGTGACCTTAAAATGTCTTTACACAGGAAAATTGATGGCTATCATATGGGGCTCTTCTTAGCACCTTATTTTTTCTGCACTTAATATCCTCTGCTTCTTCCCAGGGTTGACGCCCTGTATTACTCATGAGATACAAGATGTTCAGCATTAGTATAAGGAATTCAACCTCAACCCTTTGAATTTGGGTTCAAAACCAATACGATCCAATTCTGTTACAATGAACTAATCATTACTGCCATCTATTTCAAGCCTACAAACTTTCACTTGGCCCCGCCCATGGGAACACATTCACCTTCAATATTATTTAAAGGTTTACCATAGCCACACAGTTTTGGCTTACTATTACTAGCATTTATTTTATTGTCCCTGTATCATAGTGAACTGATAACAATTCTAACTTACCAAGTAGACTCTAAGCTTCTTGAAGGCAGGGATTTTGGCTTATTCATATTTGTACTCCCTGAAAAGTGGTCCAGAGAGGTGCAAGTCCATGAATTGTCTATTACCAGTTTGTATCATACCAGGTAGAGAGTTTGTGAGTCAGTATTTAAAAATTTCTCTAGCAATTTGATATACAGTGATGCCAAGTTTTGTACTTTACAAAAGTAATAGTCCATGAAGAACTAGAAATAAAGGGAAAAATCTTATCCTTCAACACAGGTAATTTGAGAAACATTGTTTTAGGGTTCTTAGCATATGATCTGAAAATCTTAAAACTATGAAATGCACAATGTAGTGGAAACCATTTTGTACAAATCTCTATATAAAGACTTATCCTAGTATCATGTGATTATTAATTCTAGAGATACAACATAACTTAACGAAGGGAAAATGGGTTTTGGATTTAGATTTCAAGATTTATACTAAAGTTCATCCATGCTTTATGGTATATAGCATTATATGGTATATAGCATTATGGTATATAAAGATAGCTTTGTCTTGGACAAGTTGCTTAAATTCATTGAGCTTCAGTTTATTTACCTATGCAATTGCAATTAGTAGAATAATGCATCTAGACATAAGGTGATAGTAAGTATTCAATAAATATTATATCCACTTTATTTCACTTGCCCTCATAGCACTCAGTACATGAGACATAAAGAGTGAATAAGAAAATACTATTGACATATAGGGAGTAGAAGACTTTTATATCAGAAAATATGTTTCATAAATAATTAAGAAAAATATTAATATTTGCATTTTCTTAGAAATTACCTTGTATAAGTTTAATTGATTTGCTCTCAAAGCAACTGTATTCTAGCAGCACTTAACAGATATGTAATTTATTATTTGTTCAATTTCTCCTTCCCACCTAGGCTGCAAGTTCTACAAAGTTAAGAACTGCATCTGCCTTCCTCAATCCCATTCACTGAAAATTTACAATCACAAATAATTGTTTGCTAAAAGTCTGAATAACAAGTACAGTTGTCCCTTGAACAATATGAATTTGAACTTTGTGAGTCCATTTACATGTGGATTTTTCAATAAATATACAAACATATACCTGTAGAACATTGTGCAAAACTTATATTGAAGTGGATAGCCTGTCCTTATATAGACATAAAGTGATTAATATTTAATATAAAATTAATAATGTACTAATTTCCTTAATCTTTCATAACTTGGCTTTCTAAAATTACTATATAGTAATTGGAGACACTACCTATCAGTCTGTGATCACAAGTAAGTATGTTTTAAAAAATCTGACAATGTTCCCAATGCTAAGTTATAAATATTATTGTGATGATATATACCATAAAGGGCTTCCCTGAGAGGTCAGTTGGTAAGGAATCAGCCTGCAATGCAGGAGACCCTGGTTTGATTCCTGGGTCAGGAAGATTCACTGGAGAAGGTACAGGCTATGCACTCCAGTATTCTTGGGCTTCCCTGTGGCTCAGCTGGTAGAGAATCCATCTGCAATGCTAGACCTCGGTTCTATCCCTGAGTTAGGAAGAACCCCTGAAGAAGGACAAGGCTATCCACTCCAGTGTTCCAAGAGTATATATTCTGGCCTTGGAGTACAAAATAAAATAGGGCAAAGGCTAACAGAGTTTTGCCAAGAGAATGCACTGGTCATAGCAAACACTCTCCTCCAACAACACAAGAGAAGACTCTACACATGGACATCACCAGATGGTCAATACTGAAATCAGATTGATTATATTCTTTGCAGCCAAAGATGGAGAAGCTCTATATAGTCAACAAAATCAAGACCAGGAGCTGACTGTGGCTCAGATCATGAACTCCTTATTGCCAAATGCAGACTTAAATTGAAGAAAGTAGGAAAACCAATAGGCCATTCAGGTATGACCTAAATCAAATCCCTTATGATTATACAGTGAAAGTGACAAATAAAGGGACTAGATCTGATAGACAGAGTGCCTGAAGAATTATGTACAGAGGTTCATGACATTGTACAGGAGGCAGTGATCAAGGCCATACTCAAGAAAAAGAAATGCAAAAAGGCAAATGGTTGTCTGAGGAGGCCTTACAAATAGCTGAGAAAAGAAGAGAAGCTAAAGGCAAAGGAGAAAAGGAAAGATATACACATTTGAATGCAGAGTTCCAAAGAATAGGAAGGAGAGATAAGAAAGCCTTCTTCAGTGATCAACACAAAGAAATAGAGGAAAACAGTAGAATGGGAAAGACTAGATATCAGTTCAAGAAAATTAGAGGTACCAAGGGAACATTTCATTCAAAGCTGGGCACAATAAAAGATAGAAATGGTATGGACCTAACAGAAGCAGAAGATGTTAAGAAGAGATGGCAAGAATACACAGAAGAACTATACAAAAAAGATCTTTATGACTGAGATAACCATGATGGTGTGATCACTCACCTAGAGTCAGACATCCTGGAGTCTGAAGTCAAGTGGGCCTTAGGAAGCATCACTATGAACAAAGCCAGTGGAGATGATAGAATTCCAGCTGAGCTATTTCAAATCCATAAAGATGATGCTGTTAAAGTGCTGCACTCTATATACCAGCAAATTTGGAAAATTCAGCAGTGACCACAGGACTGGAAAAGGTGTTTTCATTCCAATCCCAAAGAAAGGTCATGTCAGAGAACGTTCAAACTATTGCATAATTGCACTCATCGCACATGCTAGCAAAGTAATGCTCACAATTCTCCAAGCCAGACTTCAACAGTACATGAACCGTGAACTTCCAGATGTTCAAGCTGGATTTAGAAAAGGTGGAGGAACCAGAGATCAAATGGCCAACATCCACTGGATCATCAAAAAAGCAAGAGAGTTCCTGAAAAACATCTACTTCTACTTCATTGGCTACATCAAAGCCTTTGACTGTGTGGATCACAGCAAACTCTCGAAAATTCTTCAAGAGATGGGAATACTAGACCACCTGATCTGCCTCCTGACAAATCTGTATGCAGGTCAAGAGGCAATAGTTAGAACTGGAAATGGAACAACAGACTGGTTCCAAATAGGGAAAGGAGTACGTCAAGGCTGTGTATTGTCACCCTGATTATTTAACATATGCAGAGTATGTCATGCGAAATGCTGGGCTGGATAAAGCAAAAGTTGGAATCCAGATTGCTGGGAGAAATATCAGTAACCTCAGATACACAGATGATGCCACCCTTATGGCAGAAAGTGAAGAAGAACTAAAGAGCCTCTTGATGAAAGTGAAAGAGGAGAGTGAAAAAGCTGGCTCAAAACTCAACATTCAAAAAACGATGATTATGGCATCTTGTCCCATCACTTCATGGCAAATAGATGGGGAAACAATGGAAACAGTGACAGACTTTATTTTTCTGGGGTCCAAAATCACTGGAGATAGTGCTTGAGGCCATGAAATTAAAAGACGCCTGCTCCTTGGAAGAAAAGCTATGACCAAGCTAAACAGCATATTAAAAAGCCAAGGCATTACTTTGCTGAAAAAGGTCTGTCTAGTCTAAGCTATGGTTTTTTCAGTAGTCATGTATGGATGTGTGAGCTGGCCCATAAAGAAAGCTGAGTGCTGAAGAATTGATGTTTTTGAACTCTGGTATTGGAGAAGACTCTTGAGAGGCCTTTGAACTGCAAGCAGGTCAAACCAGTCAATCCTAAAGGAAATCAGTCCTGAATATTCACTGGAAGGACTGATGCTAAAGCTGAAACTCCAATCCTTTGGCCACCTGATGTTGAAGAACTGACTTATTGGAAAAGATCCTGATGCTGGGGATTGAAGGCAGGAGGAGAAGGCAACGACAGAAGATGAGATGGTTGGATGGCATCACTGACTCAATGGACATGAGTTTGAGCAAGCTCTGGGAATTGGTGATGGACAGAGAAGCCTGGCGTGCTGCAGTCCCAAAGAGTTGGGTGTCCCAAAGAGTTGGACACGACTGAGTGGCTGAACTGACTGACTGATATACCATAAAATTTTATAGTGATTCATTCATTATTGTATCAGCAAGGCTACCGTGAAGCAACTGTATTGATTACTCTAGGTTACTTTGAGGCAATTATATTACTGCTTCTTCATTATCAGTATATAAATTGTTATGACTAAGTATCAGTCTCTCTTCACTTTATCTTTTCTTTTTTGATGTCTAGTCTTAATAATATGTGTAATATACACAATATTTTGTACCCTATAAGATATATAGATGTAGGTACAGACAGATGATTTATCTTATAAACAGATGATGTAAAGTTACAGTACTGTAAGATATTTTCTCTTCCTTATTACATTTGCACACTACTATACTAAATGGCAACCCACTCCAGTACTCTTGCTTGGAAAATCCCATGGACGGAGGAGCCTGGTAGGCTACAGTCCATGGGCTTGCAAAGAATTGGACATGACTGAGCAACTTCACTTTCACACTTAAAATAGATAACCAACAGGGACCTACTGTATAGCACAGTGAAGGCTGCTCAGTATGTTGTAACACACTAATTAAGAGAAGAATTTGAAAAAGAACGATACATGTATATGTATTATAAGTGAATCACTTTGTTGTACACCTGAAACTAACACAACATTGTTTATCAACTATGTGTTAATATAAAATAAAAAGTTAAAAATATTTTCTTTCTCTAACTGACTTGAGTGTAAGACTGTAGTATGAACATGTGTGTGTTCAGTTATATCTGACTTTGCAACCCCATGGATCCCAACCAAGGGATCTAACCCACATCTCCTGGATTGTGGGTATATTCTTTACCCACAGAGCCATGGGGGAATCTCAAAAAAGAAGAGGGGGAGATACCGAAAATATTTGTTCTGTGAAAAAGTGGCTAAAAGTTTCAGTGATGTGAAAAATAGGATGTAAACCAATAGCCTTCAACATAGGAGAATCAGACTGAAAATCTTATAGTAATAGGTAATAGCAGATTATGTACTTGTAACAAGTCAACTAAGATAGAATGGATATAATTGGATGTTTAAAAAACATTAAAATATCCCTGATTATATAACTGGTAAGATGAATCACAATAAACTGTGGAAAATTCTGAAAGAGATGGGAATACCAGACCACCTGACCTGCCTCTTGAGAAACCTGTATGCAGGTCAGGAAGCAACAGTTAGCACTGGACATGGAACAACAGATTGGTTCCAAATAGGAAAAGGAGTATGTCAAGACTGTATATTGTCACCCTGCTTATTTAACTTATGTGCAGAGTACATCATGAGAAATGCTGGGCTGGAAGAAGCACAAGCTGGAATCAAGATTGCTGGGAGAAATATCAATAACCTCAGACATGCAGATGACACCACCCTTATGGCAGAAAATGAAGAAGAACTAAAGAGCCTCTTGATGAAATTGAAAGAGGAGAGTGAAAAAGTTGGCTTAAAACTCAACATTCAGAAAACTAAGATCATGGCATCCGGTCCCATCACTTCATGGCAAATAGATGGGGAGACAGTGGAAACAGTGTCAGACTTTATTTTTCTGGGCTCCAAAATCACTGCAGATGGTGATTGCAGCAATGAAATGAAAAGACGCTTACTCCTTGGAAGGAAAGTTATGACCAACCTAGATAGCATATTAAAAAGCAGAGGCATTACTTTGCCAACAAAGGTCCATCTAGTCAAGGCTATGGTTTTTCCAGTGGTCATGTATGGATGTGAGAGCTGGACAGTAAAGAAAGCTGAGCAGAGAAGAATTGATGCTTTTGAACTGTGGTGTTGAAGACTCCTGAGAGTCCCTTGGACTGCAAGGATATCTAACTAGTCCTTCCTAAAGGAGATCAGTCCTGAGTGTTCATTGGAAGGACTGATGTTGAAGCTGAAACTCCAATACTTTGGCCACCTGATGTGAAGAGCTGACTCATTGGAAAAGCCCCTGATGCTGGGAAAGATTGAGAGCAGGATGAGATGATTGGATGGCATCACTGACTCAATGGACCTGGGTTTGGGTGGACTCCGGGAGTTTGTGATGGACAGGGAGGCCTGGTGTGCTGCAGTTCATGGGGTTGCAAAGAGTTGGACATGACTGAGTGACAGAACTGAATATGAACTGAAGATGTGCTAAAAGACTGAGAAGAGTTCTCAAGAGACAAAATCATTAGAGACTAGATTATAAAAGTGAAGGGATAAGGAAAAGACACTATGTTAGAATGAGTACTAAAAAGAAAGAAGGATTAAAGAAAGTATATATATAATGACAAGAAGAGAAATGAAAGGCCCACTTTATGAGAGAGTTTAAGAAATATGACTTTCATGACTTTCTGGATCCACTCTTCAGAAATTTTATAATCATAAACAACATTTAATACTGTATTTCAGGTATCTTTTAGGCACTCAGTCTCTTGGAAGACATTCTTCATAAGGCTTATCAATTATACACATCAAGTTGTAAGGTTTATTTGCCCTTTGGGTCTCATTACCTTCAACTACTTAAGAACTGGAATTTGAGGAAAATGAGTTTACAGGGGAAAGAACTATAACCATGAAGCCTGATAGGATAACGCTAATAGTTGTCTACTTACTGTGAAATAAGTACTGGAAAAAAAAAGTTTAGAAGAAGTCAAAATTAAAATTTCCCTAGATGTACTAAAAGGAAGAAAAATATACATCAAATATCATAATACAGAAACTCACAGTTTTATTTCGTGACGCCGCGGACCATAGCCCGCCAGGTTCCTCTGTCCGTGAATTCTCACAGGTGAGGATACTGGAGTGGGTTGCCACTTCCTTCTTCAGGGATTCGTCCTGACCCAAAGATCAAACCTGTGTCTCCTGCATTGCAGGTGGATTCTTCACCATTGCGCCACCAGAGAAGTGCCATGATGTCTAGTCACCTAGGAGTTATTTAATATCTACAAACCACCTCCTGATTGATGATGTTCTAAAACTGGTTCTCTTACAGATTGGTTTTTTCTCAAAAGGGAAAGTTGTTAGATTGTTTTTCTCAAACACATTAATTGTAACTTTTTGTTAAAGTAATTAAATATTCAGATATAAAAGAAAAGGCCCAATCCTTTGCCTTTTATTGTGATTAATTCCCTTTCTTGACCCATATGGAATCAATTAGTCTTCCAGAAGTAGATTCCAAGACATGTAATCTTTATAGATAAGGGAAATATTGGCAGCTATGGTTCCAAATTATAGAATTATTAAGCTGAAAGGAGACTATGACATCTTTTGGTTTTGAAAATCTAGACTATCATTGTTGCAAATTTCCTTCTCAACCTAAAAATATTGAGAGGGTATAACTTCAATGACACCCCACTCCAGTATTCTTGCCTGGAAACTCCCGTGGACGGAGGAGCCTGGTAGGCTGCAGTGCATGGGGTCACTAAGAGTCGGACATGACTGAGCGACTTCACTTTCACTTTTCACTTTCATGCATTGGAGAAGGAAATGGCAACCCCTTCCAGTGTTCTTGCCAGGAGAATCCCAGGGATGGGGGAGCCTGGTGGGCTGCCATCTATGGAATTGCACAGAGTCGGACATGACTGAAGCGACTTAGCAGCAGCAGCAACTTCTCTCAGCTGAAATGCCCTGTATTTTGTTTAAAAATTGTCATAAATTTGTCTCCACACCTAAGTAAATATCTGCCTCTCCTAAATTAAGACCAGTTCTTTTACTTGTTATGACTGTGTGCAATAAAATAATTTTTAATGTCTCTTTCAATTAACTTTTTATGTACATTAAGTCAGCAAACTAAGCTTTCAGCATTCAAGACTCAAAAACTCAATCCCTTTTACATTTTCTCTTCGAATCTCTTTTTCGTGTACTTCCCACGTCCAAAAAAATTCACATATGTCAACTCTCTCTAAACCTTCTGCATTCTACTTACAGTTGAGAGACAAAATTAAAAAAGCAAAATTCTAAAATTATAAAGCTCTTGAGAGTAGTAGAGCCAACCGATATTCAAGTTTTCTTTTTATTTGTATACTTCCATATCGTATTATAAGATGACATTCACATTGGAAATAATATACTCAGTTTCACATTTTTGGATATCTCTTCTATTCAGGTAGTTCCTATTCAGATGCTTTTTCATCTTGAAAATTTTAGAAATACCTAATTAATTTTTTCCCTTTTTAAGAGCATTGGTTTATAATTCATCTCTTTTGAAAAACTAATGGAGATTACAAGAACCCTTGTTTTCTTAGTTTCTTATGTCAGCAATTTTTCTTACCTGTTTATCAAACTACAGAGGATGAGAATCATTCAGATAATCATCCTGGCAACAGAGTGCTAAACCCCAAGCATTAAAAATCATTTGACTTTTCCTAATATCTTTCGTGTTACCCTAATGCAAAAGCTGTGTGACTCTAGTAAAAGGTCAAAGTCAGCTCACTTTCTTCAACATATCAATACCCCTTTTACACTTATACTCCGCTGCTTGTCAATTTGTTACCTCAGATACTACTAAGGAATACTATAATATTCCTTATTGTTAAGTTTACCCTTATTATTCTCTTTTACCTTTACGAAGAAAAGAATATCTTCATAGAGTCTTAGATTTTCTGCGTTCTCTAATATAAAGTGCCATAAAATATTGCCATTGTAGAAATAAAGCTAATTAATAGTTCCAGAGGACAGTGATCAAGTGATACTGTCTAGACCAGAGTTTAGAAGGAGTTCATGGGTCTAGGGACTTTACCCCTAGGGACTTAACCCCTAAGGACTTATTTGGTTTGACCAGAACAGAGATCCTAAAAAACTCATAATCAGACACTAGAGACAGAGAGGAAACAACATATGTTTATTAACATTGAAAAATGGAACACAAGACCTGTAATCAAGATTTTGTTAATTTGACTTATAACTTTCAAATATTTCTTTCTTCTTTAAAAAAATCTTTTGATTGCAGTGCACAATGTGTGGGATCCTAGTTTCCAGACCAGGGATCAAACCCCTGCCTCTGCATTGGGAGCTTGGTGTTTCACCACTGGACCACTGTGGAAGTCCCTCAAATATTCACTATATGGCTTACGTACTTTTGTTTTCACTCTTGCCCATGTCCCCACAATTGTCATAGGCAATAACTTTCATTTACAGATTCAGTGATATGAGGAGCCCAAAGTTGTCAGAGGCCAGTCTTAGCTGTATTCCCTTTGGAATATTCTTCCCAGGAGGCATTAGGACCTCTGAGCTTACTAATCCAAAGTTCACAAGAATGGGGAGTATACATTTCCATAGTAAATGATTTGATCCTATTGCTAAAGTGACTTTTCCCCCCTTAGGTTCACATATGCTGGCTATAGGACAGAGGGCCATGGTTGGGAAAGAAAAATCAGTACCCTGAATAAATTTATATCACTATGAAGACAGGTCTGTAATCCTGGAAAATCTGGACGGTGAGTCTACTGAGAGTATGGTGAGGTATGGCGCCATAAAAGGTTCTGAGGCTTTATATTTCAGAGAGGGCACAGAGAATGTCCATGTAAGAGACTATTAGAGATTGCTCACTATACAGGAACAAGATGATTTGCCTCTGTGATGTAAAACTTGCCTCCACATTCCCTCCCTAGACGTCATGTCAAGGAATTTACACTTCTGGTCTTTCTTAGGTCTTAAGGAAACAAACCAACCATTTGCCTTGTTTATGCATTAGTAAGATCTATAGTAAGTAAGATTAGTAAGTATCATAAGCCATCTTTTCTTCCAAGGAAAGTATACAATTACAGATATTCCCTGTCTGAGGGAAGGGAAAGATGGGTTGTATAGGAAGACCCTGAGCTCATCTCCTTCCACAGGCATATTGAATATACACCTACATAAAGAGCAACTGCTTCTGAAGAAGATCTGAGGATTGATTGACCATCTACTGCACAGAGTTAGCCTACATAAAAATGGAATCCATGATGGGGGTAAAAAAGGAGAGTGAAAAAGCTGGCTTAAAACTCAACATTCAAAAAACTAAGACCATGGCATCCAGTCCCATCATATCATGGCAAACAGAAGCGGAAAAAGTGGAAACAGTGGCAGATTTTATTTTCCTGGGCTCCAAGATCACTGCGGACAGTGACTGCAGCCATGAAATTAAAAGACGCTTACTCCTTGGAAGGAAAGCTATGACAAAACTTAGTGTATTAAAAAGCAAAGTTACCACTTTGCCAACAAAGGTCTGTATACTCAAAGCTATGGTTTTTCCAGTAGTCATGTATGGATGTGAGAGTTGGACCATAAAGAAGACAGAGCACCAAAGAATGGATGCTTTCAAATTGTGGAGCTGGAGAAGACTCTTGAGAGTCCCTTAGATTGGAAGGAGATCAAACCAATAATCTTAAAGGAAATCCTAAATGAAAAATCATTGTAACTCCAACACTTTGGCCACCTGAGGTGAAGGGCCGACATACTGGAAAAGACACGGATGCTGGGAAAGACTGAAAGCAGAGGAGAACGGCGCAGCAGAGGATGAAATGGTTAGGTAGCATCATTGCCTCAAAGGACATGAATTTGAGCAAAACTCCAGGAAATAGTGAAAAACAGGGAAGCCTGGAGTGTTGCAGTCCACGGGGTTGCCAAGAGTCAGACACGACTTAGAGGCTGAACAACAACCCTTCATGGGAACCCCACCCCACCAGTCATAGAGACCTCCAATAGGGAGGGATACGGCTGGTGTGCTCGCCTGAGACATGCTGAACAAATAGTTGTTTCAAGTACACCTAGACTATATGAGATGACAACCTATTTAGTAACGGTAGGTCATCTGTCAAACAAACAGGAAACTGCCGGAGCTCTCTCAGAGGTCAGAGGTGCTAAGGAGCTCCATTTTTGATGCCCTTCCCACTATGGAGAATCTTCATGGTCTGTACTTCCTCAGTGCCCAGCCATCCCTCTAAGATTGTCTTAGGTGCTGCACTCCCCAGGCACTGCCTCCAGTCTGGATGCTCATGTTCTGCCCAGCTTGCCAAAGCCGCAAAGCACAAGTAGTCTACTGAAGAGGATGCTTCCCCACAGGGACAATTTTTCAAGACCAGGAGAGGTCGCTGTTTCACCTAATTCATAGAAACAAGAACCTGGTCAAACCAAATGAAAACACAGATAAATATATTCTAAAAAAAGAACAAAATGAAACACCAGACAAACCCTAATGAAATGGAGATAAGTAATTTACCTTATAAAGAGTTCAGAAAAATGACTATAAGGATGTTCATAATACCTGGGAAAAGAAAGGAGGAACTCAGTGAGAACTTAAAATCTTAGATAAAGTAAGAAAGAACCAAGCACAAATGAAGAATTCAATAACTGAAATAAAACATAACTAGATGGAATCAACAGAAGACTGGATGATATGGAAGAGAAGCAATCTGTAAGCTGTGCTAGTGGAAATCTCCCAGTCAGAACAGAGAAAAAGAAGAAAGAATTTTTTGGAATGGAAAAGATTTTAGTAAAATTATGATGTCACAATTTAAAAGCTCTATGGAGTTGGAATCCTGAAAAGTACAATTTCTATGCTTCAGAAAGTGATAGCTAAAGCTAAAAAGAAAACAACAAATTGGGGGAAACATTTGAATACAAATATTCAAAGACATTTGAATACAAATACAAATATTTGTATTATACAAATAGAAAAATTCAAATATAATATTTGAATACAAATAATGCAAATATTATAATAAAGGAATTAATATCATTAGCATATATGTGGAATTGATAAATCAATATGCAAAAGCTAGTATTCCACTGATGAGGACAGGGTGGAAGAACATCTCAACAAAAGATATTAACTTCTATTTCAATAAGAAAAAAGATGTGACAACTTTTTGTCAGTCTCGAATCACTTTTCTCCTTCCATTGATGACAGTACCCCACCTCCCCCATTTGAGAAATATTCCTCCTTAAATTCATATAGTTCTCTGGAGGTTGTCAACCACACACTTTGGCTCTTGCTACTAAGGTGGGCATCAAGACGTAGTCCATGAAAGATGTGACATAGAGCTAAAACAATGCTAACTAAAATTCTTTCATTGTGTTTTAATATAGATGTTAGGAAAGAAAACCTCTCCCTTTCCTACAGGGTTGCTCTGCTGAAATGACTTAAAATTTGTTATTTGCAGCCTCTTTTCTCTCCCTACACGATGCATAAAAAAGTCCATGTGCAACAAAAGAAAATAAGACCAGTGTACAGAGGAAAAAATAGTCAATAGAGAAGGAGGAAAGAAACAGAGCAAGGAGCAAGAGAAATGGAGTGAATGAGAGAGAAAAATCCAAAAGTGTGCAAGCAAATGACTTCCTGGAGCCTGTGAGGCTGGATCCACTATTAGACATCCCAGTAACCTGAGTCAATAAGTTCCTTTAAAAAATATCAAAAGAGTTTTTGCATTGTGGTAAAAAAATATATATATAAACATACATTTCACCAGTTCTTAGTACAGCTCAGTAATGTTAAGTATATTCAAGTTGTTGTACAATAGATCTATAGATCTTTTCCTCTTGAACAACTGAAACTTTTCAATTCTTTGTTTTAGTCACTTTAAGCTTTCTTTGGATTCCTGACACATGTAATTCAAAGAGTTCAGATTAATAACATGAAAAACTACAAGTATAAAAAAAAGAAATTTAAGATAATTTTCTTTAAAAGGAGCTTCCCAGGTGCCTCAGTGGTAAAAGAATCTGCCTGCCAATGCAGGAGATGCAGGAAATGCGGGTTTGATCCTTGGGTTGGGAAGATCCCTGGAGGAGAAAATGGCAACCTGCTCCAGTATTCTTACCTGGGAAATCCCGTGGGCAAAGGAGACTGGTGGGCTACAGTCCAGGGGGGTCACAAAAGAGTAGGACACAACTTAGCGACTAAAATACAAATTAAACGGAGATACAGGTATTAGTTTCCCATGGGTCCAAAAATGGACTCAACAATGAATAAATGATATAAAGGCAATGGAAATAAAGAGAAAAGGCAAAGAAGTTATCAAGTAAGATAAGATATAAAGTAAATAACGACTGCTTGTAAGACCAAAGGAATATTGATAGACTATATAAGAATCTATAAAAATCAGAGTTATTTGTAGTACATCCTTGAGAATAAGCCTTAGTTCCTCTTTGTTGAAATTGGTATGAATTCTAAACCTGTTGATACAAATCCTTCATTCCTTTATAAGAGAATATAGTCATATACAAAGCATTTTCCAAACTAAAATTTAGCTTGCAATTCATTCAAATGCAACAGGAATAGTCATGCCAAGAGAAGGAATAGGAAGAACCTGGCTAGTTACATGTGGAAATAAGAATGTATGTAAGAGAATAGGGATTAGATGACCTGGAAAATAGTATGAAAAAGAGTCAAAAGGTAAGCCTTGTGATGCTCAGTCAAAACTGTCCGGATAAAAGTCTTGACCTAAGGATCTTATTTTTCCACTGTGATGGTAGGCATATCCTAGTGTGGAAATATAGTCATTAAATAGCAAAATCTGATATGATTAAATATTTGTATAACTTTTCTTGCTCTGAGTCCCTGCTCATTAATGTTTATATCACTGTTTAACTTCCCAGAAATTTTCCTACAGTTGAAGAATGAGTTACATTTATGTGGAAGTTCAGGCCACTTAACTGATTTTTCTATGACAAATTAATAAATAGGCATATTGATGTGTATATTTCCATGTAGTATTGCTTTACTAAGTGTCAATTGGCAGTCCTTTATATAACCCACTCTGACACCAAAGAGACAATTTTGAAGTCTCAGTTCAGTTCATTTGCTCAGTAGGGTCCGATTCTTTGCGACTCCATGAGCTGCAGCACGCCAGGCTTCCCTGTCCATCACCAACCTCCTGAAGCTTGCTCAAACTCATGTCCATTGAGTCTGTGATGCCATTCAAGCATCTTGTCCTCTGCCTAGAGGTCTAGACCATAATAAATCCATCAGATTATATCTCCTGAGAGACAAGTAATTGGCCTCCTCCAGAAGATATCTTTTACCACACCATATACTTCCTCCAACCATAGGCAGTGACATGGTTTCTCAGTTAACATTTTTTAAAGAATCATATTATTTTAACCTGGGTCATCTAAACATGAATATGGTACTTGGAAACTCCCAATATTAATAATAGAAGTATAATATCACTCCAACTCAGTGAAGAGACTTTATAATACTTTGGGCATTTAAGAAATCCTTCTGTAAATAATAAATTGACTGCATACTTTCCTCATTGCCAGTTTCATTTCTTTGTTCCTCAATGTATAGATGACTGAATTTAAAAAAGGGGTGAGAACTGCATCAAAAACAACAAGGAATTTATCTAGGTGTGATGTGGAGTGAGGCCAGATGTAAACAAAGATGCAAGGGCCAAAAAACAAAATCACCACCATAACATGAGTTGACAAAGTGGAGAGGGCCTTAGATGAGCTACCTGAAGAATGTTTCCGAACAGTGATGAGGATAAAAATGTAGGAGACAATCAATATGAAGAATGATCCTAGGGATATAAATCCACTGTTGGCTGTGACCATGGACTCTAGCCTGAAGGTGTCTGTGCAGGCAAGTTTGATGAACCGAGGAAAGTCACAGTAAAAGCTATCTATTATATTAGGGCCACAGATTGGCAATTTTACAACAAAACCCAGTTGAACCACAGAGTGAAGAAAGCCAATTATCCATGCAGTGACAAGAAGCAGAAGACACACTTTTCTGCTCATAATAGTGAAATAGTGGAGAGGCTTACATATGGCAACATATCTGTCAAAGGCCATGGCTATAAGAAGCACCATCTCCACACCACCAATGATATGGATGAAGAAGATTTGAGCAATGCAGCCTCCAAAGGAGATGACTTTACGTTTTCTAAAAATGTCGTAAATCATCTTGGGAGAAATTACAGAAGAAACTCCCAGGTCAGTGATGGAGAGGTTGGCCAACAGAAAGTACATGGGGGAGTGTAAGTGAGGGTTCATCATCACAGTGAGAACAATGAGGGAGTTTCCTAGCATGCTGGCCATGTAAAAGACAGAAGAGAATATGAAGAGGAGAAGTTGAATCTCCCAGGAATTGGTGAGTCCCAGGAACACAAACTCTGACACCATGGAGTGATTCATTCCATGAATGGATTTATCAGTTAGAATGTTGAAGAGGAAACTAAAGAAAAAGAAAAAAAAAAACAAAAATATTAATACTTTTTTATATTATTAATATAATGATCACTTATTCAAGGATATTCACATTCCGAAGACTATAAATCCCCTCAACTCCTTCTCAGGACCATTTAATTACTAAATAGCATTTTCCCTGTGGTCATCTAAAGCAGTTGAGTCACTTCCATGTGCAATGTCCCTTTCACCACAGCCTCCAGGACTGCTCATCTGTAAATAAGAGCAAAGAACAAACATGCTAACATAGTAGATGTCCATGGTCAGAGTTGGAGGGGGAGGGATGGTGGTATAGTGCACCACAAAGAGAAAAAGAAGAGGTAGAGATGGCATTTGCCAGAACACACATATTCCATTCTTAAATTGTTCATACAGCAATCCTTCCGCCATTCAAGTTGTGTCATTTCTTAACCTCGCCTCATCTCTGGCACATAACATGTGTCTTGAATCATTTTGTGTCACTGCCTACAACTACATTTGCAATTTACGCAAAGCACACAAATCACCTCAGATATGCAGATGACACCACCCTTATGTCAGAAAGCGAAGAGGAACTAAAGAGTCTCTTGATGAAGGTGAAAGAGGAGGGTGAAAAAACTGGCTTAAAACTCAACATTCAAAAAAATGAAGATTGTGGCATCTGGTCCCATCACTTCATTGCAAATAGATGGGGAAACAATGGAAACAGTGGCAGACTGTCTTGGGCTCCAAAATCACTGCAGATGGTAACTGCAGCCATGAAATCAAAAGACACTTGCTCCTTGGAAGGAAAGTTATGACCAACCTAGACAGCATATTAAAAAGCAGAGACATTACTTTGCTGACAAAGATCTGTCTAGTCAAAGCTGTGGTTTTTCCAGTAGTCATGTATGGATGTGAGTGTTGGACTATAAAGAAAGCTGAGTGCCGAACAATTGATGCTTTTGAACTGTGGTGTTGGAGGAGACTCTTGAGAGTCCTTTGGACTGCAAGGAGATCCAAGAAGTCCATCCTAAAGGAAATCAGTCCTGAATATTCATTGGAAGGACTGATGTTGAAGCTGAAACACCAATCCTTTGGCCACCTGATGCAAAGAACTGATATTTAGAAAAGACTCTGATGCTGGGAAAGATAGAAGGCGGGAGGACAAGGCAACAACAGAGGATGAGATGGTTGGATGGCGTCATCTACTTAATGGACTTGAGTTTGAGCAAGCTCTGGGAGCTGGTGATGGACAGGGAAGCCTGGTGTGCTGCAGTCCTTGTGGTCGCAAAGACTCGAACATGACTGAGTGACTGAACTGAATTGAAGATCATGGCATCTGGTCGCATCAGTTCAGTTCAGTCACTCAGTCATGTCCAACTCTTTGTGACCCCATGAATCCCAGCACACCAGGACTCCCTGTCTATCACCAACTCCAGGAATTACCCAAACTCATATCCACTGAGTTGGTGATGCTATCCAACCATCTCATCCTCTGTCGTCCTCTTCTCCTCCTGCCCTCAATCTTCCCCAGCATCAGGGTCTTTTCCATGATTCACCTCTTTGCATCAGGTGGCCAAAGTATTAGAGTTTCAGCTTCAACATCAGTCCTTCCAATGAACAACCAGGACTGATCTCCTTTAGGATGGACTTCTTGGATCTCCTTGCAGTCCAAGGGACTCTCAAGAGTCTTCTCCAACACCACAGTTCAAAAGCATCAATTCTTCTGTGCTCAGCTTTCTTTATTGTCCAACTCTCACATCCATACATGACCACTGGAAAAACCATAGCCTTGACTAGATGGACCTTTGTTGACAAAGTAATGTCTCTGCTTTTTAATATGCTATCTAGGTTGGTCATAACTTTCCTTCCAAGGAGCAAGTGTCTTTAAATTTCATTGCTGCAATCACCATCTGCAGTGATTTTGGAGCCCAAAAAAATAAAGTCTGACACTGTTTCCACTGTTTTCTCATCTATTTGCTGTAAAGTGATGGGACCGGATGACATGATCTTAGTTTTCTGAATGTTGAGCTTTAAGTCAACTTTTTCACTCTCCTCTTTCAATTTCATCAAGAGGCTCTTTAATTCTTCTTCACTTTCTGCCATCAGGGTGGTGTCATCTGCATATCTGAGGTTATTGAGATTTCTCCTGGCAATCTTGATTCCAGCTTGTGCTTCCTCCAGCCCAGCGTTTCTCATGATGTACTCTGCATATAAGTTAAATAAGCAGGGGGACAATATACAGCCTTGACGTACTCCTTTTCCTATTTGGAACCAGTCTGTTTTTCCATGTCCAGTTCTAACTGTTGCTTCCTGACCTGCATACAGGTTTCTCAAGAGGCAGGCCAGGTGGTCTGGTATTCCCATCTCTTTCAGAATTTTCCACAGTTTATTGTGATCCACACAGTCAAAGGCTTTGACATAGTCAATAAAGCAGAAATAGTTGTTTTTCTGAAACTCTCTTGATATTTTGGTGGTCCAGCGGATGTTGGCAATTTGATCTCTGGTTCCTTTGCCTTCTCTAAAACCACCTTGAACATCTGGAAGTTCACGGTTCACGTATTGCTGAAGCCTTGCTTGGAAAATTTTGAGCATTACTTTACTAGCATGTGTGATGAGTGCAATTGCGTGGTAGTTTGAGCATTCTTTGGCACTGTTTGGCAACAGACTTCCCTGGTGGCTCACGCAGTAAATCGTCTACTTACAACGCAGGGGGACCTGGTTCAATCCCTGGGTCAGGAAGATCCCCCGGGTTGGGAAGCTCCCCTGGAGAAGGAAGTTGCAACCCACTCCAGTGCTCTTGCTTGTAAAATCCCATGGGCAGAGGAGCCTAGTAGGCTACAGTTCATGGGGCCCCAAAGAGTCGGACATGACTGAGCGACTTCTCTTTCTTTCTTTCTGGTCCCATCACTTCATGGCAAGTAGATGGGGAAATAACAGAAACAGTTACAGACTATTTTCTTGGGCTCCAAAATCACTGCAGATGGTGACTGCAGCCATGAAATTAAAAGATGTTGCTCCTTGGAAGAAAAGCTATGACAAACCTAGACAGCATATAAAAGGCAGAGAGATTACTTTGTCAACACAGGTCGATTTAGTCAAAGCTATGGTTTTTCCAGTAGTCATGTATGGATGTGAGAGTTGGACTATAGAGAAAGCTAAGCACCAAAGTATTGATGCTTTTGAATTGTGGTGTTGGAGAAAACTCCCTTGGACTGCAAGGAGATCCAACAAGTCCATCCTAAAGGAAATCAGTCCTGAATATTCATTGGAAGGACTGATGCTGAAGCTGAAACTCCAATATTTTGGCCACCTGATATGAAAAGCTGACTCATTATAAAAGCCCCAATGCTGGGAAAGATTGAAGGCAGGAGGAGAAGGGGACGACAGAGGATGAGATGATTGGATGGCATCACTGACTCAATGGACATGAGTTTGACCAAGTTCCGGGAGATGGTGATGGACAGGGAGGCCTGGCGTGCTGCAGTCCATGGGGTGGCAAGGAGTTGGAGATGACTGAGGGACTGAACAAAAACTAGAACTAAATAATCACTAATGAGGCTTGTGGGGTGATAATTTTATGACCAATTTCCCTCCTCATGCACAATGAGGTATGCATCTGTGTGAATTTATAAACAGCCATATTAAATGGCAAAGTTTTGGAATCCCTTTTTTTTTTTGCTGGATTTTTTTTTCCCCTTCAGTTTCAAGTTAACCATTTGAAAATGAGAAAAGGGGTCCAGTGAGAAACAAGCAACTAATTATTGACAGATAATCTAGATTCTCTATTTCAAATATGGCTTCAGAGTTTACCCACTGGAAAAGCAATAAAGTCAGAAGACATAAGCCAAACCCGAGATCTACTCAGTGCAAAACAGTAGCTACTATTTACATGTTGTTATTAAATGAAATTAAACATGTATTTTCTCAGATGCACTGGTCACATTTCCAGTGCTCAGTCGCTATTGGTTATGTAATGGACAGTGCAATAGAACATTTCCGACAAGTACTCATCTTTTAAGGGCTTCTCAGGTGGCTCAGCGGTAAAGAACCTGCCTGCCAATGCAGGAGACACAGGTTCCATCCCTGGCTCAGGAAGATCCCTTGGAGTAGGAAATGGCAACCCACTCCAGTATTCCTGCCTGGAAAATCCCAAGGACAGAGGAGCCAGGTGGGCTATAGTTCATGGAGTTGCAAAAAGTTGGACATGACTTAGCAACTAAGCAACAAACATCCTTTAAAGGTAAATCAAAATCCCATTTCCTCCAAGAACATTTCCCTAGCTACTCTATATTAATATCTTCCTTCTCTTATTCCTGGAAGTCAGTAAAGTTAAATTTTAATTGAAATAAAATAATTCCCTATATAAAAATAAATATATGACATCATGGAAGAAGCTTCAGGCGCTTGTTGTTGACCAGGAAGGACACACAAGAGTCCACCGGACATTCAGAAACAGCTTTACAAAGAAGAGAGGATTTGAAGTGAGTTTTGAAACATCAGTAGGAGTTTAATAAGCTGAGAGGAAGGGGCAGCATATTCTGAAAAAATATAATAAGTATCCCTTATTTAGAGCAAATCCTTGGCTATTTATCATAGTTCTTCAGTGATTTTAATTTTTAATCTATAGATTCTCTCTCCAAATATATTGTAAGTCTGAAGAGGATAAAGACCATTTCTTCTGGCTCTCATGTTTTTAAAAAGAACAAATGTAATAGCAGCAGAGATTTCTTGATTGTTAAGGCAGTAACATTCCTCTGAAGTAAGGCCATTTTTTTCAGTTCTGTAATTTTCCACAGTTACTGCTTTAATAGTTTAACATATTTTCCTCCTAAGTCCAGTTGGCATAAAAGAATTTGAAATTAAAACTAACCATTAAAATTTCCCCAACAACTCTGAAGAGAATGCCTGATATTCTTGCCTTAAATTCTCAGTTGTCCAGTAAGGAAGCATCAGCTCAAGGCTTCTAGAAGTCCATGGTTTAACTTCTGAAATTTTAGAAGACAACAAGAAGAATGTAAAAAAGAAAGATAGAGGAGGGAACAAGGGAGCTAGGTAGAGATCAAAAGAGAAGCAATAGCAACCAAAATTGAAGAGAGCTAGTTTCTATCTTCCAAATTTCATAATACAATTAACAGTCATCTTCCATGCTATTCTGAAATTCAGAGAAGAAAATATAGATGTTTTAAAACCATATTTTAAAAGTTTCTAAAATAGTTAATGATGATATTTTAGAACTGAAAAAGCATACATTATCTGTATGGCGTATACATACTAAGTACTGTCACATGTTAGATGCTTATGATTACCTTTTGGGCAAATCTTTCCATAATAAAATTATTTTCATTTATAGGTGAGGAATCTCAAGTCCAGAAAAGTTAGAATTTATCCCTGAATATAGAGTTATTTAGTTTGGAACCAAAAATCAAGTCTTCTGATTCCAAACCCATTGCTATTTGAGTACATCAGACCAATATGGATTTTTATTCATGATCTAAAACAACTATTCTTATTACAAATTTTAAGCATGAACTTTAAAAAAAATGTGCACCTGAAACTTATACAATGTTGTATGTCACTTTTATTTCTATAAAGTTGGAAAATAAAGAATCCCATTTTACTCAGAAAATCCCATTTACATGTAAATACTTAACACATACATAAATTAACTCACCTAAGATTTCAAATCTACTAGTAGGACAGCCTAGACTTAAATCCACACATTATTGCTATAACTTAGAGGGAAGGGAGAAAGGTGGTCTGCTGGTTAGAATAGGAAAGAAACAAAGTAAACCAAGGTTTTGGTGTCAACAAATGATTCACCAAAGTCAGGAGGCAATTTGTTCATAAAGAGCTGTAATAACTGACAGACCAGAAAGATTCTAACTAGAAGCAAAATTTGGAAGGTATCTAAAATTTGAAGTCATGATAAAAATGCTTGTTTAAAGGATAGCATATAAAGAGATAAAAGAAAGTTAATGGAGAAACCATACATAGCCCCCAAAGAACAAATACCCTGAATCTGTCACCAGCCTTATTTTATTACTGTTACATCTGCCTTTAAAACACCATTTCTGTGCCCAGCAACAAAAATCAAAGGAGAATGAAATGTCAGAGAGTTAAACAAGGGCTGTCACTTTCACATGCTACAAAGAAATCGAAAAGGAACACTAAGAAAATAGTATGACATAGGGCTAAGATATCTTTGGTGACATAAAGGAGAGCAGATGAAATCAAACAGTAAAGTGAGAATCAAGATTGTAGGGAAGTAACAAATGGTGACAAAGTAGAGAATGCAAAATCAGAAATGATGAATAATTTAAAAAGAGAAAAGGATTTTCAGGGGAAATGTGGAAAATCAGACAATATGCTATGTGTACAAAATTTGCAGAAGGCAGAAATTGATAAACAGTTAAAAGATAAATAAAATTTCCAAGCAACTGTGAAAATCTTGTTGAAGATGAGAGTCATGAACTTGTAGAAAAGCTAGATGGAATATTTTTGTGACACCACTCAGAAAAACTCAGGAATTATTTAATGCTTGGAATTTTTGAGTAGCACATCTGTTTTGCATACAATGCAGAAAGGAGGATCACATGAGACAGAGATCTTTGAAGGTTGGAGGTCACACCGAAATTGTTTAACCAAATTACACTCTGGGAAACACAGCAAGCGAAACCAAAAAATGACATGATATGTAGAGAAAATAGAAAACAGGACCAGAAATCTTAAAAACAGGGACAGCAATTGTAAGCTTATGATAACTACTCTTTCTCCTCTATCTTGATTCTCAAATCTTAATTCCCATTAAAAATTAGCTTCACTACAATGTGATAGCTATACTTATCACTGCTGTATGATTCACAGGAAAGTTGTTAAGAAAGTAGAGCCTAAGAGTTCTCATCACAAGGAGAGTTTTTTTTTTTTTTTTTTTTTTTACTTTATGAGATGATGGATAGTAACCCATTGTGATAATAATTTCACAATGTATGCACATTAAACCATCATGTTGTACACCTTAAACTTATACAGTGGTATATTTCAGTTATTACTCAATAAAACTAAGAAAAATAAAACCATCTCATTTCCTGAGGAGATTCTTCTTGTGGTAGAGTACGATCCACCAACCCCTCACCCCACCTACCTAATCTATCAAAAGATCTCAGATGGCAGCATGGTCAAGGACTTGGAGAAGTTTCACAAACTAAATTTTCTTCTGTGCATGAGCATTATCCACATCCTTCCACCCTCCTCCCTAGGATAAGAAGTGATTATTGATAATATATAAAACACGGCTACTTTGAGAGATGTGACTAATTAGCTTTAGGAGAAGGTGGTGACCAAGTGATGCATTAAGAGTTCTGGGATGCTCTGACTGAGGTCATTAGGACAGGGAATTGTCCCACAGGATTGTGAGGGAGGAGAAAAGGGGATGTATAGTTTTCTTATAAAAAAGCCAAACATTTGCCATTGTGTTTTATATACTTATTTCATTATTTCATTACATGACCCAGTGGTATCTCTAATGAAAGAAATGTATATTTTTCTAGTGCTTAAATGGGAAAAAGTCCAACAGCTTCTTGAAAAGAAGAACTTATATATCGTGACAAAGTCAAGATAAGTTGACTTGACAAAGTCAACTAAGTCTCTCTGTGTGTTCAAAGTTTCAACAACAATTAGGAGCAGCAAGCATGAGTAAATATGAAAGACTTAGAATAATGGAAAAGGATGGGAAAACCTGGAGTAGAAACAGAGCAGAAGAGAGACAGGATGGAAGAAGAGACAGTGACAGAGAGATGTGTGCACATACCCTTTACTTCCTGGAGAAATGATGGGCAGCCAATTACAAGAACTGTTAGAGCTCAGCAAATTTGAAAAACACAAGATAATACACACAAAAAAACTGCTAATACAAGGATATAAAGTGGAGAAATAAAATTGGATTATTTAAGTCAAAATAAGGCTCCCCAGCCTGGTAGCTCAAATGGTAAATGCTTGCAATGCAGGAGACCCAGGTTTGATCCCTGGGTCAGAAAGATCCCCTGGCGAAGGAAATGGCAACCCACTCCAGTATTCTTGGCTGGAGAATTCCGTGAACAGAAGAGCCTGGTGAGCTACAATCCATAGGGTAGTAAAGAGTTGGACACGACTGAGTGACTAACGCTTTCACTTTTCACTACTAGAAGAGATAGGGAGTTTGGGATTCACATGTACACACTTTTTTTTTTTATTTTTGAGGACATGTACACACTTCTATACTTAAAATGGATAACCAACAAGGACCTATTGTACAGCGCAGGGTACTCGACTTAGTCTGTAACAACCTAAACGGGAAAATAATTTGAAAGAGAATATATACATGTTTATGTATAATTGAATTACTTTGATGTACACCTGAAACTATCACAACATTGTAATTCAACTATAAAGTGAAAAAGTGTTAGTCGTTCAGTTGTGTCTGATTCATTGTGATGCTATGTACTGTAGCCCACCAGATTCCTCTGTCCATGGAATTTTCCAGGCAAGAACACTGGAGTAGGTAGCCATTCCCTTCTCCGAGGAATCTTCCTGACCCAGGGATCTAACCCTGGCCTCCTGCATTTCAGGCAGATTCTTTACTGTCTGAGCCACCAGGGAAGCCCTAATCAAATATACTCTAATATAAAATGAAAATTAAAAAAAACCAAACTGTGAGATACATAGTAAGTGCTCAGAGACTTCCAAGGTGATCTAGTGGTTAGAACTCTGCCTTCAAATGCAGTGGATACAGGTTCAATCCTTGGTTGGGAAGCTAAAATCCCACATGGTGTGTGGTGCGGCTGAAAATAAAAAGCAAATCAACAACAAAAAACATAGTAAGTACTCATTAAATGTTGATGAGAGTGATGGTAAAAATAATTGGCAACATTTCATTCTTTTTATGGCTGAGTAGTACTCCATTTTGTGTATGTGTGTGCACATGTATATATATACGTGTGTGTGTGTGTGTGTGTGTGTGCATGCATGCTAAGTCACTTCAGTCATGTCCAATTCTTTTGCAACCCCATGGACTATAGCCCCCAGGCTACTCTGTCCATGGGATTCTCCAGGCAAGAATACTGGAGTGGTTGCCATGCCCTCCTCCAAGGGATCGTCCTGACCCAGGGATCAAACCCATATCTCTTATGTCTCCTGCATTGGCCGGCAGGTTCTTTACCACTAGTGCCACCTGGGAAGCCCTGGAAAGCAGGACAATTATATGCAAAGAATCAGACTGGACTACTCTCTCACAGCAGGCACAAAAATAAATTTAAATGGCATTATTTTGTGCTTTTTGTGACTGAATAATATTCCACTGCATTATACATACCACATCTTCATTATTGATTCTTCTGTTGATGGACATTTAGGTTGCTTCCATGTCTTGGCTATTGTAAATAGTACTGTAATGAACATTGTGGTGCATGTATCTTTTTGAATTGGGTATATATTCAGAGAAAACCACAATTTGAAAAGATACATGTGCCTAGGAGTGGCATATGGTAGCTCTATATTTAGTTGAGGTGAGGGAGATTAAGAGGTACCAACTTCCAATTGGAAAATAAATGTCACAGATATGAAATACACTGTGGGGTGAATATAATCAATAACTATGTAATATGTTTTTATAGTGACATAACATAACTAAACTAATTGTAGTGAATTAAAGAAATATCTAACCACTGTTTCTCACATGATCTGATATTGTGTTTTAAGTCAATTTTATTTTGAAAACAAACTCATAGAAAAACAGATCAGATTTGTGGTTACCAGAGGTGAGGAGTAAGAGGAGGGGAAAATTGATGAAGGCAGTCAAAAGGTACAAACTTCCCCTTAAAAGATGAATAAGTACTACAGATCATAAAGTACATGGTAAATATAATTAACACTATTCTGTGTTATATGTGAAAATAATTAAGAGAACGAATCCTTAGAATTCTGATCATAAGGAAAAATTTTTCTACTGCTTCAATTTTGTATTTATGTGAGATGATGGATATTTGCTAAACTTATTGTGATAATTATTTCACTATATATGTAAGTCAAATCATTGTGCTATACACCTTAAACTTATACTGTGCTTTATGTAAATTAAATCTGGAATAAATAAAGAATAAAACTGGAAGAAGAAAAGCAAGAAATTTGCTAAACAACTCATGTATGGAACCAGTATGCAAACTTTGGTACATTCAGGTGCTCGTAGGTTCTACAGGCCTATTGCATGTTTCACAAAGAGAAAATTTAAATCACTGGCAAAAGAAATATAAATTTCTAAAGCGGTAACCATGTTTCAGCCCAATTATGGCACAAGTCAGAATCATAGAACTAGTGAAATCAAGAGTTATGAAGGCCATTTACAGGTAGGGTTCATTCAATCTTAGGAACTTAAAGACAGATATCATATATCTCTTACATATGGAATCTAAAAAAGGATACAAGTGAATTTATCTTCAAAACAGAAATAGAATTACAGATATAGAGAACAAACTCATGGTTACCAATGGGGGAAGAGAGGAAGGACAAATTGGGAGATTGGGACTGACATATATACACTACTATATATAAAATAGATAATAATAAGGATCTACTGTACCACACAGAAAACTCTGTGATGGCTTATGTGGAAAAAGAATCTAAAAAAGAGTGGAGATATATATATATAAACTAATGCAACATTATAAATCACCAACACTTCAATAAAAATAGTTGATTGCAATCAGCTTCCAATTTTGTTGTTCTCTCATTAGTGAGTTAAATAAATAATTTATATGGATTATGTTTTTAGCTTCTTGAAAATTATGATTTGATCATTTTGGAGGCTCATCAAGATATCCAAGTGGACATATCTTCTGGAATCAATATATTTTGTTTCCAAAGCAATGCCCATATAGAGACATTTAAGCCCAGACATGTCTCTTCCTAGTTTCAGAGTGGATCCAAAGTAGAATGAAAGTTTACCATCACAGACACTGATCTCTGTTTTGTTTTCTGCTTTGGTAGTTTTTCTTGATGTTGATTTGTTTGTTTCTGGGTCTTGGCCAAATTTGGCTCCAGTCCTGGTTTATACAGGGCTGATAGATTATTCCACACTGGTAGTAACATAGATTGTGAATTTCATTTCATAATCTGGACATTTGGCAATCTCTACTGAGATGGTGAGGATCTGTCATGGGTTGAACTGTCTTCCATCAAAATTCATTCGCTGAAGTTCAATCCCCAGTACTTTAGAATGTGAGGTTATTTGGAAATAAGGTCATTACAGAGGCAATGAGGTATGATGAGGAAATTACCATAAGCCCTTATGCACAGTAAGGAAATTACAGGGCTTTTTTACTCTCCTTCACTTTCATCAAGAGGCTCTTTAGTTCTTTGCTTTCTGCCATAAAGGTGGTGTTATCTGCATATCTGAGATTATTGATATTTTTCCCAGCAATCCTGATTCTAGCTTGTGCTTCATCCATCCTGGTCTTTCTCATGATGTACTCTACGTATAAGTTAAATAAGCAGGGTGACAATATACAGCCTTGACGTACTCCTTTCCCGATTTGGAACCAGTCTGTTGTTCCATGTCCAGTTCTAACTGTTGCTTCCTGATCTGCATACAGATTTCTCAAGAGGCAGGTCAGGTGGTCTGGTATTCTCATGTCTTGAAGAATTTTCCACAATTTGTTGTGATCCACACAGTCAAAGGCTTTAGCGCAGTCAATGAAGCAGCAGTAGGTGTTTTTTTGGAACTCTCTTGCTTTGTTGATGATACAAGAGATTGGCAATTTGATCTCTGGTTCCTTTGCCTTTTCTAAATCCAGCTTGAACAACTGGAAATTCACAATTCACGTACTGTTGAAGCCTGGCTTGGAGAATTTTGAGCATTTCTTTACTAGTGTGTGAAATGAGTGCAATTATGTGGTAGCTGAGCATTCTTTGACACTGCCTTTCTTTGGGATTGGAATGAAAACTGACCTTTTCCAGTCCTGTGGCCACTGCTGAATTTTCCAAATTTGCTCACATATTGAATGCAGCAGTTTCACAGCATTGTCTTTTAGGATTTGGAATAGCTCAACTGGAATTCCATCACCTCCTCTAGCTTTGTTCATAATGATGCTTCCTAAGGCCCACTTGACTTCGCATTCCAGGATGTCTGGCTCTAGGTGAGTGATCACACCATCGTGTTTATCTGGGTCATGAAGATCTTTTTTGTAGAGTTCTTCTGTGTATTCTTGCCACTTCTTGGTGGGGTTAATGGTGACCTCCTCCAAGAGGGCTTATGCCACACCCAGGTCTGCTACACCCAGAGCTCCTGCCCCTGTGGCAGGCCACTGCTGACCTGTACCTCCACACTAGACACTCAAACACTCTAAGGCAGGTCTGGCTCAGTCTCTGTGGGGTCTCCTAGTGTACACAAGGTTTTGTTTGAGCCTTCTGAGCATCTCTGATGGATATAAGGTTTGATTCTAAATGTAATTTCACCTCTCCTACCAACTTGCTGGGGTTTCTCCTTTGCCCTTGGATGTAGGGTATCTTTTTTGGTAGGATCTATCATTCACCTGTTGATGGTTCTTCAGCAGCGAGTTGTAATTTTGGCGTCCTCGAAAGAGAAGATAAGTGCATGTCCTCCTACTCCGTCATCTTGATTTTCTCTGGTGAATATTCTCTTGAAAAATACTGGTGACCTCCTTATTTGAACCACCTTGACATCAATTTTTATCCCTTGCCTCTAACCTAAAATCTGAGAATCTGTTCTTCCTGCTGTTGAAGAACTGCTAAACCACCTCATGAGATGCTCAAAGAGAAATAAATCCTTCAGCAGCAGCTGGAATAGGAGCCTGGTGTAAACTGAAGAATTTTGCCCACCATCCAGTTCTACAAGGCCTGAGTTATTAGCCACAGCAGTCACTGACCTGCAATACAATAGTTTTCTCATGTGCTTCCAGTGAAATTCCTGGTTCCTCGCCCTCCATACTGCTCCTTTATAAGCCTTATCTATGCTGCCTGGGCTACAGTTACACGGGCAAGCCCTCATCTGAAAGATACTTTGTAGTGTGTTACATTGCTCACTGAGTGGCTGCTGCTGCCTTCCTGTAGTCACGTATGGATGTGAGAGTTGGACCATAAAGAAAGCTGAGCTCTAAAGAACTGATGCTTTTGATCTGTGGTGCTGGAGAAGACTCTTGAGAGTCCCTTTGACTGCAAGGAGATCAAACCAATCGATCCTAAATGAAATCAGTCCTAGATATTCATCAGAAGGACTGATGCTGAAGCTGAAGCTCTGATACTTTGGCCACCTGATGTGAAGTACTGACTCACTGGAAAAGACCTGGGTGCTGGGAAAAATTGAAGGCAGGAGGAGAGGGTATGATAGAGGATGAGATGGTTGGATGGCATCACAGACCTGATGGACATGAGTTTGAGCAAGCTCTGGGAGTTGGTGATGGACAGGGAAGCCTGGTGTGCTGCAGACCACGGGGCTGCAAAAGTCAGACATGACTGAGTGGCTGAACTGAACTGAAATCACCACATTAAATTTGTTAGCCTTTTTAGAAAAAAATTATCATAAGAAATTACTAGCTCAACAGTAATTTACACAATCAAAATATATCCAGATTTACACAATCAAAATATATGCTTGGACAATTCAGACTGATTTGATAATATTTTTTATAAAGCAGCTATAGGTCTTGTCCCTGACCTTATCAGTGTAGACTGTAAAATAAGAATTTAAAATTAAAAGAATACAAAACTAAATGATTAACCACTTTGAGTAATACTTCTAAGAGTTCTGTGGTGTATCCAGTTAAACTAGACATTTAATATCCTTAGCAATTTTAAGACCTTGGTTTAGTAATAAATACAGTATTTAATGGATATTCTTTGGGTAATTTTTAAATAAGATTGAATATTGAAATATTGGTCAGGGTGTGTGTCTGTGTGTCTTCTTATGTGTGACTTTTACATATGTCTCAATATACTATATCTTTTAATCAAATTACTGAACATGTTCATTTTTGCTACTTTAACATTTACCATGTGTAAGAAGGTATGAGTAGAATGTGTGTAGGCTGTTGAGGGTTGTATTAGTATGCTCGTGAGTTTGCTGGTTTACTAAAATGATTGTATATGATAGATTTTTATATATAAAAATATATATACACATAATTTTGAATAATCAGTCTGAAACAATGCGATGAATGTGTTTAAATAATTTTGGCAAAGTTTACACAACTCAGGTTTTTAAGCTTGTTTAAACTTAGGAATGCTTTACTTTAAAATATTACATTAAAGAAAAACTAGGACTTGATTTTCTCTGTTAGAATGACATAAATTTATCTTGGGAAATTCATTTTTTTTTTTAACTAGAAGCAGTGAATGTTGTTATCCATCTTCTGTGTAATTTTCTTAGCACAGAGTCTAGTTTACAAAGTCTCTTATAAAAAGAGGGTTTTAATTGAAGAGAAGAAAACAAATTCCCTGCCCTAAATACATATTGTTGTGTAAAACTTTATTTCAGTTTCTTATGAAGGTGGGGTGTGGTATATACTATAATAAATACAATATTCTTTATTGTGCATCCATGCTAAGTCGCTTCAGTCATGTCTGACCCTTTATGACCGTATGGACTGTAGCCTGCCAAGCTCCTCTGTCCACAGGATTTTCCAGGTTAGAATACAAGAGTGGGTTGCTATTTCCTCCTCCACGGGATCTTCCCCACCCAGGGAGCAAACCTGGATCTACTGCATTGTGGGCAGATTATTTACCACTAAGCCACCTGGGAAGCTCCTACTCTTGTCATTTAGCTACCTCCCCCTTATTCAAACACCACAGCTGAACTTCTGTGATCAAACAAAGAGTTCTTGAAGGTGTGAAACTGCTGAGTAGGTGACTCATAATAGTACAATAGAGCGATTGTAAAGGGGAGAAGCAAGGGAAATGAAAAGGGAACAGAGCAGCAAAGGCAGGGAAGTAGGAAAAGGAGGAGGAATAATGGGACAGGAATAAAGAGAGGGAAGTCTAAGAAAGGAGAGGGGAAGAAGGAAAAGTTTTTCCTAGCCCAGGGACCATAAGTGACTGAGGAAAAATGAAAAGAAAGAATTAGAAAGAAAAGGGAAATGACAATCTAATGGGGTTGAGTAGCAAAATGCTAATTATAGAGAAAAACTGCAGTGTTTCACAGTTCTTTGTCTTCCAAGAACAGCTCCCATGGCTTCTACTGGAGATGTGCGACCTCATACATGCATGTTTTCAAAGATTCTGTGTGCTTGCTCTTGAAGATTCTGCCCTCTTTTTACAGCCCTGGAAGAGAGCTAAAGGAGCGGGAAAATGTGGGCAAGCTGCAGCATCCGATATGAAGACTCAGTTCAGTTCTCACTTACCGAGTCTCCCATTAGGTGCTGATAGGGATTTCTGTCTGTGAGACATGTTGTTCAATCACTAACTTGTGTCCGACTCTTTGCCACACCATAGACTGTACCAGGCTCCTCTGTCTTCCACTGTCTCCCAGAATTTGCTCAAATTCATGTTCATTGAGTTGGTAATGTTATCTAAATATCTCTGTGAGACATGCTTCTGTTAAAAAAAAAGACAGATTCTCCTGTCTGAAGGCCTTAAAGAAGTATACCATGTTTTGTATTTGTGAAAATTACTCCATATAAATATTATTCCTTAGGAACTGAAGCTCAAGATTACTGTAAACTTTGATTGAAAATACTTCATATGTAATTTCTTTTCTCTTTTCAGAAGTGAAGGTCCCTCGCTTCTAAGTGAAAGACAAAATAGATTCTACATCAGTGTGCTTAGTAAAATCAAAGTAGGATGAAGAAAAGATTTTCTCTTGAGTTTGGCCACCAATAATTAACATCAGTAATCAACAAGGGCTCTTCACAATATGCACATAACTTAAGAGATCTTTCTATAACTCACTAGCTGTCTGCATACCCTCCTCATTGCCACCTTCATTTCTTGATTCCTGAATGTGTAAATAACAGGATTCAGAAGAGGAGTGAGTACTGCATCAAAGATGGCCAGAAACTTATCCAGGGGTACAGAGGGAGATGGCCACGTATAGACAAATATCAAAGGACCAAAGAACAAGACTACTACAGTGATGTGAGCTGAAAGTGTGGACAGAGCCTTGGATGAACCTGCTGAAGACTGTTTCCGAACAGTGAGAATGATGATTATGTAGGAAATGATCAGAATGAAGAAGGAGCCAACAGAGATGAATCCACTGTTGGCTGTGATCATGGACTCTAGTTGGTATGTGTCTATGCAGGCAAGTTTGATGAACCGAGGAAGGTCACAGTAAAAAGTATCTAACACATTAGGACCACAGAAGGGTAATTTTACCACAAAAGCTAGTTGAACAATTGAGTGGATAAGGCCAATCATCCAGGCAGCCACTATAAAGAAAACACACACCTGTGGACTCATGATGGTCAGATAATGGAGAGGCTTACATATGGCAACATATCTGTCAAAGGCCATGGCAATGAGCAGCACCATCTCCACACCACCGATGACATGGATGAAGAAAATCTGAGCAATGCAGCCTCCAAAGGAGATGACCTTATGCGTTCTGAAAAGATCATAAATCATCTTGGGAGAAGTGACAGAAGAAACACCCATGTCAATGAAGGAGAGGTTGGCCAACAGAAAGTACATGGGAGAGTGTAAGTGAGGGTCACAAGTCACAGTGAGAATAATGAGAGAGTTTCCCATCATGCTTGCCACATAAAATGTGGAGGAGGACACAAAGAGGAAAAGTTGTATTTCCCAGGAGTTGGTGAGTCCCAGGAACAGAAACTCTGATACCAAAGAGTTATTTGCTCCATCCATGGACTTTGTTAGCATTGATATCTGAAGGAGGACAAAAGGAGAAAGTGTAAATTATGATAATACTGAAGAAAAAAAGGTCAAACTTGTGCAGCTTATTTCAACTTTAGCATTAAAACTGGCCTGGTTTTCCAAAATCACTGCAGATGGTGATTGCAGCCATGAAATTAAGACACTTACTCCTTGGAAGGAAAGTTATGACCAACCTAGACAGCATATTAAGAAGCAGGGACATTACTTTGCCAACAAAGGTCCGTCTGGTCAAGGCTATGGGTTTTCCAGTGGTCATATATGGATGTGAGACTTGGACTGTGAAGAAAGCTGAGCACCGAACAATTGATGCTTTTGAACTGTGGTGTTGGAGAAGACTCTTGAGAGTCCCTTGGACTGCAAGGAGATCCAAGCAGTCCATCCTAATGGAGATCAGTCCTGGGTGTTCATTGGAAGGACTGATGCTGAAGCTGAAACTCCAATTCTTTGGCCACCTCATGCGAAGAGTTGACTCATTGGAAAAGACCCTGATGCTTGGAGGGATTGGGGGCAGGAGGAGAAGGGGATGACAGAGGATGAGATGGCTGGATGGCATCACCGACTCGATGGGAATGAGTTTGAGCAAACTCTGGGAGTTTGTGATGGACAGGGAGGCCTGGCGTGCTGCGATTCATGGGGCCTCAAAGAGTTGGACACGACTGAGCAACTGAACTGAACTGAACTGACTGAGTATACTTATGGCCTATAAGTGTAATCACACAGAAAAATTAGTTGTTCTTACTTGAGGTTGTTCTTATCACCAACTTGTCTCTGCAGTTAATACCTTCTGCTTCCTGTCAGGGTTGTTACCCTAATATTAGTCATGACATACAAGATGGTCAGCACTAGTAAGAGGAAGTCAACCCCAAAACTTTTGATCTTGCATTTAAAACTATCATGTTATGACCTCAGTTCCGTTGAAGTAAGAGGCGCATGCAGGGAGATGCAGGTCCATAAACTGTGTTTCTAGTTTGCTCACTGAGGTACAGAATTTATGAGTATTTAAAAACTTCTCTAGCAATTTGACATTACAGTGACACACATTTCTGATTTTTGTTTCCCAAAGTAAGAGTCCATGAAAAACTACAGACTAAAGAAAAATCCTCAACAAAGGTAATTTGAGAATCACTGCTTTAGTGTACTTAGAACATGATTTGAAAATTTTAAAGCTGTGAAATGTTTAACAGTGAAAACCAGTTTGTACAAGACTTGATATAAGGTTTTATCACATTATTTTGTAATTATTTATTCTTATTTAGAGATATATCCTTGGAGAAGGAAATGGCAACCCACTCCAGTGTTTTTGCCTGGAGAATCCCAGAGTTGGGGGAGCCTGGTGGGCTGCCGTCTATGGGGTCACACAGAGTCGGACACGACTGAAGCGACTTAGCAGCAGCAGCAGCAGAGATATATCCTAGCTTAGGAAACAAAATAATGTTTCTGGATTTAGATTACAAAGATATATACATACATAATGTTCAGTCACTGACAGCTTTATCTTGGGTGAGTTATTTAAACTCTTTGAGCCTCAGTTTATTTATCTATGAAATCATAATTAGTAAAATAATTAATGTATATTAATCATATGGCAGTATTAAGCATTCAGTAAGTGTTATGCCTCTATATATTTCAACTGCCCTGATAACACTCAACACTGTGGAGTGAATGAATAAGAAAACAAAAAATATTGGCCAATGGTGACCATCAAACTTTTGTATCATAAAATATATTTCAGTAAATAATTATAAAGAATATAATATTTATATCCTATTAATTATATTAATTAAGCTATTTTCTACAAGTTTAATTCCTTTGCTCTCAAAGAACACTGCATACATTAGTAATAACACTACAAATGTAATTTATTATTTGTTTCTCTTTCCCAACTAGGCTGAAAGCTACATGAAATTATGGACCATATCTGTCTTCTTCATTGCAATGAACCAAAAACTTAGAGTTACAAATATAGATTTGCTGGAAATGTAAATTAAATGTATTTACTCTGGTTAGAGACTGATTATGTGAAGAAAGAAGGAACACAGTATGAGTTGGGGAATTTACGAAAATGAAAATTTTGCATAAAGGAAAATGAAAATAGGGAATAGGATTAAAATAAAAGTTTTTAATCTAGTGAAAGAGACTAGTGAACTCAATGAGATCAACTTCAGGAACTGCTGATAAAATCAATATCCTTTATTTATGAAAATCCCTAGTCATTATAGATTTGGAAATAAATATTTAAATATGTAAAATAACTTGATCCAAACCATAAGGTTACTTAGGGTTAGCACTTATACTAGAACCCAAATCTACTGAATCTGAGATCAGTCCTATTTTCTGTTCATTTTTTCCTTAATCATGACTTTCTGAGGATACAGTCTCAACAAAAATGTATGACAGAGTGATAGTGGAAACTGCTGAGGAAAGATAAGCCCCTATTATAGCTGATGACAGTCATTTATTATCAAACTGGTAACTGCTGCCTTGGTCTCCATGATTAATCACCCCCAACAACTTTCTATCTCTAATTAATGTACCTCAGTGTCCTGGGAAACTTGGCAACTTGCAAAAATATTTGTTCTTACTCTACTTGTCAGGCAAGTACTCTTATTTGGAACATAAGGTTTTTTGGATGAACTCATGATAGACAATGCCAGCTTAATTTGTTCTACTCAATCTCTCTATCTTCTGAGGGGCCTCAGACACCACAGGAGGATCATTATCACCTAATCACTCAAAAGTCTCCATAAAGTAGCCTGTATTTAGCTTCTACCTCCTTAAGAAATCATTCTTAATTCCTCCAACCTGAGTAGTTTTCCGCTTCTAATGTTTCCTTTTAAGTCCCCAAATAAATTATAGGGGACTACCCTATAATTTATAGAATACTACCACTACATTTCTTTATAATCACCACAGTACCTAGAAGAATTAACAGGTCTTCAGTAAAATGCTTGAGTGCCTCATTCTAGTCAAAGTATATTGAATTTGATCATCAATCTTAATGTGGAATCAGGGACAACAGATTCCATTTGGGACTTTGTGTTAAACAGACTGTATATATGATTTCATTATTCTTTGACTTCATCTCAGTTTAGCTCTTATCATATTCCATAACATTATGTTATATTCCATAACAACAGTTTCTATTATTTTTAAAAGAAGCTGCATGGGATAATGAAATGAGTCAAGGCTTTAATATCTGAAAAATGATATTTCACCTTCTGTCACCTAATACTTGGTGACTTTGGTAACATACATTTCATATCTGACACCTTTTCCCATTCGTAGAATGGAGAAAATGAATGTCTTTCGGAACCGGGAATGTGAGACAATATTTGTCATCAAACCTAATTAATTTCTCCTCTTTAATGTTTCCGGTAATGGAAGTAATATATATATATCCACAATGAGGTTATATATAAGTAAATTGTAAGTTAATACAGTGAAATGAAATGAATTATTTGGAAAGTAAACTAAATGAACCAGATTTATATTTATCATCATGAAAAACTCAAATATTTTATATTGAATTAAAAACATAAAATTATATACTAATATAAATATCATTTTATATGTTTCAAAACATTATTGAATATAAATACATATGGATGCAATAGAAATATTAAAGTTTGAACAAGAATGCTATCCAACAATGTCAGAATAGTGATTTTCTCTGAGGAGGAAAAGAGAGGAATCTGATAGGATGAGTGATTTCAATTTTACTTGCAATGATATACTCTCAGAACAAATTTGTTAAATAACACATGTCCGTTAATCTTGAAATTAAATACCCAATCATACAGTTTTGGGTACTTTTTCAGTTCAGTTCAGTTCAGTCGCTCAGTCATGTCCGACTCTTTGCGACCCCATGAACCACAGCATGCCGGGCCTCCCTGTCCATCACCAACTCCCAGAGTCCACCCAAATCCATGCCATTCACCCAAACCTATTTCCATTCAGTTGGTGATGCCATCCAACCACCTCATCCTTCGTCATCCCCTTCTCCTCCTGCCCTCAATCTTTCCCAGCATCAGGGTCTTTTCAAATGAGTCAGCTCTTCATATCAGGTGGCCAAAGTATTGGAGTTTCAGCTTCAATGAGTGAAATATGTCAGAATTTCTTCTTTTAATTTAATGCATTTGCCATGGATCCATTCCTTTTGCTTTCCATTACCCCTATTTTTATCAGTTCTCACTACATCTATCACAAAAATCTTATCAGAATTCTCTTCTCTTTCAAGTACTTTCTATTTCAACAAATCCAAGGTAAGAGAAACCCACATAAGATGGTAGGCACTGAGAGAGGGCATCAGAGGGAAGACAGACTGAAACCACAATCACAGACAACAGGCCAATCTGATCACATGGACTACATCTTTGTCTAACTCAATAAAACTAAGCCATGCCGTGTGGGGCCACCCAAGATGGACGGGTCATGGTGGAGAGGTCTGACAGAATGTGGTCCACTGGAGAAGGGAATGGCAAACCACGTCAGTATTCTTGCCTTGAGAACCCCATGAATAGTATTAAAAGGCAAAAAGATAGGACACTGAAAGATGAACTCCCCAGGTCGGCAGGTGTCCAATATGCTACTGGAGATCAGTGGAGAACTAACTCCAGAAAGAATGAAGGGATGGAGCCAAAGCAAAAACAACACCCAGTTGTGGATGGGACTGGTAATAGAAGCAAGGTCTGATGCTGTAAAGAGCAATATTGCATAGGAACCTGGAATGTTAGGTCCATGAATCAAGGCAAATTGGAAGTGGTCAAATAGGAGATGGCAAGAGTGAACATCAACATTCTAGGAATCAGCAAAGCAAGATGGACTGGAATGGGTGAAGTTAACTCAGATGACCATTATATCTATTACTGTGGGCAGGAAACCCTTAGAAGAAATGGAGTAGCCATCATAGGCAACAAAAGAGTCTGAAATGCAGTACTTGGGAGCAATCTCAAAAATGACAGAATGATCTTTGTTCATTTCCAAGGCAAACCACTCAATATCATGGTAATCCAAGTTTATGCCCTGACCAGTAATGCTGAAGAAGTGAAGCTGAATGGTTCTATGAAGACCTACAAGAACTAACACCCAAAAAAGCTGTCCTTTTCATTATAGGAGACTGGAATGCAAAAGTAGGAAGTCAAGGAACACCTGGAGTAACTGGCAAATTTGGCCTTGGAGTACAGAATGAAGCAGGGCAAAGGATAATAGAGTTCTGCCAAGTGAACTCTATGGTCATAGCAAACACCCTCCTCCAACAATACCAGAGAAGACTCTACACATGGACATCACCAGATGGCCAACACCAAAATCAGATTGATTATATTCTTTGCAGTCAACGATGGAGAAGCTCTATACTGTCAGCAAAAACAAAACCAGGAGCTGACTGTGGCTCAGATCATGAACTCCTTGTTGCCAAATTCAGACTTAAATTGAAGAAAGTGGGGAAAACCACCAGACCATTCAGGTATGACCTAAATCAAATCCCTTATGACTATACAGTGGAAGTGAGAAATAGATTTAAGGAACTAGGTCTGATAAACAGAGTACATGATGAACTATGGATGTGACATTGTACAGGAGACAGGGATCAAGACCATCCCCAAGAAAGAGAAATGCAAAATGGCTGTCTGAGGAGGCCTTACAAATAGCTGTGAAAAGAAGGGAAGAGAAAAGCAGAGGAGAAAAGGAAAGATATTTCCATTTGAATGCAGAGTTCCAAAGAATAGCAAGGGGAGATAAGAAAGACTTCCTCAATGATCATACAAAGAAACAGAGGAAAACAATAGAATGGGAAAGACTAGAGATCTCTTCAAGAAAATTAGAGATACCAAGGGAACATTTCGCGCAAAGATGGGCTCAGTAAAGGACAGAAATGGTAACAGAAGCAGAAGATATTAAGAAGAGGTGGCAAGAATACACAGAAGAACTGTACCAAAAAGATCTTCACAAAGCAGATAATCATGATGGTGTGATCACTCACGTAGAGCCAGACATCCTGGAGTCTGAAGTCAAGTGGGCCTTAGGAAGCATCACTACGAACAAAGCTAGTGGAGGTGATGGAATTCCAGTTGAGCTATTTCAAATCCGTAAAGATGATACTGTGAAAGTGCTGCATTCAATATGCCAGCAAATTTGGAAAACTCAGCAGTGGCCACAGGACTGGGAAAGGTCAGTTGTCATTCCAATCCCAAAGTAAGGCAATGCCAAAGAATGCTCAAACTACCGCATAATTGCACTCATCTCACACGCTAGTAAAGAAATGCTCAAAATTCTCCAAGCCAGGCTTCAGCAATAATGTGAACCGTGAACTTCCAGATGTTCAAGCTGGTTTTAGAAAAGGCAGAGGAACCAGAGATCAAATTGCCAATATCCGCTGGATCATCGAAAAAGCAAGAGAGTTCCAGAGAAACATCTATTTCTGCTTTATTGACTATGCCAAAGCCTTCGACTGTGTGGATCACAATAAACTATGGAAAATTCTGAAAGAGATGGGAATAGCAGACCACCTGACCTGCCTCTTGAGAAACCTATATGCAGGTCAGGAAGCAACAGTTAGACCTGGACATGGAACAACAGATTGGTTCCAAATAGGAAAAGGAGTACTTCAAGGCTGTATATTGTCCCCTTGCTTATTTAACTTATATGCAGAGTATATCATGAGAAACGTTGGGCTGGAGGAAGCACAGGGTGGAATCAAGATTGCCAGGAGAAATAACAATAACCTCAGATATGTAGATGACACCACCCTTTTGGCAGAAAGTGAAGAGGAATTAAAAAGCCTCTTGATGAAAGTGAAAGAGGAGAATGAAAAAGCTGGCTTAAAGCTCAACATTCAGAAAACTAAGATGATGGCATCTGGTCCCATCACTTGATGGCAAATAGATGGGGAAACAGTGGCTGACCTTATTTTTCTGAGCTCCAAAATCACTGTGGATGGTGATTGCAGCCATGAAATTGAAAGATGCTTACTCCTTGGAAGGAAAGTTATGACCAACCTAGACAGCATATTAAAAAGCAGAGACATTACTTTGTCAACAAAAGTCCATCCAGTCAAGTGTATTGTTTTTCCAGTGTCATGTATGGATGTAAAGAAAGCTGAACGCCAAAGAATTGATGCTTTTGAACTTGGTGTTGGAGAAGACTCTGGAGAGTCCCTTGGACTGCAAGGAGATCCAAGAAGTCCATCCTAAAGGAAATCAGTCCTGAATGTTGATTGGAAGGGCTGATGCTGAAGGTGAAACTCCAATACTGTGGCCACCTGATGTGAAGAGCTGACTCATTTGAAAAGACCCTGATGCTGGGAAAGATTGAAGGCAGGAAGAGAAGGGGACGACAGGGGATAAGGTGATTGGATGGCATCACCGACTCAACAGACACGGGTTCGGGTAGACTCCGAGAGTTGGTGATAGACTGGAGGCCTGGTGTGCTGTGGTTCATGGGGTCGCAAAGAATCAGACACGACTGAGCCACTGAACTGATTCCAACAAAGACACATCAGTTCACAAAACATACCTAATCATATTGTTAAAAATTTAGTGTGTTCATTTTTGCCTTCATGCAAACCACAAAGTTCTAACAGAGCATTCAAAGTCCTCTGGAGTCTGGTTCTCTTCAACCTCATTTCCTATCTCCTTTTTCCTGCTTCTTTTCTTACACTCAATGATCCTGCAACACCTGTTTATTATCTGAAAATGCCACACATTGTATATTCTTCCATGTCTTTATTATATAGGTTTTTGTCCACCAACTCCCTTTCCACCATCTCCATGCACTGCTCACACCAGAGATTAAACACATGCTATTATGTTTAGATTTCTTTTTTAACCAACTCTTCACAGTCTAAGCAGATTCATACCTTCTTAGTCTATGTTCCCATTCATAACTCTTTATTTGTGTTTTAAATCAGTATTTATTGCATTATGTTATGCTTAGTTTTTATATAAATGCATTGAGGGTAAGAACTGTGCTCACACTCTCTTGTAAACTCAACTGCTAACAGACATTCAGAATAAAAAAGGGACGGAGGGAAACACTAAAACATTGTCTTAGCAAATTTTGCTAAAGGTTTCAATGATATGAAAGTGTGAAAGTGTTAGTTGTTCAGTCGTGCCTGACTCTTTGTGATCCCATGGATTTAGCTCCCAGGCCACTCATCCATGGAGTTCTCCAGGCAAGAATACTGGAGTGGGTTGCCATTTCCTCCTCCAGGAGATCTTTGTGACCCAGGGATCAAACCCAGGTCTCCTGCACTGCCGGCAGATTCTTTACTGTCTGAACCACCAATGAAGCCCCTTCAATGATATAGCAATTATGATTTACACATAATAAAGATAACCTCAATATAGGAAGATAAGATTGCAATTGAAATGGAAATAGGAATACAGATATGTATTTATAATATAACAATTCAACAAAGATAAAGATAACGTAATTAGATGATAGAAAACCATAAAAATATGGCTGCTTTGTATATCTATGGCAGGAGTGTAGAAAAACTGATGGCAGTTCTGAAGAGACAGATGAAAATAGAAAACAGGAGATTATAAAAATGAAGGAGGATTAAGGAAAAATGAGTAGCACATGCCAAAAAGAAAGGAGATAAGGAAAGTATGTGGATAATGACAAAGAAAGACGAAGTCCACTTTAAATGAAGTAAATGGTATCTTATGGGATATGAATTATATTAGTTTCTGGGCCCATTCTGCAGAATTTTTTTAATTATAGCAACTTTTAGGACCATGTCTGCAGGTATCTTTTAAGTACTCAGTCTCTTTGAAGACTTTATCCATACGCCTATACTAGTAACACACATCTAGTTGTGAATTCAGTTTCCTTTTGGATCTTGAATATCTTCCACAATGTAACAACTAGGAATTTGAGGAAAAGTGCATCTAAAGGGGGAAGAGCTATAAATATGGAACCTACTGGGATAACACTGATTGTCCTTTAATTACCCTGTAATGACTACTAGAAGAAAAGAAAGAAGTAAAAAATGAAATTACCCTATATGTTCTAAAAGGGATAGAAATATACAAACAAATGTCAGAATATAGAAATTCATAGTTTGATGTGTAAAACTCACATGTCAAAGTTTTAAATCCATCTGAGGCACAGTAAGAATTCTATTTATGTTCTGAGCAATAGTCAAAGAGAGGGTTCTAGATGGAGACACTAGGGTATGATGTCCAGTCACCTAGGAGTCAACAAATACCTACAATCAATCTCCCAATTGATTAGATTTTGAAACCATTTTCTTATAGATTGGTTGTGCATCCATTTTTACTCTTGCAATAGTTTCCACAAATATCAGAGTCAAGTTCTTTTCCATCTGCTGGCTCAGTGACATGAGGCACCTCAAGTTGTCAGAGGCCAGTCTTAGGTATGTTCCCTTTGGAAGCATTCTTTCCTGGGGCACAGAGTCATCTGAAGTCAACTGAATCATAAATTATTAAATGACAATTATTTAAGCAATTAAATTTACATGGTAAAAAAGAAAACGTCCAGCTCTTCACCTTTTACTCTATTAATTTTTTCTTGACTCATAGAGAATTGATCAATCTTCCAGAAACACATTGCCAGACATTTAATTCTTTATAGATGAAGAAAATGCTGGTAGGTGGGGTTCCAAATAATGGAATTATCAAGCTGAAAGATGGTATCCACAGACATCTCATAGTTTTGAAAAATCTAAACCACTATTCATAAATATTTCCTTCTCAATCTAAAATTATTGAGAGGTTTGAAATTCCTTCAGCTGAATGTCCTGCATTTAAAAAATTTATTTATTTATTTATTTTTGCTCATGCTGGGTCTTCATTGCTGCTCATGTGCTTTCCCTAGGTGCTGAGAGTGGGGGCTACTCTTTGCTGTGGTGCATGGCTTCTCACTGTGGTGGCTTCTCTTGTCACACGGCATGGGCTCTAGGTGCACCGGCTTCAGTAGTTACGACTCATGAGCACAGTAGTCGTGGTGCACCGGCTTTGTTGCTCTGTGGCATGTGGAATCTTCCTGGACCAGGGATTGAACCTGCGTCCCCTGTGTTTGCAGGTGGAGTCTTATCCACTCTACCACCAGGGCCAACCTGAAATGTCCTAAATTTTAACTTTCAAATTGTCATGAAAATCTTTCTTTGTACCTAAGTAAAATTCTGCTCACCCTAATTTAACTGTTTGTTTTACTTTGTATAACTGTGTCCATAGAAATCATTTTCAGCATCTTTTTCAATTGCGCTTCATTTTATATATATAAATTAAAAGAGACTAAGTAACCCCTTAGTTTTCTTTTTCTAAAACTCAATGTCTTTTATGTTTCCTTGTTTCCTCTTAGTATTCCTTTCTCATCTAAATCCTTACTAGTCTTACTACTTAGATAAAAAAGTAATAAAAAATATTTTAAAATTGTAAAGCACATAAACCAGTTTATAATTTATCTTTTTTGGAAAACCAATGGAGATTACAGCATTACCCTTGTTTTCTTAGTTTCATGTGTCACCAACTTTTCTTACCTTTTTAATAAATTGCAGAGAATGGGAATCATTCATTTCATCATCACTGAAAATAGAGTGCTAAACTCCAAACATTGTAAAACCATTTGATTTTTCCTAATATCTTTCATATTACCCTAACACTGTGTGATTCTAGTTAAAAGTGATGGTCCTCCAACATGTTAATACCCTTTTACACAATTATTCTCCACTACTAGTCAATTTGTTACCCAGGATGCTAGCTTTGCTGGTTTGGTATATACTCATGCCTTTTAAGATATGATTCATTTCCACAGTAGTTTCAAAATAGAATCATATCTGACATAGAGCTACTTTCCTTATTGTTAACTTTATTCTCATTCTTCTATTTTACCTGTGCAAAGAAAAGGAGCATCCTCATAGAGTGTTCGATGTTCTTGTGTTCTCTAAGTGCCATAAAATCTTGCCATTGTAAAAATGAAGTTTATTAATAAGTCTAGAGGACAATGACCAAGTAACACTGCAAAGACTGAAGTTTAGGAGTTCATAGATCATGGGACTTTATCTCTAGGGACCTATTTAGTTTGACCAGAAAAAAATGTCCTAAAGACTCATAATAAGACACTAGAGAAGAAGAGGAAATAACTTATGTTTATTAATGTAGAACAGAACACAGTGTACTCAAAATTTTGTTACCTTGGTTTATAACTTTCAAATATTTCATCATATGGCTTATGAGCATCCATTTTTACTCTTGCAATAGTTTCCACAAATATCAGAGGCAAGTTTTTTTCCATCTGCTGGCTCAATGACACGAGGTGCCCCAAGTTGTCAGAAGCCAGTCTTAGCTGTGTTCCCTTTGGAAGCATTCTTTCCTGGGGCACAAAGCTATCTGAACCCAATAAACCAAAGTTCACAAGAATAGGAAGCATAAATTTACATTGTAAATGATTTGGTCCTTTGTAAAAGTGACTTTTTGTACCTTGGGTTCATATATGCTGCCTTTAGGATAGAAGGCACGATATATTGTTCACTGGCTTAAGATATGTAGTGCATCAAATAGGAAGCATCCTAAATTTGAAAGGTGTTCACCTCCCAGTTGATAAAAATCTGACCATTAACCAGTCCATTCTATCACTCCATCAATGAGATGCTTCTGGTAAGTGTAGTAAATTCTATGGGTGTAAGCCTATTATCACACTTCATTTCCTATAAAAATGTGTCCAGAGCTAAAGTTGCATGGACACCATAGGAACAGATAAGGCAGAAAAGATATTCTGTAAGTCCACAAATGGTAGCGCTAGCAGAAGCACCACAGTTGGGAAAGAAAAATCAGCACAGCATGGAGACAAATCTCTAATACTTGCAGAAAAAGTAGACAGTGAGTCTGTGGAGAGTATGATGAGGTGTGGCACCATACAGGGAAGCTTCACATCTGCATGGGAAGCTTTGGCACTCAGCAAAAAGATAGATCACCCATAGTGAGGGGGGAATTCATGTTGCTTAATCTATGCAGAGACTTCAACTATGCTTCTATCAGCACAGTTTAGTACCAATTAATAAAGAATAGCACGTGATACCAATGAAACAATACTAGGATAGCTGGGAAAAGAGGTTGTTTTACATCACAGAAGGAAGTCTTCTTGTTCCTGTATAGTGAATAATCTCTAATAGTCTATTACATGGGCAGTCTCTGTGTCCTTTCTGAAAAGTCCATCCATGTATACTTCTCCTCAGACTCCACCATAAAAAATTTATACTCTCGTTCTTTCTTAGGTCTTAAAGAAACAAACCAACCATTAGCCCTCCTCACAAATTAGTATGATCTGTACTATAGGCCATCTTCCCCTCCAAGAGAAGTGTACAACTAACGGTTATTCCCTGACTGGAAGAAAGGCAAGATGGCAGCATAGGAAGACACTGAGCTCATCTCCTTCCATGGACACAACAATCCTAAAGCTCTATACAGAGCAACTTTTCCTGAAGAAGACCTGAGGGGAGATTTGACAGCTCCTGCATAGAGATGAGGAAAGATGGAGACACAATATCCGTGTGAATCCAACCTCATCCTCATTGTGATGTCTTGTGATACAGAGGGTCATAACAGGGGCTTAAGTGCAGATTCTCCCACCCTGCAGACAAAACAGCAACTTAAAGCCCATCTAGACAATATAGGAAGAAAATTCACAGTTACTCAAGTATCAGTGACAATGAGTCATGGACTGCTAGAGCCCTCTTTGAGGTCAGAGACATCAGCAAGCATCATGGGTTGAGTACCCTTAGAACCCCACCCTGGCCATTTATTTTCCCTTCACTTCTACTAGATAGCTGAACTCCTGAAGAATAATAAACTCTTCAAGACATGAAGCATGTTTGAGGAGGCAACTTATAATAACTACAATAAAGTGATTAAAAAGGGGCAGCAGGAAGGGAAGTCAGGAGTTATTGTCTCCAGAATGTGAGACAGTAATTTCTGTTATGCAAGCCAGCCAGTTTGTAGTATGCTGTATCACAGCCCTAGCAAACTAGTACAAAAACTATTCTCTATCAGATGAGAAGTGATAGAGAATTTGCTCTGTTACTTAACTAAAAATTAAAAAAAAATCTATTTGTGTAAGAATATGTCTCTTTTTCACTGTAAGCAGAAAGTTTATTTGCGATCTAATGCCTGTGTGTGTCTCTTCTTTTGATGTCTTGGTAAATCTGATTCTACTCTTGATCTGTAGGTAAGGTTGTAAATCCGAACATGGGAACTTTGTGTGGCTGTATTTCTGCAACTGAGAAACTCATGTGAATGTGAAATAGTCCAACTCAAGGAGATATTAATAATTTTTGTACAAAGCCTCTAAAAGAGGCTGACATGAATCTATAATAATACAGCCCATATTGCAAAATTTTTAAAATGAAACTTCTACTCCTTTAAATTTGCTAGATTTTTCAGAAAATTTCTTATAAAAATGACTAACTCAGAAGTGTTTTTCTATGAAAATCCAAATTCACATAGTGAAAATGAATCCTTGGACAATTCAGATTCAATTGATAATATTTTTAATAAAACAGTGATAGATATCCTTTTCAACCTTACCAGTAAAGATTAGAAGACAAGCATTCAGAATTAGAAAAAATGCAAACTTATGTGTTCAATTTGAGTTATAATTCTGACAGCTCTGTAGTGTGTCTATTTAAACAAAATGTTTAATATCTTCAGCAATTTTAAGACCTTTGTTTACTATTAAACATGGTAATTAGTAGATATTCTTTGAATAAGTTTTGAATTTTCAAAGATTGAGTGTTGAAACATTCAGTGGTATGTGTGTGAGAACTTATTTACATCTTTATAGAGTGTCTATATCTTTTGATCAAGTTACTGCTTATGTTCATTTTTGCAACTTTAAGAATACCATTTATACTACCTATAAGAAAATGTGAACAGAATGTGTGTGTGTCTGTTGGGGGTTATATTAGTGTGTTTATGAGTTTTGCTAGTTTACTAAAATGATTGTATATGACAGACAATTCTTCTTTATTTTCCTTCAAGAACTCTCAGTGGAATATAAATTGCTTATGTTGGTTAAAAGTAATAATTAATATGGGTGACTGAGGCTATACTAGAATTAACATGACCAAAAACTGTCAAGGGGAAAAAGGGTACATTTATCCTAAGATAAAATGTTATTCCAGAAATTGAAAGGGGATAGTAAACAACAAAACTGAATGGGTTTGATACATGCATGTAATAATTTTTAGTACTAAAGAATACTAAGCTATAGACACCAAGAATTGGATGTATAATTTGCTTTAATAAAAGTTTGGTATATTAAAATTGGTATATTAAAATTAACAATTGTTAATTGTTAATCAAGGTGTGATTTTTCTTTCACTACAAATAACGCACAGTGTTTTCAATAAAAAGAAGATATTGTTAATGTGTACTTATTAAAGAAGACCTGAATGGATAAAGAGAGCTATAGATGGTTTTTAGGAAACAATTCTAGTTGCTTTGGATATATACCATATAATTATATATGCATATATATAATTTCAAATAATGAGCTAAATTAAAGCAATGATATATATTAGTTTTGACAACATTTGCACAGTAAAGGTTTGATAGGCTTATTTAAATAAATTTAGAAGTGCTATACTATTAAATATTATATTAAAGCAAGACTAGATTTTGGATATCTGTTAGAATGACATAACACATTGATCTTGGTATATTTATTCTGCTTTTAGCTAGAAGCAGTGAATGTAACTCTCTACTTCTGTTTAATTTTCTTAGTAATTAGAGATTCTGTAAACAACTCACAAAGTGTTTTTTAAACAATTCTTAGTAGGAAGAAAATGAAAGGAAAGCAAAATTTCATAAAAATAAATATTGCTATGTTAAACCTTAGTTCCGTCTTTTATGGGGATGGGCTATTGTATGTACTACAATGTATATTATATTTCTTACTATGAATCACTGTCAAAAAATATGAAAGTCAATTCCATAAGGCATCCTCCCCTTACCATTTATTTTCCCTTCAATCACACTCAACAGCTGAACTCCTGAAGAATAATAAATTCTTTAGACATGAAATGTATTGAGTTGGTGACTTATACTAACTACAATAGAGCAATTAAAAAGGGGCATCAGTAAGGGAAGTTAGAAGTGGACAGAGCAGGGGGAAACAGGGAGGAATAACAGGATGGGAAGAAAGAGAAGGAAGAAAGCCTGAGAAAGAAGAGGGAAAGGGGGAAAAGTTTTCCTAGCCCAGAGCCCATAAGTGGCTGAAGAAAAATGAAGAGGAAGATATAGGAAGAAAAAAGGAAGGAAATGTGATGGGTTCAAGTAGCATAATGTTAATCACAGAGAAAAAGCCTGCTGTTTCCCAGATCTTTGTATTCTAAGAACAACTTCTGTGGCTTCTACCCAGAGTTGTGTGACCACTGGGTTCCTACATGCATGTTCTCAGACTGTGTGTTTGCTCTTGAAGAGTCTGCTCTCTTTGCACAGCCCTGGCAGAGATCCGAAGAAGGGTAGAATGTGGGCAAGTTGCAGCATCTAATATGAAGACTCATTTCAGTTCTCATTCAGCAAGTCTCCTGCTAGGTGCTAATAGGAATTCCTGTCTCTGAGAAGGGCTCCTGTTAAAAGGAGAGAGACATGTTCTCCCTGTTCTCAAGGCCATAAAGAAGTTTGCCTTTTTAAAATTTCTAATAGTTACTTCATATGAATATTATTCCTTAGGAACTGAGGCTCAAGATTACTATAATCTTTGATTGTAAATACTTAATATGTAACAGCTCTCTCTTCAGAAGTGAATGTCACTCCCTCCTAAGTCAAAGACAAAATAGACTTGATATCAGTGTGCATAATTAAATAAAGGCAGAACAACCAAAAGCTTCTGTCTGAATTTGATCATCAGTAATGACAGTCAGTAATCAACAAGGGCTCTTTACAATACAGGCATCACTTAAGAAATCTTTCTAAAACTCACTAACTGTCTGCATACTCTCCTCATTGCAACCTTCATTTCTTGATTCCTGAGTGTGTAAATGACTGGATTCAGGAAAGGAGTGAGAACTGCATCAAAGATGGCCAGAAATTTATCCAGGTGGATGGAGGGAGATGGCCATGTATAGACAAATATCAGAGGACCAAAGAACAAGACTACTACAGTGATGTGAGCTGAAAGTGTGGACAGAGCCTTGGATGAACCTGTTGAAGAGTGTTTCTGAACAGTGAGAATGATGATGATATAGGAGATGATCAGAATGAAGAAGGAGCCAATAGAGATGAATCCACTGTTGGCCGTGACCATGGACTCTAGTTGGTTTATGTCTACGCAGGCAAGTTTGATCAACCGAGGGAGGTCACAGTAAAAGCTGTCCAACATATTAGGTCCACAGAAGGGTAAGTTTACCACAAAAACCAGTTGAACTGTGGAGTGGATAAGGCCAATCATCCAGGCAGCCACTAAAAAGGAGATGCACAGTCGTGGGCTCATGATGGTCAGATAATGGAGAGGCTTACATATGGCAACGTACCTGTCAAAGGCCATGGCGATGAGCAGCACCACCTCCACACCACCGATGACATGGATGAAAAAGATCTGAGTGATGCAGCCACTAAAGGAGATGACTTTACGTTTTCTGAAAAGATCATAAATCATCTTGGGAGAAGTGACAGAAGAAACACCCATGTCAATGAAAGAGAGGTTGGCCAACAGAAAGTACATGGGAGAGTGTAGGTGAGGGTCACAAGTCACAGTGAGTATAATGAGGGAGTTTCCCATCATGCTTGCCATGAAAAATGTGGAGGAGAACACAAAGAGGAGAAGTTGTATTTCCCAGGAGTTGGTGAGTCCCAGGAACAGAAACTCTGATACCACAGAGTTATTTGCTTCATCCATGGACTTTGTTAGCATTGTTATCTGAAGGAGGGCAATAGGAAAAAATGCAAATTTTGACAACTGTGTTGATGAATTTGATGATGAAATGTCAAAGTTATGAAAGCCAATTTACATATTAGCATGAAAACTGATGTAAAATGCTCATAGCCTCTAAACTGTGCTCACACAGTAAAACTGGTGGCTGTTATATGGAGCTGTTCTTGCCGCCAACTTATCTCTGCATTTAATACTCTTTTCTTCCTCCATGGGTTGATACACTGTATTACTCATGAGACACAAGAAAATAAACATGAGTGATATGCATTCAACCCCAAATCTTTTTAATTTGGGGTTCAAAACTATTATGATCTGCCCAGTCATATAAAGCTAATCCCTTTTGCAATCTCTTTGAAGCCTTATAAATCTTCATCCAATAGACAGACCTATCTCCTCCTTTCTAGTCCCTACCTCTGGGAACACATTCATCTTCAATATTACTTAAATATTGATTGCATCTGTGAAGTCTTTATTGTTCAGTTCAGTTCAGTTCAGTTGTTCAGTCGTGTCCGACTGTTTGTGACCCCATGAATTGCAGCAATTATTACTAGAATTTAAATTACTAGCACAACTACCAAATTTTCTCTGTATTTAATACCACTCTGCTTCCTTCTAGGGTAGATGCTATGATGTTATTCATGACATAGTGATAATAGTAATAGTAATTCAACCTGAAATTCTTGACTTTTGGATCAAAACTAATATAGGCTAACTCCAATCACACATATTCTTCACTTCTCAATTCTTCCATCAAGTTTTAAGAATACAAGCCTTATTCTCATAGACAGAGCCTTCCTTTTGACTCCCCATCTCTGGAAGATATTTGTCTTCAAGTTCTATTAAATTTTAAGCATATTTGTGAGGTCTTGTTTTATACTACAAGCATTTATTTTGCTATTTCTTGTATTTTAGTAAACTGAGTACTGGTCTAACTCACCTCGTAGGCTGTAAGCTTCTGGAAGGCAGGGATTATGATTTATTCATATTTGGATTCCTTGAAGCAATGAAAAATGATCCACACAGAGGCGCAGGTCCACAAACTGTTACCAGTCTGCATCATGTTAGATGCAGAAATTGAGAGTGTTTAGAAAATTCTCTAGAAATTTCACAGGATAGCAAACAAGTATAAAATTTTGTTTGTTAAAGTGTCAGCCCATGAAGGACTGAAGAATACCTGTTCTTCACCAAAGATAATTTGAGAAGCACTGCAAGGCAATGGGAACCCACTCCAGTACTTTTGCCTGGAAAATCCCATGGACGGAGGAGCCTAGTGGGCTGCAGTCCATGGGGTTGCTAACGGTCGGACATGACTGAGCGACTTCACTTTCACTTTTCACTTTCATGCATTGGAGAAGGAAATGGCAATCCACTCCAGTGTTCTTGCCTGGAGAATCCCAGGGACGGCGGAGCCTGGTGGGCTGCCGTCTACGGGGTCACACAGAGTCGAACACGACTGAAGCGACTTAGCAGCAGCAGCAGCAGCCCTAAGGTACTTAGCACATAGTCTGTGAAGCTTAAAACTGTGAAGGGCATCATGCAATACCGAAAAGTATCTTGTTCAAACCTCTATGTAAGAATTTATCACATTATCTTGTAATTTTAGTTTTAGTCACAGAAGCAACAGAGTACAGTAGAAGGAATACGTCCTTTGGATTCTGTAAATCAAGGTTTAAACTGTACTTCAGTTACTGACAAGGTAATTTTGGGCAAGTTCTTGAACCTTCATTTATCCATGACATTACAATTAGTAATACTAACTCCTCAGAGCAATTTGGGGTATAAAATCATTGGAATAATGATTAAATAATTAAAGTTTTGCAATAGTGCAGTCAATGTTTACCTACTGTAGGTAAATATTTAGTAAATGTTATTTTTTCTTCTTTCACACATCTATAATAGTGCTCAATATAAAACATAAATTAATAATAACAAAATGAAATGGTATTGGCCAGGAGATAATATCAAATTTCATATCTAAAAGATATTTCATAATGTTATAATTATCTCCTATATGATAATTGGAGAATATAATATTCATATTGTTTAGGGGCTTCCCTGGTGGTCAGATGGTAAAGAATCTGCATGCAATGTAGGAGACCCGGCTTTGATCTCTGGGTTGAGAAGATCCCCTGGAGAAAGGAGTGGCTACTCACTCCAGTATTCTAGCCTGGAGATTCCATGGACAGAGAAGGCTGGCAGATTGCAGTTAAAGAGTTGGACACATTTATTCACATGCATTCTTTTAGAAATCAAACTAAAAACCATCTTGTGCAGATTAAATATATTTGCTTTCTAAGAAACACTGCATTTTATTTTATAGTACTATAAATGTAGTTCACTGATTTTTTTGTTTGTTCTCATTTCCAGTTAGATTGTGACTCCCAGAAAGTTAAGGACTACACCTGTGTAGTTATCCATGTATCCCCAACTTAAAATCATACCAGGTACATAAAAGAGCTATGCAAATATATCAGGAATTAAATATTTTTTGAAAGATCAAAGAGGATGTATTTAGGTAACTGAAATTATATGAATATAATTGGATACATATAATTATATAATTAAGGAAGATGGGTAAGGAACCTGTGCATAGTTCCTAAGCAACCAAGAATAATAGAAAATAAGGAATTGTAAAAGTAAAGAAGACTTAGGGAAAAAGAAAAAATTAAAGGAAAATCTAATAGGGGTGAAAAAATTAAGAAAGTATATATATAATGGATTCCCTGGTAGCTCAGAGGGTAAAGAGTCTGCCGGCAATGTGGGAGACCTGAGTTCGATCCCTGGGTCAGGGAGATCCCCTGGAGAAGAAAATGGTAACCCACTCCAGTATTCTTGCCTGGAAAATCCCATGGACAGAGCAGGAGCCTGGCGGGTTACAGTCCATAGGGTCGCAAAGGGTGGGACACGATTGAGTGACTTCACTTTCACTTTTCATGTGTATAATGACAAAGAAAAGAAGGATAAGTCTTACTTTAAATTAAGTGAAAGGTAGTTTATGAGATATAATTTGCAGTACTTTCTCAACCCACTCTTCAGAAATTCTGTAATTATGAACAATTATAGGTGTCTTTTAGTACTAAGGCTCTGGGGAGAATTTCTTTCATTTTCAGCTTAAAACTTTGTATGTTGTATTGCGGTTTTAGCTGGTTAACAATTTGGTACTCTCAGGAGAACAGCGAAGGGTCTCAGCCTGGGGAGAATTTCTTAATATGCTTTTATCAGCTATGTGCATACAGCTGGGAATTTATTTGCCTTTTGACACTGCAATCCCTATCAACTAGGCAAGAACCTAGAGTTTTAGGAAAAGTGGGTTTAAAGCAGAATGAGATATAAATATGGAACTTAGGTGTATCTACCCAAATGTCAAGGAATGTAAAAATTTGAAAAGTTTGGGTCATCAAAGTTTTAAAGCCACTTGAGACAAAGTCAGGATCCCAATCTCAGTCCAGAGCAAAAGTGTAGAGAGGATTCCAGATGGAGACTTTATTCACCTAAAAGTCATCAAAATACAGGGGAAAACTGAATGAAGGTGTTCTAAAATCTTTTGCCTATTGGCTATGCTTTGAAATAATTTTTCTTAAACAAATTAGCTATGCCCATGTTTTTAAACTCATTAGATACCCATAATTCGAAAACCAAGGCATGTCTTGCCTTTTGTTGTGATTAGCCCTTTTATTTGTTCCATGGAGAATTGATTAATCCTTCAAACAGATTACCAGACATTTAATCCTTTACAGATGAAGGAAATATTGGTAACTGAAATTTCAAACAATAGTTACCAAATTGAAAGGGATTTATGCACAGCTGTTCTATTTAAACAAAATATTAACCTAAATCATAATTTATATGTTTCTCCCTCAGTTTAAAAATATTGTGAGTTTAACAATCTCCTTGGCTCAAATTTTTTTCAAATTGTTACAAAACCTTCTTTATGACTAAGTAAAACACTGCCTCCTCTAATTTAAGACCATCTCTACTTTTACTTTCTATAACTATGGTAAATATAGATAATTCTGTGTCCTTTTCAAATAATCTTTATGTACATAAATGCAACAAATTAAGTCATCCCTTAGCTTTCTGTTTTCAAGATTCAGCAAACTCATTACCTTTTAAAATTTCCTCCTAGGACTTCTTTTTCACTTCCCCCCTTTCACCTACATCCCCCAAATTTCATTTTTTAACTTTCTCTAAGCCTTTCTTTATTCTCCTTAAGCTTACAAAATAATCTATTTATAACCAAGAGACTAGGAAAACAAATTCGAGCTCTTGGTAGTTTTAAGTGTTTAAAATTTTTTTCCACATCGTATTTTAAAGTGCCATTACACTGGAAATTATTTATTCAGCTTTGTATCTTTTGGTCTCAATACCTTTTATTTCTATTGAGATATTTATGTAATCCTTTCCCACCTTATAAATTTGAGTTCATAATAAATTGCTTCCCTTTTTCACAGAAGATGATCAGTTTATACACATTTGTTTTGCAAAGTTAATGGAGAGAAAAACACAATTACCTTTTTAAAAAATATTTTCAAGTGTCATTAATTCTTACTGCTTGTTTATTATGTGGCAGATGGTGAGAAACACTTTTAATCAGCATGAATGAACTGATTGCCATTGATTGTAAATGTGATTGATTGCAACATATGCTGAATCCAAAATATTACAAAACCATTTGACCTTTTCTAATATCTTTCACATTACCCTAAGAACAGTGTGATACTAACTAAAAGTCATGGTCAGTTAGCCTTTTCCAGGGTGTCAATAAACTTTTGTACAGTTATTCTTTGTATTATTCAATTCCTTATCCTGGATGCTATTTACTTTGCTTTAGGATAACACTCATAAACTTGAGGATATTACTATTATTTATAGCATTTATGACAACAAAATTTATATCTGAAATTAAGGCACTCTTTGCATTTTCAAATTTATTTTCATACTTCCATTTTACCTGTATAAAGAGAAGAGTCTGAGATTTTCCTATGTTCCGCAAAACAAATGCCATATAAAATTCTTCCATAAGAAGAATTACATTAGAAGGAAGCTATTTACATCTTGAGAGAATAGTGACCAAATGATAATGCAAAAACAGTTTAGAAGGAGCTCATGGATCATGGGACTTTGCCCCTAGAGAACTAATTGGTTTGACCAGAGCAACCAAAGGATCAAAAAACTCATAATAAGACACTAGAGAGAAAGAGGGAAACAAAAGTGGAATATTTTGCATATAATAGCACAAAATATCTTTGTGCTATTTTGTTGAAAATTTTATAAATATTGGTAATCACCCATTAGAAATAAACTCTGAAAATAGATAAATATTAACTCAAAATTTAACTCTAATCATATTAATTTTTCTGTTATAGTTTAGATAGCAGAAGAACATATGTGACTTAATTTTTATTCAATCTTATATTGACTAACTATGGACGTATATGGGCTCACCTGGTGGCACAGACGGTAAAGGATCCGGCTGCAATGCGGGAGAGCTGGGTTTGATCTGTGAGTTGGGAAGATCCCCTGGAGGAGGGCATGGCAACCCACTCCAGTATTCTTGCCTGGAGAAGCCCCATGGACAGAGGAGCCTGGTGGGCTAGAGTTCTTGGGGTTGCAAAGAGTCAGACATGCCTGAGCGACTAAGCACATGGATGTGTATAAAGATTTAGCAACACAGAAGCTCAGTGAGTAAAGCTTAAAAGTGAATGAAACATATACCAACTGATGATAAGTTTAAAAAATTATGATGCATCCATACAGTTAAATCCTCTGAAGTCACTAAAAACAAGTTTGAATTCTATACAGTTAAGGATACCATACACACTATTGAATGGAACTGTGGATAGTGAAATAGCACACACAGTATGATGTTGTGAAATAAATATCTCTATGTCTATCTCTATTTACATCTGAACCTATATGTATGTATCTGAAAATACTGACAACAAACTTTGGTTGACAAGTACTTCAGGACAGTGTGATTGTTAGGTAATAAGACAAAAATTTCAATCTTCAATTTTGTATACTTGTATCAATCAGGGTCCTGCCAGAGCGAAAAAATAGTACACTCGAGTTACAACCAACACCGCAGAAATACAATCATTAGACACTATTGCAAACAACTTTATGCCAACAAAATGGAAAACCTAGAAGAAATGGACAAATTCTTAGAAAGTTACTGTCTCCCAAGGCTGAACCAGGAAGAAGTAGAAAATATGAACAGATCAATTACCAGTACAGAAATTAAATCAGGATTTTAAAAACTCCCAACAAACAAAAGTCCAGGACCAGATGGCTTCACAAGTAAATTCTATCAAATAGAGAAGAGTTAACATCTATCATTCAGAAACTATTTAAAAAATGGAGAAAAGAATGCTACTAAACTTGTTCTATCAGCATTACGCTGATACCAAAACCAGACAACAATAACAAAAATGAAAACTACAGGACATGGATGAACATAGATGCAAAGATCTTCAACAAAATACTAGCTAAGTGAATCCAAGAATATATTAAAAAGATCGTATGCTATGATCAAGTGGAATTTATCTCAGGGATGCAAGAATTTTTAATATCCACAAATCAATGTGATAATCACATTAACAAATAGAAGAAAAAAATCATACGATCATCTTAATAGATGCAGAAAAAAGCTTTCAATAAAAGTTTAAAATCCATTTAAGATAAAAAACTCTCCAGAAAGTGGGTATAGAGGAAACATACCTTAACATAATAAAGGCCATATGTGACAAACCCAGAGCTAATATACTCAATGGTGAAAAACTGAAAGTATTCTCCCTAAGATAGGGAAGAAGACAGGGATGCCTACTTTTCTTTACGATAGCTTTGTAAGTTTTAGTCACAGCAATCAGAGAAGAAAAGAAAAGAAAAGAAATCCAATTTGGAAAAGAAGAAGTAAAATTGTCACTGTCTTCAGATGACAGAAAATCCCAAAAGCACCACTAGAAAATTACTAGAGTTCATCAATGAAGTTGGTAACGTTGAAGGATACACAATTAATACACAGAAATATATTGCTTTTCCCTACATGAACAACAAAATATCAGCAAGAGAAGTTAAGCAAACAATCCCATTTACATCCCATCAAAAATGATAAAATAGCTAGGAATAAATCTACCTAAGGAAGCAAAAACCTTGTACTCTGGAAAGTATAATACTCTGATGAAAGAAATTGAAGATGACAAAAATAGATGCAAAGATATAGTGTGTTCTTGGATTGGAAGGATCAGCATTGTTAAAATGACCATACTACTCAAGGCAATATAGATTCAATGCTATCTTTATTAAACTATCAATGGCATTTTTCACAGAACTGGAATAAAAAGTTTTAAAATTTGTGGGGAGACACAAATGATTTTGAAAAGCCAAAACAATCTTGAGAAAGAAGAAAAGAGTTGGAGGGAATGCTCCTTGACTTCAGACTCCACTGCAGAGAAGTATGGTCCTGGAACAAAAACAGACACTTAGATTAATGGAACAAGATACAAAGTCCAAAAGTAAAATCCATATACTTAGGGTAAATTAATCTATAACAAAGGAGGTAAAAATATACAATGGAGCAAAGACAGTCACTTCAATAAATGGTGCTGGGAAAACTGGACAGGTACATGTAAAAGAATGAAATTAGAACATTCTCTAATACTATATATGAAAATAAACTCAAAATGGATTTAAGACCATTAAACATGAGACTAGACACTATAAAAATTCTAGAGGAAAACATAGGCAGGACACTCTTTGACAAAAATCATAGCAATATATTTTTGGATCTGTCTCCAAGATGGAAAGCAAAACAAAAATAAACAAATGGGACCTAATCACACATAAACTTTTACACAGCCAAGGAAAACAAACAAACAAACAAACAAAAAACAAATGAAAGAAAATCTACAGAATGGGAGAAAATGCTTGCAAATGATGATACTGACAAAAGATTAAGTTCCAAAATTAACAAACAACTCATTCAGCTCAATGTAAAAAAAAAATCAACCCAATGAAAAAATGAGCAGAAGACCTAAATAGATATTTCCTCAAAGATTCATACAGATAGCCAGTAGGCACATGAAAAGATGCTCAATATTGCTAATTATTAGTAAAAACAAATCAAAAACTCACACTTTTCAGAATGGCCATTATCAAAAAGTCTATAAAGAATGAATGTTAGAGAGGGTGTAGAGAAAAGGAAACCCTCTTATACTGTCGGTGGGGATGTGAATTGGTGCAGCTGCTATGGAGAACAGTATGAAGATATAGATATAGATATGATCTAGATATAGATCTGATATAGAAAATGAAATGTAGAGTTATTATATGAAATAGCATTCCCATTCCTGGGCAAGTATCTGTAGAAAACTCTAATTCAAAAACATACATGCACCCCAATGTTCAAAGCAGCACTATTTATAATAGTCAATCAGGGAATTAACCTAAATGTTCAATAAACAGGTGAATGAATAAAGAAGGTATGGTGTGTGTGTATATAAACACACATTGTGTATTTACATGTATATATACACACAGACTAATACATATACATATATGATGGAATATTACTCAGCTTTAAAAAATGAAACAATGTCATTTCACAACATGGATGCATCTAGAGATTATGATACTAAGTGAAGTAAGTCAGAGAAAGACAAATAGCATAGGATATAACTTATATGTGGAATTTTAAAAAAATGATATGAATGAATTTATTTACAAAACAGAAATAGACTCATAGAAAACAAACCTATGGTTACCAAAGGGGAAAGGGAATGAGGGGCAAATTTGGAATTTGGGGTTAACAGATACACACTACTATATATAAATCAGATAAATAAAAGGACCTACTATATAGCACAAAGAACTATATACCTTATAACGAAAAGAGTCCAAAAAAGAATTTATATATATATGTATAACTGAATCACCTTGCTGTATACCTGAGACATTATAAATCAACTATATTTTGATTAAAAAAATAAAAAATAAACATCAAGGACCTATTGTTTAGCACTATATTCAATATCTTGTAATAACCTATGATGAAAAGGATCTGAAGTGTATATATGTATATATATATATATTCTGAAGAATATATACATATAAAGCCAAACTTTGCAGTACATCTGAAATATAAATCAACTATTTTCAATAGAAAATAAATTTAAAAAATCTCCACTAGCAAGGCTGATTATGAGACTTATTCTGATAAAACAATATCCCTCATTTCTTCTTATCTCCATCAGGACCTTAGATGAAGAGCACGTTTTATGTAGTGGATAAACTGACCTTCACTTCTGTAGGTTATCAGTCTTGAGATGATCCTTTGTTTAATGTGATGTCACTATTTTACATTGATGAGAACTACTGTGCCAAAAGGCACTCATAAGCACTCCAACAAATCTCCTGAGTTCTGTACTTAATATCCCTAGTTCCTGTTGTGGAATCGAAACCAAATTTCCTCCTGATAATTGAGGTCTGTCAACCTGACATGCAGTACTGTCCTTAGACCAGAATGATAGAATCCTGTGCCCTGGCCCCTATTCTTAGAAGGCCTTAAATTGGTCATTGGTCCCTTCCCCGTCATGGCCTTTTATCATGGTGTGACAATTCCAAGGAACCAGGGAGTACGTCCACCTAGAGCCTAGGTGCATCCTACCAGATCTTGTTCTGGTCTCCAAAACACAGGGATTTCTTTTCAAACTTCCCCAAGCCTATGAGCCTAACTTTACAAGATTTGCTCTAGGTATGCATAAGAGTTATATATATATTTCTTGACAACAAAGGATAGAATTTATATACTCAAGATTCTATTACACCGAAGGATAAAATTTTATATACTCAAGATTCTATTACCTTGATTCTATTAACTTTAAAATATTTCAACATATAGCTCACGGATTTCCATTTTTACTCTTGCCTCAGTAGTCACGAATGTCAGCTGTATATCCTTTTCAGTTTGTAGGTTCAGTGACTTTAGCCCAAAGTGGTTAAAGACTGGTCTCAGCAGAATTGCCTTTGGAAATATTCTTCCCTGGGACACTCAGGTCTCTGAATCTACTAAACCGAAGTTCAAAAGAACAGGAAGCATAAATTTCCCCGGTAAATTATTTGGACTTATTGTTAGAGTAACTTTTTCTACTTTGGGTTCATATATTCCAGCCTTAAATAGATAGCAAAGTATATATTAGTCACTGGTTTAAGATTTGTACTGCCTCAAATAGCACCCTAAACTTGCAAGGTTTTCATTTCCTAGTTGGTACAAAAGTTGAGCATATTCTAGACCATTACACTAATATTTCAAGCCAGTTGTTTCCGGGTGTGGGAGCATAAGTCCAGTGAATGCTGTGGGTGGAAGCCCATGATCACACTTCACTTCCTATTAAAACAAGTCCAGATGCAATATTGTATGTGACATTATCGCAACAGGTAAAGCACCAAACGTATTCTATAAGTCAAATGGTACTGCTGCAGCAGCCCTGTGGAAGGGAAAGACAAATAATTTGTACTACATAAATACAGTATGCTATGCTGTGCTTGGTCGCTCAGTTGTGTCCGACTCTGCGACCCCATGGACTGTAGCCCACCAGACTCCTCTGTCCATGGAGATTTTCCAGGAAAGAATACTGGAGTGGGTTGCCACTCCAGGGGATCTTCCTAACTCAGGGACTGAACTCAGGTCTCCTGCATTGCAGGTGGATTCTTTACCGTCTGAGCCACCAGGGAAGCCTATGAATACTGGAGTGAGTAGCCTATCCGTTCTCCAGGGGATCTTCCTGACCCAGGAATCGAACCGGGGTTGCCTACATAGGAGGTGGATTCTTTACCAGCTGAGCTACCAGGGAAGCGCCCCCCCCCCCCCCATATAATAGACACTATAACATATATTTGTTGCTGTTGTTCAGTCACTAAGTTGTGTCTGACTCTTTGCGATCCTGTGGTCTGCAGTACACTAGGTTTATGTTTATATATAATTTTATATATATAATTTATATATTATATATTTATAATAAATAATTTATAGGTATTACATTAAATAATATACTTTACATTAAATGCATATCTATTAGATGTGTATATACAAGATGCATAAATATATAAATAATATTTCTCCCTATGAAGTGAGATTAGAGATAGAGAGATAAAGAAAGAGATTTATATCCCTATAGAGATAAGCATCTCCCCCTCCATAAAAGAAGAGTTTTGAGCTTTATTCAACCTGCCATAAGGCAGATGGCCCTCTAATAGTCAAGTGAGATATCACACTATACAAGGTGCTGACCACTTACTTTTGTTTTGCAGCTTGGGCAAGTGGTGGTTATGGTAGACAGACTAGCCCAATGAGGGGAAATGCATGTTGTTGATTTTATGTAGAGATATAAACCAGCTGCTATGACCACTTCTACTGCCAATTAGACAGTTCTAGAATAGCCGAGGAAAGAGGTTTAATAGACATCCACAGGGGCAGGTCATCTTATTCCTGTTTAGTGAATATCCTCTAAACGGCTCTTACATGAGAATGAATGTTGTCATTCTCTGTGCTTTTCTGAGAAATCCGGCTGCACACCTCTTCTACACAGAACTCTATGCCAATAATTTTATAAGCTTTTCTTTCTTAGAACCTGAATAAATAAGCAAACCATGAGGCCTGCCCACAATTAGTAATATATGTACCATGAGCTACATTTCCTTCTAAGAGAAGTGTGCAACTAAAGGTATTCCCTGAGTTTCTTTCCATTAGAAAGTTCTCCCTTCACCACTCTCCTTCAAGGCAATCTCTAAGTAGAATTTAATGCAATGGCCATTTATTTACAGTTGATGCCATTATGACATGCAAAACTATTCATGAGCAGGCTGTGTTTTCTCTATTGCTAATTGGTTATAGAGAGCTTCCAATGTTCAAAGACAGAGATGTAGGAAAAAAATTAAAATAAATAAATAGAAAAAATTTCTTCACTTTGGAGAGGATATCCTTTTGGTGGGAAAAAGGAAAAAAATTTTTTTATCACATTTTGCACCTTCTATCATTACTAAGTTGGCTTAAACTCAACATTCAGAAAACTAAGATCATGGCATCCAGTCTCATCACTTCATGGCAAATAGATGGGGAAACAGTGGAAACAGTGGCTGACTATATTTTTTGGACTCCAAATCACTGCAAATGGTGATTGCAGCCATGAAATTAAAAGAGGCTTACTCCTTGGAAGGAAAGTTATGACCAACCCAAACAGCCTATTAAAAAGCAGAGACATTACTTTGCCAACAAAGTGTTGCTAGTCAAGTGTATGGTTTGTCCAGTAGTCATGTATGGATGTGAGAGTTGGACTGTGAAAAAAGCTGAGCACCGAAGAATTGATGCTTTTGAACTGTGGTGTTGGAGAAGACTCTTGAGAGTCCCTTGGCCTGCAAGGAGATCCAACCAATCCATCCTAAAGGAGATCAGTCCTGGGCTTTCATTGGAAGGACTGATGTTGAAGCTGAAACTCTAATACTTTGCCACCTGATGCGAAGAGCTGACTCATTGGAAAAGACCCTGATGCTGGGCAAGATTGAGGGCAGGAGGAGAAGGGGATGACAGAGGATGAGATGGTTGGATGACACCACCGACTCAATGGACATGGGTTTGGGTGTACTACAGGAGTTGGTGAAGGACAGGCAGGCCTGGTGTGTTGCGGTTCATGGGCTAGCAAAGAGTTGGACACGACTGAACGACTGAACTGATCACTACCTAAGACGCACAGTGCCTGGTATATTACTCCTGTTTCTGGAGGAAACATTCTATATCATGAATATCACTCTAACCCATGTACTGGAAGATATGAAAGGTTGTCAGCTTTAAGAAGTGTACAGATGTAGAAGAGCTTTTTACTTTTTAATTGAAGTATAGTTCATTTACAATGTTATATTAGTTTCTAGTGTGCAGCAAAGTGATTTTATTATATGTGCACAAGTTGATCACATACCCTGCGACCCCTGCACCTTCCCTTTAAATATGCTTTGCTGAAACCCTTCAGGGAGCTTGAGGCTTTTCAGAGCGTTAGACAGCTCATCTCCTTGTATAGCCTTTCAATAAAACTTTCTCTGCTTAAAAAAGGAGGCTGTCCTGACATTCTGCAGACTACTGAACACCTGAAAATTTTTTTCTAACTTGAAGGAAGAATTGACAAATATAATTGCATGTATTTAAAGAGTACAATGGGCTTCAATACATACAATTATGTTTGCCAGAAAGGCAGAGAAATAAGAAATCAAATTGCCAACAATTGCTGGATCATAGAGAAAGGAAGGGAATTACAGAAAAACATCTATTTCTGCTTCATTGACTATGCTAAAGCCTTTGACTGTGTTCAGTTCAGGTCAGTCACTCAGTTGTGTCCGACTCTTTGTGACCCCATGGACTGCAGCACACCAGGCTTCCCTGTCCATCACCAACTCCTGGAGCTTACCCAAACTCATGTCCATTGAGTCAGTGATGCCATCCAACTATCTCATTCTCTGTTTTCCCCTTCTTCTCCTGCCTTCAACCTTTCCCAGCATCAGAGTTTATTCCAATGAGTCAGTTCTTTGCATCAGGTGGCCAAACTATTAGAGCTCCAGCTTTAGCATCAGTCCTTCCAATTCAGGACTAATTTCCTTTAGGACTGATTGTTTGGACCTCCTTGCTGTCCAAGGGACTCTCAAGAGTCTTTTCCAACACCACAGTTCAAAAGCCTCAATTCTTCGGCACTCAGCTTTCTTCATAGTCCACTCTCACAGCCATACTTGACTACTGGAAAAACCATAGCTTTGACTATTTGGACCTTTGTCGGCAAAGTAATGTCTCTGCTTTTTAATATGCTGTCTAGGTTGGTCATAGCTTTTCTTCCAAGGAGCAAGTGTCTTTTAATGGCTGCAGTCACCATCTGTAGTGAGTTTGGAGCTCAAGAAAATAAAGTCTGTCACTGTTTCCATTTTTTCCCCATCTATTTGCCATGAAGTAATGGGACCGGATGCCATGATCTTCATTTCTTGAATGTTGAGTTTTAAGCCAGCTTTTTTACTCTCCTCTTTCACTTTCATCAAGAGGCTCTTTAGTTCCTCTTCACTTCCTGCCATAAGGGTGGTGTCATCTGTGTATCTGAGTTATTGATATGTCTCCCGGCAATCTTGATTCCAGCTTGTGCTCATCCAGTTCCGCATTTCACATTTTGACTGTGTGGATCACAACAATCTGGAAAATTCTTAAACAGATGAGAATACCAGACCACCTTACCTGCCTCCTGAGAAAACTGTATACAAGTTTAAGAAGGAACAGTTAGAACCGGACATGGAATGAAAGACTGCTTCCAAATTAGGAAAGAAGTTCGTCAAGGCTGTATATTTAACTTATATGCAGAGGACATCATGTGAAATGCTGACCTGAATGAACCACAAGCTGAAGCAAGATTGCCAGGAGAAGTATAAACAATCTTGGATATGCAGATGACACCACTCTAATGGCAGAATGTGAAGAGGAGCTAAAACGCCTCTGGATGAGGGTGATAGAAGATAGTGAAAAAGCTGGCTTAAAACTCATTAAAAAAACTAAGATCATGGCATCTGGGGTCCCATGATTTCATGGCAAATAGAATGGGGAAAAGTAGAAGTATGGACAGACTTTATTTTCTTGGGCTCCAAAATCACTGCAGACAGTGAATGTAGCCATGAAATGAAAAGATTCTTGCTCCTTGGAAGAAAAGATATGTCCAACCTAGACAGTGTGTTAAAAAGCAGATATATCACTTTGCCAACAAAGATCCATATAGTTAGAGCTATGGTTTGTCCAGTAGTCATGTATGGATGTGAGAGCTGGATCATAAAGAAGGCTGAGTGCTGAAGAATTGGTGCTTTTGAATTGTGGTGCTGGAGAAGACTGTTGAGAGTCTCTTGGATTGCATGAGATCAAACCAGTCAATAATAAAGGAAATCAGCCCTAAATATCCATTAGAAGGACTGATGCTGAAGCTGAATACTTTAGCCACTTGATGTGAAGAACCAACTAATTGGAAAAGACCCTGATGCTGGGAAAGATTGAAGGCAAAAAGAGAAGGGAGTGAAACAGAGGATGAAATAGTTAGACGGCATCACTGAGTCAATAGGTATGAATCTGAGCAAACTCTGGTAGATGGTGAAGGACAGGAGAGCCTGCTGTGCTGCAGTCCATGGGGTCTCAAAGAGTTGGACACAACTTAGCAAACAACAACAAAATTATACCATGTAATGAGTTAATATACATATATAATATGGGGTGGTGACCAAAATCAAGAACATTAACACATCCACAGACTCACATAGTTAACCTGTGTGTGTGTTTGTGTGTATGTGTGTGGTGAGAATACTTTAAGACTTTTTTTCAACAGCTTTCAAGTACATGATATCATATTATTAACCATAGTCACCACCCTGTACATTAGAGCCTCTAAACTTGTTCTTATAACTGAAAACTTTTACTCTTTGACCTATATCTCCCCATTTCTCTTTCCAGCCCATGAAACATTCAATTCTGTTTCTATAAAATCAGCTCATTTCTTTTTGATTCCATGTGTAAGTGATACAATACAGTATTTATCTTTCTCTGTCTGGTTTATTTCACTTAACATAATACCCTCCAGACTCATTCATGTTATCACAAATGGAACGATTTCCTTTTTCATGGCTGAATAATATTCCACTGTGTATATATGCCACATTTTCTTTATTCATTCATCCATTTAAGGATATTTTTATTGCTTCCATATGTTTGCTACTTGAATAATTCTGCAATGAAGATGGATGTGCAGATATTCAAGATGCTGATTTTTTCCCCTTTCACTGTATAGCCAAAGAGTAGAATTGCTGCATTATATAGATCCCAGGGTTGGGAATATCCTCTAGAGGAGGAAATGGCAACCTACTCCAATATTCTTGCCTGGAAAATCCCTAGGCCAGAGAATCCCAGAAAAGTTTGGGGTTGCAAAGAGTCAGATGCTATTGAGGACACACACATGCACACACACACACACACACACACACACACACAGTAGTTCTATTTTTAATTTTGGGGGAAACTTAATACTGTTCTCTAAACTTTCATGCTGTTTACAGTAACTTACAGGCTGCACCAACTTTTTCTTCTTGGCCATATTGCTTGACTTGTAGGATCTGTTTCCCAACCAGAGATTAAACCTGGGCCATGGCTCTGAAAGCCTGAACTCTAACAATTAGGTCACCCCAGGGAACTTCCTCTCTGTTTTTTTGATGATAGAGGCCTGCATTGTGACGTGAATCCAACATGTGTGAGGTGATATCTCATAGTGGTTTTGGTTTATATTTCCCCAATGATTAGTAATGTTGAGCACTTTTTATATATTGATTGGCAATTTGCATGTCTTTTTTTTTTTTGAAAAATGCCTATTCAACTCCTTTGCCCATTTTTAATTTGATTAATTGCTTTTTCAGATATATCCTTGCAAATATTTTCTCCCATTCTGTAAGTTGCCTTTTTAATGTATGGATTGTTTCCTTTGCTGTGTAGAAGTTTTTAAACTTGATATAGTCTCATTTATTTTACCTTTTGTTGTCTATGCATTTGGTGTCTTATCCAAGAAATTGTTGCCAAGACCAAAATTTCAAGGAGTTTTTTTTTAATTAATTAAATTTTCATTCTCTATTTCAGATCATCTCAAACCCTGCTCGTTCTTTATTTCTAATAGGAGGATAATTTCCTTACAATGTTGGGTTGGTTTTTTTCTATACAACAATGTGAAATAGCCATAAGTAGACATACAGCCCTTCCCTCTTTTTTTTTTTTTTCCCAGCCCTTCCCTCTTGAGCCTCCCTCCTATCTCCCTCCCTCTCACCCCTCTAGGTCATCACAAAGCACTAGGCTGAGCTTGTCAAGGAATTTTTGCTCTATGTTTTCTTCTAGGAACTTTGTAGTTCTAGGTCTTACATTTAAATCCTCAATCCATTTTGTGAATTCCTAAAATGTTAATGGTGTGGCAATTCCCTCATTATGTATAGAATTTATTCCCTCCTTTGAAAACACATGTACATTACCAAAGCACTGAATGTGCTTGGAATTTCTTTTTTAAATGGTTTGATAGCATGATACCATTAATATGATAGACAATTATAATGGTCCATAAAATGTTCAGATAGCTCAAATCTATTCAGATTATACATAACAAAGGGTAAAACTGTAAATATGTGTTGTTGTTTATTCCATGTGAATGCTAACTACTTCTACTTCTCCTTTCTAAAAGAGATGGAAGTTATTTTTTTTTTTTTTTGCCCTATCAATGATCACATATTATATACCCAAGGCTATGTTAATCTGCTCTAGCAAAGGTATCAGCTTTGGTACAGTGGCTACAATAAAGACTACTACTGGGTTGAATTTACAATAGTCCACCGTCTTTCTTCAAGGTCTGTATGGTTTTATAGGGGCCACAGTTGTGAGATAAATGGAAATAGGATGTGCATCACCATTTCTATATATTTTGGATATCTTTTTGCCATCATTATCTTTACAGAAAATAATATAATTTTTAAAATATTATTTAGGCCTGTGGATGGAGCAGTTTCAGTATCTTCCCCTCTACTATAGCTGTGACCCACAGGGCAAGGGAACAGTGTAGCAGTTGTACCAACTACCAAGTATATCCATTCAGACTTTCTATTCAGGAAATGGTGTAATGATCATTATAGGTGTCATTTGGTAGACCCACTATGCACCAGATCTAGACCAGGACACTGTGTATACCTAATTCCCACATGACTCCACTTATACAAAAGAACTACAATAACCCTTCAGGAATCCAGGTACAAATGTCAAAAACTGTGTCTGACAGACAGTCCCCACAATGTTATGCTATTACTTTTTTCCTGGTATGTGACTAAGTAAATGATCCCTGGTACTTTTGAGAAAAGTACTGGGAGAACCATTGCAATGTACACTTACTGAGAAGTTGTATAGTCCTTCCTCCTGTAATTTTTATTAAAGCTGACCTGATAATGCCATGTCCCTAAGCTCCTACCAGAAGGATAAGGTTAGGGATATTTTAGTATATTAAACATAATAGAGCCATTCAAATATCTTCTTGAGCCTTTGGACAGACTCCTTCCTCTACGGTATTTCAGGAACAATTTGGTATTTCAACTTTGATAGAAGTAAGTACCTAGAAAAGATACCTGACTGGCTTTACATACACAATAAATAATTTGAAATTTAATAGTCTCACAAGTATATAGGGCTTTGAGAGTGATGGAGTAGCTAGAGGAAGACCCACAAAAAGGCATTATTTTCAAGTAAAGGAGCCGCTCTGATAGCTTTTATTACCAGAGATCCATTACAGTGCAGAAGTTAAGATAATAGAACTTGAATCAAAACTGCAAGACTTAACACACCCTAACACCATTCACAAAAATAAACTCAAAATGAATCAAAGATCTAAATGTGAGAATCAGTTCAATTGCTCAGTCGCATCTGACTTTGTGACCCCATGGTCTGCAGCATACCAGGCTTCCCTGTCCATCACCAACTCCTGGAGCTTACTCAAACTCATATGCATACAGTTGGTGATGCCATCCAACCATCTCATCCTCTGTTGTCCCCTTCTCCTCCTTCCTTCAGTCTTGCCCAGCATCAGGGTCTTTTCCAATGGGTTAGTTCTTCGCATCAGGTGGCCAAAGGATTGGAGCTGCAGTATCAGCATCAGTCCTTCCAGTGAATATTCAGGACTGATTTCCTTCAGGATGGACTGGTTGGATTTCCTTTCTGTCCAAGGGACTCTCAAGAGTCTTCTCCAACACCACAGTTCAAAAGCATCAATTCTTTGGCATTCAGCTTTCTTTACAGTCCAGCTCTCACACCCATACATGACTACTGGAAAAACCAGAGCTTTGACTATACTGACTTTTGTCAGTTAAGTAATGTCTCTGCTTTTTAATAAGCTGTCTAGGTTTGTCATAGCTTTTCTTCCAAGGAGCAAGCGTCTTTTAATTTCATGGCTGCAGTCATGAAATGTGAGAATGGACTCTATAAGCTCTTAGAGGAAAACATAGGCAGAAAATATTCTCTGACATACACTGGAGCAAGATATTTTTCAAACCACCTCTTACAGCAATGAAATATAAACAAAGATAAATGGGACCTAATTAAACTTAGGGCTTCCCTGGTGGCTCAGATAGTAAAGAATCTGCCTGCATTGCAGGAGACCAAAATTCAACCCCTGGGTTGGGGAAATCCCCTAGAGAAGGAAAGGGCTATCCATTGCCTGGGAAATCCCATGGACAGAGGAGCCTGGCAGGGTATAGTCCATAGGGTAGCAAAGAGTTGGCTTTTGCACTGCAAAGAAAAGCATAAACAAACAAAAAGATAACCATCAGAATGGGAGAAAATATTTGCAAATGAAGAAGTCAACAAGGGATTAATATTCAAAATATACAAGTAGTTCATGCAGCACAATATCAAAAAACAAGCAACCCAATCAAAAAATGGGAAGAAGACCTAAGTAGATGTTTCTTCAAAAAAGACATACAGATGGTTAAAAAGTGCATGAAAGGATGCCAATGTCACTAATTATTTGAGAAATGCAAATCAAAACTACAATGAGGTATCATCTCACACAGGTCAGAATGGTTATCATCAAAAAATCTGTGAACAATAAATGCTGGAGAAGGTGTGAAAAAAGAGAGCCTTTCTACTCCATCAATGAGAATGTAAACTGGTAAAACCTCTATGCAGAACAGTATGGAGGTTCCTTAGAAAACTAAAAACAGATCTAACACATGATCTAGTAATCCTACTGCTGGGCATATCTCCAGAGAAAAACATGTTTCAAAAAGGATACACAAACCCCAATGTTTATTGCTGCACTGTTAACAATAGCCAAAACATGGAAGCAACATAAATGTCCATCAACAGAGGAATGGATAAAGAAGATATAGTGTTTACATATGTATATATATGAATACACACACACACAATGGAATATTACTTTGCCATAAAAAAGAGTAAAATAATGAATGTCATTTGCAGCAACATTTGTGGACCTAGAGAGTGTCATACTGAGTAAAGTAAGTCAGACAGGGAAAGACAAATATTATATAATATTGCTTATATATGGACTCTAAAAAATGATACAAATGAACTTATCTACAAAACAGAAATAGACATAGAAAACAAGTTTATAGTTAACAAAGGAGGAAAGGGTTAAGAGGGATAAATTAGGAGTTTGAGGTTAGCAGATACAAACTGCTATATGTAAAATAGGTAACTAATAAGAACCTACTGTGTAGCACAGGGAAGTCTACTTAATGTACTACATTACTCTGTAATGGTCTATGGGGAAAAGAATCAGAAAAAGGCTGAGCATACTTACATGTATAACGGATTCGCTTTGCTGCACACCTGACTAACACAACATTGTCAATCAACTATGAACCAAGGAAAATTAAAAAACAATTTTTGCAAAACTTTGTGTCCAGGCTTATTGTTTAATAGACCTTGAGGATATTGAACATATTTGTTTCTCAGACACTTCCTCTGTTATAGCCACGCTTTCCGGGAAACAGACTCACTCAGAAGGACAATGCAGATAGTGGAGTGCAGTTTATTACACAGGCGGGCCCAAGGCAGAGTCTCCTCTTAGCCAAGGACCCCATCCAGCATTTGTGAAAATCTTTTATACCCCATGCCTAAGTGTCTAAACCCACCTCCTATCCCATGTGTACGTGTCTAAACCCACCACTTGCCCCATGTGTACGTGTCTTAACCCACCACTTGCCCCATGTGTACGTGTCTTAAACAGTCAATAGTCAATAAGCCCGCAGTTACATTCCAACCAGTTAATAATCGATAAGCCTGTGATTACATCTTGACAGATACGAAAAAAGTTTATGACCTGTCCGGAGACAGGTGTGATTACGGTATGCTTCCTCTTAGGCAATGAGTAGCCTGGATGTGATCTTCAGGATTCCTCTGTCTGGAGGGGGTCTTATCCTTCCATTGTCGTCCTCACAGGCACTAAGCAGAGAGTTCAGAGTCCACTGGAGAGGCAGTCGAGCACAGCCAGCACGGACAGGCCCAACAGTTGGAGGAGTTCAGGCCCTATGAATTCCTTCTTCACCTCAATGAAATGACATAATGAGAATATCCATTCCATAAGACTTATGAATAATGCTGAAATTGCAAAAAGCACTGCATGAGTGGCATCGGTTATTACCTCCCCCAGGACACAAACGATGACAAACCAACTCCATTGCATCATGAAAGAAACTTCAATTAATAGATTACTTTCTATTCTTTAGCAATCATATTAAATAACAAACTGCACAATTTCTTGTAAAAGAGAAACTTCCCACAGACTTTATAAATATTTCTTTTTCTATTTGCTGAAATATTTATCTTTCTGGGAGAGACACAGTGAACTTAGTGTGACTTACTTAAGCAGAGTACACAATTCACCAATCACATTTATTTCCCACAGTAGAGACAGCAATATTAACTGTTAAGTATTTGGGGGGATTTCAAGCCTACGAAATAGAATTTAATCAAAGGTCTCTCTGAACACCAGTGAAGACAAAAGAATACTGTTTAATTTTAATGGACCAGAACCTGGTGGTCCGGAGTCGACGATAAGAAAGTAAGAGAGAGAAAGAGGCTGATAGCACTTGTTGGTCCTTTAATGGACCGGAACCTGGTGGTTCGGAGAGTAAGAGAGAGAAAGAGGCCGATAGCGCTTGTTGGCCCTTTAAGGGACTGGAACCTGGTGGTTCCGAGAGTAAGAGAGAGAAAGAGGCCGATAGCGCTTGTTGGCCCTTTAATGGACCGGAACCTGGCGGTCCGGAGAGTAAGAGAGAGAAAGAGGCTGACATCCCCTGGTTTACGCGGAAAGCCAATACAGCCCTGTTGTTAGGGCTCGCGCTGCTGCACGTAGGCACCAGGCGCCCTCTCCAGTGGGTGAAGGCACAGTGCGCCTTCCCCAGAGGGTCTTAGAAGCCGGGGCAAGAAAGAGCTCAGCGGGCCTCCGCGCTCCAAGGAATTAGCCAGAAATAGAGAGAGAGAAAGACAGAAAGAAGGAATAGAAAGAGAGAAAGAGAGAAAGAAAGAGAGAAAGAAAGAAGAGAGAAAGAGAGAGAGAAAGAGAGAAAGAAAGAAAGAAAGAAAGAAAGACACGGGGACCAAAGCTCTGATGGAGCAAAGGTGTTTTAATCAACATGGTGTGGGCATATATACTGTCTTACAAGGTGGTTATTCTCAGCAAAGACAAAGATTAAAATTCCAGACTTACAAAACATAAGATGATCCCCATCAAAGAGAGAGTTGCAAACAATCACCTTTTACCATTTGGCTCATAAAAAGGAAGAGGGTACTTATCACTGTAATGAGAAATGCCTGGATTCCTCAGCCCCGGGAAAGGCGTGCCTCTCCTCTTAATTCCTGAATATTCAGGAATCAATAAGGGCCAGAGGGTTCCTGACAGATCCAAAACAGCACACAGGAAGCCTTTTGTTAAATGCTTCCTGACATTTAACAAGGAATTTTAAATGTTTTTCATAATTAAAGCTACAGTTTGAAATTTGGCTTTGGTAGGATCTACCTTTGTTATGGTAATAGTAGAAACAAGGAAAAGTTTTACAACTGGTAAAGAAGTACTAAATGCTAATGACAATTTTGTAGGGAGAAGACGTACAAATGAGAGATGTAAAGCTCTCCCTTTAAACAGAACTACAGAAGAAAGCTGAAAGAATTGAATGCGAACAGAAAATCAAATACAAAATTGATTTGAAAGTGAAAGGTCAGTGACCTGGCAACTGGAGGCATAGTTTCTGGTACCTGTCTCTCTCTGGTGACTTCTAGCTGTGTGCTCTTTGGCAAAGTGTAGCCACCTCTCAATTCCTGGGTTTAACATGTGCAACTGTGGGAATGAGAACTAACACTGTTGGTAATCTATCCTAGTTTTAAATTCTATAATTTCAACATAGGATTAATAATTTCCCAGACTTCCAGATAGACAAACTTGATAAAGATGCAAAATATGTAAAAAACTGGGGAAATAAGAAGCGGAGTAGGAACAAAGATAATTAAAATCAAGATTGGTAGTAAGTAGATGAAAGAAAATAAAAATGCCCAGTTTGTCTATCAATATAATAATTGGTCAATAAAAGGAAAAGATAAAATATCATTATTTGCTCATTTACATGGTACTCTCTTAGGACCAGATAGATTACAAAGGACATATGATTTGGTTTTTAACACTTTGATGTACAGAGTTTCAAAGAATGACATGATTTATAATTTAATGATGAAATAGATATCATAATTTAATAAACAATGTATTTCTAGGTATACAACACTGCATAAGTTTTAAATATTTCTCTGAAATTGCATTATGTCTTTTCTGAAACCAGCATGAGAGAGAATCTATAGTTCCACATCTTCATAGCAATTCAATCAGGAAATATTTCTATAATGCACAAGACGACTGCACAGTCTCCTCATTGCCACGTTCATCTCCTTGTTCCTGAATGTATAGATGACTGGATTCAGAAAAGGAGTGATAAATGCATCAAAAATAGCAAGATATTTATCTAAGTGTGATGTGGGAGAAGGCCAGGTGTAGAAAAACATTAGTGGCCCAAAGAACAAAACCACCACAGTAATATGAGCTGACAAAGTGGAAAGGGCCTTGGATAACCCACGAGAAGTATGTTTCCAAACAGTGAACAGAATGAAGATGTAGGAAATGACCAGCAAGACAAAGGAGCCCACAGAAATGAGCCCACTATTGACAGTTACCATGAACTCGAGTTCTTGGGTGTTTGTGCAGGCAAGTCTGAGGAGCCGAGGGAGGTCACAGTAAAAACTATCTAACACATTAGGACCGCAAAATGGTAAATCTACTACAAAAGCCAGTTGAACCAATGAATGTATAAGGCCAATGGTCCAGGAAGTGACTAAAAAGTGTAGACACATTCTTGGACTCATGATGGTAAGGTAGTGGAGAGGCTTACATATGGCCACATATCTGTCAAAGGCCATGGTGATGAGCAGCACCATCTCAGTGCCCCCAGCAGCATGGCTAAAGAAGATCTGGGTAATACATCCACAAAAAGAGATGGATTTATGCTTCTTGAAAATATCACAAATCATTTTAGGGACTATGATTGAGCAAAATACCATGTCAATCAATGACTGAGAGGTTAGCCAAGAGGAAATACATGGGGGAGTGCAGATGAGAATCCAAGGCTACAGTGAACACAACGACAAGGTTTCCCATCATGCTTGCAGAGTAGAACAAAAAGGCGAAGACAAAAAGGAGGGGCTGGATCTCCCAGGAAGTGGTGAATCCCAGGAATATGAACTCTGATACTATGGATTGATTCATTACATCCATTGCCCCAGACACCAGGATCACTTTTCACTTTACCTAAAGGAAGAAGGAAAATGAACAAGCATTGCCTAGACAATATTGGTATTTGAGAAATAAAGCCTCCAGTCCATGAAAAAATTATCATGTTAACATCTCACACAACCAGTCTTCACTACATGCACACCTGACTCTGCTTAGAGGAATACTATGGTTCCCATACGGCATTATGAATTTCAAAACTACTACTATTAAATTATTCTTCCTCTGGACCTCTTTCCCTTTTGCTTTCTTCTAGTAAAACATGGATATTTCCTATTTCCTGTTGCCTGATGTGTTCTACTTCAATAACATATAAGTCATCTTCAAACTCTTTTGACCATGATTTCTTATGAATGAATATGATTTCAGCCATTCATAAGAAAGTGAAAGTGAAAGTCAAAGTCACTCAATCACGTCTGACTCTATACAGTCCATGGAATTCTCCAGGCCAGAATACTGGTGTGGGTAGCCTTTCCCTTCTCCAGGGGATCTTCCCAACCCAGGGATTGAACCCAGGTCTCCTGCATTGCAGATGGATTCTTTACCAACTGAGCCACAGGGGAAGCCCAATTCATATGAGCCACCTAACAATTCCTCATGTACAGCATACAGCTTTCTGAGTCTCTGTTCTGTCAATCATATCGCTCAATTAGAGCAATATGGGCTTAGTTGCTCAGTTGTGTTCAAATCTTTGTGACTCACGGGCTGTAACCCACCAGGCTTCTCTGTCCATGGGGATTCTTCAGGCAAGACTACTGGAGTGGGTTGCCACGCCCTCCTCCAGGGCATCTCCCCAACCCAGGGATTGAACTCAGGTCTCCTGCATTGCAGGCGAACGCTTTACCATCTGAGCCAAGATGAACCTTCAGAATGTTCCTTTTTTGGAGGTAAGGCTTGATCAGAAAGACTTAGGCCTCTCTTTTTCAAAATTTCATTTTATTCTTCAAGTCACAAAATCCAATTATAAATATCCCAGCTCAAATTCTCCCTTATTTGTGAAATCTTCCAAATTGCCCAAGTCTCTATACTCCCTCTGCACCATTACCATTTATTTCACTGTCTCACGATTGTATAAATATTCATCTCTTTATCAAAACATAGTCCTTGGGTACAGGAATAATGTCTGGTTCATCTGAGTAGTCCTCAACTCCATCACAGTCACCAATAATGAGTAACACAACCAGGTACTTAATGAGTTCTTCACACTTGTTGAATCAAGGAAGCATATCAAAAATGGCCATCATCAAAGTCTACAAATAATACATGCTGGAGAAAGAAGGGAACACTTCTTCACTGTTGGTGACAATGTAATTGGTGCAGGCACTATGGAGAATGGTATGAAGTTTCCTTAAAAACAAAGATAGTTGCCATATGATCCTGTAATTCCACTCATGGGCATATATCCAAAGAAAACTCTAACTTGAAAAGATACATGCATCCCAATGTCCATTTTGGCACTAGTCACAATAGCCAAGACGTGGAACAATCTAAATGTCCACTGACAGATGAATGGACAAAGAAGACATGGAGATGTGGTACATATGTACAGTGGAATAATAGTCATAAAAAAGAATGAAAAATAAGGCCATTTCCCACAACATGGATGAAGCTGGAGATTATTGTACTAAGTGAAGTAAGTCATACAGAGAAAGAGAAATATATGACGTCACTTACATATGGAACCTAAAAAATGATACAAATGAACTGAATTACAAAACAGAAATAGACTCAAAGACAAAGAAAACAAACTCTTATGATTACAAAAGGGGAAAAGGGTCAGGATGGAAAAACTGAGTAGGGAATGAACAGGTTGGTTCCAAACTTCTAATATAGGATATCAATTCTCAATTTAAGATAGTCAATAAAGGCCTTTGATACATCTCAAAATGGAAAAAACATTTTACCTTATAAATGATGCACACTCATTGTATTCTCAAAGATAACTCTGCCTCATAAAGAAAGTCACATTTCTTTTTTAAAACACATTTGGAATGGTTAAAGAGTGACAGAAATAAAATACTGGGTGAAGAGTCAGACAGTGTCTGTGTCTTTATTGAGAGAGGGGGATAATTGAGTTTTAAATTCCGGAAAAAGAACAAAAGGATATGAGCCAGATCCCAGCATGGGGAGGTAAAGACAAAAACTACAATCCTTCAGAAGCAAGAACTGCCAGAGATAGACTATCAGAGTTCCACTATTTAATGAGGTGTTCCTGATTTAGTACAACATCTGTTGTACTAAACAGATGAAACATCTGTTTCATCAGTGAAACAATTTATACAGAATGAGACATAGGAAGTTACTGTTTTATTATCACAAATGTAACTGGTGGGAGAGTTTATACTAGGGTCAAGAATTCCTGACTGGTTGAAAATTCATTGCATTTTAATAGTTTCCTATGTCTCCTGTAACAAATCACCAGGAACTTAGTGGCTGAAAAACACAAATGTATTATCTAACAGTTCTGGAGATGAGAGAACTGAGATGGATCTTCCAAGCTAAAAATTAAGGTGTTGGCTGGATTGCATTCTTTCTGGAGGATCTAGGAGAGAATCAATTTCCTTGCCTTTTCCAGGGTTGTCTGCATTCTTTGGTTCATGACCCCTTCTTCCCTCTTCAAAGTACATCACTCCAAACTCTGCCTCTGTCATCACATCTCCTCCCTGACTCTGATGTGAAGTCTTTTCTTCCACATAAGGTAACATGTTCACAAGTCCAGAGACTAACACTTGGACATCTTTGGGGACCATTACAATATTCTGTATACCACAACTTTCTTACATGTGAACAAATAATTTAGAAGAAAAAGGAAAATCTGTTTCCCCTAAATATTGAGATATTGAAGGAGGAGGTACAAATTGTGCATCTTGACTTTTCCCCTGAAACTACATGTAAGTGATTTCTGATTCTGACTATATTCAGGACCGAGCCTGAATAACTAATATTCAACAATGATAGGGAACGTATGATGATCACTCAACCAATATGTTATTGGACAAGTAGGTATTTGATTGACTCCTGAGTGGTTCTCTGAATGATTTTTGTTCATTAATTCAATAACTGTTTTTGAGTGCTCAGAATGCCAGGCACTATTCCAGTCACTGGGGATATGGCATTGACAAGAATTCCTGCCTTTGAGGAGTCCATATACAGGACAGGAAATGCAATTTTGGTCTGTTACATACAGATTTTTATTCTCTAGAAAGGATATGAACATTTGAAGAAATGTTATGTCATTAAATACCTGGGATTATCAAACACTGTATCTGTTTTTAGCTCAATTTTCAGGAAGTTTCTCTTCAGTTTTCTGACTGCTTCTTTTATCTCCTTTATCTGAATCTTCACATCTATAATTTCTATCACACTAATTTTCAGCAGTTTTCTAATAAATATGCATGAATTTTCTCTCTGTGAATATATTATAAAACTTGAGGTAGGATTGATGAATTATAATCCTTTGTACTGATTGAAAAGCTACTCAAAAATGCTGCTGGCTGGATTTCTTGGCTTATTCAGTCATTCATTTAACAAATACAATTTATGTAGCATCTATAAGTACCATGTACTCTGCTATTAGAATAAAATAAAGATAAAAGAGTAGATATCAATTATGTGGACTATCATAATGAAGTAAGAAAATGAATACACATAAAATGGGACCATAAAGTTATCAGAACAACTTTAAGAGCTGCATAAGCCATTTTATGACTTCTAAACAAATCTCCATAGTATGAACTAACTAATCAAAATTTATCTATGAAATGGGAAGAAAAGTAATGCAGAAAGAATTCCTTCTGACCACTAAGGGGAAAAAATGCTTCTAAGCAAAAGCATTTTAAGACTTCCATGAGGTAGGGGTAACAATGAGAATGCACCAGGAAGTGAAGATGTAAGTAGTGCTTCCTCCAAATTGAAATTTCAATAGTAAAAAATACAAATGAGAATAGCAAAAGAAGTGGTGGCAAATTTGACTATTAATGAACTTATAAGAAATAGAGTTAGAAAGTTAGAAGATAATTTGTTGGGTCATTCAGAAAAAAAAAAAACAAAAAACCAGAGATTCTGTGTGAAGTTTATACCAAGACAGAGTCTAGCCAGAGGACAGGAAGGACTTTTTAAAAAATAAGTTTAATGCTTTTAATAATTCAGAAGTAAAATGAAAGAAAGATGAGAAAAAGAAATGCAAAGCAAAATTGATCTGTTGAATGCAGTAGGAGACCAGGAGGTGGTCAGTTAGATGAAAAATTATAATAAAAAGGAAGAAATGGTATAATGGGAGGTTGTTCAGATGCATGATCTTAAAAACCCCAGTACCCCAGATTGTTTTCTACTAGAAACCTAGTTTAAGAATTGCTTTCTTTTAGGATAACATACTGAATTCCCTAGTTTCAGTTACATTACTAAGAGGAGAGTGCTTTATTAAGCTATTACAGACAAAACAAATAAGTTACCAGATAACTTTCCTTAGCTGAGATCTTATGTATGCAAGACATGAGAGTATTGACAATGAAGAAATAAGTGATCCATTTTAATACTAATTCATCATCCGAGAAGGATTAGCTTGAATAGGTTGCTGCATAAGGCAGGGAAAGAGCAGATGAGCTCAGCGGGAGACAGGAATGACAGCTAGGAAAAGGAGAAATGAGATCAAAGACAAACTGCATCTACTTTAAAATTCCTTCAAGAGCAAAGAAAAAAAATAATACAAACAGCAAATGTCAACATATCTGGAAACTTATGCAGCTCCTGTCTTCAAGGCTTCAAATTTCTTGACTATTCATCTAATGTCTTTGAGTTATAGTTTAGTCTCTGAATGGCTTCTAGCAGGAGATGCTAGGTTCTGGGAGCTTGGTCACTTTCAGATATGCCGGACATCTCATGGAATAAGTATGTGCTCTCCTAAGACCATTGTCTTTAGAAGATACACCACTTTGAATTCTCTAGTTTTGGTCTGACTATTACCTTCAAGAACTATAATGACACAAATTATGGTTATTATTTATTTAGATTTGAATGAGTAGGGCTTCCCAGGTGGTTCCATGGTAAAGAATCCACCTGCCAATGCAGGAGATGTGGGTTTGATCCTTGGGTCAGGAAGATCCTCTGGAGAAGGAAATGGCAACCCACTCCAGTATTCTTGCCTGGGAAATGTTACGCACAGAGGAACCTGGCGGGCTACAGTCCATGGAGTCACAAGAGTCGGACACGACTTACTGACTAAGCACACATGCACTTAAGTTATTATGATATGTGACAAATCCAGATTCTGCAGCATTTGATATAATCATCATTTAAATGTCTTTATCTATATGGAAGTAGAATTGGACAACACTTAGAATCCACTTAAAACTTTTGGAAGGAAACAGAGAGAGATACTCATTATGCCCAATTAATAAAATCAGCCAGCCTAAAGAGATCTAAAAATATGTTCTGACTCAGTTCCTTCCTTTAGTTGCTCCATCCAGGACATGTCAGGTCTTCCTCAGTTTACAAAATTTCCTGCTTTTTATTAACGTTATAATTCAAATGTTCTTCCTTACAAAAAGAAAATCTCTCATCCTTTCAATTAGGCCAATGCCCACTTAATTCTTTCTCTGTGAATATAAAGAAGGTGTCAGAAACTCTTTCAGATAAATGTTTAATATCCTTGAATATGGTCAAAGCAAATTAAGATAACTCATCTGTGTTTTCTAGTTTTAATCACAGCACCTCCTTTGGCCTTTCTTCACAGGATCCATCTTCTATCCCATTATCTTTATGACTCTAACTGCCCTCATTTCACTACCAAAAATAGTGACCTAGAAAGAATTCAAATAAATGTTTAAAACACAAAAATAAAAATAGAAGATTTGATTGCTAGTTTCTAAGCATTATTTATTTAGTTTCGTAGCTTTTTCCTCTTTTTTTTTTCATGACCTGATTTTAACTGACACTACATTATTTTAGTTTAGGGTGAATTAGATTCATAGATATTTTTCTTCTAACCAAGTCTTCAATCATTCTTTCCTCACCTGATGAAGTTAGGTTTTTTTTTTTTTTAACATTTCACTTGTGGCTCAGATGATAAATAATCTGCCTGCAATGCAGGAGACCCGGGTTCGATCCCTGGGTTGGGAAGATCCTCTGGAGAAGGAAATGGCAACCCACTCCAGTACTCTTGCCTGGGAAATCCCATGGATGGAGGAGAGTGGTAGGCTACAGTCCATGGGGTCACAAAGAGTCAAAGAGTCATATTCACAAGCATTCGTATTTATTCTATAGTGCTCATCATCTCACCACCACCCCCTGTTTCTTCCTGGCTCCAGGCCGAAGCTTAAATGACGTGTACAAAAATCAAACCGTTACCTGAGTTTTCCTTGTCACTGAAGTTTATCTAGTTTAATATATTCCTCCTGTTGTCAACTTCACTCCATCACTCCTACAAGGGAAGCCTTGCAGCTATTCACAGATTATTATCTGAAGCACACAGAGGTATATAAAATGTTTCTAAAAATGGAAAAAAGAGCTAATTAACTGCACTAGAGAGTAGTGACCAAATAGTGCTATAGTGTCCTGGGATTGTAAAACTAAAGTCAGTAAGTCAAGGAAACTGTCTTCTAAAAATATATATTCATAGTAATTAAAGCAACAAAGGGGAAAATGTTGATAATGACTCATAGGAGGAAGGGAAAACATTGGAATACTAAGAAAATCAGTATTATTTTACTAAACAATAAAAATCATTTTATTTGCCAATTCAAATCCTGTCATGGTCAGTGAAAGACTCCCCTGGTAATTCGATCATAGTCATTTTCCAAGAAATTCATACAAATAATATGAAACAATCTCATAAATATAAACTTTCGCTATACATTCATGAATTAGGCAAGTGAAAGAATAAATGAGAAAAATTAATTTAAAATACTTTTAAAATAATTGTAATTATTTATTTATTTTGGCTGCACTGGGTCTTCATTGCTTTGTGCAGTTTCTCTAGTTGCAGCAAGCAGGGACTACTCTTACTTGCAGTGTGTGGGCTTTTCAACGTGGCGGCTTCCCTTACAGTGGATCACAGGCTCTAAAGCATGTTGGCTTCAGTAGCTGCGGCTTGTGGGCTCTAAAGCACAGGTTCAGTAGTTGTGGTTGCATGGGCTTAGTTGCTCCATGGCATGTGGAATCTTCCCAGACCAGGGACCAAATCCATATCTCCCGAGTTGGCAGGTGGATTCCAAACCCTGCGCTGCCAGGTGAGTCTAAAAATAGCTTTTTAATGTGACTTTTATAAATAAGTTTACCACATTATAAGGTTTTTCTCTAACTCATATTTGTTTCTTCCAAAGCAACTTGTACAGTTAGTCAATCAGTTCAGTTGTGTCCGACTCTTTGCAACCCCATGGACAGCAGCACACCAGGCTTCCCTGTCCATCACAAACTCCCAGAGCTCACTCAAACTCATGTCCATCGAGTTGGTGATGCCATCCAACCATCTCATCCTCTGTCATCCCTTTCTCCTCCTGCCTTCAATCTTTCCCAGCATCAGGGTCTTTTCCACAGAGTCAGTTCTTTGCATCAGGTGGCCAAAGGATTGGAGCTTCAGCTTCAGCATCAGTCCTTCCAATGAATATTCAGGACTGATTTCTTTTAGCATGGACTGGTTGGATCTTCTTGCAGTCCAAGGGACTCTCAAGAGTCTTCTCCAACACCACCATTCAAAAGCATCAATTCTTCAGTGCTCAGCTTTCTTTATGGTCCAGCTCTCGCATCCATACATGACAACTAGAAAAACCATAGCTTTGACTATATAGACCTTTCCTGCCATCTAGAAAGCCTAATATTTATTTGTTGAACTTAACAAAAAAATCCAGTCATTGGAATAATTCTATTGTCCTTTACTGTACCTGTCATTTGGAGGTAGAAATGATATGAGTAAAGAAGTTGACTTCAAAATATTAGGAGGAAGTAGCAGGACTTATTTCCCTCTGTCTTCAGGCTCAGGTATAGACAATGAGGTAATCACGTTCCTCAGTTCATAGTACATTATCAGCATTGGTTTACAAAGGGCTTGCTTTTCGTTTTTATTTCCTTTAACTCCATTTTCAGTCCCTTTACCTCAGAAAAACCATTTCTAGCGCTTTAAAATTATATCAGTATTGTATGTGTTACCCTAAAACATGTATATTGCTTTGTATGTATCTACATATAAAAGATTTTTGTACATATTGCTCCGATTCTTTGTTCACTTAGCCCATGTTGGTATGCGTACATTCAGTCCATTACTCCAAATACTGCATAGTAATCCACAGTGGGTATGCACTACTTTTTGTCTGTCTGATTACCTAATGACAGACACCCAGGTTACCTCCAGTGTTTTCAAGCTGCTGCATAAGACTGCACAAGTATTGGATGACTCTTCCTCCAATTTCTTCAACCCATAAATGGCAACAATGTTAATATTCAGCTGGAACACAGTTGTTTGATTAAAGTCATTGTTAAAATTCTATAATATGTGCCCACTGATTAGAATATAACCACTGTCACAAGTCCTTTCAAGTTCCACATGTCACCAAGATCTTTCCCCAGAATTTCTTATGAATTCTCTACTAAAAGTTAATGCCTGGAAAAGCAATATTCTTCAGGACCCTGTTCCAACTCTGGAAAGCACATGTTATGATGGGTCAGTGTCTATACCATGCAGTTATGGAACATCTGTTACCTGGCAGCTTGACTTGGCTTGAAGGATTTAAGACAGTGTCATTCACATCTCTGGGGCCCTTAATGCTGACTTTTAGCTACAACAGTCTCTCCAAGGGATCTTTTATCATTCAGTTGTCCTGCCAAACTTCCTTACTTGGTGATGAGGAACACTGCAAGAGGGCAAAAGCAGAAGCTGCAAAGCAACCTACACCTAAATTCTGGAATTCATGCAACATCATCTTTGCCACATTCCATTTGTCACACAAAGCAGAAGACCAGGCCAAGATTTAAGGGTGTGAAAATAGACTACACCTCTTAGCAGGAAGAGGTGAAAAATATTGTATGTATGTTTAGTCAATCAACTAGAAACTACATGACTACCCACTTTGAGTTGTGTTGATCGGCTAAGTCTCAGAAATCAGTTTAACATGGGAATTGATATATGTCCTCTAAGACTCAAAGGTGCTGTTGCTCCAGTTTTTACTAAATCAAAGAATCATCAGCTGTCTGCCATTCCTGCTTTTGTCTTAGATTCAACAGATTTGTAAGAAGTAATTTTAATTTTTTAAGTAAGTTTCTATCCTGTCACTGTATATGAGATTCAGTTGAGCTGTTGACCTAGAACCCTCTGTACCTGGGGCCAACCAGCCTCCCAACAGTCTACTAAAGCAGAGATACGGTAACATTACTTGGCTTGAAAGGAGCCTACAGGTCCTTGGGAAAACTTGTCACCGTCAATAAATGAGATTGGACATACACAGATGACTGTCTGATGAGCTTGAGTGTCCATTGGAGAGAATGTCATCATATTAACAAAAGTAAAAGACATCTGGCAGAGTAGGCCAGACTAAGTGGCAAGGCCTGGCGGGGAGCAGAGTGGGCAGTAACTACTAGTTCAGAGTGAAGGCATGGCTGACCACTCTCTAGTGAAGCTTCTCTATCCTTTCCCACACTGTCCTCAGAGTCCTCCACATCCTTGTGTTCTCTGAAAATGATGGGACTGTGAGGCAAATGAAAGACCTGCACAACCAGAGCCCCAGTCTGCTCCACGGGAATCCCTTCCTCCAGAAGAGGCTATGAGAAACATAAACCAGGCAAAAAGGTGGGCAGGACAGAGGAGGCCACAAAGGCTCAGGCCATGACATATGGGCAACTCAGGGATCAGCAAGTTTGAAAAAGGAGGGCAGTGGGTCAAGGAGAGCCATGTACCACAGACTGGTCTCTGCCCTGAAGTAGAAGAATGGCTCCAGCATGGCCAACAGAACAAAGGGTCTACACCTCTTAGATGAGAATCTTTACCCCAGAGTACCTTGAGAACTCTAGAAAGAACACTTGGAGGAGAGAATCCAGGAAAAGATTAACTTCCTGCTTCTCAAGCAGATCAGAAAAAATGAGACTTGGAGTGTTACGGTAAATGTGACACACAAGTACTCAGCAGATCCTACAGCCTGGTGTTTTGATGGCCTTATTTTTATTTTTAAACTTGATTTCTGTACCTGTTTATTAAATAGTGTGTGATACATTTATTAAAATGATGGCAATAGTTGAAAAGGACCCAGAGGTCAATGCAGGAGACATAAAAGACTTAGGTTTGATCCTTGGGTTGGGAGGATCCCCTGGAGGAAGGCATGGGAATCTGCTCCAACATTCTTGCCTGGAGAATCCCATGGACAGAGGGGCCTGGTGGGCAATAACAGTCCATAGATCAAAAAGAGTTGGACATGAATGAGTGACTAACACTTTCACTTTCTTTCAAATATTATTCTCTTCACCAACCAAAAGATAGTCAAAGTCTAGGTTTATAAAGTGTACGAATTAATATGGGGAAGGTTTCTCTATAAAACCATTCATTTACAACTGAAAACATTTGTGGCCATCACCATATAAACATCTGTGTAGAAGGCATACTGATATCTGTCCATTTTATATGTTATATATTCCACCTAGTAGTGCCTTATACAACAGGGATGTACATTGATTGTCTGCTATTACATCTCAGTTCAGTTCAGCTGCTCAGTCATGTGAACTCTTTGCAACTCCATGAACTGCAGCACATCAGGCCTCCCTGTCCATCACCAACTCCCGGAGTTTACCCAAACCCAGGTCCATCGAGTCAGTGAAGCCATTCAACCATCTTATCCTCTGTCGTCCCTTTCCCCTCCTGCCCTCAATCTTTTCCAGCATCAGGGTCTTTTCAAATGAGTCAGCTCTTCGCATCAGGTGGCCAAAGTACTGGAGTTTCAGCTTCAACATCAGTCCTTCCAATGAACACCCAGGACTGATCTCCTTTAGGATGGACTGGTTGGATCTCCTTGCAGTACAAGGGACTCTCAAGAGTCTTCTCCAACACCACAGTTCAAAAGCATCAATTCTTTGGCGCTCAGCCTTCTTTACAGTCCAACTCTCACATCCATACATGACCCCTGGAAAATTACATCTCACACTCTAGTAAAGTAATGCTCAAAATTCTCCAAGCCAGGCTTCAATAGTACGTGAACCGTGAACTTCCAGATGTTCAAGGTGGTTTTAGAAAAGGCAGAGGAACCAGAGATCAAATTGCCAACATCCACCGGATCATCGATAAAGCAAGAGAGTTCCAGAAAAACATCTATTTCTGCTTTATTAACTATGACAAAGCCTTTTACTGTGTGGATCATAATAAACTGTGGAAAATTCTGAAAGAGATACCAGACCACTAGACCTGCCTCTTGAGAAATCTGTATGCAGACTAGGAAGCAACAGTTAGAACTGGATATGGAACAACAGACTGATTCCAAATAGGAAAAGGAGTACATCAAGGCTGTATACTGTCACCCTGCTTATTTAACTTATATGAAGAGTACATCATGAGAAACACAGGGCTGGAAGAAGCACAAGCTGGAATCAAGATTGCTGAGAGAAACATCAATAACCTCAGATATGCAGATGGCACCACCTTTTTTTTTTTCCATTTATTTTTATTATTTGGAGGCTAATTACTTTACAATGTTGCAGTGGTTTTTTTTTGCCATACATTGACATGAATCAGCCATGGATTTACATGTGTTCCCCATCCTGATACCCCCTCCCACCTCCCTCTCCATCCTATCCCTCTGGGTCTTCCCAGTGCATCAGCCCTGAACACTTGTCTCATGCATCCAACCTGGGCTGGTGATCTGTTTCACCCTTGATAGTATACTTGTTTCAATGCTGTTCTCTCTGAACATCCCACCCTTGCCTTCTCCCACAGAGTCTAAAAGTCTGTTCCATACATCTGTGTCTCTTTTTCTGTTTTGCATATAGGGTTATCGTTACCATCTTTCTAAATTCCATATATATTCATTAGTATACTGTATAGGTGTTTATCTTTCTGGCTTACTTCACTCTGTATAATGGGCTCCAGTTTCATCCATCTCATTAGAACTGATTCAAATGAATTCTTTTTAATGGCTGAGTAATATTCCTTGGTGTATATGTATCACAGCTTTCTTATCCATTCGTCTGCTGATGGGCATCTAGGTTGCTTCCATGTCCTGGCTATTATAAACAGTGCTGTGATGAACATTGGGGTACATGTGTCTCTTTCAGATCTGGTTTCCTTGGAGATGACACCACCCTTATGGCAGAAAGTGAAGAAGAACTAAAGAGCCTTTTGATGAAAGTGAAAGTGGAGAGTGAAAACGTTGGCTTAAAGTTCAACGTTCAGGAAACTAAGATCGTGGCATCAGGTCCCACCATTTCATGGCAAATAGATAGGGAAACACTGGAAACAGTGACAGACTGTTTTTTGGGTTTCAAAATCACTGCAGATGGTGATTGCAGCCATGAAATTAAAAGACGCTTACTCCTTGGGGGGAAAGTTATGATCAACCTAGATAGCATGTTTAAAAGCAGAGACATTACTTTGCTGACAAAGGTCCATCAAGGCTATGGTTTTTCTAGTGGTCATGTATGGATGTGAGAGTTGGACTACAAAGAAAGCTGAGCGCTGAAGAATTGATGCTTTTGAACTGTGGTGTTGGAGAAGACTCTTGAGAGTCCCTTGTACTGCAAGGCGATCTAACCAGTCCATCCTAAAGGAGATCAGTCCTGGGTGTTCATTGGAAGGACTGATGTTGAAGCTGAAACTCCAATACTTTGGCCATCTGATGCGAAGAAGTGACTCATTTGAAAAGACCCTGATGCTGCGAAAGATTGAAGGCTGGAGGAAAAGGGGACGACAGAGGATGAAACGGTTGGATGGCATCACTGACTCAATGGACATGACTTTGAGAACTCTGGGAGTTGGTAATGGACAGGGAAGCCTGGCGTGCTGCAATCCATGGGGTCGCAAAGAGTCAGACATGACTGAGCGACTGAACTGAACTGAACGTATGGCATCTGTGATTATTAATTGTGTCATAAGAAACCAGCAGGGCTTCAGGAAAAGTCCTTTTTCTAATTAGTTGGTTCACTTAATATGTGAACATTCTATTGTAATCAAAGCTAATTCACAGTAACTTTATTTCTTTTTCCAAAATATATCCCTAATTCAACAACATTTAAGCATCTGAATTGCTATAAACATTATTGCCCCTGGGTAATCACAAGTCTTTAATTGGTTGCCCTCATCCTGCTCTTATCCCCTCAAATCTTTTCCTCAGACAGAAGTCAGAAACATACATTTAGGTTGAAGCTAGTATCTTGTCATCACTCTGCCTGAAATCCTTCAATGGTTTCTAAGAAAAAAGAGCATAAAGTTGAGATGGGGGAGGGGAAAAAGAAAAGGTTGAAGACTAAACAAGGACTGGTCCCACCACTTCATGGCAAATAGATGGGGAGACAATGGAAACAGTGAGAGACTTTATTTTTTTGGACTCCAAAATCACTGCCGATGGTGACTGCAGCCATGAAATTAAAAGATGCTTGCTCCTTGGAAGAAAAGCTATGACAAATATAGACAACATGTTAAAAAGCAGAGACATTACTTTGACAACAAAGATTTGTCTAGTCAAAGCTATGGTTTTTCCAGTAGTAATGTATGGATGTGAGAATTGGACTGTAAAGAAAGCTGAGCACTGAAGAATTGATGCTTTTGAACTGTGGTGTTGGAGAAGACTCTTGAGAGTCCCTTGTACAGCAGGGAGATACAACCAGTCTATCTTAAAGGAAATCAGTCCTGAATATTCACTGGAAGGACTGATGCTGAAGCTGAAGCTCCCATACTTTGGCCACCTGATGCAAAGAACTGATTCTTTGGAAAAGACCCTGATGCTGGGGAAGATTGAAGGTGGGAGGAAAAGGGGTTGATGGAAGATTAGATGGTTGGCAGGCATCACTGACTCTATGGACATGAGTTTGAGAAAGCGCTGGGAGTTGGTGATGGACAGTGAAGCCTGGTGTGCTGCAGTCCATGGGGTCACAAAGAGTCAGACACAACTGAGTGACTTCACTGAATTGAAACAAGGACCAGGCATGATGGGCCTCATAATTATGTTAAGGAATTTAAACTGCCTCATGAGGACAGTGGGAGCACTGGTTTAAGACAGTGGTGTGATTAAAACCTTTAGAAAGAATACTTGGTAGATAGATGGAGAATGGATAGAAGGGATTCATACCTACAAAGAAATCCATTCAGAGACTATTGCAATAGTTTGATAGTGGTACCTGAACTGGAAAAGTGACTTTAGGTTGTGAAATAATTGAATAGACTAAAAAAATACTTAGGAAGTAGAAATTATGGGCCTTAGTAACTGACTGGATGAGGAGGCAATGAAGAGGATATCTAAACTAAATGAATTGTGGTGACATCTACTAAGACAGGAAATGGTATAGAAGCTGATTTTGAAGAGGAAAGTGATAAATTCTACTTGGGACAAGTTGGGTTTCAGTTATTAGTCAGATATCCAAGTGGAAAAATGAAGGAGGCAGCTAGATATATAACATATGGCTGTAGCTTAGTGAAGATATTTGGGTTCAACACTTATGTTCTGGCGTCACAAGGATATAAGTGCCAAGGAAGAAGATAAATTCACCCAAGGAGATTATTTAAAGTGAAAAGAAAATAGGACTGAAATTCCTAAAGAATGCCAGGGTTTAGGGTATAGTCAGAGGAACAAAAACCCAATAAATAATCCTTTTATTTTTTTTAACTGGAGGATAATTGCTTTACAATGTTGTTTGGTTTCTGCTTTATAACCCTATAAATACTGTTGAGAAGAAATAGTGACCGAGAATACTGAGAAAGTGTGTATGGTCAGGTCATTCAAAACAGTTGTTCTTTTGCTGTCTCTGTGTCTCCTGCTTGACCAGTGCCTACTTCACCTATATCCTACTCACCTGAATGACCTTCCTGTGTCCTTTCCCAGCTAATGATTATTTCCAATTGCCTATCTAAGGGGTGGTGAGAGGGGTGCCCTTCTTCTGGTTTCCCTAGTAACGTACTAGCCAATCTGATGTCCATTTACCCTACAACTGGTAATCTCCCCTCTCCCCGCCCTGGGAGCAGACTGACGCCTTGTCCTGCTGCTCACAGCCGGGGGTTGCCCCAGCACCTTGCTTCGGGTGTGCAAGATCCCCCCACCCACTTAACCAGTCATGTCTCTGTAGCTGACTAGGGGCTCTTCAGTCTTGAAGCTGGGCAAGAACAGGGCTTTCAGGCCTGTGTGGTGCAACCCAGCAAGGTGCCAGATGAGAAAGGAAGCTACAAGAGTGACAGGAAGACCAGCACTCGAAAGAACAAAGTTATCAGCAATGTTGAATTTCATTCAAAAATCAAGAAAGAAAAACACCAAATGAATATCAAGGAAATCATTAACCAAGAATAGCAAGGAAGAGTAGCAAGGTCCCAGCAAGGGTGTAAGACTCTCTTAAGGTATTTGCTTGTGAATAGGAAAGATATATATTGTGGTAGGCTAAAAAAAGCCCTCTCCCCCTACCTTAAAAGATAAATCTTAATCCCTGGAACCTGTGAACCTTACCTAAAATGACATAAATAAATAAATAAAGGAGAGTTTTATAGATGTGATTAAGTTAAGGATCTTGAGATGGGGAGATGATCTTGGATTATCCAAGCAGACAGGCTTCATTTGTGGCTCAGCTGGTAAAGAATCCGCCTGCAATGCAGGAGACCTGGGTTTGATCCCTGGGTTGTGAAGATCCCCTAGAGAAAGGAAAGGCTACCCACTCCAGTATTCTGGCCTGGAGAATTCCATGGACTGTGTAGTCCGTGGGTCACAGAGTCAGACACGACTGAGTGACTTTTAGTTTCACTTTTCATCCAAGTGCACCGTATATGTAGTTTTAAGTGTCTTTATAAGAGATAAGAAGCATGATATTTGATACACACAGGAAAGGAAGAAGCAGTGTGACCACAGAGGCAATGATTGGAACAATGCTACCATAGGCTAAGGTATGGTACCATAGGCTAACAGAGCCATCAGAAGCTGGAGGTGGCAAGGATAAGTCTCTCCTAGAGCAGCTGAAGGGAGCATGGCCTTACTAACACCTGTTTCAGCTGAATGAAACTGATTTTGAACTTCTGGCCTCTAGAATTGAGAAAGTAAATTATTTTTATTATTTTTTAGGCCATCATGTTTGTGCAGACTTGTAATGGCAGTCACAGGAGATTAATACAGAGATTAATCCATAATTAGAAGTCAAGTGAACTCAAAGGACAGGTTTCATTTGTTCTGTGTTTAAGTATAGGAGAGGTGTGGTGATACATGAATACCAACACAAAGAAACCAGTAAAAAGGATTAAAGATGTAGGGGTGAGAGCGGGTAGCTAATAGACAGAAGGCCCAAAGAAAGTGGAAGGGTAGATCTAGAACTTACTGTATCAAAATCTAGGGTTTATGTCAATAAAAGCCAGCCAGACGTGGCTTGGCCGCTTAAATCAGTGAGGTAGCTGGAGGGGTGGCACCTAGAAAGAAGCACAAATGAGAGACCGTATGGCCTCAGAGGGCTGGCCCGCCCACAAAATACCTCTGCCTGAAAACAACTCCCCTCTTGTTTCTGCTACTTGCAGCAAAAGTTTTTGAGGAAGCATTTGACAGGATTGGGTTTTAACTCCAACTAGATTATTTTCTAGGTATGTAACTTGGCTGAAGCATCTTGATTTATAAAGTGGGGACAAAAAAGCCTACCTTGTGAGGTTTTATGGTGTTTTACGAGCTTCATAATAAGCAGAGACATTACTTTGTCAACAAAGGTCCGCCTAGTCAAGGCTATAGTTTTTCCAGTGGTCATGTATGGATGTGAGAGTTGGACTATAAAGAAGGCTGAGCACAGAAGAATTGATGCTTTTGAACTGTGGTGTTGGAGAAGACTTGAGAGTCCCTTGGACTGCAAGGAGATCCAACCAGTCCATCCTAAAGGAAATCAGTCTTGAATATTCATTGGAAGGACTGGTGCTGAAGCTGAAACTCCAATACTTTGGCCACCTGATGCGAAGAGTTGACTGATTTGAAAAGACTCTGATGCTGGGAAAGATTGAGGGCAGGAGGAGAAGGGGACGACAGAGGATGAAATGGTTGGATGGCATCACCGACTCAATGGACATGGGTTTGGGTGGACTCTGGGAGCTGGTGATGGACAGGGAGGCCTTGCATGCTGCGGTTTATGGGGTTGCAAAGAGTTGGACATGACTGAGCGACTGAACTGAACTGATGAGCTTCAAGTGAGAACATAAGTGAAACCCCTGGGAGTCCGTAGATGCTCATTTATTATTAGTTTCCTTCCCCTTCACCCGAGATGGTTTAAACTAAATAGAAAACTCTACATAAGATCTGAGAAAAGATGAAGCATAATGTAAAATGACCTTTCCATACAAGGCAGCCAGATCAACATGCCTGCCCTATCTCTCTGACAATCACCCCACCTCCATTTCTGCCAAACCGTATCCCCACGGTTATGAAATAACAGCTCAATGGACATTCTGAAAAAGTATACTAGATTTTGTCTCTTTAATGTAAAGCACACATTCCTTAAATTGTACTCTCCACAAGAAATAAGACCATGTCTTACATCCTAGTCCAACTAAAGGATTATGATTCCTATAAGAGGGAAACTTCAGGCAAACTGATAGAGAAGTCATTTTAACTCTTTAAGCTTTCTTTTCTTTTTTTTCACTTTTAAAATGGGGGTAAATTGTAGTGCTTGCTCCTGATAATTGTTGTTATGGATAAATGAGGCTGTGCTTGTAAAATATTCGTTAAATATCTCACCAATGATGATGAAGATGAAACTATTCAGCCTTTGTTTATTCCCTGGGTTACTTAATCAAGAGATTTGATAATGTCTTGTATTAATTTTATAGGAGAGATCTTTTTATTGTTGTGTCCAACTCTTTGTGACCCTGTGGACTGTAGCTCTTCAGGCTCCTCTATTGGATTCTCCAGGCAAGAATACTGGAGTGGATTGCCAGGCCCTCCTCCAGGAGATCTTCCTGACCCAGGAATTGAACCCAAGTCTCCCGCATCCCCTGCATTGCAAGTACATTCTTTACTTGCTGAGCCATTGGGGAAGCCCCATACTAGACAGTAGTATCCTAGAAATCTGTAATTGTATATTATTCATCATTTTGTCTCCACTGCTAACTGGTACATAGCGAGTTATTCTGAATGTTACTTAATGTCCTTAAACACTGAGATTACTGACATAACTGCAATTTTCTGATTATAATCCAATTTACTGTATCACTACACACAGAGAATGAGCTAAACAGAGACTTCCAACACAGAATTCCCTTGACATTCTTTCTTATTATAGATTAATAATAGGAACTATAGGCTACACATTAGCATATTGTAAGTTTGGTTATCAGAAGTTATTTTCCCTAAGAGAGGTTACTTTTGGAAATGCTAAGAACATTAAGTTTCTAGGCAGCCAAGTACAGATCCAGTTCTTACATTATAATGAATCTACAGAGTCTGTCCAGAATTTTTAGATAACTCTTCTGTCTCCTTAAACTTTGATGGTGACCATGGTAATTATTAATTAAATCAACAAAACCAAGAGCTATTTTTTGAAAAATAATCAAAATGAATAAACCTTTATCCAAGCTTTTTAAGAAAAACGGAGCAGACCCAGCCGACAAAAAGAAAGAGCAGAAGCTACAATGGGTATCACAGGAGTACAAACAACAATAGGAGAATACTATGATCAGTTATATGCCAATGAATTAGGCAACCTAAATAAAACGGATAAATTCCTAGAAATATACACTCTTCTTAGACTGCATTAAGAAGAAATAGATAATCTGAACAGACCATTATTGGAACTATATTTGAATCTGTAATTAAGAAACTTCCAATAAACCAAAGTCTAGGACTGCACAGCTTCAGGGAGGAATCCTACCTCCCTGAAGTAATTAATTAGAAAAAAAAAGAACTAATACCTACACTTTTCAAACTGCTCCATACAACTGAAGGGGAGAAACCATTCCTAAAATCATTCTCTGAGGCCACTACCACCCTGATACCAAAACCAGACAAAGATACTGCAAAAAAAGAAAATTATAGGTCAGTATTTCTGATGAATATAGATGCAAAACCCTCAACAAATTAAAACAAGCTGAATTCAATAATACCTGAAAAAAGATAATAATACCATAATCAAGTGGATTTATTCCAAGGATGCAAGAATGTTTCAATACTCACAGATCAATCAATGTGATACACCACATTAGCAAAACAAAGGATAAAAATCACAGGATCATCACAATGGATGCATAAAAAGAATCTGATAAAATTCAGTGCACATTCTTGATAAAACTCTCAACAAATTTGGTATATTTTTAAAGAAAACAAAAAAATAGTTTGAGAAAATGAAAACAAACACACAGAAAAAAAAGTCAACTAATCAAATTCTCTATCATCTTTCATCTGATAGAGAATAGGTCCCTATCATCTCAAGAGACATACAAAAGAATCTGATGTTGATGAAGTATTCTTGGGTTCATAGGGATATAAGCACTAGAATGATGACACTCATTGCTCCTCTGATCTGGTAGTTAGAGGCCTTACTGGTCATGGGTCCATAAATCCAGCGGAAAGGAAGGCATCAGTAAGCTGTGTCTGTTTGGTAATGTAATGTATCCTTTGCCTTAATTGGCAAGCATCTCATATGACTGAATACCTGAATAAATTCCTTCTGTTGACCAATTAAACTGTTATAGTCATGAAACTTCATTTGACCATGGAACTATTTAACAGTATATATTAAAAATGAAATTATGCATATAGTATTCCCTAGAAACTCCACTTCTTATAATATAGCCTTTGGAAGCATTTGCACACACGTATAAGAACACATGTTGAAATATTTGTTATTACCTTATAAAAGCAAGCATTTGATAAAACTAAAATGTTCCTTGATAGAAAATGTTATAGACATTCAATATCCCAAAACATTATTGGAGTATCACCACCACACAAGTCTGAATGAACCAACTTTTCCTTGCATAAAATATATATTTTTGGCTTTACCAGAGCAGTTGTCTCTAGTACCATAAAGAGTGTTAGTCCCAACCTAATATGGATAGAGAACTACAATTTACAATATTGTATAATCCTCTGATAATATACAGTTTCATACTAAAAGAATAGTAGGATTTTGCCAATATGGTCCAGAGTATGGAGAACACGTATGTGAGAGCATTTTAAAATTATTATGCCAAAAAAGACAAAATATGAAACTAAAGTAGAATTTATTAACATATAAGTACTGACCTGAGATTTAGAGAGTAATGTATTAACATGAATAAGTGCAGTGGTGTTAACAGCCTACTAGATTGGTTAGTTAAATCTTGTACTCAATGAAGATATTTCATGAAAATGTCCACCAAGGGGCATTAAAAAGAGTCTTAATAATCAGATGGACTAAATAACCATCCAGTGAATTTCAGTTAGCTCCCTAACCACTCCAGGATTTGATTAATGAGCACATGTGCAAAGAGGCCATGGTAACAGGGATGGAAGCTATAGACGGGCTCAATACTTTCCTTCAACAGACTTCCCCTCAACAAAGCTGATCTGTGTACCTCCATCACAGAGTTCCAACCTGCCAGTAGAGGAAACCAATCAGCATCATTTCTGGGGGAAAATAGCTAGCTACCTCGCAACGTATGGATTACATTGGACCTCTTTTTTCATGGAAGAGGCAGTGATTTACCCTAGCAAGAATAGATACATATTTCACAATGAATTTGAATTACTAGTCTGCTGTCATGGCTTCATATTGTGGCAACTCAGTTAAACCAGACCTGTTCCCAGAATTTCCTTCCATGTATGTTTCACATTAGGATTCACCACAAGAAAAGTTTGAGATTTGGAGGAAGGAAGTGAAGCAGTACCATTTTTGTACCAAGGCCAAGACAGAGAAAGTACCGTTATAACTCATGCATGCGGCTGGCTCACCTCGCTGATGTGGGGCAACTTGGGCCTTCAGCTCCTTTCACTTCTGCTGGATTTCCACCTCAGTTTCTCAAAGTCCTGGGCCAGAAGCAAGTGCATGTTTATGATGAAAAGTGTCAGCTTGCTCCGCAGGTCACCTGCATCATCAAAACTGGAAGCAAAGAGAGACAGACACAATTCTAGTTTATCCTTGGTCTCCTTCACTTCATTGGAGAAGGCAATGGCAACCCACTCCAGGGGTCTTGCCTGGAGAATCCCAGGGACGGAGAAGCCTGGTGGGCTGCCGTCTATGGGGTCGCACAGAGTCAGACACGACTGATGTGACTTAGCAGCAGCAGCCTTCAGTTCATGTGCATTTCCCTTCCAGACTGCTAGTTCTGCAGGCTTCAGACTCAGCAGAAGGTTCAATGGCAATACACTTATACTGTTTAATGGCATCCACCGTTGCATAAACCAGTCCTTCCCCATGTCTTTATAGCCCCAGGGATGATAAGAGCTTACTGCTCTTGCCAGCACTGGGATCCGTTACAGTCCTTTCTTGGTTCCTGTAACCCTGCCTAAACCTTATAAGTAAGAGAGATATCAGAAATAACATATGCTAGTGAGAATACTGAGAGAAGAAAATCCTTGGGTACTGTAATGGGAATGTAAATTGGTAAAGGGCTATAAATACCAGTATGGAATTTCCTCAAAAAATTAAAACTAAAGCCTTATATGATCCAGCAACTCCACTTTTTGGTCTATACATAAAGGAAAAGAAATCACTCTCTTGAAGAGATATCTGTACCCCCATGTTTGCTGTAACATTATTTACGATAGCCAGGACATCAAAACAACCTAAATGTGTGCTGACAGATGAGTGGAGAAAGAAGATGTGGTATGTACACATGGCAGAATGTTGTTCAGTCACGAGAAGGAAGGAAATTCTGCATTTGTGACAACAGGGATGGACCTGGGGAGTATTATGCTAAGCAAAAAGAGTCAGACAGAGAAAGACAAATATTGCATGATCTCACTTATATGTAGAATCTTAAAAAAGCTCTGAACTCATAGAAATGGGAACAGACTGGTGAGTTACCAGAGGTGGGTGGTGGATGACAAGGGTGAAAGTGGTCCAAAGCTACAGATATTCAGTTATGTAATAAATATGCTTGAGAAATTTAATGCACAGGAGTGGTGACTATAGTTAACAGTACTGTATTATATCAGATGGTCTCTGATTTATGATGGTTTGACAGAGTTTTTTCACTTTATTATGGTGTGGACATAATATGCAATCAGTAAATCATACTTCTAAATTTTTATCTTTTCCTGCTCTAGCAATTTGTGGTATGAAGCTGTCTTGTGCTTCTGGGCAGTGGCAGTGAGCCACAGCTCCCAGTCAGCTCCACAATTGTGAAGGCAAGCAACTGATATACTCTTAGCCATTCTGTACTCATACAACTATTCTATTTTTCAGTTGTAGTACAGGATTCAATAAATTATGTGAGATATTCAACACTTTATAATAAAATAGACTTTGTGTTAGATGATTTTATCCAACTGTGGGCTAATGTATGTGTTCTGCAAACATTTAAGGTAGAATAGGCCAAGCTATGATGTTCTGTATGTTAGGTCTATTAAATGCACTTTTGATTCAGATATTTTCAACTTATGATGGGTTTATTGGGACACAACTCCATTGTAAGTTGAGGGAGATCAGTATTTAAAAGTTGCCAAGAGAGTAGCTCTTAAGAGTTCTCATTACAAAAAACAATTTGTATGTGAAGTGATGGATTTAATTAAACATATGTGGTAATAATTTTGTAATATATGCATATACCAAGTTAGTAGGTTGTATACTTTATATATGTTATATGTGTATAACATATACAATGTTACATGTAATTATATCTCAATAAAACAGGAGAAAATATTTTACCATACTTGCTTTGTAACATACCCATCCATCTATCCACATATCAACACATTTTTGATTCTTTTCGAAGTGAATTGAGGATCTGTGTCCTGCATTCTAATTGAATCATCATTCATTTATATCAAACATTTATTGAGATCAGTCTGTGCTATACATTGTTTCATAAGAACTAGAAGACTCGCTTTTTAAAAGGGCATGTTCAAATGAATCATTCTTTTATAAAGTAAAATTTGCATTGATTTTATTTTTATGCACATTTTTCTTGTTGAGTTTGTTTGGATGAAGGTCTTATACTTGCCAAAAAGATGGAATACTGGATATGTTGCTGGGGGTCATTCCTAGGAGGGTTCTGGAAGAGGAGAGCTTTGAGCAGGTTTTGAAGAGCAGAAGAGGCAGACTTTGCTTTTCTTCTGCTAGAAATACTGTCCATGAAGCTCTGTCTCCTGGTCCTTCCGATCTCAGGTTCTTTGACTGCTTAACATGAATGATGGTCCACCCTATTATTCTCTTCAATGCCATTTTTTAAAATGTGAAAGAGGTTCAAGCATTTTCTCCTGCCTATTCAATATTATGGGTGTTTGAGCTGATTGAAATGTATAGTGAAGTCCACATGATTCTGATTTGTCTTCACAATCCCCAGGCCTTCTGCCTCATTTTAAATCACCAATGAGTCAGTAATCATTGACAGATAAAATTGCCAAAGCTGATGTTCTAAAACAGCCAGTCAGTTTTGTTTCCTCTCCAGTGACTCATTATAAGATTTTTCTTTCAGATGTCTATTTCAAACCAATCGGGTTCTAGAGATAATTCCCCTGACCACATGAGCCAAGTGAACAAATGTAAGTATATGCAGCATCACCTGGTCGCTATTCTGCAGAGATGTTAATTAATTACCTCGTTTAATTCTTTCAGCTTTTTATAAAATGGCAATGGCACAAACATAAGCTCAGTTACTAAGGTACTTCAGCTCTCTGAAGATGCTGTGGTCTGGGAAGAGGTTGGTGGAAAAATGAAAAGTCCAGTTAACAAGAGGAAAAAATTAAACTTGACTATTGGTTTCAGAAAAATAGTCTTAGTGGGCAAAGCTTCATTTGCAGATATCAAATGGATTTTTACTTGTGGTTAGATAAGTTATAATGTAGGGAAGAAGAAGCAGATCTCATTAGGACTATGGATTATGGAGAAAGGTGAATAACTGACTTTGATTTTTATGTGGTCCTTAGACATGTGTCTTAGGCTTCCAGAGGGAAACTACTGTCATGGAGGACACAAAGGTCAGCACAATGCAATGTCTTTAGCATAGGCAAGTCACTTGAGAGTTCAGGCGATGATTTAGAAAAGAGTTTATTTACTTCTTACATCATTAACCATTTTGAAAAGAGTGAAGGAAATTAGTAACCTCAGAAGTTAGAAGGCAAGATCACTTATTTTGTTTTATTTCTCTATTTATAGAAAAGTGAAAAAAGGAAAAAAATCCCCTGGAGACTAGTTCTCCATGGTATTTCTTGGGGCTAAAATTAAATGATGTACACAGAATCTGGAGAAGGACAGACTGATCATTTGTCTTTCTGAGAACAAACTTGATCCTGTCTGCATGTTTCATTACTAACCTACTGTTTTCAGCTGTGATTTAGAAAAACTGCTATAATGGTATTGAAGGAAAATTAATCCTTCTACTATTATCCATGTTTGTTGGGCATTTAGCTATTTTTTCCCTTTTTATTTTTGGCCATCACAATGTAAAATACCTAAGATTTAGAAAAAAATAACGCGTTTAGGAATCCAGAGGTATGAAAATTGATCTTAAGCAGAAAGGTGAAAGGAACAATTTAATTGTTACTTAATTCAAGGACAGTAGGATTTATTTAAACGGGTTCTCGACAATGTCTCTATCTTACTTTCACAGAGCAACAGATAAATAGACATAGACTTGGAGAACTAGAAAGTTCATTGGAAAGCAGAGAAGTTTTAGACTGTCGAATTAATAAAGCATAGGGACAGCCTAACCGGAGAGATACTAAATATTTAAGTGTTATGTCTCTGATGATTTAAGTATGCCAGTGATGTATTATTTGTGCTGGATCAGAAATTTCTTTATATACTTACTGGTTTATTTAGTAGGACACTAAATCCTATGGGATTTAGTAGTAGGACACCTATTCTCTTCATTTTCTTCAACTATAAACATGAAATGGATGAGAATCTCTTCTAGGAGACCAAACCCACATGTATCTTCAAAACAGTGATAGTGTTTAGAGAGCAGATGTTAAAGAGTTGTTGTAACTTTAATGACCTTTAGTTGAGAAGAGCATGGCAGTCCATGAAAGTCCTGGAGAACAAGAGATTCAAAGTTTTCTTTTAGAGCAAGCTCAGTTTAACTCAGAGCAAAAAACAGCTCAGTATCACTCTTTGAGGAGCATTTTTATGCCTTCCCTGGGTTTGTGTATTCAACCAGGGGCAACTCTTATCTTTGAAGACACAAGCCCAATCCATGATAATGTCTTCTGGTATTCAGTTCTTTATTTACTTCCTTTCCTATTTAGAACATCAGATTCATTTCTAGACTCCCCATTTTTCCTCTTTCCTTATCCAGTTCTTCCTCTGATGTACCTCACTTAGACTCATTGTACTTGGACGGTACCTGATGTTCCAAATTTATTTCGCTTTTTGTGTGCTGTGCTTAGTCACTAGTCGTGCCTGACTCTTGCGACCCCATGACTGTAGCCCGCCAGGCTCCTCCGTCCACGGGATTCTCCAGGCAAGGATACTGGAGTGGGTTGCCATTTCCGGCTCCAGGGGATCTTTCCGACCCAGGAATCAAACCCTAAAAAGGCAGACTTTTTACCGACTGAGCTACTTTTTAGGAAATCAAAAGTCCCAATTGCTTAAATGCCTACATAATAGGTAGCTGCTGCTCCCAAAAAGTGATCAGAAGAAATAATTTACAAAGCAATGTGAATAGTTGTCATTTCTTATTGTCTAATCCTTGGGGACATTAATATGTTATTTCCTAGATTTATTGTTTGAATGCCTAGAAAAGCTCCGAAAATATCTACAAAATTAAGGAATGGATTAGGAATGTGGTCAATGTGTTTGTGTGTGTGTGTATGAAGAGATCATGAATTCTTCTACAAAGTTTACATTTATATGGAGTATGGCTCATTGTTTGCTCCTACTCTTTCAAAAAATAACTAGTTAACCATTATTTAGAGATCTTTCTTCCTTTGCTTCTCTTCCATCATCTGTCAGTCCACTTGGTCATCACCCTTCCCTCTCTACATCCACCTGTCCATCCATCCATCCACCCACCTACCCATCCACTTAGTCATTTACTAATAACAGACACTAATAGAGTCACGTCTTGTGATGCGAATGGTAGTGGGGGGCCTGGGAGAGTAGACAAATATAAGACTCCGATCTTTCCCTGAAAAAATGCATCATTTATGTACGGTTTCTCAACCTTGGCATATTTGGGGCTGTTTAATTCTTTGTCGTGGCAGGCTGTACTGTTACCTTGTGCATTATAGGATGTTTACCAGCGTCCCTTGCCTCTACCTACTAGGTGTCAGTGACAACTTCACTCTCCCTTCCCAACACACTTCGCCACAGTTGCGATAACCAAAAATGTTTTTAGACATTGCTAAATGTACTCTGTGGGGAAGTTTTTCATCATCCTCAGTGAGCACATTGCTTTAAGAACAGAGATTTAAGAGGGCATAATTTTCCTGCATTTGATAAGTCCTACAATAAAGGTACATACACTGCAGAAGTATTTTGAATACATTCCCTTTTCTCCCACCTATGATTATTACCAATACACTTCTGCAGTGTAGTTCATAGTTCAACCCCAAAAGGAGATTTTATGTTTCAGGAAATTATTCACCATATCTCATGACTGATTTCTTTTGCTCTACAGTGATTTTGTTATTTCATGTGACAAATCTTCAGCCATGAATTATTCAGCCATACAGCTAATTAGATCCTACTGTTGTTTTTCTTTTTGATTATGTAATTTCTGTTGAAATGACTGCAGAGATACTTAATAGAAATGCTTTTTTAAAAAGTAGTTATTAAATGTTAAGTTATTAAAAATGAGCTAGCATACAGATCAGGATGGGAAGAACTGGAATTTGTAATCACTCAGCAAAGTAGATTTTTGAGGGGTATGTGTCTCTTCTTTTAAACAAAAAATCTTTGATTTCTTTTAAACGAGGTTATTAATACCTCTATATTAGTAATTTTTCAGGCACAGATTTTCAGTGGTTTATGTCACTAACAAAGGTTGGCAATAGGTTTATTTTAACAAAGGTTTAACAAAGGTTAAAATAAATAGTATTCTACTAAATCTAACTGGGTATGAGAGTTACCCAGTGTAAGCAATGATTTGCTCATGTAGGAGATAATAATAATATAAATCTCTTATTAATATTTTTCCTTTTCTTACATCATTTTAGTTATTGACACTCCAGTGCTGCTTTCTCTCTTATATTTTATATTGAAGCATATCTTCCTTCAGCTTTTGGAGAGTTATGATGAAATGTCATGTTTCTTTATATATTTTATTTCTAACATTCAAGGAATTGTTTGACTATAGCTTCAACTACTTCCCCCTCCTTACTTGATCCTATAAAACTGGGTATGTATAGGGATTCTTTAACTATTGGCCATGGGTGAAAGTGGGAAGAACCTACAATTTTCTTTTGCTGAGGTTTCTTATGATTAGTAGGTTTCAATGCCGGCAGAGTTGTTCTATTATAGTGTGGGCAATTATTAGTTCTATATTTTCAGAGCTAACTATTCCTGATTGTTTAATTCACCTTGGTTATATAGCTATAAAGAGAGGTTAGCGGGGAGGATCTTCTCTGTTTCACTTAGAGATGCAGAGTTAAGTTAAATAGAGGTACAATAGACACTTGGCTATAATAGTCCAATGTTTACATCTGGGGGTCTTTAGTTAAGTACATACAAGCTTCTACTACAACTCTAGATGTCTTGGCAGAAAGAATACATATAACACAGAAAGAGAATGACTATCTTATACCATTTGCCATGTATTATAGTAAAGGTGGCTAATATATTGTTTATGATATATATAATGCAAAAGCTCCAACTGTTTTATGACAACATTCTCAGCCTGTATCACTACTTGGGCTATTGAGTTCCATAGTTTTTTACTTGTTGTATAGAAGATTATTTTGTTTCCTTCAGGTTCTGTTCTTAAAGCTTCAAATGTCTCTTTATTGTACAGTCCTTATTAAATTTGGTGACTAAATATATATTTACTCTATCAGCAACTTCCTTAATTTCATAGATTTGGGTCTTTCTTGTTTATTTTCATATAAAAACTCTGCAATGAAGTACACTATTTCATAGTCTCCAAACTGTCAGGGTGATTTATAGTGCTGGACATTTCATTATGCATCATCTCAATATATCCAGATTGTGACCATATCTCATTGTCTCACTCAGCTCAGTTCAGTTGCTCAGTAGTGTCCTACTGTTTGCGACCCCTTATCACCCTGATCTAAGTCACCATCATCTCTTGCTTGGATTATTGCAATAGCTTCTAATAATCTCCTTGATTCTAATAATATCATTGGAACTCTTTTTACTGGGATAAAATTTATTTACAATGTTGTGTTTTTTCTGTTCTTGACTTTATTTCTAGTGTTCATACTACTCCTGGTACATAGTAGGTGCTTGATAAATATTGTTGAAGGGAATGAGTTAATATGTAGGAAAGATTTTAGTCAAATCATTCCCAAATATTTTTTTTCCACCGCAAATATTTGCAAGATATTATATGAGGATAAAAATTTAAAGGCATGATGATTTATAACCTTGGGTAGTTTAATTATATGAAGAAAGTAGACATGTGACCAACTGTAAATAGAGTAAGTAAATATGGATATATAGGTATGTTATGAAGAAGGTTAGACAGATGAGGTACCATTTGATCTGGATGCTAAAGAATTAAAAATATTTTGGGAAGTATAAAATAAGGAAGGATCATTTCTGGCTTAAGCAATGAAATTAATCATAGGATCTTACAAATCTTTTTGTCATAAAATAATCTTCTTTGCCTATCTAGTATATATGATTAGTTATTACATATAATAATCAGGGAGAGTATGGTTAACACTGATCATACTGATAAAGCAATTTAACACTGAAGACCCTTTGCTTGTGTTTTCATCAGGTGCACCTCTGGGTACCAGTCCATAGATCGCTCACCATTCCTTGTGTTAGCAAGGCCACCTGGCACTCAGTTATTGTCATATGAAAGTACAGGAATAATGACTAAAAGGATAATATTTGATTTTGGTGAAATTCTCAGGTAATATTTGACTTTAAAAATGTATGCACTTTTCCATAAATGGCAGTAATGTAACAGTATTAATTTTAATTGTCTCATTTTCTTCCTTTAGGTAACAGGAGAATGAACAACTAAAGGAATCAATGAGTGGAGGCAACCACTCTGTGGTGTCTGAGTTTGTGTTGCTGGGACTCTCCAGTTCCTGGGAGATCCAGCTTCTTCTTTTTTGCTTTTCTTGTCTTTTCTACATGTTAAGTATGACGGGAAACCTCTTTATTGTGGTTACTGTGACATCTGACCCTTACTTACACTCCCCAATGTATTTTCTGTTAGCAAATCTCTCCATCATTGACCTGATATTTTGCTCTATTGCAGCACCCAGGATGATCTGTGATCTTTTCAGGAAGCAAAAAGTCATCTCCTTTCGGGGCTGTATAGCTCAGATCTTCTTTAGTCATGCTGTGGGAGGCACAGAAATGGTGCTGCTCATCGCCATGGCCTTTGATAGATATGTGGCCATATGTAAGCCTCTCCACTACCTGACCGTCATGAGCCCACGAATGTGCATCTTTATTTTAGTGGTTGCCGGGACTATTGGTCTTACTCACTCATTGACTCAACTGGCTTTTGTGGTACACTTGCCTTTCTGTGGCCCTAATGTCTTGGACAGCTTTTACTGTGACCTTCCTCAGCTCATCAAACTTGCTTGTACAGATACTTATAAACTGAAGTTCATGGTCACTGCTAATAGTGGATTCATTTCCTTGGGTGCTTTCTTCTTGCTCATCCTGTCTTATGTATTCATCTTGGTCACTCTTCAGAAACACCCCTCAGGTGCTTCATCCAAGGCTCTTTCCACTCTGTCAGCTCATATTATTGTGGTGATTCTGTTCTTTGGTCCACTGATTTTTTTCTATCTGTCACCCTCTCCTTCAACACATCTGGATAAATTTCTAGCCATATTTGATGCAGTTTTAACTCCTTTTCTCAATCCAGTCATCTACACACTCAGGAACAGAGAGATGAAGATGGCAATGAGGAGAATGTTCTGTCAGCTTATGACTTTTAGGCAAAAAATCACTAGATGGTTTTATTGAAACAAAAAATTAACAAGTGGCTATTGATAGACTTTCTGTCCCTAACAGCCATTCCTTATGAAGAAGGGACCATCTTTCTGAGGTTTTATCTTTTCCTTTCACTTGCAACATATGCCTCTGTTTCTTTATTTTTGCTACTCTCTGTGTTGGTTTCTAGGCATTAGGTAAAACTGCCCCCTCTCCCAGTCTTGAAAGAGTGGGCCTGTGCAAGTGATGAAGCTTATGATTCAACCCTGCCCTAACTCTTGGCTGTCTCTCAAACAGTTGTGAGTGCACAAACAGCCCTTTTCTTTTTAATGGTCCCCAGGAATTGAGGATGTGCCAAGACCCGTCAGTGTTCCAAAGGGGAGGATCCTAGATTCAGGCTGATGGGAAGCTAGGCCCTCAGGCAGCAGCATTTAATGTATGAAATAGATTCAGTCCTGAGGGGCCACAGCATAAGCCCCAAGGTCCACCAGAGTCAGGTGATTTGGAAGTGTTCCCTGGGTGGGAAGCACAAAAACTGGGGCTCCAGATGCGTGTATTAGCTCCTGTTTGGGAGATACCAGTGAGCTGTAGTGAGGCAGAGGGACAGCAGAAAGATGCCCTGCACTGGCCTAGGTTCCCTGGAGGCAAGTCCCTCATGGGCCCCTCCAGGAACTAAACCTGAAGCCGCTGCTCAGGCTGACGCTCCAGGACAAGATGAGCACAGAAAGACAGGTGGGTGAGTCTTCTGTATGTCTGGTGCCCTGGAGGTGGCAGCCTGCCAAGAACTGTCTCTCCAGTTGTTACGGTCCTGAGGGAGCGAGGAACGCAAGGCCTGGTGCCCCAGAGCAGGTGATCGGAGGGCTATCCGTGGGCACCAGCTGTGTGTGAAAGCCCTGGGACGATCCCGGCAGCGCCAGCGGGGCTGGAGCCTCAAGATGGCGCCGCCAGCCTTGCTCCAGGAGGGCGCCCTGTAGGCCCGCAGCTGTTTGTCAGACCTCCATCCTGCCCGCCCCAGGCCACCCTCCGGGACAAGCACAAAGCAAATGAGCTTCTCCGGCAACTTCTGGGCGGCCCTGGATCTGCTGTTTCTGAGCTGGGCCCTGGGCAGGTGAGTCTGAGCATGAGACCTTTAAGAGCCGTTTCTCAGATGTTCTGTGGAAATGGCCCTGTTGGTTTTCAAAGCTAGACGTTTTGGAAGCTCCTCATTATGGTGCAGGTGTTTAAAATCTGGTGGTGCCTGGTGTGGGGTTCAAACCGTTCGTTTCTCAGGGAGACACTCTGGATTTTGAGTTCCCGCCTGACTGTGGGTTGCTGCGCGTGGGGTGGGGGAGGAGGTTTACGGCCGCATTGTGCCCCAGCCTCCTCTACCTGCTTCCTTGTGGGCGTCTCTCCTTGGTCTGGCCCAGTAGGAGGTCCTCAGTCAGTTTTCAGAGAAAGTTGTTCCACGTGAAACTGTAAATCCATTGTGTCCACAGGAGGAGCAGAGTCCTTCTGCTATGCCGTCATCTTGAACCAGAGCAGGGACTTTCTGCTTTTATAGGAAATAATTGATAAAAAAAAATCTGTAATAGGAATAGAAGTGTTTAACTGAGCCAAAGTGAGGACTACAGCCCGAGATACAGATTCAAAAAGCACTTGAATTGTGCTCTATGGACTACAACAGAGGGGAGGCTTATTAAGGCAAAGAATGCAAAATTAGTTGAATTTTTGGTCAAGAATTAGTTTTGGAACTGGTAAGAAGTAAGATGCTTGTTAAGGGTTGGGTTGGGGTCTGAAATGGTTGCAGAGTTACAAGGGGAGACCTTGAGACTCTTAAGGTTGCAGTTCACAGCTGCTAGCAGATATGATTTTGAGAATGACTGGTGGTGTCCTTGAGTTTGATACAGTTCAGAAAATTCAGGTTGTCAGTGATACAGGAGGGTGCCTCAAACCACATCCATGATGGCCACCTAGCTCCATTTTCAATGCCTGAACCATAGTTACTCCATTTTTTATTTTTAAATGCCTTCTTTTCTTTAAAGGTTAAAGCAGATGTTTAGTGCATGTTTACCAGGCTGCTTTGGTTCACCTAAAGTTCCAGTTAAATTGTGTCTAAGGCAGAATGATTCCCCCATACCTCAACATATGAAAATTTCTTTCATCACTACTATACATCACTGAGTGTTCATAGACCTTCGCACTCAGATGGTGAGTCTATTTTGTTCTCCCTGGAGAATGCATTACTTCTTCTTCTTTTTTTTTTTTTGCTGAAAAGAAAGAGGAAATTTTCTACTAAAGGTGTAGAAATCATAGTTTATATTAACCCTTACTTTTCAGTTCCCATCCTGGTGCCAATAATACATTTTACACATATTAAATAATGATGTAAATATGTTTGTTTCTCAGGATGAGCATATTACTGTTTTTAAGCTACTCCACCCTATAATTGGTAGTTCATTAGCATCATGCTTTATTATTTGTGTGTATTTAATATCTCCCTTTTTACTTATTTTCTTTGTTTCAGTCTTTAATGGATAAAAAGCAGAAACCAGATCTGTGGTTACTTACACATTTGAATTCACAAACCTTGTTTTCATGCTTTGTTCCATATGTTGAAGAATGTTCTTAACTTTATGTTTAGCCAAGGAGATCAGGTGTTGGCAAACTTATTCTGTAGAGGTCCAGGTTGTAAATAGTTTTGGATTTGTGGGCTATATTGTCTCTGCTGCAACTGCTCAATTTTACTGTGGTAGTATACAAATAACCATAGACAACACATAAATGAAAAGGCATTGCTGAGTTTCAATAAAACATTATTTGTTAAAAACAAGAGACAGGCCATTTTTGGGGTACTTACTATATAGATTTGGCCATTCCCCCAACTATCAGTGTTTGTCTTAAAACAAGAGTCTAAAATGAAAGGCAGTATAACATTGCACAAAATTTGCAGTTAAAATTCAGAGATTATGGTCCCAGCCACACCAAACCACTTGCTTTGTTATTATTTCTAAGTCACTTAACCTCTCTGAATTTCGTTTTCCTCAAAGGCTCCCATAGAACTCATAGGTTATGACTGAATGAGATGATATTTGAAAGGGCCTTATCAATATAAAAATTAGCCTGGTTTCATTTCCTGGTCTGTAACCATTTGCTTGGAGTCGATCAGCTTAAGAATAAAATTTTATCTTGCAATGCACATTATCTTCATTTTGTACTCTCTGTCTCTCTCTCTCCCTCACCCCCCTCTCAAACACATGCGTGTGCGCACACACACACACAAATATCTTGTGATGTAGCTCTATTATCTTGTCTTTTCATAGTACTGTGGTATGTACTTTCATTACCTCATATCACCTGCCAATTAAATATTTAATAGTTTATTCCTTCAGTTCATTGGAAAAATACTAATGGGAAATATTTGCAAAGTATATATTATGTGTCAGGCAATGCTCTTAGCTTTATCTGTATTAACTTGTGTAATCCTCATTGTTATTTTTCTTATAAAATTGGTTTAATATTGATCCTTAAAGAGTCTTACCTTTCCTTTCTTCATTTAGGGCCAATTTGTCTATATTATTATCCTCTTGTATTTATGTAGTTCTTTGTTGATAGTATAACCTTTCTAAATTAAATAAATTATGTTATGAACACAAATGAATTATGTTATATACATAAAGCTCAGCTATTATATAATTAATATTTAATAACATGGAAAGTTGCTCAAGATAGATTAATAATTGAAAAACATGGTAACAAAACAAGTTTTAAAACTTGCTATATTTCTAAAATATACTCTCTCTGTATATGTGTGTGTGTGTATATATATATATATATATATATATATATATATATATATAAGCCAAAATATTAGTAGTGATATTTCTTCCTGGGGGTGGGATTTAGATTTTTTAAAAATTATCTTATCTGTAATTTGAACATATTTTATAAGAAAGATTTTGTAATAATTAAAGAAGCTACTAAAATAGTCAAATATATTTTTAAAAAGTTCTTAAGCTTTGTTACTTTTCACAGCTTTTTGATGTTGAACCTTGACAAGGGCGTTTTGCTAGCCTATGTAAATCATAATCATTGGTTGTAATTTATTTGTCTTTATAATTGGCCTCAAAAAGAATTCTAACACTCATAATTTTAGTCTCAAAAATTGCATTGCTGTTCTAGTGTGTCTTGGAAATCATTATACATTTTATCATCCTCTCTGATAGGGGCATATGTCTAAGTGGTCTGCAGATCCTTCAGTCATTGAATGAGTTGACCTCTGAGTCTGGTACCACAGGGATAATAGGAAGCTTTCACATGCAATTGCTGGACCGTATAAAAATGGAGGTTACAATGGAAATTTCTAATTCTCTGCACGATTCTTGAGAAAATATACTTTGAACTGATTGACTCCAGTTTTAACTTTGGGTATTTGCTGTTGAAAATAAGGTACCAACTGGAGTTGTCACCAAGAATGTCCTGCAAGCTGATTTAGAGACAAACACTGAAAGGCAGCCACACAAAAGAAAGCTAAACTCCTCTTAGCAATTTTAGAATGTAGTCAAATATGGTATTCCAAACATAGTAAGTCTGCCGTAGTTCACATGGCAGACTTAGTATATTTGGAATACTGTATGTGCAGTATTCCAGGAGTTACAGACAGATGATGTGTAAATATTACAAACTGCCCTTAACTTTGGAAATTTGTACTCCAAAGTTGAACTGGTTCTTTGCAGAAGGAAAGATAGTTTATATTCATTACAGGTTAGTAGATGGGAGATAAAGAAATGAGAAAAAACTTCCTTCATGTGGATTTAACAATAGTTGAAGTAAAGAGCTAGTTGATGTTATGGTCTTTGATTAGTCTGTTTGGTGTTGATTTAGTTAGATTAACAAGCTCCCAAAATCAGAGCTATAGCCATAGTAAAGGCCATCTGTGCTAAGCCTACAGCAAACATTATTCTCAATGGTGAAAAACTGAAAGCTTTCCCCTTAAGATCAGGAACAAGACAAGAGTATCCAGTTTCACCACTACTATTCAACATAGTTCTGGAAGTCCTAGCTACAGCAATCAGAGAAAAAAAAGAAATAAAAGGAATCCAGATCGGAAAAGAAGAAGTAAAGCTCTCACTGTTTGCAGATGACATGATACTGTATGTTAGTTTTTGTTTAGTTTAGCCGCTCAGTCATATCTGACTCTTTGCGACCCCATGGATTATAGACTACCAGGCTCCTCCATCCATGGGATTTTCCAGGCAAGAGTACTGGCGTGGGTTGCTATAAAGATAGTATCAGAAAATTACTTTGGAGCTAATCAGTGAATTTAGCAAAGTTCAGGATACAAAATCAACACACAGAAATCACTTGCATTTCTATATACTAACAATGAAAAATCAGAAAGAGAAATTAAGGAACCAATCCCATTCACCATTGCAACAAAAAGAATTAAACATCTAGGAATAAACTTACCTCAGGAGACAAAAGAACTGTACACAGAAAATTATATGTCACTGATGAGAGAAATCAAAGATGACTTAAAACGGAGAGATATTCCATGTTCCTGGATAGGAAGAATCAATATTGTGAAAATGACTACTACCAAATGCCATCTACAGATTCAGTGCTATCCCCATCAAATTACCAATGGCATTTTTCACAGAACTAGAACAAAAAAAATCCACAATTCATATGGAAACACAAAAGACCCTAAGTAGCCAAAGCAGTCTTGAGAAAGAGAAATGGAGCTGGAGGAATCAAGCTTCCTGACTTCAGGTTATACTACAAAGCTACAGTCATCAAGACAGTATCATACTGGCACAAAAACAGAAATATAGACCAATGGAAAAAGATAGAAAGCCAAGAAACAAACCCATGCACCTATGGGTACCTTATTTTTGACAAAAGAGGCAAGAATATTCAATGGGGGCAAAGCAGCCTCTTCAATATAAATGGTGCTGGGAAAACTGGACAGCTGTATGTAAAAGAATGAAATTAGAACACTTCCTAACACCATACACAAAGATAAACTCAAAAGGGATTAAAGATCTACATTTAAGACCATAAACTATAAAACTCTCAGAGGAAAACATAGGCAGAACACTCAATGACATAAATCAAAGCAAGATCCTCTATGACCCACCTCCCAGAGTAATGGAAATAAAAGCAAAAGTAAACAAGTAGGACCTGATTAAACTTAAAACCTTTTGCTAAGGAAACTATAAGCAAGGTGAAAAGACAACCCTTAGAATGGGAGAAAATAATAGCAAATGAAACAACTGACAAAGGATTTATTTCCAAAATATACAAGCAGCTCATACAACTCAATGCCAGAAAAACAACCCAATCAAAAAGTCGGAAAATGATCTAAACAGGCATTACTCCAAAGAAGACCTACAGATGGCTAACAAACACATGAAAATATGCTCAACATCACTCATTGTTAGAGAAATGCAAATCAAAACTACAATGAGATATCATCTTACATCAGTCAGAATGGCCATCATCAAAAAGTCTACAAACAATAAATGCTGGAGAGGGTGTGGAGAAAAGGGAACACTCTTGCACTGTTGGTGGGACGATATATTGATACAACCACTGTGGAAGACAGTGTGGAGATTCCTTCAAAAACTAGGAATAAAATCACCATATGACCCAGCAATCCCACTCCTAGGCATATACCCTGAAGAAACCAAAACTGGAAAAGACATGTATCCCATCGTTCATTACAGTACTATTTACAATAGCTAGAACATGGAAGCAGCCTAGATGTCCATGAACAGATGAATGGATAAAGAAGTAGTGGTATATATACACAATGGAATATTACTCAGCCATAAAAAGGAATGCATTTGAGTCAGTTCTGATGAGGTGGATGAATCTAGAACCTATTATACAGAGTGAAGTGTGTCGGAAACAGAAAGATAGATACTGTATTCTAACACATATATATGGAATCTAGAAAAATGGTACTGAAGAATTTATTTACAGGGCAACAGTGGAGAAACAGACAGAATAGACTTATGAACATTGGGAGAGGGGAGAAGGTGAGATGTATGGAAAGAGTAACATGGAAACTTATATTACCATATGTAAAATAGTCAATGGGAATTTGCTGTATGTCTCAGGAAACTCAAACAGGGGCTCTTTATCAACCTAGAGGGCTGGGATGGGGAGGGAGATGGGAGGGATTTTCAAAAGGGGAGGTATATGTATACCTGTGGCTGATTCATGTTGAGGTTTGACAGAAAACAGCAGAATTCTGTAAAGCAATTATCCTTCAATAAAAAATAAATTAATTAAAAAATAGTAGGGTGATGGGTATTATTTCACTTACTCAGAGCAGAAACTGTAGTGCCAGTAGCCTTTAACCAATATACAAAGGAGCCTGAGCCATCTCTCCTAGTGTGTGTCTACACTTGAGTGTTTGTCTTTTATCTTTATTTGATCTCTAATCCTGAAGAATCAACTGGCATCTATTTTTGAGATAAAGGTATCCTTCTATCTTTGTTGAAATTAGCTACCACTCAGGAAATTTTTATTACACAACAGTCCTGGAATATTCAAGTTATTGATTTTAATGAATGACTCAATTTGTGATAACATAGTTCAGTTGATCTTAAGACCTTTAAAATCCAGTGTACTCAAAATAAATCTTTTATCTTAAAATGACAAAAGGCATCCAGCTTTAAAAAAAGAAGTTAAAATCCTTCTCATCAATTGATAAAAACACTCTGTCTAGCTTCATTGCTTTCATATAATTATCTTTCAAAGAAAAATTATTTTTGTCTCCTAAGATGTAGTCCTTATCTTAAAAGGAAAAAATATAATTAAACAGCATTTTTCAGCTGCATTTTCATCACTTCCTATCAGCAGCGTTGGAATTTATCCAATTTCCTTTGCCAGAAGAGAATTTTGAGGATTTTAAAGCTATAATGAGAAAGATTTTATCAGTTAGTTTATGTTGTAAGTCAGTCTCATCTGGTTAGAGGCCAAAGGATGATGTATTTGGTAATTTATTTTTATCTATTTTGTTCTCTCTCATGTCAGTAATTACTTTCCATATTTTCAGTGTATTTAAATACAGATCTTTCTATATTATCTGGGTTTTTAGTTTATTTTAATATTTTAACAGTATAAGTCCTATAAAGTGGCTGCCTCCATAATCTTTTAAAAGGTTATCTTTTCTATGGGTCACTAGTTATGAATGGGAAGAAATAACCCACAAGTTAAATGTCCATTACCTATGGTGTTCCAGGCTCATGGGGAGGGAAAAGGGGAGAAAACTGTTTATGAACAATTTTTCATATAGTTGTATCAGACTCCAAAGATGGGGAATTCAGTTTTATCTTCTAGCAAGAGAAAGAGCAAGAGAGGAAAAAATAAACTTTCTTTTAATCCAATATGACATTTTTACAATTTGTTCTGTAGTTTTTTGATAGATTCTTATACTGTCTGTATATGTACTACTTCTTTATGACTTCTAATATGATTGTTTTTCCTTAAGAATCTGGCAGCTTTATTAATGCATGTTTTATGAATAATTATAACATGTCTGAAACAAAATAATCCTGCTTCTCAAGATTTTGTGTCTTGACAAATTCTTTATAGTGTTGTCTCTTCCAGGACCACCTCCCCCACATCATCTGCCTTTAAAATCAACTTATGTTTATACAGCAAGAGTGTTTGAGGTGAAAGCACTGTAAAATGCCTTGACAATGTTTCTGTCTATCTCTATTATCAGGATCAAGTAAAGAAACCCGATTTATACTGGGTCAGCCTCAGGACTATTTATAACTATTCACAACTGAGGAGTATTCATAACTTTATTTCATGAAGCACATACTAAAACAAATCACTTTGGGACCTACTTTCAATATTTTTGCAGACTCGCTTCTCTGCAGTAAGACAGATTTGGTCAGTGGCTGAACATCATTTGATTTCCTCTCCTTGAACATCATTTAATTGCGCTGGAGGGAAGACTGGTCTTTTTATCTTAAAATAATCAGGTCTTGCTCTGGGTAACAGGAAAATATTTTCTGTTAGGAGAAATTGAGAATGACTTGGAAGTTGGCTTAAGAGATTATTGGGTACCCTTTCAATGGAATACTGGATATTGTCTAGTGGATCCTCTGGGATTATATGTTTCTATAGGAATATGTTCGGCTTCCCTCATAGCTCAGTTCGTAAAGAATCCACCTGTAGTGCAGAAGACCTCGATTTGATTTCTGGGTTGGGAAGATCCCCTGGAGAAGGGATTGGCTACCAACGCCAGTATTCTTGGGCTTCCCTTATAGCTCAGCTGGTAAAGAATCCACCTGCAACGCAGGAGTCTTGGGTTCGGTCCCTGGGTTGGGAAGATCCCCTGGAAAAGGGAAAGGCTACCCATTCCAGTATTCTGGTCTAGAGAATTCCATGGACTGTATAGTCCATGGGGTCACAAAGAGTCAGATAGAACTGAGCAACTTCCACTTTCATAGGAATGTGGGCCTTTGTCTTTGACTAGGGTATTAATAATCCTATAGAGATAGAATTTAAATCGTAAAATACTGATGGTAATGCACATGTGTCTTGTTTAAGTAATGGCAATGATTTCTGTTCATGGCAGTGAAAATACATCTTTGTTCAGTAAAGAAGGTAAGTACTTGTAAGTCAAATTCCCATTTGAGGTGGAAGTAATATCTTACTAGTTCCGTCATTAATTAATTATCTATGTATGAGTGTCGTGATTTTAGCCTTTGAAAATTATCCTTTTACCTCTGTGTTCTGGCCAACTAGCTCTGCAGACACCTGTGCAGACCTAAATGGGTGACATGACCTAGACTCTGGAGACCCACTAAGAGTTAGCCCACTGGGTTAGTGCTTGATACTGCCAACCAATTAGCAAAACTCAGACCATTGTCCCATGGTAGGACAGAGTCAGATCATGGACTTTTGTCTTTAACCGACTTACACTTAAAAAAAATTTTTATACTGGAGTATAGTTGATTAACAATGATGTGTTAGTTACAGTTGCAAACAGCAAAGTGATTCAGTAATACATATATATGTATCTATTCTTGTTCAAATTCTTTTCCTATTTAGGGTTATTAAAAATATTGAGCTGAGTTCCCTGTGCTATATGGTAGGTCCTTGTTGGTTATCTGTTTTAAATATAGCAGTATGTACATGTAACAGGCTTAATCTTTTTTTTTTCTTTGTTTTTCTCTACTCTTCCTCAGAATTAACAGTCTTTGATTTTTCAGTCTGTTGCTAGATTGAATTTAATGCTATGTTTACAACCAACTTGTTTTTTCTCTCTTTTAATTTTTATTTTACCACACCAATGAAATGGACACCAAGACTAGTTAGATATGAAGACAAGTGCTTTATTTAAAACTCCTATACTAACGACTCCTTCAGTAAATTTTGTTTGGGTTTTATTTTATTGAGACATGGCTTACACAGCATTTGTTAACTTAGACTAGTGTGATGGTACAGCTTGTGAATTTTCAACATTCCTGTGATTTTTTTTTTCACAATTTGTCATTTATGATTCAAGGTGGCCATTGCTTATGATTTGTTTTATTCATAAGAATTTATTACTTATCAGAATTTATTTCTCCTACTTTATTTTCTCAGTTCCTGAAACTGCTATTAAATTTGGAAAGTCTGATAAAAGCTCATGAGTAGAAAGGGGCTGCTTTTCATAGCATTGCATGATCTTGGATCCTTACCCAGTAATTCCATGAATTTTCTTTTCCTTATCTCATTAGTGCTTCCAATAAATTTACAGGAAAAAAATCCAAGAACAAAATAAAACAAACTGGCTCTCTCCCAAATTAAAGACTGGCTGCAGAGGGGGGTCAGCTTTTGCTGAAACCATAGAAAGGGTTCTAGCTCTACGTTTTTGGTACACATGTGATTCAGTGCTAAAATCATCTTTTCTGTTACCCTCTGTTGGAAGTTGCTATCTGAGTTGCAGACACATATTCAGAAAAAAATGGTTTTTTGGTGTTTCAGTTGACTTGACTTTGTAGAACTGCAGAGAGAATAGTGGACTGAGAGACTGAAGTTTTCTGGCTATCAAAAAAATCTGTAAAACTTGATGATTGTGGGTTTACTTACCACAGGAGTAGTGAGTAATTTTAGTGAACACATTTTCGTTCTAATTACAAACATTTTATTTTAACTTAAGTGAACACCTGCAATTCTCTGTGACAAATATACTTTCCAAGTTTAACTGCTTAGGTGGTTACACTTAAAAGTCCTTCTTTCCAACAACCATCAAGAGAAAGAATCTCAAAATTAAGAAAATAGATTATATGTACATATGTTTCAGCTTTATTAATATATTACTGATACTTATGTAAATTTACATATGTAAATTGAAGGTGTACAATGTGATGATTGATACACACACAAATCAATAAATGTAATATACACATTAATAGAATGAAAGATAAAAAATTATATGATCATCTCAATAGATACAAAAAGCATTTGACAAAGTTTACCAGCCTCTCAGATAGAAACTCTCAACAAATTGGTTATATAAAGAATGTACATAAACATAATAAAGACCATAAATGACAAACACTGAGTAAAGAACATACAATGATGAAAGTTTGAAAGCTTTTCCTCTAAGATGAGGAATAAGACAAGGGTGCCCACTCTGTCACTTCTATTAAACATAATATTGGAAGTTCTAGCCACAGCAACTGGGCAAGAAAAAGAACTAAAAGACACTCATATTAGAAAGAAAGAAGTACATTTTCTCTGTTGTGGATGATATAATCTTACATATAGAGAAATCCCAAATAGTCCACCAAAAACTGTTAGAACTGATAAACAAATTTAGCAAAGTTGTAGGATACAAAATTGACATACGAACATCACTTGTGTTTCTATACACAAACAATGAACTATCTGAAAAAGAAATAAAATAATTTCAATAGCATCAAAAAGAATAACATATTTAAGAATAAATTTAACTAAGGACGTAAAAGATGTGCATACTGAAAATTACAAGATTTTGATGAAGAAATTAAGACACAAATAAAAGGAAAGATATCCTCTGTTCATGGATTTGAAGAATTAATATATTAAAATGTCCGTTTAAAAAAAAATGTTCATCTATATACTGAATCCATGTATAGACTCAATACAATCTCTATCAAAATTCTGATGGTGCTTTCTTCACAGAAATAGAAAGTGCAATCCTAAAATTTGTATGGAACCACAAAAGACCCTAATTGGCCAAAGCAATCTTGAGAAAGAAAACAAAGCTGGAGACATCACATTTCCTGATTTAAAGTTTTACTACAAACCTATAGTAATCAAAATAGTATGGTTCTGGCATAAAAACAGAAATAGAGACTGATGGAACAGAATCAAGAGCCCGGAAATGAACCATGCATCTATGGTCAAATAATATCTGACAATTGAACCAAGAATAGTTAACCAGGAAAGATAGTCTCTTTAATAAATGGTGTTGGGAAAACTGGATATTCACAGACAAAAGAGTAAAATTGGACCCCAAAATTGTGCCATCACAAAAATTAAATAACTACTAGAAACATATTGGTAAAAACCTTCCTAATATTGACCTTGACAATGATATTTTGATATGACACCAAATCTATAACAACCGAAGAAAAAATAAACAAGTGAGATTACATCAAAAACTTATGCACAGAAGAAATCAATGAAAATGAAAAGAGAGAACTTACCGAATGGGACAAAATATTTGCAAACCACCTATTGGGTAAAGAATTAATATCCAAAATGTATAAAGAATTCATACAATTTAATAGCAAAGCAAACAACCCAATCAGAAAGTGGACAAGGGATTTGAATAGACATTTCTCCATAGAAAACATACAAACGACCAACAAGTGCCTGAAAAGATACTCAACACCGTTAAATCAAGGAAAAGCAAATCAAAACTGCAATCAGATATCAGTTCACACCCGTTAGAATGGCTGTTTTCAAAAAGACAACTGATAACATGTGTTAGCAAGGCTGTGGAAAAAAAGGGAACAATTGGGTACTGTTGGTGTGTTGGTCATTTAATGGACCGGAACCTGGTGGTCCGGAGTCTACGATGAGAAAGTGAAAGAAGGAAAGAGGCTAATATTTCCTGGGTTATGCAGCCGGCTTTCGCGCTCCAGGGAATCAGCCAGAAATAGAGAGAGAGAGAGAGAGAGAGAGAGAGAGAGAGAGAGAGAGAAACAAAGACACTGGGACCAAAGCTCTGATGGAGCAAAGGTGTTTTAATCAACATGGTGTGGGCATATATACTGTCTTACAAGGTAGTTATTCTCAGCAAAGATAAAGATTAAAATTCCAGACTTACAAAACACAAGGGGATCTCTATTAAAGAGAGAAGAGGGTACTTATCACCATAATGAGAAACTAATAAAGGAAATGCCTGGATTCCTCAGCCCCGGGAAAGGTGTGCCTCTCCTCTTAATTCCTGAATATTCAGGAATTAAGGGCCAAAGCTTTCCTGACAGATCCAAAACAGCACACAGGAAGCCTCCTGTTAAATGCTTCCTGACTTTGGTGGGAATATAAATTAGTGCAGCCATAGTGGAAAAAGGTCTGGAAGCTCCACAGAGGATTAAAAATAGAATTACCATATGATCCAAAAGTTCCACTATGGGCGTATACCTGAAGGAAATGAGATCACTATGTTGAAAAGATATCTCCACCCCTATGTTCATTGCAGCACTATTCCCAATAGCCACACCATGGAAACAACTTTAGTGCCCATTAATGGATCAGTGGATAAAGAAGCTATGAGATTATCTATCTATTATCCATCATTTATCTAATAGAATATTATTTGGACATAAAAAGAAGAAAATTTGGCCTTTTACAACAATATAGATGGATCATGAGGGCACTATGCTAAATGAAATACATCAGACAAAGAGAAAAACCCATTTTCCTTTACATATAGAATCTAAAAAAGTCAAATCTGCAAGAGAGGGTGAAATAATGGTAGCTAGGGGATTGGGGAGTGAGGAGTGGGGAAGGTGGGGTGACGTTTTTCAAAGGATACAAACTTCTAGCAAGATGATGAGTAAATCCTGAGGATCTAAGGTACAGCATGGTAACAATAGTCAACTATACTGTATTATATACAGTAAGTTGTTTAGAGAGTAAATTTTAAATGTCATTATCACATACTAAAAATAGTAACTATTGAAGTGATGAAGGTGTTAACTAGCCATACTGTGGTAATCACTTCACAATGTATATGTGTATCAAATCACCATGTTTTGCACTTTAAGTTGCACAATATTGTATGCCAATAATATCTCAAAAAAGCTGGGGGGAAAAGCCATTATATTTATAGGTATTTTTGCAAAGAAATTTTAGTATGGTTGCTATATTAGACATAAAACTGATTAATGTTCAACAGGCCATCAGTATCTGGGGTTCGTTTCAGTGGACTGAAATTATGTACATTTATACTGAACAGAAAGTTTGAGTCTAAAAGGGAACTTCACTGAGTCTATACTTTTCAATCAATACTTAATAGCAAGATTAATTAAATACATTCTCCTAGATCATTCTTACATGGCCTTCACCTTCACACTGTGTTGAATGCAAAACAGAAAAAGAGACACAGAAGTACAGAGCAGACTTTTGAACTTTGCGGGAGAAGGTAAGGGTGGGATGTTTCAAAAGAACAGCATGTATATTATCTATGGTGAAACAGATCACCAGCCCAGGTGGGATGCATGAGACAAGTGCTCAGGCCTGGTGCACTGGGAAGACCCAGAGGAATCGGGTGGAGAGGGAGGTGGGAGGGGGGATCAGGATGGGGAATACGTGTAGCTCTATGGCTGATTCATATCAGTGTATGACAAAACCCACTGAAATGTTGTGAAGTAATTAGCATCCAACTAATAAAAAAAAAAAAGGGGGAAAAAAAAAGGATATACCCCAACACTTATTTCCAAAATTTGTACTTTTTACATATACTTACTGACCTGTTAAATTTATTTCTTTATGAGTTATCAACCTATTATATTTTTTTCTTTCTACTGGTTCTATTATATTTGAATTACTAAAGCAGAAAAGGGTCTATGTCTGTAATTACTAATTTCTGCTCCATTATTTAAAATGTATTTTATTTTAATGTTTTTCATGTTTAATATGTTTTAAATCCAATAAAACTGCACTCTGGGTCTTATTTTGAATTAAATAATCTTAATGTACTTTATTGTGTGTTCTTGTATTAACAGTTTTGTGGTGAATTATCCTATATTTTTCAAATTTGCTGAGGTCTAGCAATTCTTGTAGTTGGCTGCCTGTAGTTTCTCCAGGGAGTAAAGAGTATGTGCACACATTTCTGCGTCGCTGTCTCTGTTTCCACCCTATCTCTCTTTTACTCTGTTTCACTCCAGGCATTCCCATCCTTTTCTAATATTCTGTCTTCATATTTATTCATGCTTTTGGTGTGGTTTACTTGCTAAGTCATATCTGACTCCTTTGCGACCCTGAGGACTAGCCCGCCAAGCTCCTCCATCCATGGGATTTTCTAAGCAAGAATACTGGAGTAGGTTGCCAGTTCCTCATACTAGCTGCTCCTAATTATTGTTGGACCTTTGAACACACACAGAGACTTAAGTTGATGAAGTGTGTCAAGATCTCTAAGTTCTGCAACACTTTTTACAGGAAAGTATTGAACTTTTTTCCAATTAAAAACTAGGAAATACATTTTCCCTTTTCTTTAGAGATTCCCTTGTATCATATAATAAAATAAAGGTAAAAAGAATGTAAAAATAAAAATGGTTAATCTTTTTTATAAGAAAAGTATACACCCTTTTTTCCTCCCTCACAGGGCTATGGGACAATTCCCTTGGCCTGATGACCTCAGTCTGAGCATCCCAAAACTCTAATGCATTGCTTGGTCACCACTTTCTTCTAAAGCTAATTAGTCACATCTCTCAAAATGGTAATGTTTCATATATTAATAACTTCTTGTCCTAGGGATGGTGGGTAGAAGGATGTGTGCTATGCTTATGCACAGGGGAAAATTTATTTTGTAGCTCAGACTCCCTGACCATGCTGCCATCTGAGAACTTTTAATCGATTAGGTTGGTGGGGTAGAGGGGTTGGTGAACTGTATTCCATCACAAGAAGAATCTCCTTCTCAGGTTCCCAGGCTTCCAGAGAGGGAGACTGTAACAGAATGAGCAGGAGCAGAAATTGTACAGGAAGAGCCAGTGAAATTATATGGAGAAAGGCACAGGAATGAAAATGAGGTGGTTTTTTTTTTTCTTCTAATTTTATTGAGAAATAATTGACATATACCACTCACATGGATCTACACTCTTAACTTTTGTATATATCATACAGCAGTGTTAACTATAGTGATAATATTGTTGTGAGGTTGATTTTTAATATGAATTTAGATTTGAGAATCAAGATAGGGGAGAAAAAGTAGATACCATAAGCTTACAAATTGCTGTCCCTGCCTTGAAGATCTCTGGTCTGTATTCTATTTTCTCCATATGTCAGGTCATTTTGGATTCACTTGCTGTATCACCTAGAGTGTAATTTAGTTAAATTATTTCTAGCCCCTAAGGATCTCTATCTCATTTGATACTCCATTCTGCTTATTATGCCAAACAAATGTGCTACTCGAAGATTCTAAGTATCAGGTTCCTGAGTATTTCTGAATGCTGCTACAGAAATAGTCTGTCTAGCATTTGTCCTAGTTCATGATTCCCATCTTCAACAAGATTTTCACAGCTGCTTGGAAATTTTATTTATTTTTTAGCTATGTATAGATTTCTGCCTTCTACAAATTTTGTGCACATAGCATAGTAGTTAGTTGGTAGTTTAGTCACTAAGACGTGTCCAACTCTTGTGACCCCACGGACTATAGCCTGCCAAGCTCCTCTGTCCATGGGATTCTCCAGGAAAGAATACTGGAGTGGGTTACCATTTCCTTCTCCAGGGGATCTTCCTGGCCCAGGAATCCAACCTGGGGCTTCTGCATTGCAGGCAGATTCCTTACCAACTGAGATAGCATATTGCCTTATTTTTCACATTTACTTCTCAAAACTTTTATCCTGTATTATTGAGATTTTGTCATTTCTGGTCTTCCTTTCTCCACTTGCTCACTGTTACCTCCCTAAAATCTATATTTTCTCTTTAGTTTTTTTGTTTCACCTGATCCTTTAATGGCAGAAAAGATATTTCAGCTGTAAATCTGTGCCTTTTTCTTAGTCTTTTTCTTTTTGATCTCTTTGTAAGTGACAGCCATCCTTACTTCTTAGATATTCCTTTCTCCCTTGTTTTTTGTGGTTGTGCACATGAACAGGGTTTTAAAGTGCAAATAACATATAAAATAGTAGTAATCATAATGTAATGATGATGATGACAAATACAAGGTATTTGATCTTTTGGGGCCATGTATGGTTTCTCTATTAACTTTATCTCTTTAGATATTATTCTTTAAACAAAAAAAATTTCCCATGACTTCAAATATTAGAACTTTAAAATTTTTGTTTCTAGCTGGACTCTTTCTTGCCTATCATCAACTATTATGGCTTTTAATGTATAAGTGGTCCCCTGAGACTTTGGTGAATCTTTTACTGACACCAAAACCTTGGTGTATTTTGGTTCTTTCCCATTCTAATCAGCAATCATCTTTCTCCCTTCCCCTCAACCTATAGCAATAACATGGGGATTTAAGTCTAGATTCTGCCACTGGTAGCTGTGAAATTTAGGCAAGTTAATTTATGTATGTGTAAATGCTTATGTGTATAGGATAGAAAATTTTTCTGAGTAAATTAGGATTCTTTTTTTCACATCTGTATTGAGATGTAATTGATGCATTGTATAAATTTCAGGTATACATTTTTCTGAATTCTTATTTCAAATCTATAATAGTAGTTTTTAGATCATGAACAAATAACTATATTTGGATGATTTAGCCAAGTAGTCATGTATTTGGAATCAGAATGGTTGATTTTTTCTTTTTTTCCCCCAATAATTTGCTAACTTCTTTGAATTTGGGATTACTTATCTGTGAATGAAAACAGTCCTATAAACAGAAATATCCACCAATATGTCATTATAAGGATCAAATATGTGAAAGGACTTAATAAATACGTGCCACATAAATAGTGTATCTATGTGTCTCCAGCTCTAAAATTCTATCGTCAAATATTTCAGAAGTTTTTAAAGTATGGTGAAAAATATCTGTATTTTCTTTTCTGACTTTAAGAATAGCATGTAATGTGACTAATTATATATGAAGACTGGCAGATAGAAACTATAAATTCCCTGCTATCAGAAACTCTTTGCTTCTCTCTTTCTGCCTCTCTCTCTTTCCTTTTACATGCTTGTTATTTTTAGAAACTTCAGAAGTCAAACCATATACCACTATAAACCTTGAGATGAGGCTGTCCTATTATATAGTTGGAAATTTATAGCAATAATATCAGGTGTTCTCTTGAGAGTGGTTGGGAAAAATGTTAGTGCTCAGTTTGATTTTGGAAACTTCCCTTATGCCTACTGGACTTAATAGAAAAAGATGGTAGATCAGAAAAACAGAACTGTGGGAAATTATGGTCCTGAAAAGATGGGCTTTATTTCAGAGTTTTATTGTCTAGACAATCAAGAAATCTTTGCTATTTATTTCATTCTCTGTTTTAGGAAACAAAAGAGCCAGAAGAAATAGTCTTTATCCTCCTCAAACTTGCAGTACATTTGGGGAAAGAGAATTTATGAAATTGAAACCGTTGAAGAATTATGCTAAGTAGCAAAGGATTTGCCCCCTAAATAAAGCATCGATTATTGTCTCTTCTCAGAATGCCTTCCGCTCTCCTCTCAGCTTATTAAACTCTTACTAACTTTTAAAAACTCACATCAGATCCTTTCTGCTTTGTAAAATTGTCTGTAAATTTCCCAGTGGACTGTTGTTTATCCTTCCGGGCCAACATTAACAAAACAAAATAAAAAAACACCCGGAGTTTCTCCTATGAGGCTACATATTGTGGCTTATTTTTATATAGGGAATTATTGTTTTTCAATTAAAATTTATTTCCTGACTTCTAGGAATACAAAAAGGTAAAGATTAATATAGAGTTACCAGGGAAATGGTATTTTGATGGAGGGAATGGGATTTTGATTTACCTTTAAATGATGAACAGTGATTGGAATGTTCTGTATTGCACTAGCCAATGCATAATTGGCTATATATGACTGTTATATACTTGAAATGTTCCCAGGGCAACTGAGGAAATAGATTTTTAGTTTCATTTAATAATGAGCTAGTAATCAGTTGCTACCGTTAGCTAGATGTGACTAGTGGTTAGTGTTTTGGACTAACTAGATATAGGTTTGGCTTAAACTTTCTTACTTTAATGTTTTTCTGGTATGCAGAATCCAAAGTCATATGTGTACTAGAAAACCTAGGTTCCTGGACTAGGTGGTCACTAATGAGGTTTGTGGGATAATAGTTTTATGATCAGTTTCACTAATCATGCATAACTGAGGTATATAAACACACATTAAAAGGCAGAGCTTTGGGCTCTTTTTTTTTTTTTTTTCCTTTCTATTGCTGGGTTTCTCTTGCTGAGATTCCAGGTCTGAGGCTTTTTGTGCATTCATGTACCTTTATCAGCTCTTCACTATTTATGCTGCAATCTCCCTCTTTTTTCTATACATTTCATCTTCTAGCTGCGTATCTAAATATTAAGGAAGCAGAAGGGCTTGAGACACAGAAGTGTTTGACCCACAGGAAAGAGAATATATTTTCCATATGGTAAATGCAAACATGGGTAAGAACTAGAGAGATTCATGTAATAGTCCAGAGTTGGGATTATGAAAGAGTCAGATTTGGTATCAGGTCCCAGACAGTTGGGTGATTTGAAGCAGAGAGATGAGATAAGGAGGGAAATGTGGCTAAGACAGAGGGAGCGATAGGAGAGGGACAATGGACAACTATGACATGAGTATGCATTTTTTCATCTCTGACAAATTCTAAAAGATTAAGACTCCTATAGCTCTAAACAAAGTTCACAAATCTCAGAGACTGTGAAGAATCTTGTCAGATAGATCGAATTGGCTTCCTTAAATTCTTTGACTCCTCATAACAACCCTGCCTCCCCACCAACCTTATACATCTTGGCCATATGCTGGCTGCTAATCACAAACTAGATACTTTCACTTATACATCTGGTTGCCCATGCAAATACCCTGTGCCATAAATATCCATTCTTTCATTGGACCTGTCAGACTCCAGAGTCACCTCTATGCCCCATGCCTGGCTCTCTTATGTTCACCTCTGTCGGGGCTTTGTGTGAATTGCAAATGTGATTGTAGGTGTGATTGCGAATGTGATTGTAAAATAGATTATAACAGATATTTTGTGCCTGAGATGAGGTGAGGTTAAGAAATGAGACAACTTGAATGGTTGAAGAATTGTTCTATGAACAATTAAAAAACAGAACAAATGTGTTCTGGCAAATGCCATCTCCACCTCTTCTTTCCTTTTCTCTTTGTTGTACACTGCTCCACCTTTCCTGCCCCTCCCAGTCCTTGCTATGCACATCTATTATCTTATTTGTTCCATTCTCTTGTTTATAGATGAATAGTTCTGGGGGATATGGTGAAAGGTATGTTGCATGTGATAGTGACTAAACTGCTTTAAGTAAACACAGGTAAAATGCTTTTTTAGTGATGATATGGTCCTGAGAAAGAATTGAAGGGATATATAACCTTCACAGCACGAAGTTTCTTATATAATCATTATAATATTGAACTTTATTAGCATTCTTATTTTCATTTATTTTTCCTTTTCTTTTGTCTGGAAACATTCAAGCTGATAAAGCAATGGATGGAACGAATCACTCTATGGTGTCAGAGTTCGTGTTCCTGGGACTCACCAATTTCTGGGAGAGCCAACTCCTCTTTGTGTTCTCCTCCATTTTTTGTGTGGCAAGCATGATGGGAAACTCCCTCATCATTCTCACTGTGATGATGAACCCTCACTTACACTCCCCCATGTACTTTCTGTTGGCCAACCTCTCCTTCATTGACCTGGGAGTTTCTTCTGTCATTTCTCCCAAGATGATTCATGATCTTTTCAAAAAATGTAAAGTCATCTCCTTTAGTGGCTGCATCACTCAGATCTTCTTTATCCACGTCATTGCTGGGGTGGAGATGGTGCTGCTCATTGCCATGGCCTTTGACAGATATGTTGCCATATGTAAGCCTCTCCACTATTTCACTATTATGAGCAGAAAAATGTGTATTTTGCTCCTGGTTGCTGCATGGATAATTGGCTTGATTCACTCTGTGGTTCAACTAGTTTTTGTTATAAAACTGCCTTTCTGTGGCCCTAATGTATTAGACAGCTTTTACTGTGACTTTCCTTGGTTCATCAAACTTGCCTGCACAGATACCTACAGACTGGAGTTCATGGTCACAGCCAACAGTGGATTCATATCCCTGGGATCATTCTTCATATTGATCGTCTCCTACATTTTTATCCTCATCACTGTTCAGAAACACTCTTCAGGTAGCTCATCTAAGGCCCTCTCCACTTTGTCAACTCATGTCATGGTGGTGATTTTGTTCTTCGGTCCTTGCATCTTTGTTTACATCTGGCCTCATCCCACATCACACCTAGACAAATTTCTTGCTGTTTTTGATGCAGTTCTCACCCCTTTTTTAAATTCAGTCATCTATACATTGAGGAACAAAGAAATGAAACTGGCAATGAGGAAAGTATGCAGCCAATTTATTATTTACAGAAGGATTTCTTAAATGACAAGAAGTATAAGGGTTTCCTTACCGACTTGAAGTAATGTTATATTTCTATTATTTTAACATCAGGAGTTTCCAGGTATCACATACACATTTAGGTTTCCCAGGTTAAAATAACATGGTTCTTATAAAAATCTTAGCTGAGAAACTGTGTTGCTGCCTATGGTTAGAGGAAGCATGTAGTGTGGTAAAAAATTTCTTCTGAAGAAGGCCAAATGTTTGTCTCTCAAGAGACATTGCAATTCAGTCTGATGAATTTACTATAGTCTAGACTTCAAAACTAATATCTTCAGTGTCAGAGTGGGTTATATAAGGGAATTCCAATGGATACTAGGTGAATTAATACTAGATCGAAATATATACATCAAGATGCCCATTTATTAACTTGTCACAAAAAAGTCAGTCAAGTAGTTTGAACTTCTACATAAGTGTAACTCATTATTTAATATGTAGGGAAATTTCAGAGACATTAAGCAGTGATAATAATGTTAATGAACAGGAAATCAGAGCAAGAACAGTTACTCTAATTATTAAAATATTAATTATATCAGATTTTGATACTTAATGACTATTTCTTCACACCAGGATATGATTGTCATTACAATTGGAGAAATAGGATCTTTTGGTCAGGCCTTTTATCTTGACTGTGCTGGCTGATCATCACAAGATTTACCTTTGATTATTGTTCATACTATGTTCCAGGCTATGTAACCCCTATGCTCTTACACATGCATTCTTATTTCCATAAGTAACTAGCCATGCTCCTCCTTTTCCTTCTGCTGGCATGATTATTCCTGTTGCATTTGGATGATTTGAGTCCTTGCAAGATTTCCAGGTAGTGCTAGTGATGAAGAATTCCAAAGAATTCACCTGCCAATACAGGAGACATAAGAGACGCAAGTTCAATTCCTGGGTCAAGAAGATCCCTTGGAGTGGGAAATGGCAACCCACTCAAGTATTCTTGCCTGAAAACTTCCATGGACAGAGGAGCCTGGTAGACCACAGTCCATGGAGTTGCAGAGTCAGACACGACTGAGCACAGCACAGCACAGCAAGCTAAACTTTAGTTTGGGAAGTGTTTTATATATGAGCATATTCTATTTTATAGGAATGAGGGATTTACATCAATAGATTTAGAAACCTCAATTCATACTCATTTCAACAAAGAGGAACCAAGGTCCAGTCTCAAACCTGTAGTGCAAATGACTTAGCCATATACATCCTTATATAGACACCATACCTCTTAACCAGTTAATCAGTCTTACTATTGTCTTATAAGTGGTCCTTATTTACCTTCTAATTTATTTCACTTTGTAATATGCTAGCTTTCTCTTTTGATTTCCTTTGCCTTATATAATTTATTTATTTTTTTAGTCCTTTTTTTTTTTAACATTTAGAAAACTGATACCTATATATCAGTGTCAGTTTATTAGCTCACACTATTCTCAGTTCAGTTCAGTTCAGTCATTCAGTCATGTCTGACTCTTTGCAACCCCATGAATTGCAGCACGCCAGGCCTCCCTGTCCATCACCAACTCCCGGAGTCTACCCAAACCCATGTCCATCGAGTCGGTGATGCCATCCAGCCATCTCATCCTCTGTCGTCCTCTTCTCCTCCTGCCCTCAATCCTTCCCAGCATTAGGGCCTTTTCCAATGAGTCAGCTCTTTGCATGAGGTGTCCAAAGTATTGGAGTTTCAGCTTCAGCATCAGTCCCTCCAGTGAACACCCAGGACTGATCTCCATTAGGATGGACTGATTGGGTCTCCTTGCAGTCCAAGGGACTCTCAAGAGTCTTCTCCAACACCACAGTTCAAAAGCATTAATTCTTCGACACTCAGCTTTCTTCACAGTCCAACTCTCACATCCATACATGACTACTGGAAAAACCATAGCCTCGACTAGATGGACCTTTGTTGGCAAAGTAATGTCTCTGCTTTTAAATATGCTGTCTAGGTTGGTCATAACTTTCCTTCCAAGGAGTAAGTGTCTTTTAATTTCATGGCTGCAATCACCATCTGCAGTGATTTTGGAGCCCCCGCAAAATAAAGTCTGACACTGTTTCCACTGTTTCAGCCTTGTCTAACTCAATTAAACTAAGCCATGCCGTGTGGGGCCACCCAAGACGGATTGGTCATGGTGGAGAGGTCTGACAGAATGTGGTCCACTGGAGAAGGGAATGGCAATCCACTTCAGTATTCTTGCCTTGAGAACCCCATGAACGGTATGAAAAGGCAAAAAGATAGGACACTGAAAGATGAACTCCCCAGGTTGGTAGGTGCCCAGTATGCTACTGGAGATCAGTGGAGAAATAACTCCAGAAAGAATGAAGGGAAGGAGCCAAAGCAAAAATAATACCCAGTTGTGGATGTGAATGGTGATAGAAGCAAAGTCTGATGCTGTAAAGAGCAATATTGCATAGGAACCTGGAATGTTAGGTCCATGAATCCAGGCAAATTGGAAGTGTTCAAACAGAAGATGGCAAGAGTGAACGTCAACATTCTAGGAATCAGCGAACTAAAATGGAATAGAATGGGTGAATTTAACTCAGATGACCATTATATCTACTACTATGGGCAGGAATCCCTTAGAAGAAATGGAGTAGCCATAATAGTCAGCAAAAGAGTCCGAAAGGCAGTACTTGGGTGCAATCTCAAAAATGACAGAATGATCTCTCTTTGTTTCCAAAGCAAACCACTATTCTCAGTCTCCCTATAATTTTTCTGAAGTGGTATTTTTGAAATAGACGTTTCACTATTTTTTCTCTCCCATAGATTAAACAACATTCAGTAGTTCCAGCTGGGGTTCTCTGATTCCTTGCTGTTTTTGTGTGTTGGTTTAGAGAAATGCCTCCTTCTCTCAGTCTTTTCTCTTTATGCCTTGTGTCAGGTCTATGTCCATGTTAGATAGATTCCCCAACTACATAGTGAACGAGTTTCTGTACTATCCTATGTAAAAGTTTATCAAGGTCATTCTTTCTTATTCTAAAATAAAACCTGTTTTTAGTGGACATCTACTCTGTTCTTTGCCCAAATGAGCAACCTTCTTCTTCTGTTAAATGTATCTTTTTCTTGCAGTAAGTATGTGGTATGATTAGCAGATGACATGTAGATCCTACCTCTCTGAACACTGCTGGTTTTTCAAAGGTTGGGCTTCTGAACCAAGTCATAATGACATATCTCCAAGCCACAGGTGAATGCTGCAAGTATGTCTCTGACCACAAAGGTCCAAATCTGAGCTTCTCCCCAGAATGTTAGACTTTGGAATAGAAAAACCAAGCCTAAGTCCTTTTCGGAGTGTGATGTGTAGAAATTACTAGCAATCATATTTCCTCTGTTAGAAATTGAATCTGGGATAATTTTTAAAAAGATATGGTAGAGAAGAAGATGTAGTATTTAGGTTTGGCAGTATTCAAGTTCTTGATTCTAGCTGTCTTGGACATTCAGCTTCTGCACTCAGTTTGATTACTAGCTGATTACTAGCTGTTAAATAAGCCAGTACACCCATCCTCTTGCATAAGCTTAAGTTATGATTATGTCATTTATAGTCAAAAAAGTATTGATAAGTACATCTTTGATTGTAAGTAATTCTTTCAATTACTTATGATGTGAAATACCTATTTTCTTATTTCTTTAAGAAAATATTATATTTGTCAATAAAATAGAAATATGCTCATTATGTTAGATTTATATGGATATTAGAGATTAAAATAGAAATTACCCATAAAAATTACCATCTGAATATAATTATGAGTAATATACTGGCATATTTATTTCCAGTATTTTTCTATGCCTACATAAATATACATTTACACAATTGTCATTTTATGGTCTCTACATTGTTAACCTGACTTTTTCAGAATATTTTGAGAATTCTTTTACATTATTAAATATTTTAATACAAAATAATTTAAAATGCATACATAGAATTGCATTATATAACTATATCATAATTATATTTTGTATTCTTCTGTTGGTCAATTAAAATTGTTAAATTTTTTGCTGTGCTTTGAAAATTCTTTTCTATACCCCTGTCTGAATTTAATATTACTTCTTTTATAGGTTGATATATTCAGAATTAGTAAGATTTAACAATATTTAAACTCTTTATTCATATAATCATCTCTCATAAAAGATTTGTACTCTGTGGAAAAGAATCCGCTTGCCAGTGCAGGAGATGTGTGTTCAGTCCCTGGGTCAGGAAGGGACTGTGTCATCTATGTCACCACAGAGCACTGAGGTAAACTCCCTGTGCTATACAACAGGCTCCCACTAGCCATCTGTTTCACACATGGTAGTGTATATACGTCAGTCCCAGTCTCCAAGATCATGCCACCTCTCTTCCTCCCCCACCCTGTGTCCATGTGTCTGTTCTTGTGTCTCTGTCTCTATTCCTGCCTAGCAAATAGGTTCATCTGTACTGGTTTTTTTTTTTTTTTTGATTCCACATATATACATAATTTATATAATATTTGTTTTTCTCTTTCTTTCTTACTTCATACTGTATGACAGATTATAGATCCATCCATGTCTCTACAAATGATCTAGCTTCATTCCTTTTTACAGCTGAGTAATACGCTATCGCACGTATGTACCACATTTTCTTTATCCATTCGTCAGTGGTCATTTAGGTTGTTTCCATGTCCTGGCTATTGTAAATGGTGCTGCAAAAACAATGGGATGCTTGTGTCTTTTTGAATTATGGTTTTCTCAGGGTATATGCCCAGTAGTGGATTGCTGGGTCATATGATAGTTATATTTTTAGTTTCTTAAGGAACCTTCATAGTGGCTGAATCAATTTATATTCCCAGCAACAGTGCAAGAAGGTTCCCCCTTTTCCACATCCACTCCAGCATTTATTGTTTATGGATTTTTTGATGATGGTCATTCTGATACATGTGAGATGATACCTCATTGTAGTTTTGATCTACATTTCTCTAACAATTAGTGAAGCTGAGCATCTTTCATGTACCTTTTGTCATCTGTACACCTATTTAGATCTGCCACCCATTTTTTGATTCAGTTCAGTCACTCAGTCATGTCCAGATCTTTGCGACCCCTAGAACTGCAGAACTCCAGGTCTCCCTGTCCATCACCAACTCCCAGAGTTCACCCAAACCCATGTCCATTGAGTTGGTGATGCCATTCAACCATCTCATCCTCTGTTGTCCCCTTCTTCTCCTACCCTCAATCTTTCCCAGCATCGGGGTCTTTTCAAATGAGTCAGCTCTTCGCATCAGGTGGCCAAAGTATTGGAGTTTCAGCTTCAACATCAGTCCTCCCAGTGAACACCCAGGACTGATCTCCTTTAGGATGGACTGGTTGGATCTCCTTTCAGTCCAAGGGACTCTCAAGAGTCTTCTCCAACACCACAGTTCAAAAGCATCAATTCTTCGGCGCTCAGCCTTCTTTATAGTCCAACTCCCACATCCATACATGACTACTGGAAAAACCATAGCCTTGACTAGACGGACCTTTGTTGAGAAAATAATGTCTCTGCTTTTTAATATGCTGTCTAGGTTGGTCATAACTTTCCTTCTAAGGAGTAACCGTCTTTTAATTTCATGGCTGCAATCACCATCTGCAGTGATTTTGGAGCCCCCAAAAATAAAGTAAGCCACAGTTTCCACTGTTTCCCCATCTATTTGCCATGAAGTGATGGGACCAGATGCCATCATCTTAGTTTTCTGAATGTTGAGCTTTAAGCCAAGTTTTTCACTTCCTTCTTTCACTTTCATCAAGAGGCTCTTTAGTTCTTCTTCACTTTCTGCCATAAGGGTGGTGTCATCTGCATATCTGAGGTTGTTGATATTTCTCCTGGCAATCTTGATTCCAGTTTGTGCTTCTTCCAGCCCCACGTTTCTCATGATGTACTCTGCATATAAGTTAAATAAGAAGGGTGATAATATACAGCCTTGACGTACTCCTTTTCCTACTTGGAAAAGTAGTTTTTCCATGTCCGGTTCTAACTGTTACTGCTCAAGAGGCAGGTCAGGTGGTCTCTTAGTCCCATAAATTTTCCACAGTTCATTGTGATCCATGCAGTCAAAGTCTTTGGCATAGTCAATAAAGCAGAAATAGATGTTTTTCTGGAACTCTCTTGCTTTTTGGATGATCCAGTTGATATTGGCAATTTGATCTCTGGCTCCTCTGCCTTTTCTAAATCAAGCTTCAACATCTGGAAATTCACGGTTCCCATATTGCTGAAGCCTGGCTTGGAGAATTTTGAACATTGCTTTGCTAGCATGTGAGATGAGTGCAATTGTGTGGTAGTTTGAGCATTCTTTGGCACTGCCTTTCTTTGGGATTGGAATGAAAACTGACCTTTCCCAGTCCTGTGGCCACTGCTGAGTTTTCCAAATTTGCTGGCATTATTGAGTGCAGGACTCTCACAGCATCATCTTTTAGTATTTGAAATAGCTCAACTGGAATTCCCTCACCTCCATTAGCTTTGTTCATAGTGATGCTTCCTAAGGCCCATTTGACTTCACATTCTAGGATGTCTGGCTCTAGGTGAGTGATCAAACCATCGTGATTATCTGGGTCATGAAGATCTTTTTTGTACAGTTTTTCTATGTATTCTTGCCACCTCTTCTTAATATCTTCTGCTTCTGTTAGGTCCATGCCATTTCTGTCCTTTATTGAGCCCATCTTTGCATGAAATGTTCCCTTGGTGTCTCTAATTTTCTTGAAGAGATCTCTAGTTTTTCCCATTCTGTTGTTGTCCTCTATTTCTTTGCACTGATCACTGAGAAGGGCTTTCTTGTCTCTCCTTGCTATTCTTTGGAACTCTGCATTCAGATCCTTATATCTTTTCTTTTCTCCTTTGCTTTTCACTTCTCTTACTTTCACAATTATTTGTAAGGCCTCCTCAGGCAGCCATTTTTCCTTTTTGCATTTCTTTTTCTTGGGGATGGTCTTTATTCCTGTCTCCTGTACAATGTCTCGAAACCTCCGTCCATAGTTTATCAGGCACTGTCTCAGATCTACTCCCTTAAATCTATTTCTCACTACCACTGTATAATCATAAGGAATTTGATTTAGGTCATACCTGAATAGTCTAGTGGTTTTCCCCACTTTCTTCAATTTAAGTCTGAATTTGGCAATAAGAAGTTCATGATCTGAGCCACAGTCAGCTCCCGGCCTTGTTTTTGCTGACTGTATAGAGCTTCTCCATCTTTGGCTGCAAAGAATATAATCAATCTGGTTTCAGTGTTGACCATCTGGTGATGTTCATGTGGAGAGTCTTCTCTGGTGTTGTTGGAAGAGGGTGTTTGCTGTGACCAGCACGTTCTCTTGGCAAAACTCTATTAGCCTTTGCCCTGCTTCATTCTGTACTCCAAGGCCAAATTTTCCTGTTACTCCAGGTGTTTCTTGACTTCCTACTTTTTCATTCAAGCCCCCTATAATGAAAAGGACATCTTTTTTGGGTGTTAGTTCTAGTAGGTCTTGTAGGTATTCATAGAACTGTTTAACTTCAGCTTCTTCAGTGTTACTGGTCAGGGCATAAACTTGGATTACCATGATATTGAATGGCTTGCCTTGGAAACGAACAGAGATCATTCTGTCATTTTTGAGATTGCATCCAAGTACTGCCTTTTGGACTCTTTGGTTGACTATAATGGCTACTCCATTTCTTCTAAGGGATTCCTACCCATAGTAGTAGATATAATGGTCATCTGAGTTAAATTCACCCATTCTATTCCATTTTAGTTTGCTGATTCCTAGAATGTCGATGTCCTCTTGCCATCTCCTGTTTGACCACTTCCAATTTGCCTTGACTCATGGACCTAACATTCCAGGTTCCTATGCAATATTGCTCTTTACAGCATCAGACCTTACTTCTATCACCAGTCACATCCACAGCTGGGTGTTGTTTTTTCTTTGACTCCATCCCTTCATTCTTTCTGGTTAGATTGTTTGTTTTTTGGATATTGAGACACATGAACCATTTGTAAATTTTGGAGGCTAATCCCTTGCCTGTCTCATCATTTGCAAATATTAATATTTCCTCCCATTCTGAGGAATAATATATTACTTTCCAATACCAATTGTTATTCTCTGCTTGGCACATTTTGATGGATAAGCAAATTGGAAGTGGAGGATCAAGATGATAATCATCTTGTTTGAAGTATTTTGCATAGTAATTATATGGAGAATGAGTCAAGCATTTCTTAATTATTAAAAAAACAAGATAAAATGCCTACCACCCAGAGTTATCATAAATATTAAATAAAATAATTTATATAAAAATCCAACAGAAGTTGGAAAAATAGAAACTCCCATGTTAACTCTCTTTTTCCTTATTTATTTGGTATATAGCAACATGAAAAATGCCTAAATATTACCTAGTGCATAAAATTAATAGAAATCTAAGATGACATTTTTCTATTGTAATTGTGGGTATAGCTGAATTTCTTTATCATTAGAGTATTTAGGGCATCTTCCTGTAACTCACAAGCTGATGGCAGAGTTTCTTCATTGCTGCCTTCATCTCTTTGTTCCTGAATGTATAGATGACTGGATTCAGAAAAGGAGTGAGAACTACATCAGAGATAGCAAGAAATTTGTCCAAGTGTGATGAAGGGAAGGGCCAGGTGTAGAAAAAAATTAATGGCCCAAAGAATAAGACCACCACAGTGACATGAGCTGACAAGGTGGAGAGGGCTTTGGATACACTACCTGAGGAGTATTTCCAAACAGTGACCAGAATGAAGATGTAGGAAATAATCAATATGAAGAAGAAACCCACAGAGATGAGTCCACTGTTGGCGGTGACCATGAACTCTAGTCTATAGGTCTCTGTGCAAGCAAGTTTAATGAGTCGTGGGAGGTCACAATAAAAGCTGTCCAGTACATTAGGACCACAGAAGGGCAAGTCTATGACAAAAGCCAGTTGGGCCACTGAGTGGATGAGGCCAAGGACCCAGGCAGCAGCCAAAGTCAAAGCACACATTCATGGGTTCATGATGGTCAGGTAGTGGAGAGGCTTGCATATGGCTACATACCTGTCAAAGGCCATGGCAATGAGCAGCACCATTTCTGTGCCCCCAATGGCATGAATAAAGAAGATCTGAGTTAGACAACCCCCAAAAGAGATGGCTTTGCATTTTCTGAAAAGGTCATAAATCATTTCAGGAGCAGTAGTAGAGCAAAACCCCATGTCAAGAAAGGAGAGGTTGGCCAGCAGGAAGTACATGGGGGAGTGCAAGCTAGTGTCAGCACTCACAGAGAACACAACAAGGAGGTTTCCCATCAGGCTTGCCATGTAGAACACAGAGAAAAAAAAGGCAAGAAGAAACTGGATCTCCCAGGAATTGGAGAGTCCCAGGAACACAAACTCAGACACCATGGAGTGGTTGGCTCCACCCATTGTCTCTGCATTCAGAGGTGACTCAATTTTACTTGAAAAAGAGTAGAAAAGAGATCAAATTTGAGAGTCAGTGATCATATGAAAATAGTGCCCTAATTCACAGAAGCAAAACACCTATAATATAAGCCCTTAAACTGTAGTTGCAGAAAATATGCAGTAATTATTTGCCACAAAGCACTGCTTCTTACTCCCCAGCCTCCCTAGGTTTTGATAAAAGGATTAAAATATTCTTCTGAATCAAAAGGGTTATGAGAGGAAGGATAGTAGTGCCCTGGAATACCATGAAGGGAGGTAAAAGAGGAAATAGAAATGAACTTATTGATTTTGCCTTCACAGTCTGTTACTCATGCCCATTGTTGTTGTTTGTTGTTCAGTGGCTAAGTCGTGTCTGACTCCTTGTGACCTCGTGGACTGCAGGATGCCTACCTTCCCTGTCCTTCACTATCTCTTGGAGTTTGTTCAAACTCACGTCCATTGAGTTGATGATATCATCCAACCATCTCATCCTCTGTTGTCCACTTTTCCTCCTGCCCTCAATCTTGCCCAGCATCAGGGTCTTTTCCAATGAGTTGACTTTTTACATCAGGTGGCCGAAGTTTTGGAATTTCAGCTTTAGCATCAGTCCTTTCAATGGATATTCAGGGTTCATTTCCTTTAGGATTGACTGGTTTGAGCTTCTTGCTGTCCAAGGGACTCTCAAGAATCTTCTCCATCACCAAAATTTGAAAGCATCAATTCTTCATTGCTCAACCTTCTTTATGATCCAATTCTCATATCCACACATGAGTGTTGAAAAAAACCATAGCTTTGACCATACAGATCTTTGTGGGCAAAGAGATGTCTCTGGTTTTTAATACACTGTCTAGGCTTGTCATAACTTTTCTACCAAGGATCTTCCCTGTAGCTTAGACAGTAAAGGAATCTGCCTGCAATGCAGGAGACCAGGGCTCGATCCTTGGGTTGGTAAAATCCTCTGGAGAAGGGAATGACAATCCTCCCCAGTATTCTTGCCTGGAGAATCCCATAGACAGAGGAGCCTGGTGGGCTACAGTATGTGGGGTCGCAAAGAGTTGGACACGACTGAGTGACTAACACTCCAACTTCTTCCAAGGAGCAAGCATCTTTTAATTTTATGGCTGCAGTCACAGTCTGCAGTGATTTTGGAGCCCGAGAAAATAAAATCTTCCACTGTTTCCATTTTTTACCCCATCTATTTGCATGATTTGATGGGAACAGATACCATGATCTTAGTTTTCTGAATGTTGAGTTTAAGCCAGCTTTTTCAGTCTCCTATTTCACTTTCCTTCAGTTCCTATTCACTTTCTACCATTAGGGTAGTGTCATCTGCATATCTGAGGTTATTGATATTTCTATGGGCAGTCTTGAATCCAGCTTATGAGTCATCCAGCCTGGCATTTCACATGATGTACTCTGCATATGGGTTAAATAAGGAGGGTGACAATATACAGCCTGATGTACTCCTTTCCCAATTTTGAACCAGTCTGTTGCTCCATGTCCAGTTCTAATTGTTGCTTCTTTGACCTGCATACAGATTTTTCAGGAGGCAGGTAAGGTGGTATGGTATTCCCAGCTCTTTAAGAATTTTCTGCAGTTTATTGTGATCCGCACAGTCAAAGGCTTTAGCATAGTCAGTGAAGTGGAAGTAGGTGTTTTACTAGAATTCTGTTGTTTTTACTATTATCCAGTGGACATTGGCAGTTTGAGCTCTGGTTCCTCTACTGTTTCTAAATCCAGCTTGTGCATCTGGAAGTTCTCAGTGCACATACTGTTGAAGCCTTGCTTGAAGGATTTTGAGTATTATCTTGCTAGCATATGAAATGACTGCACTTGTGCAATAGTTTGAACATTCTTTGGCATTGCCCTTCTTTGGGATTGGAATGAAGACCAACCTTTCCAGTCCTGTGGCCATTGCTGAGTTTTCCAAATTTGATGGTATATCAAGTGCAGCACTTTAATAGCATAATCTTTTAGGATTTGAAGTAGCTCAGCTGAAATTCCATCACTTCTGCTAGCTTTGTTCGGAGTAATGCTTCCTAATGCCGACTTTACTTCACACTTTACACTCTGGCTCTAGGTGAGTGACTGCACCATCGTACTTATTTGGAACATAAAGACCTTTTTCATACAGTCCTTCTGTGTACTCTTGCCACCTCTTCTTAATATCATCTGCTTCTGTTAAGTCCTTGCCATTTCTATCCTTCATTATACCAATCTTTGCATGAACTGTTTCTTGGGAATCTCTAATTTTCTTGAAGAGATTTCTAGCCTTTCCCATTCTGTTGTTTTCCTCTCTTTCTTTGCATTTGTTCACTTAAGAAGTCTTTCTTATCTGTCTTTGCCATTCTTTGGAGGTCTGCATTCATTTGGAACTCTGTATATCTTTCCCTTTCCTTTGCCTTTTCTTGTCTTCTTTTCTCAGCTTTTTGTAAGGATTCCTCAGACAACCATTTTGCCTTCTTTGTGATGGTTTTGGTTCTCTTTGCACTTTGTGATGGTTTTGCACCTCCTGTGCAGTGTTGTGAACCTCTGTCCATAGTTCTTCAGGCACTCTATCAGATCTAATCTCTTAAATCCCTTTGTCACTTCCACTGTATTCCCACTGTATAAGGGAATTGATTTAGGTCATACCTGAATGGTCTAGTGGTTTTCCCCACTTTCTTCAATTTAAATCTGAATTTTGCAATAAGGAGTTCATGATCTGAACCCAAGTCAGCTCCAGGTCTTGGTTTTTCTCACTGCATCAAGCTTCTCCATCTTTGGCTGCAAAGTATATAATCAATTTGATTTCAGTATTGACCATCTGGTGATGTCCATGTGTAGAGTCATCTCTTGTGTTGCTGGAAGAGGGTGTTTGCTATGATTGGTGTATTCTCTTGGCACCTTGCTCTGCTTCATTCTGTACTCCAAGGCCAAACTTGTCTGTTACTCCAGTTATCTCTTGGCTTTCTACTTTTGCATTTGAATCCCCTATGATGAAAAGAATATCTTTTTTGGTGTTAGTTCTAACAGGTCTTGTTGGTCTTCTTAGAACCATTCAACTTCAGCTTCTTCGGCATTAGTGGCTGGGGCATAGACTTGGATTACTGTGATATTGAATGGTTTGGCTTGGAAAGGAACTGAGATCGTTCTGTCATTTCTGAGATTGCACCAAAGTACTGCATATCAGAATCTTTTTGATGACTATGAGGGCTACTCCATTTCTTCTAAGGGATTCTTGCCCACAGTAGTAAATACAATGGTCATCTGAATTAAATTTGCCCGTTCTCATCCATTTTAATTCACTAATCCTAAAATGTCGATGTTCACTCTTGCCATCTCCTGTTTGACCACTTCCTATTTGCTTTGATTCAAGGACCTAACATTCCAGTTTCCTATACAATATTGTTCTTTACAACATTGGATTTCACTTTCACCATCAGACACGTCCACAGCTGGCCATCATTTTCACTTTGGTTCAGCCTCTTCATTCTTACTATAGATATTTATCTACACTCTTCCCCGGTAGCATGTTGGACACCTACTGACCTGGGGGGCTCATCTTCTAGTTCATATCTATTTGCCTTTTCAAAGGCAAGACAATCTTATTGTTCTCAAGACAATAATACTGAAATGGTTTGCCACTTCCTTCTCCAGTGTACCATGTTTTGTTAAAACTCTCCACCATGACCCGTGAATTTCCCCAAACCTGACAATTCTGAGACATTCGTTTTTCTTACCCCCTGATTATCTTCTACATGCAATGCTTTAAGTTTCATTAATACTCTCTTATGTTTAGCCTTGCTGTTGCAGTTTTATCAAGTCATAGTCACCTTTTCCTCAAGCCCTAATAAAACTATCTAGCTTTTGTAGCTCAGCTCAGGCAGTATGAATGATCACAAGGCTTGAGCTGTGAGAGCAAATAGCAGAGTTAGGACAAGCCAGAGAGAGATCTGTGAGGCAGACTCTAAACATGGATGAGCTAATGCAATGTAGCAAACAAAATTCTATGTGATATTAGTAAATCATTGTCCATGCCATGTTCACTTAATGGTTCATGGGATGTCAGAAAGAACACTACATTTGAAATCAGAAGAGTTGTGATCAATTCTTAGCCCTAAGTTCATGCAAAGTTGGAGTAAGTCCTTTCTCTCATCCCTTCCACACTCAACTCACTTTTTAAAAAGTGTTTCATAACTTTATTGTTGTTACTCATCATATTTATGAAGATTTCATAAAATTGCAAATAGTTGCAATACAAAAGGCAGTTATTACAATGCAACATTGTTCATCAGCATCTCTTAAAAAACCCAGTATAATTACTGGGCAACAATATTGCATGGGGAAATTGAATAATTATTAGTTCAGTTCAGTTCAGTTGCTCAGTTGTGTCCAACTCTGCGACCCCATGGACTGAAGCATGCCAGGCATCCCTGTCCATCTGTTTTTCTAAATTGAGACATAATTTATACACAATAAAATGCACAGATCTCAAGCACTCAGTTTTATAAGTTTTAGAAACATTAACTCCTTGAACTCAATTTCGCCATCTAGGAAATAAAGGAACTGAGCGGGTGATGCTAAAGCACCCTTTCAAGTCTAAGATTTCTGTGACCTTATAGCACAATGCCAGCCCAGTACATAGTGAACCTGACTGTAACGATGGTATTTTCTGTGTTGAGTCCTACCATATTCACCTCTTTTCCCTCATCTGCAGTTGATTATAAATCCCATATCCCACAAAAAACCATCCCTTTGTATTATATCAGTCTCTCTCGTCTCTAATTACTTTTGCCCCACTTACATGATTATTTAGCATATTATTGTAAATTTTCTATGTCATTTATTTTGCCCTTTATCATAACTATCTGTAATCAATCAACAAGCATTTTCTAGATAAATACTAAGCACAAGGCATTGTTCCAGGACATTATGGATTCCATCAATTATTAAAATATTCACTACCCTTAAGGCATTTACATTTTTTCACATACTAAAAATATAAACAATAAAAATTCTTACATGAAGAATGTCAAGTAGCATGAGCATAGAGTTTTTGAGGCATAAAAGATACCCATGAGTCAGAGTGATCAGGGGTGTCTTCAGAAAGAAATCAAGATCTGTGATGCAGTTTAAGATATGGATATAATTTATTTTGATATATAAATTCATATCTGCCTCTTAAAAAATTACTGAGACATGATCAGAGAATATCTCCCAGTCTGAGGCATTGTTTAATAAGCTAGCTACAAAAATAATGATAACAAGCTGAAATAAAGTAAAAACAGTAGCTACCATGGGTAAGATAGAACAATCACATCTTTACAGACACTACCTTGTTTCATATTTACAAAAGCCGCAAAAGTTACTATCAACTCCTTTTCACAGTGAAGGAAATTGAGACCACAAAGGAGAAAGCCATAGGGTAGAACAGTAAGTGGTGGAACTGGTATTAATTCCCTGTCTTCCTCTTAACCAGTACTATTCTCATGACTTTCTGATTATTTAACATACCATACTCCGTTTCTGGACACCCTGTGCTTTCCTCTTAGAATCCTAGGCAGATCCTCAGTGAGAGATGGAAGCTTTGTCCTTAAGTGTTTACAAGCATTTGAGTTTCTTAAGCTGTTTCAAACACATTCATAATTCATGCTGGTTATTGAGATAACCATTGTAGAAAAAGGCAAATCTGTGTAATACCTGCATCTCAGAGCTCCTGGTTGAGTTCCCAGACTGCAGTTCTCGTCATCCACATGAACTCTTAGTTTCCCATAGAGGAGACTCTGCTCATGGTGCAGCCTCATTAACAGAGGAAATAGAGCTGCTCAGTGTCCACATTAAGAAATAAAGCCCAGCATTTCACCAAGTCAAATTCTATTCCCACCTACAAAACTGCCTCCTGCCTTTTCTAATTCGCTTTCTTGAATCTCAATCTTGGATAGCAATGAATAAAGAGAAAAAAAAAGTAGTTTCAGTTTCCGACTGCATATGCTCTTCTCATTTGTATTAATTCTTGCTCATTAAGCTCAACTGAAGCTGCTTCTGTTGTACAAGGTAGAAATTAATTGATCTCTTTACAAAATGATCCTGTCACCAGAAATGTCTTTTCAATACTGGCCTTTGGGGACTTCAACATTGTAGTATCCTCAAGCTATTTCTATATTTGTCACCAACCTACTCATATAAAGACCTAACAAGACCTAACTGTTACAAAAGAGTTAACCACCTTAAACTTTCCTTGGTTAAAACTAGCATTGCTTCATGTACAAATAGTTATAAAGTGCTATTATTATGAAAGATATGACTAATTGGCACACAGGAGAGTCCTGACCAAATAATACTGCAGAGACTTTGGACTGCCAATATTTCATTTAATCAAGAGAATTGTCACCCAGAATCCTGGCACACCAGCAGAGCAAGGTATGGGTTAATCACAAAAGGGAAGAAAAAGAGATCAGAAAAAGTTTTACCAGCTTTACAATAAATGCTAAAGGAACTTCTCTAGGTGGAAAACACAAGAGAAGAAAAAGACCTCCAAAAACGAACCCAAAATAATTAAGAAAATGGTAAAAGAAGCATACATATTTATAATCACTGTAAATGTAAATGGATTAAATGCTCCAACCAAGACAGACTGACTGAATGGGTACAAAAACAAGACCTGTATCTATGCTGTCTACTGGAGACCCATTTTAGACCTAGGGACAAATACAGAGAAAAAGTGAGGGAGTGGAAAAATATATTCCAAGAGAATGGGAATCAAAAGAAAGCTGGAGTAGCAATACTCATGTAAGACAAAATAGACTTTAAAATAAAAAGACTGAATTCAATCATTTAATAAAATCTTTATAAATTAAAAAAAGATAAAATATTATTTTAAAGTTTTTTGATTCTTATACTGATACATTTTCAAATATTATGATCTGAGCTCTTTGAATTACATGCATCAGAATTCAATAAAAGCAAATCTAAAATAACCTAGAAAAAAATGTAGAGTTTCAGATTTATGAGGAAAGGATTTAAAAATCTTTTGTGTATATATATATGAATATACTTGATATATTGAACTGCATACTTAAAAATGGCTGAGGTGGTAAATTTTTATGTTCTTTCAGCACAATTAAAATTTTAAAAATATATTTAAAAAGGAGCTTATTGACTCATTTTATTGGGATGTCCAGTAGTGGAGCCAGCCTCAGGGACTCCAAGGATCACTTGCTTGCACACTTTAGATTTTTCTCTGTCATTTCTCTGCCATTTCTCTTGTTCCTTTCTCCCCCCGCCTTTTTTTCTCCCTTCTTTATTGACTGTCTCTTTGCAAGCATGCTAAGTCGCTTCAGTCTTGTCCTCCTCTTTATAGCTGTATGGACTGTAACCCTCCAGGCTCCTCTGTCCATGGATTCTCCAAGCAAGAATTTGAGGAGGAGCATTTCCCAAATGCAGGATGTGGGGTAGAGCCATCAGTGGAAGGAGAGAAGTGATTTAGGGCAACCAAAAAGTTTTCACATATGATTTTTCTTATTGAAATAGAAGTTAATAACCAGTGCTGTGGTGTTCTTCCTCCCCATCCTCACAGGTAAAATACCAGTTCTAAAATACTGATTTACCAGTCCCTCACACATGTTAAAGACATTAACTCCTATATCATATTTGTGTTCAAAATGCTTCCCCTAATTTGTTATTTTCTTTTTTAATTTTACTTATTATATTCAACAACATTAAAGTTGTACATTTTGTGATTCTAACTCCATCTAGCTTTTAAATTGTGACTTCATAGTTTTATTCTCAGGAAGTCCTTTTCCATTCCAATACCTAATGAATATTCATGAACATGTGTTTCTGAAATATTTATCCACCTGAATTCCTTTTATGCAAATAATAGGAGAGGATCTAAATTTTTCAGATTTGCTTATTAATTTTTTAAGCACCTTTCAGTGAATAATCATTTCCTTTCTGGTTTGTAGCAATTTATATTACATTATTATGTAAAATATAGTCCTTGTCTCTCAGACCCACATGTAACATGTCTTTGGACATTTTCTCCTGGATGCTTCATATGCCTTTTGAATTAACAGATTCAAAACAGTATTCATTATCATAACTGAAGACCAAGTCCTCCACTATCATCTATTCAGTCTTAAAAATAAGAAACCCAGGAGTGATTCTTTCACTCTCACATTCTTCCTCTCCCTCTTCCATTCTCTCTCTCTGTTTTTCTCTCAATTTGTTACTCATGAAGCAAACATCTTGCGCCTACTAAGTGCTTTAGGTGTTATTGTAGACTTTTGGGATGAATCAGTAAATAATGGAGCAATTTGTTTTGTTGTGAAGCTTATATTCTAGTGGAGCTATCCAGACAATAAGTAATAAGCAAAGCAAACTAATTTTGTAGTAAGTTGAGAATAAATAAGTACAGTAGTAATATAATAGAGTAGGTTAAGATGGATCTGAGACATCAGACTGAGGGGAGGGAGTTGCATTTCTTAGAAGGGTGGATTAGGTAGGGATCATTGGGAGGTGTCATTGAGCAAAAGCTTGATACAGATGAATGAGTTAGTAGTGCAGATATCATAGGGAAAGTCAACCACCCCATCAGAGATAGAGCCAGTATAAAGGCTTGTGTTCTCAGGAAAGATCAAGATGTCTACTGTGTCTTTGTCAGTATAAAAAAGTGGGAGAATAGTAGACTACTCAAGGAGGTAAAGGGAAGCAAATTTAGGGGGTTTCTGTAGACCACTGTAAAGACTTTGGCTTTTACTGTCAGGAAGAGGGGGTCCTGTGGAGGGTTCTGAGAAGAGAGGTGATATGATATCACTTACATTTATAATTATTTTTATGTCTGGTTGTCCTGCTGAGAATAGCTTAGGAAAGGGTGGTGCAGTGGTGTCAGCAGTGATAAGTTAGGAGTCTATTGCAGAATTTAAGGGAAGAGGAAGATGGTGGCTTGGGTAGCAGTACAGATGCTAAGATGTTAGTGGTGAGATTTTGAAGGGTTGGTGTTTAGTCATTAAGTCGTGCCCAACTCATTTGTGACCCCATGGACTGTAGCACACCATAGTCCTCTGTACATGGGATTTCTTAGGCAAGAATAGTGGAGAGGGTTGTCATTTCCTTCTCCAGGGGATATTCCCCACCCAGGGATTGAACCCACATCTCCTTCTTTGCTACTGAGCCACCAGGAAAGTCCCTTTGGAGGATTAGCAAATGGGATTTTTTAATTGAAGGAATAATGGATGTAAGAGAAATGATTCCAAGTTTTTGACTTAAGCAACTGCAAGGATGAATTTGTCGTCACTTAAGATGAAGGTTGAGCTATTTCAAATCCTAAAGGATGATGCTGTGAAAGTGCTGCATGCAATATGCCAGCAAATTTAGAAAACTCAGCAGTGGCCACAGGACTGGAAAAGGTCAGTTTACACTCCAATCCAAAAGAAAAGTAATGCCAAAGAATGTTCAAACTACCGCACAATTGCACTCATCTCACATGCTAGTAAAGTAATGCTCAAAATTCTCCAAGCCAGGCTTCAGCAATACGTGAACCATGAGCTTCCAGATGTTCAAGCTGGTTTTAGAAAAGGCAGAGGAACCAGAGATCAAGTTGCCAACATTCGCTGGATCATCAAAAAAGCAAGAGAGTTCTAGAAAAATGTATATTTCTGCTTTATTGACTATGCCAAAGCCTTTGACTGTGTGGATCACTATAAACTGTGGAAAACTCTGAAAGAGATGGGCATACCAGACCATCTGACCTGCCTCTTGAGAAACCTGTATGCAGGTCAGGAAGCAACAGTTAGAACTGGACATGGAACAACAGACTGGTTCCAAATAGGAAAAGGAGTACGTCAAGGCTATATATTGTCACCCTGCTTATTTAACTTATATGCAGAGTACATCATGAGAAATGCTGGGCTAGATGAAGCACAAGCTGGAATCAAGATTGCTGGGAGAAATATTAATAACCTCAGATATGCAGATGACACCACCCTTATGGCAGAAAGTGAAGAGGAACTAAAAAGCCTCTTGATGAAAATGAAAGAGGAGAGTGAAAAAATTGGCTTAAAGCTCAACATTCAGAAAACTAAGATGATGGCATCTGGTCCCATCACTTCATGGCAAATAGATGGGGAAACAGTGGAAACAGTGTCAGACACTGCAGATGGTGATTGCAGCCATGAAATTAAGAGGCGCTTACTCCTTGGAAGGAAAGTTATGACCAACCTAGATAGCATATTAAAAAGCAGAGACATTACTTTGCCAACAAAGGTCCGTCTAGTCAAGGCTATGGTTTTTCCAGTGGTCATGTATGGATGTGAGGGTTGGACTGTGAAGAAAGCTGAGTGCTGAAGAATTGATGCTTTTGAACTGTGGTGTTGGAGAAGACTCTTGAGAGTCCCTTGGACTGCAAGGCGATCCAACCAGTCCATCCTAAAGATCAGTCCTGGGTGTTCATTGGAAGGACTGATGCTGAAGCTGAAACTCCAGTACTTTGGCCACCTCATGTGAAGAGCTGACTCATTGGAAAAGACCCTGATGCTGGGAGGGATTGAGGGCAGGAGGAGAAGGGGACGACAGAGGATGAGATGGCTGGATGGCATCACCGACTCGATGGACATGTGTTTGAGTAAACTCCGGGAGTTTGTGATGGACAGGGAGGCCTGGCGTGCTGCGATTCATGGGGTCGCAATGAGTCGGACACGACTGAGTGACTGAACTGAACTGAACTGAACTGAAGATGAAGGTGTAGGTAAGAGAAGAAGCTCAATTTAGTACTCTTTGCATCTAGTACATTTATAGTATGTGCAAGTGAAAATGTGAAGTAGGCATCTGAATAAACAAGTCTCATTGACCTGGTAGAAATCTGAGCAAGAGACTGACACATAAATGTTATTTAAAGATGTGATACTAGGTAAGATAACCTAGAGCATGAATATAGATAGAAAAGACACGAAGTTAAAGACATGAGCCCAGATATCCTCTAACATTAAGAGTTGAGAGAGAATATGAATAATGATTAGTAAGACCAAGAAGGAGCTATTGGATACATAGAAGAAAAACCAGGATTGTGTAGTGTCTGATAAACCAAATGAAGAAAATATGAAGATTGCAATAAATACCTGGGTTTAAAAATGAGACTAAGAGTAATTCATTAGATTTAAATATGGAGATCATTAGATAGTGGAAAACCAAGTGTTAGGGGAAATTTTTCATTGAAATGGATTATTTGAGAGAATGCAAAAGAAGAATTAGACAAAGAGAGCAGAGACAACTCTTTTGAGGAATTTTACTGTCAAGGTTTTTAGAGAAATGGAAGTAGCAGATAGGAAAGTCATATCAAAATTTTAGTAAGACAGCAGCTGTAACACATGGTGAAAGCCATGGGGATACAATAAAGAGGGAAACATGGGTGATGGTGAACAGAGATGGAAAAGCTGGAGTAGTTCTTGTATGCACAAGAGAGAAGGGTTGTGTTAAGTGAGGTAGAGTTTGGTTAGATCCTACTTCCTTTGGCTTAGTAAGAAGAGAAGAAACTTGTCATTTGCCATCCTCAGCTAGAATCCTGTATCTATTTTCAGAAGTGGTGTGGCAGCTAATGATCTTTGTTATAGTTGTTGCTTTTGCCTGATAATTTGATTTTGCCTTATAAAACAATGTGCATCATTGTACCTTTATTCTGGCGGAGGAGGTATAGAGAAGAACAAGAAAGAATATTTTTGGTTATGGTTTTAAAGGTGAAGCTAAGCTTTATTGACTATATAATTTGGCTTAATACATAGATTGAAATTATGCTATGAACACCTTACTCTGCAGTGCTGTTCTGAGGACTCAATAAAATGATATGCAAAAGGACTTGTTTCCAAAGTCACCTTATTTTCATATTTTAAAATGATACTTTTTTAAGAGAATGCTCAAAAATTTTGTCCTCAAGTCTTTAAAAATATTTTTCTGTGTTTTTCACATTCTTAAGATGAGTATGTACTACTGAAATTATCATAAAATAATTAAAAATGGGAAAGATCACTTTAAATTTTGCTGTGCAATGCATATTCAGGCACCATAAAATAAAGATTCAAAATAGTTCTAGAGTATGGCAGAAATTCTCTTTGTCATAAGAAAATGATAAACCTCGTATTTCCTCTCATTAACAGCTTCTTTGCTTGAACTATACTAGGAAAAACATCATAGGTGATAACTCCCCAGGCTAAGTGATTTGTCTCAGTAGCATCACTTGGTCGCTGCCCTCTGGGGCTGTAATTAGCTTCCACTCTTACTGTGACATCATTTTATACACAGAAGTGTTTGTGTCTATAATGATCCTGAATAGGATCTGGTTGATTTTTGGATGGAGATATCTGAATCTTTAGCAGATCTCTTGGTTCCTTTGGCAAAACAGGTAGGTGAGGGTTATTTAAGTAGTATGAAAATCAGAGAGCAAAGTTTTCTGTGTTCTAAATTTAGAGATGATTTTGTGGTGATGTGATTAAAATGTTCTCAAGTCAGATCTGCTTTATTGGAGCTTTATTGGAGCAGCCTCTTCATTGGACTTCTTCTCTTTTTTTTGTCCCTTCATTCCAGTTTATCTGTCATACAACAAATCAATACATTTTTTTTTTGAGCTCTGGTCTCATCATTAATTCCTTGATTCTAAGTCTTTGCTCATCTCCATTAACTCTACTCCACCATCTTAAGTTCAAACTTAAGGTCAGGTAAAACTAGTCTCAACTTTCTTATTTTCCACTGTTCTCTTAACTTCCATCCACCAGACAACTTGCATTCTTCACCATTATCCTAGAGCACCTTGAACTTGTCACTTCTCATAGTGTAGTATCTGCTTGAAATGATTGTTCAAACTCTATCTTCATGTATCATAATATTTACTAGTGATAAAATCTCTTCAGTGCCCCATTTCCCATTTTGTCTTCTCTGATTACCATCGTTGTGGTTTTCTCCTTCCACTTTACTCAGGTATTTGTAAGTCTGTAACAGTTATCTTACTGGGCCTAATAGGTTTATGTAAAATGTTAGACAGGCATTGTCTCTCTAAACAAATAACACAGAATGGTCAGTAAACATATAAAATAAATAAGAAGGGATGGTAGAACAGGAATTAAAAAATCTAGGACTACATTCGCTTGAGTTGCCATCTGCATCCATAACATTGCTTGATATGCACATAAACTGCCTTTGTATTTTCCACATGTACAGGGTTGCCAACAGCTATGGCTAAATGATGCCAAGTGAATGTTGAAAAAGATGGTAGTTTAGGAGCAAAATTCTTATTTCCTGAGAGGCACATATTTGTGGGTTTGCTTCTTCCTTCTAAGCAAATGTATGTGAATTTTTATATGATCAAGCACAACCTTTGAAAAATTCCATGAAGCATCCCCTCCCCCATACAGATGCAAATGAACCAGTGTTATCTGAGGTGGTCAGAAAAGGCTTCAAAATAGTTCTTAAGAGAATTTATTCATGGCTTTGGCTGTAGGGAGAGGAGTGTTGGGGAAATGGTACAGTCTGACATTATGTCTCAGAACATAAACTTCTTACAAAACAAGCCCTTTGTCTTCACTTAGGAGTTCTTGGGAAATATTCCTCATAGAACCTTTCAAGCTACAGGAGACCAGTATGGACATGAAAACCTGACTTGACACTGGTTTCACTTAATTATTTTACTCTAATATACTCAGAATTAAAGTTTTTTTTTTTTAAATTCTTGGAAAAGTTAGCAGGTAAAGAATCTGCCTGCAATGAGGGAGACCTGGGTTCAATCCCTGGGTTGGGAAGATCCCCTGGAGAAGAGAATAGCTACCCATTCTAGTAGTCTGGCCTGGAGAATTCCATGGATTTCCTTTAAAGTAATTGGATTTCACTTTTAAAGTGAAAGCAATCAGAATTCCATGGATTTTTCTTTTAAAGTGAAAGCGACTTTCACTTTAATACTTGGAACTTAGAATTGGGACATATAGCTAGATGGTCCTTATTATGTATTTAGTTCAGTTTAGTTCATTTGCTCAGTCATATCCAACTCTTTGGGACCCCAAGGACTGCAGCACGCCAGGCCTCCCTGTCCATCACCAACTCTCAGAGTTTACTCATACTTGTGTCCGTTGAGTCAGTGATGCGATCCAACCATCTCATCCTTTGTCGTCCCCTTCTCCGCCCACCTTCAATCTTTCCCAGCATCAGGGTCTTTTCTAGTGTCATTTCTTCGCATGAGGTGGCCAAAGTATTGGAGTTTCAGCTTCAGCATCAGTCCTTCCAATGAATATTCAGGACTGATTTCCTTTAGGATGGACTGGTTGGATCTCCTAGCTGTCCAAGGGACTCTCAAGCGTCTTCTCCAACACCACAGTTCAAAAGCATCAATTCTTCGGTGCTCAGCTTTCTTTATAGTCCAACTCTCACATCCATACATGACTACTGGACAAACCATAGCCTTGACTAGATGGACCTTTGTTGGCAAAGTAATGTCTCTGCTTTTTAATATGCTATCTAGGTTGGTCATAACTTTTCTTCCAAGAAGCAAGCGTCTTTTAGTTTCATGGCTGCAATCACCATCTGCAGTGATTTTGGAGCTACCCAAAATAAAGTCTGTCACTGTTTCCATTGTTACCCCATCTATTTGCCTGGAAGTGATGGGATCCGATGCCATGATCTTAGTTTTCTGAATGTTGAGTTTTAAGCCAATTTTTTCACCCTTGTCTTTCACTTTCATCAAGGGGCTCTTTAGTTCTTTGCTTTCTGCCATAAGTGTGATGTCATCTGCATATCTAAGGTTATTGATATTTCTCCCAGCAATCTTGATTCCAGCCTGTGCTTCATCCAGCCCAGCATTTCTCATGATGTACTCTGCATATAAATTACATAAGCAGGATGAAAATATACAACCTTGATGTACTCCTTTTCCTATTTGGAACCAGTCTGTTGTTCCATGTCCAGTTCTAAATGTTGCTTCTTGACCTGCATACAGATTTCTTAGGAGGAGGCAGTTCAGGTGGTCTCGTATTCCCATCTCTTGAAGAATTTTCCACAGTTTGTTGTGATCAACACAGTCAACGTCTTTGGCATAGTCAATAAAGCAGAAGTAGATGTTTTTCTGGAACTCTCTTGCTTTTTTGATGATCCAGTGGATGTTGGATATTTGATCTCTGGTTCCTCTGCCTTTTCTAAATCCAGCTTGAACATCTGGAAGTTCACGTTTCACATACTATTGCAGCCTGTCTTGGAGGATTTTGAGTATTACTTCACTAGTGTGTGAGATGAGTGCAATTGTGCATACTTTGGACATTTTTGGCATTGCCTTTCTTTGGGATTGGAGTGTAAACTGACCTTTACCAGTCCTGTGGCCACTGCTGAGTTTTCCAAATTTGCTGACATATTGAGTGCAGCACTTTCACAACATCATCTTTTAGGACCACTTATTGTGCTCTCACTTATTATGGTAGGTGCTGCATTAGGTATATGTTACACATATCATGCCAACTAGTTCCCACCATGCCCTACAAGGGAGATATTGTGAGGAAACAGGGTCAGAGAGGTTAAGTAGCTTTTCCATGCTGATGTAGCAAGTGAGTATTTTTAATCTGGATTTAAAAACAGTACTGATAGAAACCCAAGCTACTCACAGCTGTACTGTAGTCATCTCAAATCAGGATAGCAGTTGTGATTTACATTTGTATTGCATTGTAAAACATGATCTTTCTATTCATTATTACCTGTGATATTTACAGAAATTGTGTGAGCCTGGCTAGGCAAGTACTGAAGGAGTTTGCTTTTTCACACTGAATCACTTGCTTAGTGGTGGGAGCCAGATATTTACTTTTATCTCAACTCTGGCACTAGTGGTGAAGAATCTGCCTGCCAATCCAGGACACATGAGAGATTCAGGTTCAATCCCTGGGTTGGGAGGATCCCCTGGAGAGGGAAATGGAAATCCATTCCAGTAGAAGTGGAATTCCTGAAGAATTCCATGGACAGAAAAGCCTGGTGGGCTACAGTCCAAGGGGTCAAAAAGAGTTGGACACGACTGAGTGACTTTCACTCACTCACTCTGTCCTTTTATACTTTCTTTTTAAAAACTCTTCCTTTTATCATCATACTGCATATCTCTCCTAATTTCTCCCTTTCTTTGTCTTTCTTTTAATTTTTTTCTATTTTCTCTGTTCTCTATTCCTTTCCACCTCTCAGATTATTGCCAAACTTCATGAAATTGAGTGTTGTAAATTGAGAGAAAAGTTTCCTCCTATTCCAAAGCAAGATATGTTATAGAGTGTGGGGTGCCTCTAGATGGAGACTGTTAGTTGTGGTTGCTCTCTTTTGAGATGAGAAACATTCTCTGCATTTGGAATTTATTTGAAAAGATGATGGAGAGAGGAGAACAGCAGAGCAATGGTTTCTGGAGTTTGTAGGGGTTACTAACTAACCTCTCAGTCTGAAAAAATACACTCACTTTCATACCTAGTTATAAAACTTTGGGTGATATGCAAATGAAAATTTTAAAGCATTATCATTAATAGCAATAGATCCACAGGTTACAGACCAAGGTGTTAGCATTCATATTTAAAAAGACATCACATTCCATCCTCTTCCCGAAATCCCTTACCTGTCTGGATGATACTGGTCCTTCCTTTGAATTTCTATTTTTTCCCCCTCACACATTCAAAAAATATTTTTCTCTACTGTTTGTATGGCACATATTGTATATTTACTTATATTGCAACTATTATGTGTGCAATTTATGTCTTTCCAGTGGATTTATAGAATTTGTGACTTACAGAAGTTAGGAAAAAACACCCAGACCATTTATGGCCTGGAATTGTCAATAAAAACTTTATGAAATAATTAAAACTTTTATTAACTTTTGAGGAGAGTAAACATAGAGAGGCAGATATGATAGTGCGATAATAAATATTCTTTTAAATATTTTGTTATTGTTGTGTTGTTTCACAGAAGCAACAAAATAAGGGTGAGCATACAGTCTGGCAGTAATGAATAATCCTTTTTCTGTATATGGTTTATTTCTAACATTCAATGGGTCGCTTTTTTTGTATTTAGTTATTGTTATGCAAAATAATTTATTGCCTATCATAGGGTGTTTGTGTAAATGCTGGTGTATGGTGTCAGTTTTAAGTCAAGAAATTACATTTTTAATTTTGATTTTTTGCCATTTTTCTTAGGTTGTCTTCTACAGGATCAATAATTTCTGGATCAGGAATCCAGAGACCTGGGTTCTTGTCTGCAGTTCTGTGAACTGAACAATTCATGTTTCATTTTTAAAACTTTATTTATTTTTATTGAAGGATAGTTGCTTTATAATATTGTGTTGGTTTCTGCCAAACATCTACACAGTTTTCATTTTTGAGTCTTAGGTTTTTCATCCGAATAAGGGTAAATTTGGACTGGACCATCTCTTAGATGGAAGTATTGGTAAGAATCCACTGGTTTTCTTAACCTTCGCCACACAGAAGTCTTCATGGTTTTTCATCAGTCACTGAATATTTCTGGCTCTTTCCCCAGTATTTCAGTCATTCTTCCATAAATTTTGACCTCACTGGCCCTTTTCATTTCATTTCTTTCCCATAGTGAGCAGTCTATGTTGTTGTCAGTTTCCTGGCCCAGACTCGGAGATTTCTGATGCCTGAAAAGCTGGATACTATAGAAAGTGTGTATCTTGAGATTATAGGCTGTAGGATCTGGAAGTGAAAGCAAAGTCATTTGGTTTAATTGACTATAGAGAGACTCAGTTCTGTAGTGTGTGAGTCAGAATTGGGGTCAGATCACAGTGAGAGCTTCTGCAACTTTTGGGGGAGAGGGATGTTTTAAGATCAATGAGAACAACTTGACATGCACATTTTTCTTTTTTTTTTTTTTGAGAATATTCTTTAAATTTCTGGAGCTGTGTCTACAAAAGAAGAAGAATGTTATTAAGTCTGCTCTTCTGCATCCCAGCATCTTCTAAAGAAATTAAAACCTCATGAACTGTTTTCAGGGCTCACCTTCTACCAGAAATTCATTATGGTTGGTATTTGGACACAGAGCAATGGACTCTTCTCCACCCCCTCCTTGTCCTCTCCTCCAAAACACACAAACACTTAAAGCTTAAAAAGCACTAACTCTTTAGTATCACATTTGGATGTATGTGCTCAAGCCAAAGAGATGACTCTGGTGCCCTCCTATAATGTTACTAAGGTTTTGACATTCTTCTCATTTCAGAAATGAGCTAAAAGCTTAAAAGTATAAATGATCTTGGAGGTATAACACACCTGCATGGATTTCAGACACAGTAATCATGATGATACCAAATATCAAAGCAGGTAAAGTAACAGAAAATATTGAATACTTTAAGAGGATAGAGATACCACTGAGAAGGAAAAGAGAGTGGGTAGGTGAAGCTGAGACATTGATAAGGAAAAATGTAATATTTCAATATTTCCAATTGTTGGCAATAAACACCTTAATATTTATGGACTAATAGAGGCTGTTTGCAGGAGTATTTCACATCACCTGTGGTGATATAGGCATATGGTTTAGCAGAAACAGGGTGAAATGCCAATATTTGTACATGTCTTAGGCCTAAATTAAAGTCTTGCAGGTCCAGGTGTAGGCTTTATTGAATAGTGTGGCAAGTAGAGATCTCTGTGTGATTCTGATAGAACTTTAAAAAATGGGGAGATTTACCTTGAGGATATTATGCTAAGTGAAATAAGCCAGTCATAAAAAGATAAATACTGTATTGTTCCTCTTTTATGAGGTATGTAAAGTAGTCAAATTTATATAAACAAAATAGAATGTGGTTACCAGAGGGGCTGGAGGAAGGGGGAAAGGGGAGTTGTTGTTTCATGGGTTTAGAGTTTCAGATTTGCAAGATTAAAAAGTTCTGAAGACCCTTACACAACTGTGTGGGTATGCCTAATACTACTGAGCTATTCTTTTAAAAACGATTAATATACATTCTTTTTAATGGCTGAGTAATATTCCATTGTGTATATGTACCACAGCTTTCTTATCCATTTGTCTGCCAATGTCTAGGTTGCTTCTGTGTCCTAGCTATTGTAAACAGTGCTGCAATGAACATTGGGGTACATGTGTCTCTTTCGGTTCTGGTTTCCTCAGTGTGTATGCCCAGCATTGGGATTGCTGGGTCGTAAGGCATTTCTATTTCCAGATTTTAAAGGAATCTCCCTACTGTTCTCCATAGTGGCTGTACTAGTTTGCACTCCCACCAGCAGTGTAAGAGGGTTCCCTTTTCTCTGCACTCTCTCCAGCATTTATTGTTTGTAGACTTTTTGATAGCAGCCATTCTGACTGGCGTGAGATGGTACCTCATTGTGGTTTTGATTTGCATTTCTCTGATAATGAGTGATGTTGAGCATCTTTTCATGTGTTTGTTAGCTATCTGTATGTCTTCTTTGGAGAAATGCCTGTTTAGTTCTTTGGCCCAGTTTTTGATTTGGTCCTTTATTTTGCTTCGGTTGTTTATTTTTCTGGAGTTGAGCTGCATGAGCTGCTTGCATATTTTTGAGATTAATTCTTTGTCAGTTGCTTCATTTACTATTATTTTCTCCCATTCTGAAGGCTATCTTTCCATCTTGCTTATAGTTTCCTTCATTGTGCAAAAGCTTTTAAGTTTAATTAGGTCCCATTTGTTTATTTTTGCTTTTATTTCCAATATTCTGGGAGGTGGGTCATAGAGGATCCTGCTGTGATTTATGTCAGAGTGTTTTGCCTATGTTTTCCTCTAGGAGTTTTATGGTTTCTTGCATTTAGATCTTTAACCCATTTTGAGTTTGTTTTTGTGTATGGTGTTAGAAAGTGTTCTAGTTTCATTCTTTTACAGGTGGTTGACGAGTTTTCCCAGTACCACTTGTTAAAGAGATTTTCTCCATTTTATATTCTTGTCTTCTTTGTCAAAGATGAGGTGTCCATAGGTGCGTGGATTTATCTGTGGGCCTTCTATTTTGTTCCATTGATCTATATTTCTGTCTTTGTGCCAGTACCATACTGTCTTAATGACTGTAGCTTTGTAGTATAGTCTGAAGTCAGGCAAGTTGATTCCTCCAGTTCCATTCTTCTTTCTCAGGATTGCTTTGGCTCTTCGAGGTTTTTTGTATTTTCATACAAATTGTGAAATTATTTGTTCTAGTTCTCTGAAAAATACTGTTGGTAGCTTGATAGGGATTGCATTAAATCTATAGATTGCTTTGGGTAGTATACTCATTTTCACTATATTGATTCTTCCAATCCATGAACATGGTATATTTCTCCATCTATTTGTGTCATCTTTGATTTCTTTCATCAGTGTTTTATATTTTTCTATACAGAGGTCTTTTGTTTCTTTAGGTAGATTTATTCCTAAGTATTTTATTCTTTTCGTTGCATTGGTGAATGGAATTGTTTCCTTAATTTCTCTTTCTGTTTTCTAATTGTTAGTGTATAGGAATTTGACCCAGTTCTAATGAGGTGGATGAAACTGGAGCCTATTATACAGAGTGAAATAAGTCAGAAAGGAAAACACCAATACAGTATATTAACACACATATATATGGAATTTAGAAAGATGGTAATGATTACCCTATGTGTGAGACAGCAAAAGAGACACAGATGTAAAGAACATACTTTTGGACTCTGTGGGAGAAGGTGAGGGTGGGATGATTTGAGAGAATAGCATTGCAACATGTATATTATCATATGTGAAACAGATTGCCAGTCCAGGTTTGATGCATGAGTCTGGGTGCTCAGGGCTGGTGCATCCCACCTGAGGGATGGGATGGGGAGGGAATTAGGAGGGGTGTTCAGGATGGGGGACATATGTACACCCATGGCTGATTCATATCAATGTATGGCAAAAACCATTGCAATATTGTAAAGAAATTAGCCTCCAATTAAAATAAATTAACTAATTAAAAAGAAAACTAGGATTAATATGGTAAATTTTATGTTATGTGTTTTTTAACCACAATAAAAAAGTGGCAGGATTCAGAAGAGCAGTAAGTCTGACTGAAAAGACAAAAATAATGAAATTATATCCTCAATAATACCCATTTACTCTTTCTTTTACTACTCTTGCCTATATCTGATATTTCATATTCCTCAGATTTATTTATGTTAATCCCAATCAACATGCTATTCTATAGTTTGTTTCTTAATTCATTTCCATCTCAGGTTTCAGGAAACTCTCACTCCTAGGTGATATCCATCAATTAATCAGTTTCCTTCCAACATTGCTCTATGAGGATAAATTATGTGGAGAGAAGAAATTGAAAATGATCATAAAAGAGAGAGGGACAATGTAGGTTTATTTTTAACTTTTTGAGGAACTTCCATACTATTTTCCATAATGGCTGAGCCAATTTACATTCCCACCAACAATGAGGGTTCCTTTTTCTCCACATCCTCGTGAACACTTGTTATATGTTGTCTTTTTAATAATCAGTATTCTGCAGGTGTGAGGTGGTATACTGTGGTTTGATTTATATTTGTCTGATGATTAGTGATGTTGAGCATCTTTTCATATGTCTGTAGGTCATCTGTATGTATTCTTTAGAAAAATATTTATTCGTGTCTTCTGTCCATTTTTATATCAGGTTCCTTCTTTGATCTTGAATGAATTCCTTGTATATTTTTGATATAGTCTCCGTATTGAATATACCATCTGCAAATATCTTCTCCGATTCGGTAGTCAGCCTTTTCATTTTGCTGATAGTTTCCTTCAATGTGCAAAAACTTTCTAGCTTGATGTTTTTCCAATTTTTTATTTTGCTTTTGTTTTCTTTACTTAAGGAGACAGATCAACCTCCCTAACCCCCAAATATTGCTAAGACCAATTCCTAGAGTGTGCTGCCCGTTTTCTTCTGGGAGATTTTATGGTTCAGATATTAAATTTAAGCCTTTTATCCATTTGAGGTTGTTTTTGTATATAGTGTTACAAAGTGGTCCAGTTTTATTCTTTTGCATATAGCTGTCCAGTTTTCCAGCACCATTTATTGAAGAGAGTGTCTTTTCCCCACTGCATATTCTTGGCTCCTTTATTGTAAATTAGTTGACCATATAAGTTTTATTTTGGGGTGAGCTCTCTATTCTGTTTCAAAGATCTGTGTGTCTGATTTTGTGCTGGTGCCATAGATTTTTGATTTTTATAGCTTTGTAATATAGTTTGAAATCAGTGAGCATGACACTGCCTGCTTTATTCTTCTTGCACAAGAATGTTTTGCCAACTTTGGGTCATTTGTGTTTCCAAATAAATTTTAGACTTGTTTGTTCTAGGTTTGTGAAAAATGCCATTAGTATTTTGATAGAGATTGTATGGCATCTGTAGATTGTTGGGTAGTATGCACAATTTTAACAATATTTTAAAATATGCATATTTTAATAATATGTCCAATCCATGAGCATGGAATATGTTTTCATTTATTTGTGTCTTCTTCAATTATTTTTTATCAGTGTAGTTTTCAATAAAAAAGATTTTTCACTTCATTGATTTCATGTATTTCTAGGTATTTTGTTCTTTTTGATGTAATTATATTTGGGATTGTTTTCTCAATTTCTCTCCCTGATTGTTTTTCCTATATATAAATATGACAGATTTCTGTATATTGGTTTCTGTATCCTGAAAACTTACTGAATTTATTTATTAGTTCTAATTTTTTTGTGTGTGGAATCTATAGGGTTTTCTGTATATAGTATCATGCTACCTGCAAACAGTGGCGGTTTTATTTCTTCTTTTATTATTATTTTTTAGTCTTGTCTGATCTCTATGACTATGATTTCCAATAATATGTTGAATTAATGTGGCATTAGTGGGCACTCATCATCTTCTTCCTAATCTTAGAGAAAAAGCTTTCAGTTTTTCATCATTGAGTATTTATGTTAGTGGTGTGTTTGTTGTATATGGCCTTTATTATCTTGAGGTTTATTTCCTCTATACAAACTTTGTTGAGAGGTTTTATCATAAAAGGATGTTAGATGATCTGGTTTCTTGAGTTATATGTATGTTTTCATCACCATCATCACCATCAACATCATCATTATCCTGATTATTTAGCAAGTGTGAAGAATATATTATCAAATATTTGTCATTTAAAATGTGAACAGTGCTGCCTAAGTACAAGCATGCTACATTTTATTTTCTTCACCGATAGTGTTTTTCACAAATTGGAGGATTGTGGCAATAATGCATAGGGCAAGTCTGTTGGTGCCATTTTCCCAACAGCTTTTTCTCACTTAGTGTCTCTGTGTCACATTTTGGTAATTTTAATAATATTTCAAACTTTTTCATTATTATTATATTTGTTATGGTGATTTATAATCAGTGTTGATCTATGATCAGTGATGTTATTACTATGATTCATTAAGGAATCAGATGACAGCTAGCAATTTCTAGCAAAAAATGTATTTTTAACTTAAGGTATATATATTGTTTTACCCAAAATGCTATTACATATTTAATAGACTACAATATATTTTAACAAAGCTTTCATATGCACTAGGAAACTAAAAAATTCATGTGACTTGATTTTCTGTAATATTCATTTTATTGCAGTGGTCTGCAACTGAACCCATCTTATCTCTGCGGTATACCTGTAATTAATGCCACTCTTATCCCTAATAATAATAACTTCTTTCATATTTTCTTAGTTATCAGTATTTCAGCAGCAGCCCTGTTGGCTGGATCGATGGATGGAGGGAATCACTTGGTGGTGTCTGAGTTTGTGTTTCTGGGCCTCACTCACTCATGGGGGATCCAGCTGCTCCTCCTGGTCTTCTCCTCTGTGCTCTATGTGGCAAGCATGACTGGGAACATCCTCATTGTGTTTTCTGTGACCACTGATCCTCACTTACATTCCCCCATGTACTTCCTACTGGCCAACCTCTCCTTCATTGACTTGGGAGCCTGCTCTGTTTCTTCTCCCAAGATGATCTATGACCTTTTCAGAATGCATAAAGTCATTTCCTTTGGAGGCTGCATTGCTCAGATCTTCTTCATCCATGCCATTGGTGGGGTGGAGATGGTGCTGCTCATTGCCATGGCCTTTGACAGATATGTTGCCATATGTAAGCCTCTCCACTATCTGAGCATCATGAGCCCAAGGATGTGCATTTTGTTTCTGGCTGCTGCCTGGGCCCTCGGTGTCAGCCACTCACTGTTCCAACTAGCATTTATTGTTAATTTGCCCTTCTGTGGCCCTAATGTATTGGACAGCTTTTACTGTGATCTCCCTCGGCTCCTCAGACTGGCCTGTACGGATACTTACAGACTTCAGTTCATGGTCACTGGCAATAGTGGGTTTATCTGTGTTAGTTCCTTCTTTATACTCCTCATCTCCTACATCTTCATCTTGTTAAGTGTTTGGAAACGCTCCTCAGGTGGTTTATCCAAGGCCCTCTCCACTTTGTCAGCTCACATCACTGTGGTTATTTTGTTCTTTGGTCCAACCATGTTTGTCTATACATGGCCACACCCCAATTCCCGAATGGACAAGTTTCTTGCTCTTTTTGATGCTGTTCTCACTCCTTTTTTAAATCCAGTCATCTACACATTCAGGAATAAGGAGATGAAGATAGCAATGAAGAGAGCTTTCAGACCACTCATGATTTTTAGAAAGATTTCATAAATAGTGTTAGAAGGATTTTTATCCTGATCATGTCACCTGTATCTGGAATTTTAGAATTAGCTTTATTTTGTTCATTAGAGATTAATTTGAGTATTACCACACTCTTTAAGGATGCTCCTCTTCCTTAAAAATAATGAAAATTTAAACAAATAAACCTTAATTGAAAACTTATGTTGATTTATATGGAATTGCACATATGTGTACTAATTATAATCATTTCTTTCTAGCTAGATCTTTGCTTCTCTTTTCTCTTGTGATTATAAATTTATTATTATTTCAATATATCCATGTATTTGCTCACCATCTGCCTCTTGAGGTAACTAATATGCTAGTTATTCATTTGCCATTAAATCTAAGTAGACTATGAAAAGATGGATATGAGTATTACAGTCTCCTGAGACTCACTGAACAGTATCAACAGCAATAACAACAAAGAGATATAATGCAAAAGTTGATACAGACATTTAAGTCAAATCATAAAAAATACATAAATAATCTGAAAAGGAAACAAGAAAGGGTAAAGAAAAGAATGAAAGCTGGGACAAACATAAAATAAATGATAAAAGGGTAAAGCTAAATGACCATTTTAATAATCTCATTAAAAATAAAGGTCTGCATACTAATTGAAGACAAGTATTATCAAATTAGGGAAAAAACCCTAAACATATGCTGTGTACAAGAAACTCACTTTAAATGTGATATATATCTATATATATATATCATAATATATATGTTATATGTAGAAGAGTGGAAATTATACCATGTAGTGCTAATCAAAAGAAAATGGAAGTAGTTATATCAGTTAGAACACAGGAAACCTATATAATGCTATCAACCAATTTGATCCAGTAATCATTTGTAGAACAACCTACCTGACAACAGCAAAATGTATACTCTTTTCTCAAGTGCACATGAAATATTCTTGAAGACAGAACATATTCTGGACAGTAAAGCAGATGTACCAAGTTAAAATAATTAAAATTACACAAAGAATTCTCTGAAAGTAATAGAATTAAACTAAAAATAAATTGAAGGCTATCTGAAAAATCTCCTAATAATTGGAAATTAAACTGTATACTTCAAATAAGACATAGGTCGTGGAGAAAGTGATAAGGGAAATTACAAAGTATGTGAGTTGAATGGAGATGAAAATACAATATCAAAATTGGTGGAATTCAGCCAGAGCAGTGTTTAAAAAGTTTATACAATTAAAAGCTAATATTAAAAAAATAAAAGAATTATTAAACCAATACTCTAATATTTCACTTTAGGATGATAAGAGAAAGTTAAATACAAATAAAGAGAATAAAGGAAGCAATAATGATAATAGAAAAAAAAAACTTCTTGAAAATAGAAAAATCTATAAAGAAATAACATTGAAACCAAAAAAAAATTTTTGAGAAATATCAATACAATTGAAAGATTGCTGAGAAGACTATAGTGTCATTATTAGAATGGGAAAATGTGATCTCACTATACTCTAGACACATCAAGAGAATAATCATAAGATATTATAAGTAACTTATGCCCATACCTTTAATTCTAATGAAACATTTTAATTCTTAGAAAGTATGAAATATACGAGTTGACTCAAGAATAAACAAACAACTTGAATAGTCTTATATTAGCTAAGGAAATTGAATTCCTAGCTTAAACCTTCCTCCAAAATCTCTAAATCCAGAAAATTTTTACTGGCAATTTCTGTCAGACATTATGGAAGAGATAATAGCAATTTTACACAAATTTTTCGAGAAAATCACAGGGAGGTAACTTCCCAACTTAGTTTCTGAGATCAACATTGCTCTGATATAAAAAAAATACACTACAAGAAACAAAGCAAAACAAAAAACTACAGACCAATATCCACCATAAAAGAGACATCAAAATGCTCAACAAAGTATTTGACAATCAAGATGGGATATATATAGGTGTGATAAATACATCATAACTAAGTGGGGTTTAGTCAAGGAATGAAAGGCAGGCTGAAGAGTTCAGTATCAATTGACAGAAAAAAAGATTTAAAACTACATGCTTGTCTTAATAGATGTAGAAAAAAACATGACAAAATTAAATACCCAGGGTCTTCCCTGGTGGCTCAGTCAGTAAAGAAGCCACCTGCAGTGCGGGAGACCTGAGTTCACTCCCTGGGTCAGGAAGATGCCTTGGAGAAGGAAATGGCAACCCACACCAGTATTCTTGCCTGGGAAGTCCCGTGGACAGAGGAACCTGGGGGGCTACTGTCCATGGGGTCTCAAGAGTCAGACACGACTTAGCAACTAAATGACTATTCATGTTTCTTAATAAAGGAAAAAAAGGAATTTCCTTACTCTGATTAAGAATATCAACAAAATCTTACAGCTAACATTACACTCATTGGTGAAAGACTGAATGTTTTCAGTCTAAGACTGGGAACAAGGCGAAGATGTGCATCTTCACCACTCCTACTTATAATCACATATGTCCCAGCCAGTTGAATAAGGCAAGAGAAGAAGAGACATGCAGTTTAGAAAGGAAGAAATAAAATTGTCTCCATGCACTAAAGATAAGATTTTCTATATAGTAAATTCTAATGAATGTGTAAAACAAGCTTCAAAAATTGAAGTGAGTTCAGAAAGGCCACATGATTCATGTCAATATATAAAATTCAGTTGTATTTCTACATACTGGAGATGAACAGTTGAAAACAAAATATTTATTTTAAAGATGCCACTTATGATAGCACTTATAAACATGGAATACCTCACTATAGATATAACAAGTGTATGCTGATAATTACAAAACATTGATGCAATCGAAAAGATGAACAGTTGAAAACAAAATATTTATTTTAAAGATGCCACTTATGATAGCACTTATAAACATGGAATACCTCACTATAGATATAACAAGTGTATGCTGATAATTACAAAACATTGATGCAATCAATCAAAGAAGAGATAAGGTGGCTCAGATGGTAAAGAATCTGCCTTCAATGCAGGAGACCTGGGTTTGATCCCTGGGTTGGGAAGATTCTCTGGAGGAGGGCATGGCAACCCACTGCAGTATTGTTGCCTGGAGAATCTCCATGGACAGAGGACCCTGGCAGGCTACAGTCCATGGGGTCGCAAAGAGTTGGACACTACTGAGTGACTAAGCACATCACAAATCATAAATTGAAACACTCATATTATTCCTATGTCAGTTTTTGCCAAAGTCATCCATAGACTCAACAAAGTCCCAATCAAAACACCATCAGATTTTTAAAGATATCAACAAACAGATTTAAAAATCTTTATGGAAATGCAAAGGAACCATAATAGCCAAAATAAAATTAAAAAAAATTATTTATTTATTTTACTTTACAACATTGTATTGGTTTTGCCATACATTGACTTGAATCTGCCATGAGTGTACATGTGTTCCCCATCGTGAAGCCCCCTCCCAACTCCCTCCCCATCCCATCCCTCTGGGTCATCCCAGTGCACCAGCCCTGAGCATCCTGTATCATGTATTGAACCTGGACTGGTGATTAGTTTCATGTATGATAATTTACATGTTTCAATGTCATTCTCCCATATAATCCCACCCTCGCCCTCTCCCACAGAGTCCAAAAGTCTGTTCAGTACATCTGTGTCTCTCTTGCTGTCTTGCATACAGGGTTATTGTTGCCATCTTTCTAAATTCCATATATATGCATTAGTATACTGTATTGGTGTTTTTCTTTCTGGCTTACTTCACTCTGTATAATAGGCTCCAGTTTCATCCACCTCATTACAACTGATTCAAATGTATTCTTCTTAATGGCTGAGTAATATTCCATTGTGTATATGGACCACAGCTTTCTTATCCATTCATTTGCTGATGGACATCTAGGTTGCTTCCATGTCCTGGCTATTATAAACAGTGCTACAATGAACATTGGGGTACATGTGTCTCTTTCAGTTCTGGTTTCCTTGGTATGTATGCGCAGGAGTGGGATTGCTGGGTCATATGGCAGTTCTATTTCCAGTTTTTAAGGAATCTCCACACTGTTCTCCATAGTGGCTGTACTAGTTTGCACTCCCACCAACAGTGTAAGAGGGTTCCCTTTTCTCCACACCCTCTCCAGCATTTATTGCTTGTAGACTTTTGGATAGCAGCCATCCTGATTGGCATGTAATGGTACCTGTTTGTGGTTTTGATTTGCATTTCTCTGATAATGAGTGATGTTGAGCATCTTTTCATGTGTTTGTTAGCCATCTGTATGTCTTCTTTGGAGAAATGTCTGTTTAGATCTTTGGCTCATTTTTTGATTGGGTCGTTTATTTTTCTGGATTTGAGCTGCAGGTGTTGCTTGTATATTTTTGAGATTAATCCTTTGTCTGTTTCTTCATTTGCTATTATTTTCTTCCAATCTGAGGGCTGTCTTTTCACCTTGCTTATAGTTTCCTTTGTTGTGCAAAAGCTTTTAAGTTTCATTAGGTCCCATTTGTTTATTTTTGCTTTTATTTCCAATATTCTGGGAGGTGGGTCATAGAGGATCTTGCTGTGATTTATGTCAGAGAGTGTTTTGCCTGTGTTCTCCTCTAGGAGTTTTATAGTTTCTGATCTTACATTTAGATCTTTCATCCATTTTGAGCTTATTTTTGTGTGTGGTGTTAGAAAGTGTTCTAGTTTCTTTCTTTTACAATGGTGGACCAGTTTTCCCGGCACCACTTGTTAAAGAGGTTGTCTTTTTTGCATTGTATATTCTTGCCTCCTTTGTCGAAGATAAGGTGTCCATAGGTATGTGGATTTATCTCTGGGCTTTCTATTTTGTTCCATTGATCTATATTTCTGTCTTTGTGCCAGTACCATACTGTCTCGATGATTGTGGCTTTGTAGTAAAGCCTGAAGTCAGGTAGGTTGATTCCTCCAGTTCCATTCTTCTTTCTCAAGATTGCTTTGGCTCTTCGAGGTTTTTTGTATTTCCATACAAATTGTGAAATTCTTTGGTCTAGTTCTGTGAAAAATACCATTGGTAGCTTGATAGGGATTGCATTGAATCTATAGATTGCTTTGTGTAGTATACTCATTTTGACAATATTGATTCTTCCAATCCACGAACGCGGTATATTTCTCCATCTATTTGTGTCCTCTTTGATTTCTTTCACCAGTGTTTTATAGTTTACTATATATAGGTCTTTTGTTTCTTTAGGTTGATTTATTCCTAAGCATTTTATTCTTTTCGTTGCAACGGTGAATGGTATTGTTTCCTTAATTTCTCTTTCTGTTGTCTCATTGTTAGTGTATAGAAATGCAAGGGATTTCTGTGTGTTAATTTTATATCCTGCAACTTTACTATATTCATTGATTAGCTGTAGTAATTTTCTGGTAGAGTCTTTAGGGTTTTCTATGTAGAGGATCATGTCATCTGCAAACAGTGAGAGTTTTACTTCTTCTTTTCCTATCTGGATTCCTTTTACTTCTTTTTCTGCTCTGATTGCTGTGGGCAAAACTTCCAAAACTATGTTGAATAGTAGTGGTGAGAGTTGGCACCCTTGCCTTGTTCCTGACTTCAGGGGAAATGCTTTCAATTTTTCACCATTGAGGATAATGTTTGCTGTGGGTTTGTCATATATAGCTTTGATTATGTTGAGGTATGGTCCTTCTATTCCTTCTTTCAGGAGAGTTTTTATCATAAATGGATGTTGAATTTTGTCAAAGGCTTTTTCTGCATCTGTTGAGATAATCATATGGTTTTTATCTTTCAATTTGTAATGTGGTGTATTACATTGATTTGCAGATATTCTTATATATTTGGTGTTTAAGTTGAATATTATTGTAATATCAACATAGAAATGATTAGACGATCAAACATTTTAAAGGACAATTTAAAAATGCTGCTCTGGCACTTACCTTTAATCATCATAAAGTTTAAAATAGCTCTAAAACATGTTCAGTGGTACCTTTGTCATAAGAAACCTCAATGTTTCTCATTTTTCCTCATTAATAACTTCTTTGCCTGGCTACAGTGGGAAAACCAAAACGACTATAGGTAATAATCCCCCAGGCCAACAGAGTTCGCTTTAGCAGTCCAAGATCTCCACAGCATCACTTGGTCACTACCCCTTAGGGTTGTAATTAGCTGTTGCTCTGACTGCTTTATACAACTATTTATGTGTGTGTCTGTAATGATCCTGCATAGGATCTGATTGATTTTGGGAGAAGTATATCTGTCTGAATCTTTAATGATGGTGTTCTCTTAGTTCCCTTGACAAAACAGGTAGGTGGGCAAAAATAAAATCAGTAGTGGATAAATTGCTACTGGCCAAATTTTTTGTATTCCAGGAATGCAAAAACTGAGTTTTTCTGCAGCTCGCTGTGATGTTAACCTTCTGTGGAAGTTTTCTGCCGGCACTAGAGAAAGAGGATAGAGCAGGCATCAGGCCCATGAAGAAGAGTCATGCATATGGACAGTTGAGGGTATGAGTAAGGGGAAGTGCACACAAGCCTTCAAAGAATGAGCATAAATCTGTAGAAGAATATCAGGGAACACTCATCTTCTTTTCTAAGTATCTCAAGTGTTTGTCTTTATGTTGAATTTTTTATTTTTTTGGTATCATGTGCTTTTCTTTCTGGCCTGTGATTTATTGTCAGTCTGACTATCTTGTTGTACTATATAATGACTAGAAATGTTTCAGCCCTTTGTAACCTCCTGTTTTGCCTGCCATTTTATTTCTCTGTCTTTTGATCCTAATAGTTAAAGTTCTTTTTGGTTGATTTCCAGCTGCTGAGCATTGCTGGTATGTGTTACAACAGAGTGGCATGTAGAATCTCTGAAATTATAAATCTCTGATTTATTATATGATTAATTCCTTAATGAACCCATTTGATATTTATAATGTGTGCCTATGATACACTGGCCCTAAACCACTTGTTTCCAAAGCAGAAAACGTATGTCAACTGGTATCTCAATGTCTTTTATTTCTTCCCTTTATCATCCCACTCTCTTCACTGTCACAATATTTCTCTACTCCCTTCATTAGTTCTCAGTTTTCATGTTTGGTTCTTGATTCACTCTTGATTCACTTTTTGGCTTCTCTGGCTCACAGCCAGTCGTCCTCCTATCTCCCGGATTGTTCTGCCCAAGTCATTGGCTCCTTTTCTTTTCACACTGTCTGTGTAATGTTCTACATGGTGGGATCTTTGCTTATTTCTTTTATCTTGTTTTTTCCCTCTGTACTCATGCTTTCAGAGAACTTATTCACTCTTATATATTAATTTATTACTCTTACATGGATTATGATACAATTATGTCTTGAATCTATACTTCTTTCCATATATCCTGTCCCATATTTTCCACCTGGTATCTCATTACTATCTTAAACTCTAATTGCTTAATATAAACATGATAATCTATTTTCTCCACCTTTGTAAATTCCATGTCCAACTACCCTCTTTTAAAAAATGAATCCACGATTGTCCTACTCATGCACACATCTTGGTGTCACCTTTGACTTGCATCTTTCATGTTCACATCAACTTTAATCAGTCACTAGATTCTTTGGGTTTTTACTTCTCAATATTTCTTCTGTATCAGTACTGTTGTGGATAAACTATGTAGTCCTCATCAGCAGCATGGCTTCCCAGATCTGCTTTATTTCATCATTGTCTTTTCCTTGCTTCCATTGCTTCTTTCCTCCAACTGCCCTATCACAGTAATGGATAGAGTATCTTCCTTAATAATTAGCCTCATCATCAATTCCTTACACACTCTCTGTCATTGACTTCCTGTAATTATTTAATGTCTTGAATATCTGAGATTAGTTCTCAATGTCAGGCAGAAACTAATCTGTACCAGTCTTTCTTCTGTTTTCTGAAACAATGTCTATAAAATAGACAATCTGCATGCTTCACCGTTAACCCAGTGAATACCAAAGTTATGTATTTTTAATATTTTACTATTTGATTGAGATGACATTTTAGATCCCATGTTCATGTATTGTAATATTTACCATGTCTTAAAAGTACTTTGGCCACCTCATGTGAAGAGTTGACTCACTGGAAAAGACCCTGATGTTGGGAGGGATTGAGGGCAGGAGGAGAAGGGGACGACAGAGGATGAGATGGTTGGATGGTATCACCAACTCAATGGACATGGGTTTGAGTAGACTCTGGGAGTTGGTGATGGACAGGGAGGACTGACATGCTGCGATTCATGGGGTCGCAAAGAGTCGGACATGACTGAGCGACTGAACTGAACTGAAAAGTATACACAGTGTTATATTTGCTATGCTGTCTTTTCTAATCATTGGAATTACCTTTCCCCACTCTTCTCATATTTTAGAGGGTCTATTCCACTTCTGTGACCTACATCACACAATCCCTGATGTATATTTATATATGTGTTTGATAAAGATTGACTTTGTACAACATTGGTCTTTCATGAGACCTAGTGTATAGAAAATTGGAGAAGGAAATGGCAACCCACTTCAGTGTTCTTGCCTGGAGAATCCCAGTGATGGGGGAGCCCGGTGGAATGCCGTCTATGGGGTTGTGCAGAGTCGGACACAGCTGAAGTGGCTTAGCAGCAGCAGCAGCAGTATATAGAAAGCAAATTCATTTTAAATTAACAAAATGAATAAGTGAGAAAATAAGAATGGGAATAGAACATCATTAAGACTTCAGTCTTGAATAACCATTTGACTTTATTATATGCCTAAACTGCCTCTTTTTTTTTCACTTGTACAGTCAAAGTGGAAGTCATAACTAAAGAATTTTAATATGCCAAATGAAAAAGACAGTTTGGAGAAAATTATATTTTCCTTAGCAGCTGGTATTGCACAATTTGGCTTCCTTGTCTCAGCAGATCAATACATATTTGCTCCTGGATGGACCCAGCTGCTCTTGCTTTCTTCCTACTTGCCTCACTTTTAACCATAAAGGCAAGAGAAATATCCACTGTTAGGGAAAACTTAACTTTTTAAATGTGAGAAATAGAAATTTATGGCTTTGGATTATTGGGATGGCAGTAGTGAAAGGGTCACAACCTGATGAGAGCACTAAGCTTCTTCCTGTAACCTTAGGCTCTCTGGTTAATACCTCCCTTGAGAAGTAAAAATATTTGGGAAATATTCCTAATTTATTGGGTGCAAGTGTAGGCATAAATAAGGTCTAGTTTAATTATTAATAATTTAGAATAGTGAAGGGTTCAGAATATCAGAAATAATTATCTATACTTAATAGCCACTTAGGGCTTTCCAGGTGACGCTAGTGGTAAAGAACCCACCTGTCAATGCAGGAGACATAAGACACTTGGGTTCAATCCCTGGGTATGGAAGATCCCCTGGAGGAGGGCATGGCAACCCATTCCAGAATTCTTACCTGGAGAATCCCATGGACAGAGGAGTCTGGTGTACCTCAGTCCATAGGATTGCAGAGTCAGAACTGACTGAAACAGCTGATCACACACGCATATGTGTGAGGTTATGAGGTAGGTATGTTTAAACACATGTCGTTTATTTCTCACAACAACCTACAAGGGAGGTGTTATTATCTCAATGAGAAATAGTGAGAAAACTGAATTTCAGATAAAGTAACTTTGTCATGCTCACACAGCAGATTTGCAACTGAGCTTCAACTAAAATATAGAAGACTAGTGCCAAAGCCCAAGCTATTAACTATTCCACTATAATGCATGAAAGGAAATCTGTGAATTTTTGCATTTTTGGACTGAAGAAATTAAGAGATGAATGAAAATGATTACTGGACCTTTGAATATGAACATATAGCTATGTGATAAATCCACCACATAGAAGAACCATACCTTTGAAAATAACAATACTGTGACCCTAACAGCAGATGCTGCCCAGGCAGAGAACCCTCCTGGGATGGTAGAATATAAAGAAAACATACATGGGGAGAATTTTATGTGCTTGTTATCTATTGTCCTGTACACCTTTTCCTGCTTAGTATATGATAGACTCCTCAAGTCATAATTAGAGTTGAATATTTTACTGTGAATTAAATGTATATATCATTGTGCAGTGTGAAGGCAACCTGCTATTCATTACCAAGTGTGGTTTTCACAGAAACTCTGTGAGCCTAACTGGGCAGGTAATAGAACCATCTGCCTTCCTTAACGGAGAAGGCACTGGCACCCCACTCCAGCACTCTTGCCTGGAAAATCCCATGGATGAAGGAGCCTGGTGGGCTGCGGTTCATGGGGTCGCTAAGAGTCGGACACGACTGAGCGACTTCACTTTCACTTTTCACTTTCATGCATTGGAGAAGGAAATGGCAACCCACTCCAGTGTTCTTGCCGGGAGAATCCCAGGGACGGGGGAGCCTGGTGGGCTGCCGCCTATGGGGTTACACAGAGTCGGACATGACTGAAGCGACTTAGTAGCAGCAGCAGCAGCAGCAGCAGCAGCAGCAGCAGCCTTCCTTAAATGCTACCCAATGTTGCAAAGTCAGGAGCAGCCCTGAATCAGTGAATTAAAGATGAGAGGGTGATGTTCTCCTTAACTGACCTGGGTTCTCAGAATTAGAGTCTATGGTATTTCACACTCTCTGAACCCTGATGTGTTCTCTCTGTTCTCCTCTTGCTGCTGCTTTTTTTTTTTTTGTTATTGTGCATATCTTTTCTAATTTCTCCTCTATCCAATCTTTAAGATATTTTACATATTTTAAATTCATTCTTTCTCCCTAATTTGTTTTTCTATGTACCCGTAAACTTTTGGAAAACAGGTTGAGTGCTGGCTCTTGGTTTGGAGATTAATGCTAGCTAATCCCCAACAAGAAATGTATTGGTAAAGCTATAGGTGCCTTCTCATTGGAAGTCTAATGGTCTTGTCTCTCTAGGTTTTTAAGTAAGAAACTTTCCCTTAAGTGTATTTAAACTATTGAAAAAGATGATGGGGAGAATCAAGAAGATTGATGGCATGACTTTAATAAGCCTTGGGTTATTAATGCCTATGTGCTCAGTTGCTCAGTCATGTCTGACTCTTTGTGACCCTATGCACTTTTGCCTGCCAGACTTCTCTGTCCATGGGATTTCCCAGTCAAGAATACTAAAGTGGGTTGCCATTTCCTCTTCCAGGGGATCTTCCCAACCCAAGGATCGAACCTGGGTCTCCTGCATCTCCTGCATTGGCAGGCAGATTCTTTACTATTGAACCACCCATAACCTCTCAATCGAGAACTATCTTTTGACTTTCTATGTGTCTGGGTATATACCATGAACTATATACGTGTGAATAATGGTGCTTGTTTGTGTGCTGAATCACTTCAGTCTTGTCCAACTCTTTGCAACCCTGTAGACTGTAGCATGCCATGCTCCTCTGTCCATGGGATTCTCCAGACAATAATACTGGAGTGGGTTTCCATGACCTCTTCCAGGGGATCTTCTCGACCCAGGAATCGAACTTGTGTCTTGTTTCTCCTGCATTGCAGGCAGACTCTACCCACTGAACCACCTGGGTAGCCTGTGAATAATGGTAGTTAATATTAAAGAGCATTTTCATATTATAATTCAAGATATTTCCCAAACTTTGTATATATCTTCCTTCTCTCGCAGTAATTCTTCTAGAGCCAGATCAGTATTTATGCCCTTGGAGCAGCTTACCCACCTGGTGTTGCCGACACGTAGGTATCTTCTCTATTTGAATCTCTAGAACACATCTCCCTCGCCACCCCCCCGCCAAATCATCAAATATCTCACTATTCAATTGACATATTGTATTCTGCATTAGACAATATTTATTATGTTCGTAGTTCATAGTTTTTTTTCCAACTGTTTTCTCAAGTATTTGATTTACAAGTGTTAGCAAAAGACTCACTATGAAGGTTAAAGTCAATAAAAGCTATAATAATTAATTGGGATTTTAATGGACTTCCCTGGTGGTTCAGAGGGGAAAGCATCTGCCTACCATGAAGGAGACCGGGGTTCAGTCCCTGGGCCGGGAAGATCCCCTGGAGAAGGAAATGTCAACCCACTCTGGTACTCTTGCCTGGAAAATCCCATGGATGGAGGAGCCTGGTAGGCTACAGTTCATGGGGTCACAAAGAGTTGGACATGATTGAGAGACTTCACTTTAATTATCCTTTCAGAATAATAAAATCTAGGAAGACCAAAAGAATAGCCTCCTTGGAAACGTCATCTTAATTGTTTTACAGTTGTAATGACCAGTTACATAACCAGAAAAATATGAAGAAACAGAGCACAAACATAACAGGAATGAATAACCACTTTCCCAATATAATTTGCAATTGTACTAGTCAAATAATCTTTAACTGTTTTTAGGCAATATTTATTTATTATTGGGTAGATACATAATTTAATGTTAATAATAGATAGTGTATGAGTACCTCTTGTTAGTTTTGATTTTCACAAAGAAAAATTGTTTTCTTTTTGTTAACTTGATTTTCTCTTGAGTCTGTCTTTCTAGAATAAGAGTCAAGAGACCTAGGTTTTGGTTTCCAGTTCTTCCAGTTATGTGAACCTGGATGTGGCCTCGTGTTTTTCATGTGAATGATAACCATCTTGGACAAAATGGCCCATACATAATTCCCTGACAGCTTTTCATCCCATCACACTGAGAACATGTGCTTTTCATCACCAAAACCTTGTACCTTCCCAATAATTACTGAGCCTCTTGCCTTCCCCCATCCTGTGCCTCTACTCCCTTCCTCTGTATGTCTGCCCCATCAGTCTCATCCCCTGGGGACTCCTCCAACCTGATGAGCAGCAGAAAGTGGTTGTTCCCTGCACCCTGCTCCAAGCCTCAGGTTTCTGGTAACAGAAAGTGTGCACCTTGAGACTATGGACCATTTGATTCGGATATGATAGTGTAGTCAATATATGTAGATGAGAATAGAAAGGCATTCACGCCAATGATGCTGACCCAGAATTGGAGTCAGACTATAGTGAGAGACTCCGTCAGTTGGGCAGTCTATGATGAATGAGGGCATCAGTCAGATGGCCCTTTGAGTGAGAAGGTCTGGAGTTGTACCTCAAAAAATGAAAGATATCAGTATACCTGTTCTACTGCATTTCATTAAGTCCTAAAATAATTAACCTCTAGCAGGTGTTTTCAGGGACTGCTCTTTCTACAAGGAGTGATTGAGATGGGTGTCTGGACACAGAGAAACACACCATTGTCTGCTTACCCTCTCCCTCACATATAAATACTACATATATTAAAGAACTAACTCTCCAGTGTCACACTTTGTATATTATGATTTAATATCAAGAAGGAATCTCATCTGCCCTCCTATAATGGGACTTATTAGTGTTTGATATTTCTCATATTTTATAATCATAAATCAGAAATATAAAATACAAATTGCCTTGAAGATAAAATACCTGAATAGATTTCAAAGTAAAATTAAGCAGGATAATATCAGCTACTGGAATAGGTTATCATGCAGGTGATACTGAATACTTTAAAGCATAGGGGTCTATCAGTGAACATAAGAGATGACATTAAGACAAAGCTGAGACACCGATGAATTACTACTTAGTATCTCGACTATTCCAAGTGCTGACTTCTATACCTTCACATGTATGAACGAAAAATGCTTTCAGGATATTTTACATCATCTGTGGCTGCTTTAGATATATACCGTAGCAGAAACTGCAGAAATTCCCCAAAAACACATTTATTAGGTCTGGAGAAAGCCTTTCACACCTGCTGCTGTAGGCTCCATTATGAAAGCCTCATTGAGTTTTGAGTCCAGTTTAGGGATTTTGTAGTCATGAAAAATTATGTGGAAACTAGAGGCACCCAGAATAGCCATGGACATGATAAAATGTGATGGAAACAGTGGTTTTTTTATTTCTTATTGAAGTCCACATACTTCCCCTGTTTTACTATACTTGTGGGATCTCCAGTTTTACATACGACATTCTCTTTATTTAGTCTCAATCTATAGCTTATCCTGAGATGAGGATAAGAGACAGGAGACTATCAATTCATGTCTCATGTAACTTTCAATCCAGGTGACAATCGACCAATCAATCATGTTTTCCTCTCATGACTACTTTTTGTCAGTGAATTGTGAGAACAGTGGATTATGAGAATATATATAAAACCATGACAGAATATTTTGGAAATAAGGAATAGTCAATATCAGAAGTGAATTAAAAAAATCTTTACTTATTGGCTATGTGAGATCTTAGTTCCAGCACGTGGGATCTTTGGTGCATTATGTGGGATCTTTTGTTGAGGTGCATGGACTCTATACTGTGACTGCAGAGCACTGGCTCAGTTGCTCCGAGGTATGTGGGATCTTAGTTCCCCAAGCAGGGGTCAAACCCCTGTTCCCTGCATGGCAAGGTGTATTCCCAACCAGAGGACCACCAGGGAAGTCCCCAGAAGTGATTTAAACAGCTGATGAATGGCATGGACACTCATGAATCTTTTGTACTTGCCTACACTGTTAATTTATGAACAGAATGTTGAAGTGAGAGTATTTGTGATGATAGATTTGAAGGACATTGCAGCTCAAACATTGTGATGATACTATGTTGATTGTTATCTTTTTGTTTGTATATTTGAGGAAGCGGATAATTACATACTTTTCATTCATTACAAGAACATTGAAAAATCGGAAATTATCATCTCCACAATCACAGTTTCCTCCTCATTTTCATAGTTATCAGTATTTCAGCGGCAGCCCTGTTGGCTGGATCGATGGATGGAGGGAATCACTCGGTGGTGTCTGAGTTTGTGTTTCTGGGCCTCACTCACTCATGGGGGATCCAGCTGCTCCTCCTGGTCTTTTCCTCTGTGCTCTATGCGGCAAGCATGACTGGGAACATCCTCATTGTGTTTTCTGTGACCACCGATCCTCACTTACATTCCCCCATGTACTTCCTACTGGCCAACCTCTCCTTCATTGACTTGGGAGCCTGCTCTGTCACTTCTCCCAAGATGATCTGTGACCTTTTCAGAAAGCGTAAAGTCATTTCCTCTGGAGGCTGCATTGCTCAGATCTTCTTCATCCATGTCATTGGTGGGGTGGAGATGGTGCTGCTCATTGCCATGGCCTTTGACAGATATGTTGCCATATGTAAGCCTCTCCACTATCTGAGCATCATGAGCCCAAGGATGTGCATTTTGTTTTTGGCTGCTGCCTGGGCCCTCGGTGTCAGCCACTCACTGTTCCAACTAGCATTTATTGTTAATTTGCCCTTCTGTGGCCCTAATGTATTGGACAGCTTTTACTGTGATCTCCCTCGGCTCCTCAGACTGGCCTGTACAGATACTTACAGACTTCAGTTCATGGTCACTGTCAATAGTGGGTTTATCTGTGTTAGTTCCTTCTTTATACTCCTCATCTCCTACATCTTCATCCTGTTAACTGTTTGGAAACGCTCCTCAGGTGGTTTATCCAAGGCCCTCTCCACTTTGTCAGCTCACATCACTGTGGTTATTTTGTTCTTTGGTCCAACCATGTTTGTCTATACATGGCCACACCCCAATTCCCAAATGGACAAGTTTCTTGCTCTTTCTGATGCTGTTCTCACTCCTTTTTTAAATCCAGTCATCTACACATTCAGGAATAAAGAGATGAAGTTAGCAATGAAGAGAGCTTTCAGACCATTTGTGATTTTTAGAAAGATTTCATAAATAATGTTAAAAGGATTTTATCCTGATCATTATGTTACCTGTATCTGAAATTAACTTTTTCTAGTTCATTAGCTCATAAGTAGAGTGTTACCACACTCTGTTAGATTAATTCTCTTCCCTAAAGAGAATAAACATTTAGACAAGTAAAGCCTTAATTCAAAATTTATGTTAATTTATATGAGATCACATGCATATGTTCTAATTATATCATCTAATTAATTATTTCTTTCTAGCTAGTTTCTTTACTTCTCTTTTCTTTCAAGATTTTAAACTGATAATTGTTTCAATTTGTCCATATATTTACCCATAATCTACATCTAGAAGTAACCAGGATGCTAATTATTCCATTGATAATCTCCACATTTACCAAGAATGGGTCTTTTTCTCATTCCTTTGGTGAGTTGGAAAATACTCACATTTCATCCAAGTCCTTCAGGTTTATTATATCAAGTATCTCTTTATAATTTTGAGGATATAGATATCTTCTTCAGCAGGAAAATTTTCTGTTCAGATTCTCCATCAACAAGTTACCAAGTATCTGACTCCAGACTAAGGAAATGCCAGTCCCTCTGGCCTCATTGTCTTCTGCTTTCTGCCTCTTTCTCGCTACTTTCTCTTAATCACCAATATTTTTTTTATTGGTGACATAAACCCTGTTGGGAAGATTTTTGAAAGCCTAAACAAATGACACTACTGGTTTCCTATTGTTCACATATATGTATATTCATGAACCAATTATTCATTCTTTTATCTGTCTCCTAAAACTATTCATTTCTTTTTATATACAGCATTGTATTTATTCTGTATCTGGAATTGTTTCTAAGAACACATTGAAGCACCCCAAGATGTATGGCCTGGAGGAGATATAATTAGAGAGAGATATGAATCAAATATTTTCAATGCAAATTTATAGAACTTTTTGTAGTGCACTGTAAAAATCCAGCGTGAGTTTCCAGTGCTTGCCAAATGTCATAAGTCCAGTATAGCCAATTTTTTCCATTTGTGTGCTGTGTGCTAAGTCACTTAGTTGTGCCCAACTCTTTGTGACCCCATGGACTGTATAGCCTGCCGGGCTCCTCTGTTCATGGGATTCTCCAGGCAAGAATACTGGAGTGGATTGCCATGCCCTCCTCCAGGGGATCTTCTTGACCCAGGGATTGAACCCACGTTTCTTAAGTCCTGCATTGGCAGACAGGTTCTTTACCACTAGAACCATGTGGGAAGCCCCAACATCCAGTCCAGATTCCTTCAAATCTGCTCTGTACACAGGGACCCAAGTGATAGTCATAAATATCTAGTCTGTTCATGTCATCCTCCTTGGAGGAAGATTTTAAATTTTCCTTGTCTTCTCATTCTCCTAGAAACAGTATCCCACTACTTATTTCAGCCTTATCCTATATAAATCTCCCCTCATTTTCTCTCAATGTATTTCCAGGTTTCACTTCCAGTGCTCACTCTGGCCTCAAGGGGAAGCACAGATTGTTCCCCCTTCAGGGATCTTTTGTCTTCCATTCATAGTCAACATCTATTTATCATTTAGATTTTAGTTCCAGTTCCTTCTTCAGGAAATCTTTACTGACTTTGTTGCTTACATCAATTCCTTCTATTACAACATGACAGTGTAATTTTTATGTTTGCAATTTTGCATTTCTTTCTGTGGTTGTTTAACTAATATCTGCCTCTGCCTCTAGTATATAAAACCTCAAGATGGGGGAACTATCAATCATTTGCACTGGGCACACTTCTGGCAATGGGGTAGTCAATAAATATTAGGATAAGTAAATGAATTAATTTTATGCATCCTTTTGAATACTTTTAGTGTATTAAAATTTCTCTCTATATGATGTTTTATTTCTTTGTGTGTGTGTTTTCTTTTAATAACTTTGAAGGTTTATGCTGAGTTTTAATTACTCATTATATATAACATAGGTGATGCTGTGACTTCATGTTACCTCAAAGATAGTACCCATTGACTCCTCACTGTGGGCTTTTGTGCCTCAGATTGTAAAGAATCTACCTGCAATGCCAGAGACCCAGGTTCAATCACTGGGTTGGAAAGAAGGAAATGGAGAAGGAAATGGCTTCTCACTATAGTAGAAATTAGTATACATGCCTTTCATCTTTTACCCACCCCCCTATCCGTTTCCCCTTCATCACTCAATTTTATTTGATTTCTTAATTCTTAGTTCTTTTAATCATTACCCCTATACTTTAAAATAATAATTAATCACCCTTAAAGTAATTTTGAATCCCTCCTACTATGAAAGATAAAGAAATCAGAATATTTCAGTAGAAATATTTTTGTTTTTAATTTTTGTTACTAATATAATTATTCTTTTTTAAAATATATTTTCCAGTTTTATTACTATATAACTGACATGTAACTAATTACTCTTCATACTGTCATAGTTTGTGACATTTGTATTCTGTTCTTTAACCATAGTCCCCAGGATTCCCAGGACTGTTTAATATTAAACTTCTTAATTTACTATTACCATATCTGTTCATTTTTTGAATAGTGAAGTTTAGTCTCTATTTTATTCAGTAAGGCCTCATGAGAACTCTGTTTCCTAAGCTTTCTTTTTTTTTTTTTTTAAGTTTCTTTATTTTGTGCACACGAGGTTTGATAACCAGTTGGATTTGCCTTGATGTGACCCATGCAATATTCCCCCCCTCCCTGGTTTCTGATAAGCCATTTAGTCTGTAAATTCAATGTTTCTTTTGTTTTGGAGAAGTGTTCTTTTGCTTTATTTTAAATAATTTCTATAATAAACATGAACTCTTTAAGAAACACTAATTTTTAATTTCTTGGATATTATTTTAATCTAAATTTTCTTTAATTCTTTTAAACTCTATTCTTTTTAGAATATTTAAGCTCCCACTTTTTTCTTCTGTTAGTGATCTTCATTTCTTTCACACTTTCATTTTGTTATTTACTTTTTGAAATTTCCAGTTTATTTTTCATCACTTCATACTTTCTGTCATTTATTTAATTTGACTCAATTTTCTAAATGTCATTTCAGAAAGAAGATATCTTTACATTTTCATTGAAAATTTACTTATAATTTTCACTAGTTCATGGCATAACCTTCTATTATGTGTTTGCTGTATATCTTATGTCATTTTCCCTTTTCTTTCTTATTGAAGTATATTCATACAGGTCATCATTATTTTATAATAGAATCATTATGCTATGAAATATAATTTTTATCATCATTAATGTATTAATATACTAGATATTTGAAAGGATATCATGAAGGAGGAGGTGGGAGTGATTGTGATATATGATAGAAGGCAATTGAGTTTTGGAATGTTGTTTTCAAAATACCTCTCATTTGTTAGTATGACTCAAGCCTGGGCTGCTGGTCTAACTACTGACTCAGAGTGGTCATATTTGTTAATATTTATCATATATCTTATGATTTGTCTGTTTCTTCTCATTATATAATGGCAATTGTCAATGTCTGGATGCTTTCCCCCACTTCTTGCCATGCTATACACATGGCCTAACTATTTCAAAGGTGCTGTATCTGTATCTTTCTCTTTAAGTTCCATTACCCCATCACTTTCTAATGTGAGGGTTCACACATTCTGATACTGCTGTTCAAAGTGACAATCACTGGTTTTATTCTCAACATAGCTACCTCTTTTTGAGATTACTGAACTTCCTGACTAATTCAAGATCTTTAGAGGCATGCATTTTCTTTTGGTGTTCATTCTTGTCCTATTTCAATTTTTATGGCATGTGGTTTTACTTTACATGTCATGCCTTGGAATTGTAGGTAGATTTCCTGGTTTTTGTAAGAATGGAGTTCACATTTATATTTCATCTCATTATTTAAAGAAAGAGAGGGAGAAGCATCTCAAGACTGGAATCTTAGACTGAAACTCTGAATTTATTTACATAATTGAGGTTGACCTACAGTTTTATCTGTTATGCATGCCTAAAATTTGGATTCAAGATCCTGTGCTTCATGAATGTGTTGGGTAATATCGACTTTTTTATAATTTAAGAAAGAAAGAGAAGAAAAATTAAGAAAGTCCTAACTTCATATATAGCTCAAGCTTATAATATCTATATAGTATCAATAATTTTTCTGAGATTATGTGGTAACAGTTATATCTACTTCACAATATGGTTCTGGGGCTTCAATAGAATATGTATTAAAGTATTATTTTTGAAGTCAATTTAAATCTCATTTCCTTATATATTCTCTTCACTTTCTTTTTCATGGAATATTGTGTGGTTTTATTGCTGTGTAATATTCTTCGTACTTAATATATTCTGTGTTTAAGTTGAATATTATTGTGGTGATCAACATTTTAAAGGACAAATTAAAATGTTACTCTGGAATTCAACTTTAACCATCATAAAGTAAATATTTAAAGTAGCTTTAAAAGATGGTCAGTACTTGTTTGTCATAAGAAACCTGAAGGTCTCATTTCTCGTCATTAACAGCTTCTCTGCTTGGCTACAGTGGGAAATCAAAACGACCATAGGTGATAATTCCCAGATCTCTGCAGCACCACTTGGTCACTAACCCCTGGGGTTGTAATTAGCTGTTGCTCTGACTGTTTATATAACTATTTTTGTGTGTCTGTAATGATACTGCATAGGATCTGGTTGATTTTGGGAGAACTATATCTATGTGACTTCTTAATGATGCTGTTCTCTTAGTACCCTTGACAAAACAGGTAGGTGGGAAGGACAAAAATAAAATCCATAGTGAGAAAACTACTGAGCCAAGGTTCTTGTTCCAGGAATGCAAAAACTGAGTTTTCCTCAGCTTGTGGTGATGTTAACCTTCTCTGTGGCAGTTTTCTGCTGGCGCTAGAGAAGGAGAGTGGATCGGGAATTAGGCTCATGAAGAAGACTCACGTGTATGGACAGTTAGGGTATGAGTAAGAGGAAGTACACAGCAACACTTCAAAGAATGATAATAAAGCCATACAAGAATACCATGGAAGACTCAATTTATTGTATGACTACAAGTTTCCCAAGTGATGGTCCTCATTTTAAAATATTTATTTTTTTGGTCTCATGTGCTTTTCTTTCTGGCCTGTGGTTTATGGTCAGGCTTGACTGTCTGGTGGTACTGTCCAATGACCAGAAACCTTTTACACCTTTGTAACCTCCTTCTTCACTTGCCATTTCACTTCTCAGCCCTTTTCACCCTAATAGTTAAAGTGTTTTTTTGGTTGATTTCAAGCTGCTGAGCATTGCTGGTGTGTGTTAAAACAGAGTAGTTTGTAAGTTCTCTGCAATCTTTGTTATCCAGCCCCTAATGGGTACCTTTCATTAACTCTATCTTAAACAACTCTACCTCATCTATTCTATTGTTCACACCTTAATGAAACCATTTGATGTTTATAATGTGTACCTATGATATACCAGGCTGAAATCACCCAGTTGCAAAGTAGAAACTTATGTCAGATGATATCTCAGTTTTCTTATATTACTTCTCTTTTTATCATCCCCCTTTCTTCACTGTTATAGCATTTCTCTACTCCCTCCTTTTGTTCTGTTTTCATCCTTCGTTCTTGATTCACTGTTGCGTTTTGGCTTCTCTGGCTCACAGCTAATTGTCCTCCTGTCTCCTTGACTGTTCTGCCTAACTCATTGGCTCCTTTGCTTCCTTCAGACTGTCAGTGTGATGTTCTACATGGTGGGATCTTTGCTTTATTTCCTTTTTATTTTTTTCCTCTATACTCTTTCCCTCAAAAAATGTACTCACTCTTATACATACATTTATTACACTTACATGGATTACTATGCAGTTATGTCTTGAATCTATGCTTCTTTCCATGTATCCTGTCTGACATTTCCACCTGGACATCTCACTAACAGCATTTTTTGACTCTCTCCTTTTGCTCTCTGTTTTCATCCTTTGTTCTTGATTCACTGTTTTGGCTTCTCTGGCTCACAGCCAGTTGTCCTCCTCTCTCCATGACTGTTCTGCCTAACTCATTGGCTCCTTTGCTTCCTTTCACACTGTCAGTGTGGCTTGCTTAATGTAAATGTCACTTGCTTAATGTAAATGTGATAATCTCTTTTCTCCATCATCACAAATCCATGTCCAACTATCTTCTTTTTAAAAATGAATCCATGACTATTCTATTCATGCATACATCTTGGTGTCATCTTTGACTTCTCTCTCTTTCATGTTCACATCAACTTTAATCAGTCACCAATTCCTTTGGGTTTTTACTTCCCAGTATTTCTGTCTTCTGTATTTATATTCGTATAGATAAAAGTATAGTCCTGATGCTTCTCCATGGCCTCCCTGATCTGTTTATTTCATCATTTTCTTAAGGGATTCCCTACTTCCATTGTTTTTTTTTTTTTTTGTTTGTTTTGTTTTGTTTTTACCTCCAATTGACCTATTCCAGTTATGGTTGGAGTATTTTCCCTAATGACTGACCTAATCATCTGTTCCTTGCTCCCAATCCTTCATTGTCTCCCTACTTAATAATTCTTAAATAGATTAGTTCTCAGTGTCAGGCAGAAACTAATCTTTACCAGTTTTCTCCTCTTCTCCAAAGCAACATTTATGCTGTAGACAAACTGCATGCTTCACTGTTAACTCAATGAATACCAAACTTACCTGCTTTTAATATTTTGTTGTTGTTGTTCAGTTGCTAAGTTGTGTTTGACTCTTGCCACCCTATGTACTATAGCATATCAAGCTTCCCTGTCCTTTAGTATCTCCTGGAGTTTGCTCAAATCCATGTCCATTGAGTTGGTGATGCTATCTAACCATCTCATTGTCTGCCACCCTCTTCTTTTGACTTCAATCTTTCAGCATCAAGGTCTTTTTCAGTGAGTCATCTCTGAATCAAGTGATCAAAGTATTGGAGCTTCAGCATCAGTCCTTCCAATGAATATCCAGGGTTGATTTCCTTTAGGATTGACTGGTTTGATCTTGCAATCCAAGGGACCATCTTCTTTAAATGAAATTTTAGTTCCTATGTTTGTGTATTATAATATTTACCATCTCTAAAGCTATACACAAATGTCACATTTGCTGTGCTGCCTTTTCTCATCACTGTAGTTACTTTCCCCACTCTTCTCATATATTAGAGAATCTGTTCATGTCTGTGACCTCCTCACACAATGATGTATATTTATATACATACTAGATAAGGATCGAAGTTGTACAACATTGGCCTTTCTTGAGACCTGGCACATAGAAAGCAAATCCATTTTAAATTAGCAAATAAATAAGTGAGAAATTAAGAATGAGAATAGAATATAAGACTTTGGTCTTAAGTAAGCATCTGACTTTATAATGCACCTAAACGACCTATGTTTTCTCAAATTGCATAGTTAAATTGGAGGTCAAAACTAAAGAATTCAATATGCCTGTTGAAAAAGGCAGTTTGGAGAATATTGTATTCTCCTGAACAACTGGTACTGTATAGTTTGGCTTCCTTGCCTCCGCTCAATACATATCTGCTTTGTATAGACACAGACTTTAGAAATCCCTCAAAGCACCTGCCCTTCTTCTTTCTTCCTTCTGACTCACTTTTATCCTTAAACATTAAAGAAATAGCCAGTATTGTCTGAAGCGGTCAGGAAAAATTTAACTTTTTTAATGTGAGGAATTGAAATTTATGACTTTGGATTATGGGGATGGCAGTAGTGAAAGGGTCACAGCCTGAGCAGAGCACTGAGCTTCTTCCTGCATCCTTCGGGCTAACATTGGTTAACATCTCGCCTGGAAAGTACAGTTATTTGGGAAATATACTTAAGTGATTGAGTACAAGTGTAGACATAAAAATTTATAAAACAAGGTCTGGGTTCAATACGTTAGAATAATGAATGATTCAGATACTCGGTAATGTTGTCGATCCTTGAAAGCCACGATGTGACTAGTCCTTACTATACAATAAGTACTATTTATCGTGTCATACTGTGTGCTAGGTACTGAGGCAGGTATGTTTACATACATATATCATTTACATCCCACAACACCCTGCTAGGGAGGTATTACTATCTCTATGCTAATAATGACAAAACTGAAGCTCAGAGAGGTCAGATAACTTTATCATTCTCACACAGCAAGTGAGCAGCTGAGCCTCAATGAAAGAAAAAAAAAAAAAATCCTGGTTGACGTCAGAGCCCAAGCCATTAACTCTTCTACTGTAAGGCATGAAAGGAAATATGTGAAGTTTTGTATTTTTGGGACTGAAGAAGATAGAGGTGAAAATCTGGAAATTGTTTCTGGATTTTTGATATGAGCATGTATCCATGTGATAAATCCATGTTATAGAAGAACCACGTGTTGAAAACAACTGTACTCTAACCTGCAGTAGTAGAAGCTGACAGGGCAGAGAGCCCTCCCGGGATAGTAGAATGTACAGAAAACATACATGGGGGAGAATTTCATATATCTGCTGCGTATTGTCCTGTACACCTTTTTCTGCTTAGTATTTGCTAGACTCCTCAAGTCATAATAAGAGCTGAATTTCTACTGTGAGTTACATGTGTGTATCATTGTGCAGCATAAAAGGCAACCTGTCCATCCGTTATCAAGTGTGATTTTCGTAGAAACTTTGTGAGCCTGACAGGGCAGGTGATGAAGCATCTGCCTTCCTTAAATGCAATCCACTGTTGCAAAGTCAGGAGCAGCCCTGAATCAGTGAATTAAAGGTGAGAGGGTGATATTCTCCTTAACTGACCTGGGTTCTCAGAAATACAGGCTATGGTATTTTGTACTCTCTGAACTCTGATGTGCTCTTTCTCTTTTCTCCTCTTGCTTCTTTTTTGTCATTTTGCACATCTTTTCTAATTTCCCCTCTATCCAACTTTAAGATACTTTAAATATTTTAAATTTATTCATTCTCCTATTTTACTTTTCTATACATCTCAGATTATTCCATATACTTCTGAAAATAAGTTGAGTGCTGACTGTAGATATGGAGATGAAATGTTAGCTAATCCAAATGAGAAATATGCTGTAAAGCCTTCTTACTGGGAGACTACTCGTCATGACTCCTATAAGTTTTTAAATGAGAAACTTTCCCTTAAGCATGTTGAAACTATTGAAAAAGATGGCAGAGAGAATCAAGAATAAAACAAAAAGAATAATAAAGATCATTGACCTGTAGTCATGGCTTTAATAAGGCAGTTGTTAATATAACCTCACAGTTGAGAACTATTTGTTGACTTCTGTAATGCATCTGGGTATATTATATGAGCTATATACACATGAATAATGGTAGGTAATATTAAAAGGCACCTTGATATTATGTTATTCAAGGTATTTCTTTCTCTTTCTGTTTAGCTTTCACTAATTCTTATAGAGTCAAATCAATATCTATACCCTGGGGGCAGCCTTCCCCACCTGCTATTGCTGACACTAGTAATCTTCTATTATTGAATGTCTAAAACACATTCCAAATATTTATCTTGCTATTCACTTGACATGTGTTATATCCACACTAGACAGTATTTGTTATGTGTTCAATTCATGTTTTTTCAACTGTTTTTCCCAGCTCTTTGATTTACAGGAATTGGTAAAAAAAAAAACAAAAAAAAACCAAGCTCTTATGAACAAAATTGTCAATAATAGCTAGTATGTTTACATTATAGCTAGTGAGTTTAATTGACCTTTTTTAAGGATAATAAAATTTAGGAAGACCAAAAGAAAGGTCTCCTTAGAGACAACAACTTAAGTGTTTTACAGTTGTAATGACCAGTTGCATAACCAGCAAAAAAGACGCATCAGTACAGAAATATATTAGCAGTGAATAATCACTTTCTCAAATATAATTTTCTATTTTACTAGTCAAATAATCTTTAGCTAGGCAGTCACTTTATATATTTTATTTATTATTACACTAATTATATAATTTAATGTTAATAATGGACATTGTATGGAAATAGTGTTTTGTGGATTTTTATCTTGCTTGATTATTTTCTCCAGAGTCTATCTTTCTCAGAATAAAGAGTCAAGAGCTCTCGGTTCTGGTCCCCAATTCTAGTTGTGTGAACCTGGTTGGAGTCTCATGTTTTTCATGTGATTGATAATCAACTTGGGCAAAATGGCCCATAAATAATTTCATGAAAACTTTCCATCCACACTGAGTGCCTATTCTTTTCCTCACCAAAGCTTTGAAGGTTTTTCAACAATTACTAAGCCTCTTGCCCCCATCCTGCCCCCACCATGCCTCCATTACTTTCCCATGTACGTCCATCCTATCAGTCCTCTCCCCTGCTGATTCTCTCTGCCCTGATGAGCAGGAGATAGTGGGTATTCCCTGCCTACTACTCCAAGCCTCAGGTTTATGGCAACACTGTGCATCTTGAGACTGTGGACCATTGGACTGGGATGCGATAGCATAGTCAGTGTATGTAGATGAGAGTAGAAGGACATTCATGCCGGTGGTGGTGACCCAGAATTGGGGTCCAACATAGTGACAGCTTCTGTCATGTTTGCAGACTGGGATGAATGAGGGCATCAGTCAGATGGCCCTTTGAATGAGAAGGTCTGGAGTTGTACCTCAAAAAACGGATATAAGTATAGCTGTTCTATTGCTTTTCATTAGGTCTGAAAATAATTAACCTCTAGTAGGTGTTTTCAGGGACTACTTTCTACTATAGGGAGTGATTGAGATGGGTGTCTGGACACAGAGAAACACAAAACTATTGTCTGCTCACTCTCCACCTCACATATAAATACTATATCTATTAAAGTACTAAATTCTGTATTATGTTTATATAGTATGCTGCTGCTGTTGCTGCTAAATTGCTTCAGTGGTGTCAGACCCTGTGCGACCCCATAGACAGCAGCCCACCAGGCTCCTCTGTCCCTGGGATTCTCCAGGCAAGAATACTGGAGTGGGTTGCCATTTCTTTCTCCTTATATATAGTATGATTTAAGATCAAAAAGAAATCTTATTTGCCCTCCTAAAATGTGACTTATATTTGATATTCCTATTTTATAATTGTAGATCAAAAGTATGAAATACAAATTGCCTTTAAGATTAAATAACTGAACAGATCCCCAAGCTAAGTAAGCAGGATAATATCAGCTATTAGAAGAGGTAACCATGCAGGCAGTACTGAGTACTTTTAAGGATAGAGGGTTCTCAGTGGACTTAAAGGTAACAACAAACTGAAGCACTGATGAATTACAACTTAATATCTCAACTGTTTCAAGTGCTGACATTAGTACCTTCACATGTATGGACAGAAAGCAAATGTTTTCAGAGATATTTTATGTCATCTGTGACTTTAGGAATATACCTTATCAGAAACTGCAGAAATCACTCAAATACAAATTTATTAGGCCTGGAGAAAGCCTTTCACACTTAGCTGCTGTATGCTCCATTATGAAAGCCTTACTGAGTACTGAGTCCAGTTTAGGGATTTGTAGTCATGAAAAATTTTGTGGAAACTAGAGGCACCCAGAATAGCCATGAATATGATAAAATGTGATGCAAAACTGTGTTTGTTTTATTTACTAGACTCTGAATACATTTCCTGTCCTGTTGTACTTGCAGGGCCTCCATTTTTACATATCCTAGTATTTTTATTTATTTAGTCTTAATCTACAGTCTATCCTAATTCAGTGTCTATTCATGTCTTATGTCCCGTTCACTCCAGGTGACAATTGACCAGTCAATGTTTTCCTCTCATCACCACTTTTTGTGAATTGTGAGAAAAGTAGATTATGAGAATATACATAAAAGCATGATGGGATATTTTGGAAATGTGGAATAATCAGTATCAGAAGAGATTTAAACAGCTCTGATGAAGTCATGGACACACATGAATTTTTGTTCTTGTCTAATGTGTTAATTTGAGAGCAGAGCATTGAACTGTGAGTATTGATGATGTTTGAAGTATGTTGCAGCCCACACTTTGTGATGATATAATGTTAATTATTTGTTTGTATATTTGATGAACTGGATAATTACATACTTTTCATTCATTATGAGAACATTGAAAAATCAGAAATTATTTTCTCCATAATCACACTTTCGTCCTCATTTTCATAGTTATCAGTATTTCAGTGGCAGCCCTGTTGGCTGGATCGATGGATGGAGGGAATCACTCGGTGGTGTCTGAGTTTGTGTTTCTGGGACTCACTCATTCATGGGAGTTCCAGTTGCTCCTCCTGGTCTTCTCCTCTGTGCTCTATGTGGCAAGCATGACTGGGAACATCCTCATTGTGTTTTCTGTGACCACCGATCCTCACTTACATTCCCCCATGTACTTCCTACTGGCCAACCTCTCCTTCATTGACTTGGGAGCCTGCTCTGTCACTTCTCCCAAGATGATCTGTGACCTTTTCAGAAAGCGTAAAGTCATTTCCTCTGGAGGCTGCATTGCTCAGATCTTCTTCATCCATGTCATTGGTGGGGTGGAGATGGTGCTGCTCATTGCCATGGCCTTTGACAGATATGTTGCCATATGTAAGCCTCTCCACTATCTAAGCATCATGAGCCCAAGGATGTGCATTTTGTTTCTGGCTGCTGCCTGGGCCCTCGGTGTCAGCCACTCACTGTTCCAACTAGCATTTATTGTTAATTTGCCCTTCTGTGGCCCTAATGTATTGGACAGCTTTTACTGTGATCTCCCTCGGCTCCTCAGACTGGCCTGTACAGATACTTACAGACTTCAGTTCATGGTCACTGTCAATAGTGGGTTTATCTGTGTTAGTTCCTTCTTTATACTCCTCATCTCCTACATCTTCATCCTGTTAACTGTTTGGAAATGCTCCTCAGGTGGTTTATCCAAGGCCCTCTCCACTTTGTCAGCTCACATCACTGTGGTTATTTTGTTCTTTGGTCCAACCATGTTTGTCTATACATGGCCACACCCCAATTCCCAAATGGACAAGTTTCTTGCTATTTTTGATGCGGTTCTCACTCCTTTCTTGAATCCAGTTATTTATACATTCAGGAATAAAGAGATGAAAGCAGCAATGAAGAGAGTATGCAAAAAGCTAGTGATTTATGGGACAATTTCATAAATGATGTGATAAAGTCTTCTCACTTACCCTAAGGTAGCTTTATGCTTCTGTCTTTGGTATCAGGAAATTGAAGCATCAAATTTTGCTTTTTGAGTGTTGTCAGATGTGTAACATATTTCTAAAATGATAAATATATTTATTCCTGTGAGCCGTTAAACACTATACCTCTGTATCTATGTAAGTCTCATTTAATTACTTTCAGCAGTGTTTTCAGTTTTTGGTGAATAAGACTTGCATATCTTATTTTGAGATTCATCCTAAAATTTCCATATTTTTGATATGGTTATAAATTTTACTTTTGGGGTTTAATGTAGAATTATTTGTTATTAACATATAGAAACACAGCAGACTTTTGTTCATTAACATTATGTCCTGCACATTTGCAAAACATTACTTCTATTAGTTTTTTACAGATTAAGCAGGATTTTCTTCATAGATGATCATTTCATTAGGAAATAAAGACATTTTTCATCTTTTATTCTGGTGTGGATTTAATTTATTCATTTTTCTTGCCTTATTACACTTAGCAAAGTCAAATGGTACAGTGTTAAATAGAAGTGGTTGCATTGGACATCATTGACTTGTTCTTACTCTTTTGAAAAAAGCCTTCAGTCTTTCATCATTAAATATGATGCCAGTTGTTGGTTTTTTAGACGCGCTGTTGATATGATTTTTTTCTTAAAAATATTTTATAGAATTTACCCAATGAAGTCATTTGGGGTAGGAGTTTTCTCTGGAGAAATATTTTCAACTAGAAATTTGATTTTTGGTAGTTTGTGTCTTCTAAGAAACTTTTACGTTCATCTTGTGTTTTCAGATTTTTTTTGGAATAAGTTCTTTGTAATATTTTCTTACTATCTAATTAAAATATCTGTAAGATTTGCAATGTTTTTCTCTCTCACTGTGTATATTGGTAGTTTGTATTTTTATTCTTTTTTTAAAAAATGTTTTCTAAATTGTCTTTCCTCTTTTTTTATCTTATCAGCATGGCTAGAAGTTTTTCATCTTTCGTGACGTTCTCGCATTTTCATTTCATTGATTTTTCTCTATTGTTTTGTTTTCTCTTAATTTTCATTTTTATTGTTTATATTCTCCTTTATTTTTCTAGTTTAGGGGGAAACCATAGTCATTCATAATGAGACCTTTCTTCTTTTCTAATACATGATTGTAATTGTCTTAATTTCCCTCTAAGCCAGTGCTTTAACTGTTTCACATAATTTTTTACATATCTTGTTTGCTGTCATTCAGTTCAAAATACTTTCTAATTTTTAATTTGAAACACATGAGTTATAATTTCCATGGAAAATTTCCAGATATCATTCCATTATTGAGTTTAATTCATTTGCCTTTTAGTCAGTAACCTAGTTTGCATGATTTGAATATTTTTAATTTATGGAGACTTGTCTTATGGTGCATAGGACAGCAGGTTCCTATCTTTCCTCATATTGAGTGCTGAACAACCTACAGAGCCTGGTCTTTTGGGACAGCTCAGAACCTAAGAAAGGGGAGGGCGTTCACTTACAGCTGGTGCTGCCCTGTGAGACTGGGGATAAACACAGAACTGAAATTTTTACTCCAGGAAGGAGGAAAGGAAGCAAAGGGAGCCTCATTCTTAGAAATTCAGAGTGTCTTCTGGGTGAAGCGAACAACAGAGGATGAGATGGTTGGTGGCATCACCAACTCAATGGACACTGAGTAAACTCCAGGAGTTGGTGATGGACAGGGAGGCCTGGTGTGCTGCAGTCCATGGGGTCGCAGAGTCGGGCACAACTGAGTGACTGAAATGAACTGAATATCTATTTTGCTCACACTAAGTGCTAAGATACTGGAAGAGCTCAGTCTTCTGGACCGGCTAATAAGAAAGAAAAGGGGTGAATGTCCCCCAACAGCTGGCATTGTTCTGTGAAATTGGAAAAAAGCAGAAAACTGTGGCTTTTCCTCCAGGGGACTAGGCAGGAACTAATGGGAACATCGTCCTCAAGCTTAAAGCACACAATCTAAGGAATTGGTCTCTGCCGGGAGCCAGAACACGAGATCCCACCCGTGACAAGGTCATGAGAAGACCTCAGGGATTTCGAAAAGCTGCCGGGGCGCTCACCTTAAAGATGATCTCTGTCTTTCTGATGCTTGCTATATTAGACTACTCCCTAATTTCTGTGACACAGGTAGAAGGCCTTCCCTGATCTCTCTCCAAACAGAATCAACTTAGAACTTTAATCAATATGTCCCCCGGACGGTGGTATCCTATAAGATTATCCAGGATGAAAGGAGTGTTTCAGTTTAGACCCCTTTGCTGGCATTCTAGCCTGCTTGGCAAGTGCGTACTAATGCACATGACTGCTCACAACACCTTAATCATGAACAGCATAAAGAACCTGATCACACAAAAGGCCCTAATAGGCACAGAGCCCTTCGGGGGTGAGGAAGCCCTATTAGAGAACACAAAAATATTATTCTAAAAGTGGTTATAGTTAAAGATTTAGAAAAATAAGAGTTTAGAATTGTTAATTCCTTTAACCAGGAATGCTAAACAGGGGCTGCCTCACCAGAGCTGCAGAGTCTTTGTGTGGTAAACCTTTTAGATAAATTTAACTGATAACTCCTGCAAAAGGACTGACCTTTGTGTTCATTAAAGAATAGATTACAGGAAAACAGCTTTGCATTCACCTAGGTCATAAAATGTCAATAGGCCCCGAGGCCAGAAGATAATGTATAAGACTCTCACAAAGAAGTTGCAGGAAACACCCTGGTTTCGTGAAGGACAAGCTGATGTAATATTAAACTATCTTCCCCTTAAAAATGTACTAACTTAGAATATAAAATCTACGGTAAAAAATAAAGATTTGCCAGACTCTGCTGCACCCCCCGTCTGGTCACTCTCTCTCTCTCTCTGTCATTCTCTCTCTCTCTCTTTCTCTCGCCTACGCTGTTCATCCTGAGGGTACCCCTGGATCCTGCCGAGGCTGGACCCCAGCAGGTCTCTATCTTCATATTGAGTGCTTCTGACTCTATGGGCTAGTTGAAACAATCCCATAAAGCCTGGGAGAGAAAGCTGTTTCTTCAAATGATTAAATAACAAAGTGAATCTACAAGGGAACATAAAGAATCATGAAACATGATACAATTCAAGGAAGAAAACAAACTTCTAGCAACTCGTTTCAAAGAAATGGATATTTGTGAATTGCTGACAAATAATTCAAAATAATCATCCTAAATAAACTTAGTGAACTATAAGAGAACATGGTAGACAACCAAATGAAATTAAGAAAGCAATACATAAATAGAATATCAACAGAGATAGATGTAATAGAGAAAAGGACCAAACAGAAATACTGGTGCTAAAGAATACAGTAATTAAAAGGAAAAATTCCTAGAGAGGTTCAAACACAGATTTGATCAAGCAGAGAAAAGGATCAGTAAATTTGAAAATAGGTCATTTGAACTTATTCTGACAGAGAAACAAAAATTAAAAGAATAAAAAGAGCGAAGAAGGCCAAATGGACTATGAGACTACATCAGAAGAAGCGGTATAACACTGTGAGATACCCAGCAGGAGTAGAAAGAAAAAGGGGCAGAAAGCATATTTAAATAAATAATGGCTGAAAACTTCCCAAATGTGTGGAAGAAAATGGACATCCAGAATCATGGGACCCAAAGGGATACAAATAGGTTAAAAGTAAAAAGATTTACACTAAGGTTTACATTAGAAGCATCTTGTTAAATGCCAAGGACAAAAAGAAAACTTTGAAAGCAGAGTTAGGAACTTGGCTTATCTCAGTCAAGGAAGCCTCCGTAGGACTGTTGATGGATTTTTCAGTAGAACATTTGCAGGCCAGGAGAAAAGGGAATGAGTATATTCCAGGCACTAAAGATTAAAACTGCCAAATGAAAATACTACACTTGATAAAGCTGTCCTTCAAAAATGAAGAGATAGACTATCTCAGATAAAACAAAGTAGAGAGAGTTCATCACCACTAGATTTGCCTTACAAGAAATGCTAAAGAGAGTTCTTTAAGGTGAAACAAAGGAATTATTTAGCAAGATGAAAAATGTGAAAGTGTAAAACTCACTGGTAAAAGTAAATATATAGTCAAGTACAGAATATGCTAATACTGTACTGTGATGCATAAATAGTTTTCAACTCTATCATGAAAATTAAAAGGTGAAAGCAATAAACATAACTAACTATAGTAACTTAATGAATACTCTTAATATAAAAAGATTTGTGAAACTGATAACATAAAGTATGTCAGCTGGAAGGTGGAAGTAAAAATGAAGAACTTTTGTATGTAATCAAAGTTGTCATCAACGTAAAATAGACTGTTACAACTGTAAGATGTGTTTTGAAAGCCTCATAGTGGGGATTTAATTGCTCAGTCATGTCCAACTCTTTGTGACCCCATGGACTGTAGCCTGCCAGGCTCCTCTGTCCATGGGATTTTCCGGGCAAGAATATTGGAGTGGGTTGCCATTTCCTTCTCTAAAGCCTCATAGTAAACAGAGATTAAAAAAAAAAAACAAACAAAAAAAAAAAACTGTAGGGGATACACAAAGTATGAAGAGAACAGAATCAAAGCACACTGCTACAAAAGAGATCAAATCACGAAGGAACATAGTAGTAGAAGAGGAAGCAAAGGAACTACAAAACAGTCAGAAAAAATGAAAAAAAAAAAAAAAGCAATAATAAGTCCTTGTGCATGCATGCTTATTCACTTCAGTCATGTCTGACTCTTTGCAACCCTATGGACCATAGCCCACCAGTTTCCTCTGTCTATGGGATTCTCCAGACAAGAATTCTGGAGTGGGTTGCCATTTTCCCCTCCAGGAGATCTTCCTGACCCATAGATTGAACCAGAGTCTCCTGTATCTCTTGCATTGCAGGCAGATTCTTTACTATTGAGCCACCAGGGAAGCCCTAATAAATCCTCACTTAGCTACAACTACTTTATATGTAAATGGATTAAATTCTTCAATTAAAAGATATAGAGTGACTGAATGGATATAAAGCAAGATACACCTCTGTGCTACTATAGGTGACTCATTTGAACTTTGAGGACACGACATAGGTTGAAAGTGAGGAGTAGAAAAACATAGTCCTTAAAAGTATAACCAAAACAGCACAGGAGGGGCTAATCTTATATCAGACAAAATAGACTTAAATTAAAAAAACTGTCACAATAAAGAAGGCTATTATACTATAATTAAGGAGTCAATTCATTAAGAGGACATAACAAATTTAGGTCTATATGTATCCTACATCAGAAAATCTAGAGGCACATAGCATATATAGAAAGATCTGAAGGGGAAAAGAACAATAGAATAGTAGTAGGGGTCTTCAATATCCCACTCTCAACAATGGATGGATCATTCAGATATAAATCAATAAGGAAATAAAGGAGTTGCACAATACCATGGAACAAATGGGCTTAACAGACATATACAGAGAATTTCATTCAACAATAGCAGAGTATACATTCTTCTCAAGTGCAAACAGGACATTCTCCAGGACAAGATCATACATTAACCTTCAAAACAATTCTTAGAAAATTTAATAATATTGAATTTGTTTCAAGTATGCTTTCTGACAAAAATAGTATGAAACTTTGAATAAAAGAAGGAAAATTCCCACAAATATATGGCAATTAAACAACACATTCCTAAACAACCAATGGGTCAAAAAAATAATCAAAAGGGAAATAAAATCATAAGCTGAGACCAAAGAAAAAGGAAAAAGACATTCAACAGGCCAAAACTTATAAATTGCAACATAAGCAGTTCTAAGAAGGAATTTATATGATAAACGCCTACCTTGAAAAAAGAAAGATCTCAAATCACAATTTAACTTTACACCTTGAGGAATTGTAAAAAAAGAACAGAGTGCAAAGTTAGCACAAAGGAGGAAATAACAAAGATGATTGGAAATAGAGAGAACAGAAAAATAATAGACAAAAAATCAAACAAATTAAGAGCTAGTTCTTTTTAAAAAAAGATGAACAAAGCTGGCTTTTAGCTAGAATTACCAAGAAAAAGAGAGGGGGCTCAAATAAAATTATCAATGAAAAACAGACATTACAAATGATACCACAGAAATACAAAGGATCTTAGTTATTACTATGATAAAATATAGGCCAACAAATTGCATAACCTACAAGAAATGGATAAATTCCTAGAAACATGACCTATCAAGAATGAATCGTGAAGAATAAAAATCTGAACAGGTTAATAATGAGTCAGAAGATTAAATCAACAATTAAAAATTTTTGAATAAAGAGAAACCCAGGATTGAAAACTTCTTGAGCCATTCAATTATACTAAACATTTAATGAAGGAAAAAAAGAAAGAGCATCATAAGTAGATGATTATAATGAAAAATATGGGAGAATTAGAAATACTAGTAGCTAGAAGCATTAAAAATTAAAAATAATAAAGAAGGATTAATATCAACCCTTCTCAAACTTCTCCAAAAAACTGAAGATGGGTAAACACTCCTAGAATTATTTTATGAGGGCAGTGTTACTGGGTGTTAATGGATGGGTGGTTCAACACACAGTTAATAAATGTGACCTATTACAATAACAGAATGAAGGATAAAAACAACATGCTCACCTTAGAAACAAAAAGCATTTGACATAATATAATATCCTTTCCTGATAAAAACTCTCAACAAGTTAAGGGGATTTTTAAGGCAGTGAAACTATTCTGTATGATACTATAAAGATCATTATATTAATACATGTTAGCCCATAGAATGTACAACCCCAGGAGTAAACCTAAATATAACCTATGCACTTTGGTTCATAATGGTGTTAGTGTTCTTCACTGACTGCAACAAAGCATAGCACAAAGATGTGAATGCTTGGGAAATGTGTGTGTGTGTATTTAGGAGTTTGTGGAAACTACTTTCTGCCCACTTTTGATGTGATCTAAAAGTGTAAAAACATAAAGTCTATTGATTAAAAAAATAGAAACCAGTAACTCAGTTGGTAAACAATGCTCAAGCTCATGGTAGGAAGTATCACTAGATGTTTGGACAGATACACAGAGGCAGTTCAAGCATGACCTAAACTGTGTCTTGCATTGTTCTTGTTCTACAGGTGACCAATGAAAAGGACTTTCTGGTTAGGTTTCAAAATAAGACGGCCCAGAATTTAGCCATATTTCACTAGAAGTAGGAGAAGGGGATGACAGAGGATGAGATGGCTGGATGGCATCACCAGCTCGATGGACATGGGTTTGGGTGAACTCTGCGAGTTGGTGATGGACAGGGAGACCTGGTGTCCTGCAGTTCATGGGGTCGCAAAGAGTCGGACACAACTGGGCGACTGAACTGAATATTTATTTGGAGAGAGTACTTAAATATATAGCTATATATTTGCTTGTTACCATTGCTCAGTAGTTTAGTCATTTCCGACTCTTTGTGACCCCATGGACTATAGGCTGCCAGACTCTCCTCTTCATGGAATTTCCCAGGCAAGCATATTGGAGTTAGTTGCCATTTCCTTCTCCAGGGGGTCTTCCTGACCAAGGCATTAAACGTGCATCTTCTGCATTGGCAGGCGGGTTCTTTACCACTGAGCCACCAGGGAAGGAGGCAAACATGACTAAGCTACTGAGCATGCACGCTTACGACCACTTCTTGTTGTTCAGTCTCTCAGTCATGTCTGGCTCTTTGCAACCCCATGGACTGCAGCATGCCAGGCTTCCCTGTCCTTCACCATCTCCCGGAGCATGTTCAAACTCATGTGCATTGAGTCAGTGATGCCATCCAACCATCTCGTTCTCTGTCGTCCCCTTCTCCTCCCGCCTTCTTTCCCAGCGTCTTTCGCAGCATCAGGGTCTTTTCTAATGAGTCGCCTCTTCACATTGGGTAGCCAAAGTATTGGAGCTTCAGCTTCAGTATCAGCATCAGTCCTTCCAATGACCATTAAGTGAAATTCGCTCAGTTGTGTCTGACTCTTTATGACTATACAGTCCATGGTATTCTCCAGGCCAGAATACTGAAGTGGTCAGTCTTTCCCTTCTCAAGGGGATCTTCCCAACCCATAGATCAAACCCAGGTCTCCTGCATTCTGGGCAGATTCTTAACCCGCTAAGCCACCAAGGAAGCCCAAGAATACTGGAGTGGGTAGCCTATCCTTTCTCCAGTGGATCTTCCTGAGCCAGGAATTGAGTCTGGGTCTCCTGCTTTGCAGGCAGATTCTTTACCAGCTGAGGTACCCGGGAATCCCCCAGTGACCCTAAGTGAAAGTGAAAGTGAAGTCACCCAGTCGTGTCCGACCCTTTGTGACCCCATGGACTGTAGCCCACCAGGTTCCTCCGTCCATGGAATTTTCTAGGCAAGAGTACTGGAGTGGTTGCCATTTCCTTCTCCAGGGGATCTTCCCGACCCGGGGATCGAACCAGGGTCTCCCTCATTGCGGGCAGACGCTTTACTGTCTGAGCCAGCAGGGAATCAGCAAACCTCAATAACTTGACTGGGTAACTCTGAGAAGTGTAGTCTGCCCCCTGGTGGTGGCGTATGGGTGCTTGATTATTCTAACACTAGGACTGGGATCTTGTAGGATAATGCCAGTGCCAGTGTCTTTCAGTGGTATGTAAAGAATGCTTTGTGAGAGTACATAACCTCTGTTAGACTTTGCCTGGTGGGGAAAAAAAAAGTTAGTGGGACACTAACAAATATGGTTAGTGAAAGAGCTAATATTGTTTTATTAGGATATAATCTTTCTTAAATTTGTTTTCAGTTGTCAAGATGTTTTCAGTTGTAAGAATGACAACCAACAAATACTACTGGTATTTGTACTGAGACCAAGAGATGTTAGATATTTTGATGGGGGATAAAAGGGACAGTTCAATGAAACAAAGAAGTCATTGTGCAGTAAATGCCCAAGTACTTACTAACTATGATGAATCATCTACAAAAAAGTCCCATTTATTTTTCCTTTCTCTATCAGCTGCTTCAGAGAAAACTCTCTGTAAAGTTTTAGGTGTGGTGACAGAGAGAAAGTAATGTGGTAGGAGTTTGTGTCCTGGGCATTTAGATAATTTTCTCAGGAACCTATGTTTTCAAGATGTGTTCAGCCGTAGTCTTGAATGGATGCTGCTGTGCGCATCCAGCTCTATAGCTTGGCGGGTTGCACTGCCGAGTTCATGAGGGGAAGCTCAGATTACATAGCATCTTGGTTACACTTGTTCAAGTGTGCAGTTTCTACTGAGGCCCAGAAGAAAGCCAGAAGTTCTTACTTGAAAGTAGATTTAGTGTCTACAGAATATAGCATATGTGTGCTCCCAAAGCCTAAAGATATGGGATTGTGATTTCACCTTTAAGAACCTACCAAATGTATTCTTTAGTGTTCCTATATATAATAGATGGTTTATAATATTTTCTGGATCATTGTCAGAGGAGCTTTTAAAGCAAATTGGAGCAGTTATAGAAGCATCTGTGATCTAGGCCTTATTCAAGCTGGAGATGTTTTGGGTTACTTAATTCTTAGAATGGAATATCATGCCAAAATGAGGTATATGTTACCTCCAAAATATTAAGTGACACAGAAAATTGTGTCTAGTTCCTAGTGGTAGACACAATAGTACAAAATGTGGCAAATTGTCCACTTTGTATATCTTGACCTGCCCAGACCACTCTACCTTTAGAAACTACTGAAGTGTCAGCTCCCTGAATATTTTTGAGATTTCTTTTCCACCCATGACTTACGGGCTTCCCTGATAGCTCAGTTGGTAAAGAATCTGCCTGCAATGTGGGAGACCTGGGTTTGATCCCTCAGTTGGGAACATCCCCTGGAGAAGGGAAAGGCTACCCACTCTAGTATTCTGGCCTGGAGAATTCCATGGACTGTATAGTTTATGGAGTTGCAAAGAATCAGACACGACTGAGCGACTTTCACTTCACTATGACTTACATATATTTCTTACCAAGGTATCTAGAGTAGTTACTATTGAAACTTTCTGCTTAGCAAGTTCAATTGACATATTAACAATATAATGAGGTATTGTGATGGTTTTTGGAATAGAAAAGCAATGAAGCTCCTTGTGGATTAGATAATAACATAGGACTTGGATTGTTGGTATACCTTGAAATAGGATAGTGAAGGTTTATTTGGCTCTGGCTGTTAAAAGCAAATTGGTTATGATGATTTTGCTAAAAAGGTATAGAAAAAAAATTGCTGGATTAATGGCTGCATACTAGATCAAGGCAGTTAAATGCAATTGGAACAGACGCTGTAATTAAGTCATCACTTGATTAATGTCTTTCTCCAAGATCCTCTTGTCTTCTTCCAGGGCAAATGGGTGATCTGAGTAAGAATATTATAGAAATCACCATCTCTGCCTTCTTTCAAGTCTGTGATGGTGTCATCTCAAAATTTGCTCTAGGAATTTGCTAATGTTTCTACTTTAATCTTTTGGTATGTAGAGATAGTTCTAGTGGCTTATATTAGGTCACTGATACTATAATAGCTCATATCCCATGTAGTGGAGAAACAACATAAAGATTCTTCCATTTGTTGAGTATGTTCTTTCAATGATGAACTCTTGAGCTCTTGAAATAACCACAGAATGAGGTGGGAACCACTGAGTCAATTCTGAGACAGATCTGAGCAAACTTTTGTTCACCATTTGATCTCTATCAGGCCCTTCTCTGACTGGTGTACCATAGTAGTAGTCTTCAAGAATTAGTGTAAATCCAAAGCCAGTGTCCAGTAATTCTCTAAAAATCTGGTTATTTTTCCTTCCTCGGTATACAATCATCTTGGTAAATGATTGTAACTTCAAAGAAAGCTATGAGAAATATTTATAGTATACTCCCCCCTCACCCCCAGTACTAAGCTTCTTGTTTAAGGAGACCCAGTCTGCTCTTTATTCAGTGGGCTTTGTTTTTGTAACTGGCTTGTCAGAAAACTTGTTGAAATGCTGTGAATCTCTGTCTCTATTGTTCTCATTTGAGTCAAATTTATGTTCATCTGACTTACAGATTTTCTGCTCATACAAATCAAGTAAGACTTTAATAGGCTACTTACCTATTTAAGCTCTAGAGACACCATGGTTAATTATCCAATGCCAAAGGTTTTGTCAGGTCATACTATTTTAATTTCTGCTTTTATTCTGTTGCCTATTTCAGTCCTTATACACACTTTATGTCTGGCATTTATGGCCACTGTCCCCATAGTACCTCATCATCCACATTGAATTCAGGGACTGACGTTCAAAGGCAGCATTATCCTTCCTAGCCTACAGCAAATAGTAGTCATAGAGCTTTTCCAAAATGCTAGGACTCCTTTCACAAATTTATTTCTTAACAGCCTTGATAAAGGGCATTTCATCTGGGTTCTTATGGGGAACATGGTTGGAGATGAGTGAGCAGCATTGTAATCTCTGTCAGACTCTGAATACCTTCTTTTATAGTAAACTAAAAAGTTTCTGCTGATCAACCCTATTCTATATATGGTAGCTTTGGGTAAACTAAATAAAGAAAACCATTTAAAGTCTCTTTAACAAATGATACTGGAAAAACTGGAGAACCATTCAAAAATATGCAGAAATATGATATTGGACCCCTGTCTTATACCACTTACTGAAATTAGCTCAAAATTAAAGACTTAAACTATAAAATTATTAGAAGAGAACAAAGAGTAGAAGATTCTTGACATTGGTCTTGGCAGCAGTTTTCTGGATATGACACAAACAATACAAGCAACAAAAGCAAAATTAAATGGAACTACATCAAACTAAAAATCTTCTTTACAGGAAAAGAAAAGCATTGAAGAAATAAACTCTGGAATGGGAGAAAATGTTTGTAATTTATGTAACTGACAAGATGTTAATGTCTTAAATATGTAAAGAACTCACAAAATTCAGTAGCAAAACCCAAACAATCTAATTAAAACTGAGCAGAGGATCTGAACAGACATTTTTCCAAAGGAGACACCCAGATGGCTAATAAATACTTGAAAATGTGCTCAGCATCAGTAATCAAGGAAAAGCAAATCAACCCATAATGAGATTACCTTACATCTGTTAGAGTAGCTATCATCAAAAAGTCAAGAGATGGTGGAAATGTGGATAAATGGGAATGTTTGTGTATTTTTGGTGGGAAAGTAAATTGGTTCAGCCACTGTAGAAAGCAGTGTAGAGGTTCCTTAGAAGCTTTAAAATAGAACTATCATGTAATCCAGCAATTCTACTTCTGGGTATTTATTCAAAGGAAATAAAAACTTTAAAATAATTTAAAAAGATATGTGCACAATTTACAGTAGCTAAGATATTAAAGCAACCTAAGTATCCACTGATAGATGTCTGGATAAAGAAAATATGGCATACACACACACAATGGAAAGTTATTCAGCCATAAAAAGGAAATCTTGCCATTTGTGATAACTTGGATGGACCTTGAGGACATTATGCTAGGTGAACTAAGACAATGAAAGAGAATGAAAGAACTAAGACAGTGAAACACAATATAATCTCACTTATATGTGGGATCTAAAACCAACACCCCCAAACAACAGCAAGAACAAAATCTAAACCCAGAACAAACTCATAGATACAGAAAACAAATTGCTGATTCCCAGAGGCAGAGAGTAGGCAAAATGGGTGACAGTCATCAAAAATATGAACTTTCTAATTTTCAAAATTTTTACAAAGTCTTTTGCAGAAATGCATTAACTGATACACTAACAAGTGTTAAAGTAGTTCCTGTCTTTCCCAAAAGGACTATAAAAACTGCAAGGTTTTTAGGATTTAAGGCATGGATAGAAATACTCAACCCAAGTGTTTCTAAGTCACCTTCCACTGTCTCAAATGATGCTGTACTTGAACAGGTCTGGCAAAAGGTCTTAGAATGTCATCTGTGTTTGTATCAAGTTATGTTACATAACTTGAGTAAATGCATAAAATAAAAAAATATGAAGAATAGCATGGTGACTATAGTTAATGATGTTGTATAATTGTAAGTTGCTAAGAGAGTAGACCTCAAAAGTTCTCAGAAGAAAAAAATTGTGGACTTCCCTGGTGGTCCAGTGGTTAAGTATTCTCCTGCCCATGGGGACATGGGTTCGATCCCTGGTCTGGGAGAATTTCACACACTGCAGAGCAACTAAGCCCGTGCTACTGAGCCGCAGCTGCTGAAACCTACTCACTCTAGAGCCCATGCAAAGCAACCACTGAGGCTGGGTGCCGTAGCTACAGAAGCCCACACACCCTGGAGTCCGTGCTCTGCCACTGCAGAGCAGTGAAGAAAACCCACTGCAGTGAGAAGCCCACACACCACTGCTAGAGAAAGCCTTTGTGTGGCAATGAAAGCCCAGTGCAGCTGTAAATAAATAAATAAAAATTTTAAAAAAAGAAGAAAAGTACATAGTGGTGGATGTTAAAGTGTATTGTGGTGATCATTTTGCAGTATATGCAAATATGGAATCATCATGTTCTGTACCTGAGACTAATAGAATGTTATATGTCTGTTATATCTTAAAGAAGAATGTATTATCTATATTGGTTTTGTGTTATCTGAAATTAGTTTTCTGATTAGATTAGATTTAAAAGTATTACTGAACCTGTTGTCAGCAGTTAAAGGGGATACTGATAGTCCTTAGCATACAGTGGCAAAAGAGTTACATCAATTTTCACATGTAGTCACTTGCAGTCAGGTGTGCATTGAGAACAAGGCTTTGGATGATCAACTAATTGCTGTTGCAGAATAGTTTAGTAACAATAAGGAGCATAATGAATTTTTAAGTGTACTGGATATCTTGGGGAAAGAAAATAATGAGTTTAAGGCTTTAAATTCCCATCTCAAGACCAAGTAAAGAACCAGAAAGCCTCTGCTCAGTCACTTCAGTCATGTCTGACTTTTTGCAACCCCATGGATTGTAGCTCACCAGGCTCTTCTGTCCTTGGGATTATCCTGGCAACAGTATGGGGTGGGTTGCCATTTCTTCCTTCAGAGGATCTTTCTGACCCAGGGATCAAAGCTGCATCTCCTGCATTAGCAGCAGATTCTTTACCCCTGAGCCACCTGGGAAGTCCCAGAAAGTCTCTATGACTGATCTAAAATAAACTTATCTTTTGTAGCTGCATTTTCATGTCATCTAAGGGAAAAATTTGACTTAAAAGCAAATGAATTCACAACCTCATACTGTCTCTTATTAAGGTTATGGAGTCAACTGGGAAGAGGTAAAGTCTTGAAAATCAAGATGGGAGATATTGGTAAATCCCAATAAAATAAATAAATAAATTTCCCAATAATAGGAAAACTGAATTCTTAAGTTCTTGCAGTCTTTACCATATGTATATCAATAGAAACTGGATCATATGTATGAGAATGGATCCTAAGGGTGTTGGAACAGGATGAAAGTAATATAATTTTGAATCAGGTTACATTTAGTGACATTACTGCACTATGTGATGATTCTGTATTCAAAGAGTTAGTTCAGATGGCTGAAGATCACTGTAATAGTTTACTTTATTTGATTGACCACAAACTTAGACTCAACTCTAGCAAAATGAGGTTGACCTGCCAAAACCTCCTTCAGTTCAGTTCAGTTCAGTCGCTCAGTCGTGTCCGACTCTTTGCGGCCCCATGAAACCTCCTTAGCTTACTGTAAACAAAGGCATCCAAAGGTTTAGGATTAGTGATGTAATTGTTGATGCAATTTTCCTTCCCTATTGTTTTTATTCAATTACTGTTCAAGGGCTGTCTTTGGCTCCATGACCAGAAGAAAAAAAAATCCTAGTAAGGGAAGGGAATAGTAATTTACAGAAAGAGATGTCAATCCCAAGTGACCCATTAACCACTTTTTTCCTTAATTACCCTGGGAAAACCAAAATGATTCTGGGAGACAGTTCTCATAATAGACTGATTTCTGGACGGCAATACCAAATCTCTGAAGTTCTACTTGGTCACTTCCCAAGCACAATTATGCTTTAATTAGCTGCCTTTACCATGGTAGCACTTTATGTCACTCTTTGCACAGGGGAGAATTATGCAACAGCTTTCTGAGTAGTTCTGACTCCCTGAAGATAAAGTTGCCTTATGAACTGCAACAGCGGAAAAAAATTTCCCATGCTTATTGTGATTCAGTATTAAAAATATACATAAACTCACTAGAGTCAATGGTAGTTGAAGATAGGTCTCCAGACAAAGTTGGTTAGGTTTTGTGCTGTCACTCATTCACCTTGCTTCAATTTTTGATTTTATTTACTATGAGTTTCAAAATAAAGCAATGCAGAGAATGGCACAAAACAAGTTTATTGCTTAATCAATTTTTATAAAGTAATCATCACTCAAGTCAGAATATAGAACTCTCAGCTACCCCATCTCAGAAATCTTCTCTATGACTCATAAAAATTACAACCATCTTTCCCCTCAAAAGGAACCATGGTAATGTTAGGCTCCCATACATTTTTTATAGCTTTATCTTTGAAATGTGCTCGCGTTCTATTTGTGTTGCCCAGGTTTTTTCACTTGACATGTCACTTGACATGTGTTCCTAATATCTTCTAATAGATTGCCCACCAATCTTTTCCTCTTCCTTATGCTTTATTTGATGAAATACTTGACCTTTCTGACACATAATTTACTGCATTCTGTGCCTCATTTGTTATCAGTTAATTGATCATAGGCACATAGGTTTATTTCTGAGCCCTCTATGCTATTTCATTGATCTGTGTGTCTGTTTTTGTACTGATAACCATGTTGTTTTGATGACTGTAAATTTGTAGTATAGCTTGAAGTCAAGAGTGTGATACCTCCAGTTTTTTTCCCCTCAAGATTGCTTTGACAATTGGGGTATTTTGTGATTCCATGTAAATTTAAGAATTATTTATTCTAATTCAGTGAAAAATGTCTTGGGTATTTTGATAGGGATTGCATTAAATCTGTAGATTTCTTTTCATAGTATGGACTTTCAACAATCTTATTCTTTCAGTCCAAGAGCATGGGGTATTTTTCCATTTTTTGGTATCATTTTCAATACCATTAGTGTTTTATAGTTTTCAGAGTATAGATCTTTCACTGCCTTGGTTAAGTTTATTCCTAGGTATGTTATTCTTTTTGATGCAATATAAAATGGGATTATTTTTGTTTTCTCTTTCTGATAGTTCATAATTAGTGTATAGGAAAGCAACAGATTTCTGTATATTAATCTTGTATCCTGAAAACTTTCTGAATTTATTTATTAGGTCTAATAGGTTTTTGGTGGAGACTTTGTGTTTTATATATATAGTATGATATCTGCAAAGTTTAACTTTTCCTTTCCAATTTGGACACCTCTTATTTGTTTTCTAATTGCCGTGGCTAGGACTTCCAATATTATATTGAATAAAAGTGGTGAGAATTGGTATTCTTGCCTAGATCCTGATCTTAGAGGAAATACTTTCAGTTTTTTATCATTGAGTATGATGTTGGCTGTAGGTTTGTCATGTTCTGTACTGTGCATAGTCGCTTAGTTGTGTCCAACTCTTTGTGATCCCATGGACTGTAGCCTGCCAGGCTTCTCTGTCCATGGGGATTCTCCAGGCAAGAATACTGGAGTGGGTGGCCATGCCCTCCTTCAGGGGATCTTTCCAACCCAGGGATAGAACCCAGGTCTCCCACAGTGCAGGCAGATTCTTTACCATCTGAGCCACCAGGGAAGCCCAAGAATACTGAAGTGGGTAGCCTGTACCTTCTCCAGGGTATATTCCTGACTCAGGAATTGAACCAGTGTCTCCTGCATTGCAGGCAGATTCTTTACCAGCTGAGCTACCAGGGAAGCCCATGGTTTGTCATATATGGCCTTTATTATGTTGAAATGTGTTACCTCATTACATACTTCATTGAGAGATTTTTATTATACTATATGTTGAATTTTGTCAAAACTTTTGTCTGTCTCTATCGGGATATTCATGATTTTTATCCTTCAGCTTCTTAATGTGGCGTGTCATACTAATTTGTAAGTAATGATTCATTCTTGCATCTGTGGAGTAAGCCCACATGGCTATGGCATATGATCCTTTTAATTTTTGTAGAATTCAGTTTGCTAATATTCTCAGTTTGCTGAGGAGTTTTACATCTATTTTCATGAGAGATGTTGGCTTGCATTTTCTCTTTTTATATTATCTTTGTTTGGTTTTGGTATCAGGGTGGTGCTGACCCCTTAGAATGAGTCCCAAAGCCTTCTTTCATATTCAATTTTTTGGAATGGCGAAAGAAGGATAGGCATTATTTCTTCTTTAAATGTCAGGTAGAATTACCTGTGAAGATCTGATCCTGGACTTTTGAGTTTATTTCTTTAACTGAACCAATTTCATTACTGGCAACTGAAACATTCATATTTTGTATTTCCTCCTGAATTCAGTACTGGGAAATTGTACATTTCTAGTAATTTATCAGGTTATTCTAAGTTGTCTATTTTATTGGCATATAGTTGTTCACAGTACTTCATATGAAACTTTGTATTTTGTGGTGTCAGTTGTAATTTCTCTTTTATTTTTCTCTTTTGTTTCTTGATTGGTCTAGCTAAAGGGTTATCAATTTTATTATCTTAAAAAAAACCCTGCTCTTAAATTCATTGATTTTTTTTTAAAGTCTCTATTTATTTCCACTTTGATCTTTATTTTCTTTCTCCTGCTAACTTTGTGCTTTGTTTTCTTTTTTTAGGCCCTTTAGGTTTAAGGTTGGGCTGATTATTTTTTTCTTGTCTCCTGAAGTAGATTTGTGTTAATATAAACTTCCTTCTTTGAACTGATTTTGCTGTGTCCCATAGATTTTGCATCATTGTTTTAACCATTTTTAATTTTCTCAAAGTATTTTCTTATTTCCTCTCTGATATCTTTGGTGACCTATTGGTTGTTTAGTAGCATATTGTTTAGCCTCCATGTGTTTGTATTTTTTTCTTGTTGAAGTTTTTCTCTTGTTGATTTCTATTCTTGTGGCATTGTGATGAGAAAGATGCTTGATATGCTTTTAATCTTCTTAAATTTACTGAAACTTGTTTTGTGGCCTAGCATGTGTTCTGTCATGAAGAATGTTCCCTACACCCTTGAAAATAATATACATTCAGCTGATATGTAAGAATGCTTGCTATATATCTGTTAAGTTCAACTGAGCAAACTTGTCTTTAAGGATTAGTGTTTCCTTATTGATTTTCTGTCTGGATGATCTGTTCAATGATGTAAATGGGACACTGAAGTCTCCTACAATTATTTTGTTACTATCAGTTTCTACCTTCATGTTCTTTAATGTTTGCTTATGCAGTTAGGTGCTCCTATGTTGGGTGCATATATATTTATGATTATTATTGTTATTATTAAACTTAAAAAATTTTCTTTTAAATTTAAGTTTTTTTGATGTGGACTATTTTAAAAGTCTTTTTGAATTTGTTACAATGTTGCTTCTGTTTTATGTTTTGGATTTTGGCTGAGAGGCATGAGGGATCTTAGCTCCTCAACCCAGAGACTGAACAGGCACCCCCTGCATTGTGAGGCAAAGTCTTAACCACTGGATTGTCAAGGAAGTCCCTTTGTTTTTTAACTAGTTAGATTGACCCCCATCATTATGTAATGTCTTTTTTTGTTTCCTGTTTTAAAGTGTATTTTGTCTGATAAGGGTTGCTATCCCAGGTTTCTTTTCATTTCCATTTGCATGGAATCCCTTATCCATCACCTCACTTTCAGTTTGTATGTGTCTTGAGATTTGAAGTGAATGCCTTGTGAGCATTACGTATGTGTCTTGATTTTTTTTTTTATCCATTCAGCCATTATCTTTTGATTAGAGCGTCTAGTCTGTATACATTTATAGAATTATGGATAGGTGTGTATTTATTGCCATTAAAAAAAATTCTTTTGGGGTTGCTTTTCACTTCTTTTATGTTCTCTTCTTTTGCTTTTTCCCATTGTGCTTTGATAACTACCTTTAATATATTTGGATTCCCTTCTGCTTTTTTATGTGTTTATCTGTTACAGATCTTTGGCTAATTGTTACCAGAAAGTTTTGTATAACTTTAAGTAGTTACATGTTTTAATATATATAAATATGAATATTTATATATAAGACTTTATATAGTAAAGTTCCTGACCACTGAAGTTCAAAAGCACTCTAACTCCTTCTCTGACATTAATGTTTTTGATACTGTATTTTATATCTCTTTGTTTGGTGCATTCTTTAACTTCTTATTGTGGATGAAAGTGCTTTCTCTACTATTTTTTACCTTTCATACTACCTTTATAAGTGTTTGATCTACCACTTTTTCTGTATGTTTGCTTTTACCAATGAGCTTTTTCCTTTGTAAAATTTCATATTTCTAATTGTGCTATCTTCCACTTAAAGAAGTCCCTTTAACCTTGTGAAGTTGGTTTAGTGATGGTTACCTCTTTTGGCTTTTGTCTGTCTGTAAAACTATCCTTCAAATCCAAATGATAGTCTTTCTGTGTAGACTATAGACTGCAGATTTTTTCCTTTCATCACTTTAAATATATTCTGCATTTCCTCCTGAACTGCAAAGTTTCTGCTGAAAAATAGGCTGACAGTCTTATGAGAGTTCTGTTATATTGAATACATAAAGAGTTGCATTTTCCTTACTGTTTTTACTATTCTTCCTTCAACTTTTATTTTACCATTTAAATTGCAATGTGTATTGATTTGGTTCTTTTTGGGTTGTACTTGCTTGGGACTCTCTGAATTTGGATGACTGCTTCCTTTCTCATGTTAGGGAAGCTTTCAGGTATTATCAAATAAGTTCCCTGCCCCTTTCTTTCTCTCTCTCTTCTCCTTCTAGGACCTCTTTAGTGCAAATGTTAGTATGCCTGGTGTTGTCCCGGAAGTGTCTTAAACTGTCTCCAGTTTTAAAAAGCTTTTTTCCCTGTTTAGATTGAGTTTTTTTTTTTTTTTCCCCTCACTATTCTGTCTTCCAGTTCTGTTCCTCTGTATTATCTATAATCTACAGTTTATTCCTTCTTGTGTATTTTTTTTACTTGGATTATTCTATTTAGCTCATTTGGATTCTTTTTTTTTTTGGGACTGGCTACACCAACACACGCATTTATTACATTTAGAAACACTGTGATCAGATCACACAACAATAAATATGTACCATCAGACAGAAAAAAGTACAATACAGAAAAGGAACTGCGCCCCACTCTCCCTCAATGCTCTTTACAACTATTTCTAAGGTCTTCGTAAAAGATTCACAGGGTGGCAGGACCGTCCAACCCCCAGCCTGCCTTTGTCACTGTCCCTGGCCCCTGTTCCTCCAGCTCCGCATACTGAACTCAACAGCTGCAGAAGCGAGGTGCAGCACCCCACCCTCTCCCTGATCACCAGGGTGCCTGGTGGGCTCAATGCTCAGATGACACCCTCACACTCCAGGTCTCACTCATCCAGCTCTTCCTCAGACAGAAGGTCCCCGTGGTCAGACAGCTGGTCTGTATTGCTGGTACTGGTCGCGTCGTCCTCGTCCTCAGAGCTGGCCTCACAGGCTGTGTGGAAGAGCTGCATGAGTTCTCGAAAACGATGGGAAACCTCAGTAGGGGTCTTATTTCCCAGCTGCTGGGAGATGACACTGAAAGTCTGCGGCTGTGCTCCTTGCTCCTGGCACATGGTCAGGATCACCCGGTCAGCTTCCCTCGTCCACAGGACCACCTTTTCCCCAGTGGAGCTGACCTTGCTGTTGTTGGCACATACTGTAGCTTCTGTGGCCTTCGTCTGCAGCTCCCCTGCTGGACCCTTGCCCTGTAGTCCACTGTCTTTAGCCAAACCTCCTCTAGGGGCTTTAGGAGAAGTCTCTGAGGTGTCAACTCCTGCTGAAGAAGCTCCATGGAGAGGGGACACCCTGTCTGCTGTGGTCACCCCAGCTCTGCTGGAAGGCAGCCAGCTCTCTTCTGTGTTGGATTCTTTATATATTCTAATTCTTTGTTAACCTTTCCCCTGTGTTTATCCCTTCTTCAACCATTTTTGTTGAGTATCTTGTGGTCTTTACCTTGTAATCTTTATTGAGAGATTGCTTATCTCTACTTCAATTAGTTTTCCTCTGTAGTTTTATGTTGTTCCTTCATTTGGGACATATTTTTTGTCACCTCATTTTACCTAATTCTCTGTGCTTATTTGTATATATTAGGTAGCATCTTGGAGAAGTGGCCTTGTGTAGGAGATATCCTGTGGTGCTCATAGCATCCCTCTGGTCACCAGAGTCATATAATCTCAACTATGTGTGCTGAGTAAGCAGGCCTTACTGTTGTGGTGGGGCTAATACTGTGCGTGCACTGGTGACTAGGACTGGTCCCTGGGATGGTTACTCAATTCTGCCTTGTGCAGGGACTTGGGGGAAAAGGTGGTTTCCTGGCATAATTTACTATCTGGAGTGTCCCAGGGCTAGTGCTAGTGTGCTAATGTGTTGGTGGGAGGTAGTCTAGATGGAGGGCTCCAAAATAGTGCTTCCCAGCACCAGTGTCCTTATGATAAAATAAGCTCCCAGAAATGGCTGTCACCAGCATCTGTGCATCTAGGGGGAGTCCCATCAGTTTTCTGTCTCTCTGGGAGACTTCTACGAGATCAGGCAGTGGAATCTGACTCAGGTTGCTTTTCAATCGTTGCTTCTACTCAGAGCATATGATAGTTTTGCATGTGCCCTTTAAGAACTGGACCTCAGTTTCCCACAGCCCTTTGGCTTTCCCATGTTTATACCCTACCCACCTTCAAAGCCTGATGATCTGGGAGCTCATCTTTGTGGTGTAGTACCCCCTGAATGGGCAGTTTGATATGAGGCTCAGATGTCTCATTATTTGGGAGAACCTCTGCAGTTATGGTTACCCTTTCATTTGTGGGCTGCCTACCTGGATGTGTGGGTCTTCATTCTACTGTATCTCTGCCTCTCCTGTCTCATTGTGGTTTAATCTTTATTTAGATGTGGAAAAAAATCTTTTCTGCTAGTCTTCAGATCATTCTCATCCATAGCAATTCTATAAATAGTTGTACTTTTGCTGTGCTCCTAGGAAGAGGTAAGCTCAGGGTCTTCCTATTCTGCCATTTTGGCCATCTTCCTTCAGTATGTAATCTTTCATATACGGCTTCTTTCACTCTCCATATTATTTGAGGTTCATTCACATGTAGCACTTATCACTACCTTATTCCTTTTTATGGTTGCTGCTGCTGCTGCTAAGTCACTTCAGTTGTGTCCTACTCTGTGTGACCCCATAGACAGCAGCCCACCAGGCTCCCCCATCCCTGGGATTCTCCAGGCAAGAACCCTGGAGTGGGTTGCCATTTCCTTCTCCAATGCATGAAAGTGAAAAGTGAAAGTGAAGCCACTCAGTCGAGACCGACTGTTAGCGACCGTTAGAGACCGACTGCAGCCTACCAGGCTTCTCTGTCCATGGGATTTTCCAGGCAAGAGTACTGGAGTGGGTTGCCATTGCCTTCTCCTTTTATGGTTGAGTAATATTCTATTGTATGGGTATATCACAATTTATTTATCTATTCATCTGCTAATGGATATTTGGATAATTTCTATCTTTTGGCTATTGATGATAGTGCTGCTATGAGTGTGTGTGTATTTGTGTGTGAATTTTTGTCTGAGTATATGTTTTCACTTCTTATGGGTATATATCTTTGAGTGGAATTACTGGGTCATATGCTAACTCTATTTTTAACATTTGAGCCAGTCAGGATGGCTGCTATCCAAAAGTCTACAAGCAATAAATGCTGGAGAGGGTGTGGAGAAAAGGGAACCCTCTTACACTGTTGGTGGGAATGCAAACTAGTACAGCCACTATGGAAAACAGCGTGGAGATTCCTTAAAAAACTGGAAATAGAACTGCCATATGACCCAGCAATCCCACTTCTGGGCATACACACTGAGGAATCCAGATCTGAAAGAGACACGTGCACCCCAGTGTTCATCGAAGCACTGTTTATAATAGCCAGGACATGGAAGCAACCTAGATGCCCATCAGCAGATGAATGGATAAGGAAACTGTGGTACATATACACCATGGAATATTACTCAGCCATTAAAAAGAATTCATTTGAATCAGTCCTAATGAGATGGATGAAACTGGAGCCCATTATACAGAGTGAAGTAAGCCAGAAAGATAAAGAACATTACAGCATACTAACACATATATATGGAATTTAGAAAGATGGTAATGATAACCCTATATGCAAAACAGAAAAAGAGACACAGAAATACAGAACAGACTTTTGAACTCTGTGGGAGAAGGTGAGGGTGGGATGTTTCAAAAGAACAGCATGTATACTATCTATGGTGAAACAGATCACCAGCCCAGGTGGGATGCATGAGACAAGTGCTCGGGCCTGGTGCACTGGGAAGACCCAGAGGAATCGGGTGGAGAGGGAGGTGGGAGGGGGGATCGGGATGGGGAATACGTGTAAATCTATGGCTGATTCATATCAATGTATGACAAAACCCACTGAAATGTTGTGAAGTAATTAGCCTCCAACTAATAAAAAAATTAAAAAAAAAAAAAAAAGAGAGAAACTGCAAAATACTTTTCAAAGTAGCTTCACCATTTTACATCTTCATGAGTAGTGTATGAAGGTTCCAGTTACTTCACATCCTTCATATTTTCTGGCTTTTTTACCTCTCTTTTTTTTTTTTTTTTTTGATTATGGACTCATTGTGGGTGTAAAGTGGCATCTGTGGTTTTAATGTGAATTTTCCTGATAACTATTGATGTTGAGCATCTTTTCATGTGTTTCCTGGCCATTGTTTATCTCCTCTGAAGAAATGCCTATTCAAGTTCTTTGTTGATTTTCTAATTTTTATTTATCTTTCTGTTGCTGCATTGTAAGTTCTTTTATATATTTTGGATACCAGAGCTTTATCAGAGATAAGTACTTTCCCTCTGTCCTAAGCTGTCAATTTAATTGATGATGTTCTTATAAAAAGTTTATAATTTTGAAGTCAAATCTCTTTTTTCTTTTCTTTGCTTTCTTTTTTTTCTTTTGCTTTCCCTTTCATATCTAGGAAGTCATTGCCTGTACATGGCCATGATTTATTCCTATATTCTCTTCTAGGAGTTGTATGGTTTTAGTCTTATATTTAAGCCATTGATACAATTTGAATTAAATTTTGCATTTGTGAGGTAGGCATTCAACTTCATTTTTCTTGGCAGTTGAACATCCAGTTGTCCCAGCACCTTTTGTTTCAGTTATTGTACTTTTTGTGTGTGTGCTCAGTCATGTCCGACTCTTTGTTACCCCATGGACTGTAGCCCTCCAGGCTCCTCTGTCCATGAAATTCTCCAGGCAAGGATACTGGAGTGGGTAGCTATTCCCTACTCTAGGGAGTCTTCCCAACCCAGGGGCCAAACTTGTGTCTCTTGCATCTCCTGCATTGGCAGGCAGATTCTTTACCACTAGTGCCACCTGGGAAGCTCCATTATACTTTTTGGCTCCTTTTTTATAATTTCTATATCTTTACTGATAATCTTGATGTGACCTATTATTCTCTTAGTTTTCATTTAAAACCATTTGTTTAAAGTCTTAATCTAGTAAGTCAAATGTTTTGTTTTCTCAGAGATAGTGTCTATTTATTTCATCATACATGGAACATACTTTTTTATTTGTAGGCTTCTTATTTTTTAAATTAGAGCTTCTGGATATTATAATTCAGTAACTTGGAAATCAGATTCTTTCCCCTCTTCAAGGTTTATTTTTGTCAATTTCTGTAGGATTCATCTGAGATTGTTTGTTTGTTTGTTGTTCAGTGACTTCTAGACTATTTTGTACCTTCTGTAGTCTTTGTTACGTTTGTTCTCTGAAGTGTCTATATCTCTAGCTTATTTTCAGCTAGTGATATTTTGAACACCAAGAGCCAAGAAAAAAATTAAGAAAAAACAACAGAAAATAAGAAAAGTAAGAAACATGAAAACACTTCCAGTCTTTCCTGGTTGATTGTTTGCTGAGGCATTCCTTCAATATTTGGGCTATATAAAACTCTGCCTTACCCTTCATTTCTGTTTGCATGAGAAAGTAGCCAGAGCTAAAATCTAAGAATCTTCCAGGTATTTTCTGAATATGTATTTTGCTCTGACATGTATAAAGTGTTAGTCATTCAGTCATGTCTGACTCTTTGTGACTCCATGGGTTGTATCCTGCCAGGCTCCTATATCCATGGAATTCTCCAGGCAAAAATACTTGAGTGGGTATACTTCCCTTCTCCAGGGGATCTGCCCAACCCAGGATCAAACCCAGGTCTCCTGCATTGCAGGTGGATTCTTTACCATCTGAGCCATCAGGCTTTCTGAATTCCCCAATATAAAGGTGTTGTTTTGACTACCTTCATTTCCAAAAAACCCAGCTCCTCCTTTTTCCTTCCAGGCTTTTAGGGGTGGGCTCAATTGTCCCAGATGGCTGTGGGTTTTTCGTTTGCCTTACAATGTTTTTGAAGAATCCCTGCCCCTCTTTCACCTTGAGTGACTTCTGAATCAGGTGAAACAAATTTAAAAGGTTTACATAATTTTTTTAGGTGGCTTTCAGACAGGTTAGAAAAAGAAGACACAGTTCTTTGAAATTAAGGTCTGTTCTGCTCCCTCTGGAGTCAGAGACTGTAGTCTCATTCAGCTATGGGCCATCATCTTCACAAAAAATGTTAAGCTAGGAAAGAGTATGCTGCTGCTGCTGCTGCATTACGTCAGTCGTATCTGACTCTGTGCGACCCCACAGACGGCAGCCCACCAGGCTCCCCGTCCCTGGGATTCTCCAGGCAAGAACACTCGAGTGGGTTGCCATTTCCTTCTTCAATGCATGAAAGTGAAAAGTGAAAGTGAAGTCACTCAGTTCTGTCACACTCGTAGCAACCCCATGGACTGCAGCCCACCAGGCTCCTCCATCCATGGGATTTTCCAGGCAAGAGTACTGGAGTGGGGTGCCATTACCTTCTCCGGGAAAGGGTATGATGAAAGGGCAAATAAAAATGCCACAAATATATTCTATCATTTTTAAGTTGCTTTTTTCTTTATTCAGTGTTTACTTATTGGCTATGAGCTTCTGACTACTTTCCAGAATTCTGAAAATGTTGATTCTAATAATTTTTTGCTTAAAATGTCAGTGTTGCTATAGAGTAATATGTCTCTGGAGTTGTCTCTTCTGCCATTTACTCTGAAGTCACTCCCCTCTCCCCTTCTTCTTAATCTATCAGATGTCTGGTCTTCCTCTTTCAATTTTAAGAGTTATTTCTGCATTTGGTAATATTGGTTCATTATCTGTGATATATATTGTAATGTTTACTCCCAGTTTGTCTTCTGTATTCTGAATTTACATTTGTTTTTAAAAAATATTTCGAATTGCAGACTTTGTTATTGTAATCTATCATTAAAAATCACATCTGTATTTAGTGTCATAGAAAGATTTCCATTATATTTAGGACTTTTAGGAATTTACTCATATTTTGTACTTCATGTTTTGCATTTGTATTTCAGATCTATTAGCAGTTAATTCTTGTGTATGGTTTGAGAAAGGAAGCCTACTGTACTAATTCTATATACAGAATTTTGACTGTGATATTCATGAGTAAACTGGTTGATAATGTTTGCTCTTGTACTATTTTTATTTAATTTGGGTACAACTTTTGCTGTTTCATGAAAAATATTGGAAGCAATTTTCATTTTTCTATTCTTTGGAACAATTTGTTTTCAGTGAGACTATCTGAATCTGCTTGCAATCCAGGAGACCCTGGTTTGATTCCTGGATTGGGAACATCACCTGGAGAAGGGATAGGCTACCTGTTCTGGGATTCATGGCCTTCCCTGGTGGCTCAGATGCTAAAGAATCTGTCTGCAATGTGGGAGACCTGGGTTTGATCCCTGGGTTGGGAAGATCCCCTCGAGGAAGGCATGGCAACCCACTCCAGTATTCTTGCCTGGAGAGTCCCACGGACAGAAAAACCTGGCGGTCTTACGGTCCTGGGTTCACAAAGAGTTGGATTCGACTGAGTGACTAAGCACAAGACAGCACATCTGATTTCTAAATGTTTTGTAGAATTCTCGGTGGAACCACCTAAACCTGATGTGTGTGTATATGCGTGTGTGTGTGTGTGTGATATTTGTGTGTTACAATTCGCTGATAAATTTCTGTGTTATTTCTATGGAAATTAGCCCTTTTTTTAAAAAAATTAGCACTTTTAAGTATTATATTTATACTGCAGTCGGTAGTAAAGTATTATCCTGAAATATTTATCCATTTCATAAAGCTTTCAAATTTATTTATATAGATGTGTACAACATTGTTTTTAGTGACCTTTATTTGCTGATTTTTGATCATTATTTTCTCTTACTATTTATTAACTACTTTTGTGCTTTATTCTTATCTTTTATGAAGCTATCTAATGGATTGTCTAATTTGTATATTTGTTTAAAACAAGATTTTTGATTTACAAATTTGATACATTTTTGGTTCTTTATTTTGATTTTTACTTTGTTTTCTTTCTTATGTTTTCTTTTTGTTTCTCCTTTGATTTTAATTTGAGGTGGCAATTTAGCTCATTTATTTCTTTCATTTTTCATCAATGTGTGTGTATATGACTCTTATCATATACATGATGCATGTATATGAATTTTTCTCATATACATATGAGTTTTCTCATATATATGTGAGTTTTCTCTTATCACTGCTTTAACTATATCTCATTTATCCTTGTATGTACTGCTTTATTATCACTATTTAGAAAATTTGCTTTTTTATCTGTATTTACACTTTCATCCTAGTATTTTTTAAGTGCAAGTTTCTAAATTTCAAGATTTTTCTTCATTTCTCAACTTTATTTCCAGCTTCTAGTTTTACTGCATTTTAATAAAAACTCCAGGGTTAGATTGTTTTCATTGGTAAATTCTACCCAAATTTAAAGAATTAATGCCAATCTTCTTAAACTTTTTCAAAAAAATGAAGAGGGAGTGAATGCTCCTAAACTTATAGATCGAAATTACCCTGATACTAAAGGTGGATAAGGACACTGCAAGAAACAAAAGCCACAGAACAATATTACTGAAGACATATAAATGCAAAAATTCTCAACAAAAATTAGCTAACTGAAATCAACAGCACATAAAACTAAAAAGCTTATGCATAATAAGGAAAATAGGCAAAGAGTGAAAGGATGGGAGAAAATATTTTTATAGCATATTTCTGATAAGGAGTTAAAATCATTCAACTCAATAGCTAAAAACAAAACAAAACAGAAAAAAAAAAAAACCTGATTAAAATTGGGCGAAGACCTGAATAGATATTTCTCCAAAGCAGATCTACAAATAGCCAGCAGGTGTATGATTAGTGAAGAAAGTGTAAAGGATGTGAAGAAAAGGAAATCCTGTTACACTGTTGATGGGTATGTGAGTTGGTATAGACATTATAGAAAATAGCATGGAAGTTTTTCCAAGATTAAACATTTATCTACCATGTGACCCGGCAATTCTTCTGGATATTAATCCATGGGAAACAAACTTGAAAGTGAAAGTCACTCAGTTGTGTCCAACTCTTTTGTGACCCTATGGGTATGTATAGTAAGTGGAATTCTCTAAGCCAGAATATTGGAATGGGTAGCCATCCCCTTCTCCAGGAGATCTTCCCAACCCATGGATTGAACCCAGGTCTCCTTCATTGCAGGTGGATTGTTTACCAGCTGAGTCACAAGGGAAGCCCAAGAATACTGGAGTGTAGCCTATTCTTTCTCCAGCAGATCTTCCTGACCAAGGAATTGAACCAGGGTCTCCTGCATTGCGGGTGAATTCTTTACCAACTGGGCTAATGCTTAAAGTCATGATTAGCATGGGATAGGTAGAGTTGAATCCATCTCTTTTTGACTTCAAAGTCTGTGCTTGTGAAAGCTAACCATGAAAAGTGACAAGGATGAATCCAAATGATACACAGTATGCCAACATGTTGAGAGACTTGAATCTCTCTAAATGCTTTTATTGCTATGGGCTGTTGTATACCACAGGATGTCATGTGCCTACAAGACAAATTTTATATTTGACTCGCTTTTGCTATTATTCTTTTTTTAAAAAATAAGATTTATTTATTTATTTATGACTGTGCTGGACTTTTGTTGCTGCATCTGGGTTTTCTCTAGTTGTGGTGAGCAGGGGCTACTCTCTATCCCCTGCTGTGAGCAGGCTTCTCATTGGAGTGGTTTCTCTGGCAATGGATCATGGGCTTTAGTCACGAGCTTCAGTACTTGTAGCCCGTGGGCTCAGCAGTTGCAGATCATGGGCTCTAGAGCACAGGCTCAGTAGCTGTGGAACTTGGGCTTAGCTGTCCCATGGCATATGGGATCCTCCCGGACCAAGAATAGAACCTACGTCCACTGCATTGACAGACGGACTCCTCACCATTGACAGGAAGCCCCTCTTCCTGTCTTTTTAATAATACATTCATGGATTATGTGTTGTTACAATGATAGTAGTTAAACTGTTATAATGGGAGGAGTTTCTTTTTTAAACCTCTTAAAAGTTGACATATATATCATTATCACTAAGCATATTATTTTTTTGAATTAGGTGTATAGCAGTTGCCTCTTGATGTTTTTAGAGAAAATGAGCCAAATAGAAATTTTAAAAAAATCCTAAGTCAACCTAGTTTCTATCTTTCTCCCCTTTACCCTCAAGACCATCCAAGAAGGCACAGGAGTGTACAAATGCTAACATTTTTATGCCTTTAATTGTTAGGAGAATTAGTGAAGTCATATTTTCAAAGTAAAATGTTAAGTTTGCCTCTGTATTCAAAAACATAACAAGATTGTCAAAGAATAAAATGAGGCTTTTTATGTAAATATTCTTTGACAGTTGATAAGGAATGAAATGGAAGATATCATTTTTCATTAGATTTTCTAAATAACTTACTGATGCTATATAATATGTCATTATTACAGATTAATCTTACAGATTAATTTTATAAGAGATCTAAGACTTTATCCTAGAATTGATACTCCATTTTCTCAGCCGTCTCATTGCAATCTTCATGTCTTTGTTCCTCAGTGTGTATATAATTGGGTTCAAGAAAGGAGTGACCACAGAATAAAAGACAGCAAGGAATTTGTCTAGTGACTTGATGGGGAATGGCCAGGCATAAGTGAAGATACATGGTCCGAAGAACAAAAGAACTACTGTGATATGGGCAGTTAAAGTAGACAGAGCCTTGGATGACCTCTCTGAAGGGAGATGCTGGATGGTCACTAAGATGACAGTGTATGAGATGATTAGGAGGAAAAAAGAACACACGGTGAGCACACCACTGTTAGCAATGACCATGATATCCAACCTATAGCTATCTGTGCAGGCAAGTTTGATGACCCTAGGAAGGTCGCAATAAAAGCTGTCTACCTCATTGGGACCACAGAAAGGTAAGTTCACTGCAAAGGCCAACTGGCTCACTGAGTGGAGAAAGCCAGTTCCCCACGCAGCAGCCACAAAGCCAACACATACATTGCCACGCATAATTGTAGTGTAGCAAAGGGGTTTACAGATTGCTACGTATCTGTCAAAGGCCATGGCTATAAGGATCACCAGCTCACTCCCACCAAAGAAATGAAGCAGAAATATCTGAGCAAGGCAGCCCTTGAATGAGATGACCTTACATTTACTGAAAAAATCAGCAATCATCTTGGGGGCTGTGACTGAAGACAGACACAGGTCAATGAGTGAGAGGTTGGCGAGCAGGAAGTACATGGGGGAATGAAGGTGGGAATCAGAAGTCACAGTTATGACAATAAGAAGGTTTCCAAACACAATTCCTACATAGAATACAAAAAAGAACACAAATAGGAAAATCTGGAGTTCCTGAGAATTGGAGAGTCCCAGAAAAATGAACTCAGTCACCGTGGAGTGATTTGTTTCACTTATTGATTCATTCCAGGAAATATCCTCTGTAGTTACCTTGAATGGAGTGAGAAGAAAGTCAGAAATATTATATTCAAATTCAGAGCCCCAATTTGTGTTATTATGTTCACACTCATGATGACATTCTGTGCTTTGTTACATAAAGGAATTTAAAATGCCTACAATCTAAACTCAATTTTATCACACACTCTTTGCCTGAATACGCTTTATAGTCCAGTTGACGAAGCTTTAGTGTTTTCACTTATGTTAGGCTTATTCCTAATAAAATGCTTTTTTCATGTTACCCTCTCTGCCAGATTAAATTTATACCCTGACCATGCATTTATGTCCTCTTTCACTGAACTCCAAAACAGTTCATATTCTCTGGACCATATCGTAGCTCTTAGAAACATACAAAACTCTATGATTGTCACATCTACAAAGGCTTTTCATGACATGCATTTTTGAGAAGGTATTTTTAGTAGCCCAATAGTTCATCACAATAATCTTGTATACAGTTATTGGAAACTTTTCTATTAAACTAAAACAAATCCTCATTCACAATTTAATTGTGAGGCAATCATAGTGTATGGGTTTTGTGTGCATCTGTGGATCTTGAATTCATCCTCTTTAAGATTTCTTTTGTCATTTTGTAAATGCAAATACTAAGTATATTCTTTTTTATGGTTATTATGAATTTCAACTGAAATACTAAATATAAAATATTTTGCAGTTTTTGTATTTGGTAATTACACAATAGATTTAGATGATTATTAGTAGTGAGAGTTATCACCTCTGATTCATAGAAAAACCCTGGCTCCTCAATAATCATTTAAAAGTATATTTGTATTCTAAAAATAATTATCATAGCAAGATTTAGTTTCCCTATCTTTTAAATGAGTGCATTGGATCAATATTTTTCTAAATCCCCACTAATCCAATACTCTATAAGGATTGAGGGAGGGACATAATTTAAAAATAATTGTCATAATCTCTCAGGAACTTGGATAGCAATATGAAAACTAAGACAGATGTAGAGATTCAGTCTTATGGAAACATTACATTTATGAGAATTCTGAAAGAGAAACTAGGAATTATAAGAATTTATAGAGGATAGAATTGATATTTAACATTTGGTAATATGAAAATGCTTAGAAGAAAGAGTTATGCCAAAATAAAATTAAAGATGAAAAATAGAAGAAAAGAATAACAACACAAAAATAAGGTTTAAAAATGAGAGAAAGAAGTTAAAAGTAAGAGAATGTCACTGCAGAGGATGCGAGTTTGATTCCTGATGGCGGAACTTAAGATTTCACATGCTGTGTGGGGTGGCCAAAAAAGTTTAAAAAACAAAACAAAATTTAAAAAAATAAAAATTTGAAAGTGAGGAAAATATTTGTTGAGATAAAATGTGAAGAAATTTTAATAGGAAATGAAATTGGAAAAGGATTCTAGAATGCTTACTATGGGATTCTTGTTTAATTATGTTGACATGAAAAACTGTTGCAGAATTATGAGCAATTGTTTAATCAATTTCTAACAAATGGTAAGCAGTTAATAATAGCCATTATAAAAAGTAGTAATAACAGGACATGTGTCAACACATGTGTAAGATAAAAAAAATGATGCTAATTTTTTTATTCTGAGTAATTGTGAACACTGTCACAGCTTTAACTCTGATAATAGCTATAATAAGATCTAGCATAGCAATGTATACCATATAGGTCATTTTTAGAGGAAGTAATACATTTGGAAGGAAGTAAAGGATGATGATAATAAAATGTAGAGGTATTGATGGAATATCTTTGTAAGTTGCTACCTGAGAGCTAAGAGCCTGAAGAGTGGTCTTTGGATGTAAGTTGCGAAAGTCATTTCATATATATATTGGGGAGTCCAGAAGTTTTGCAGTAAGTGAAGTAGAAAATGGAATGGTAGCTTGAAGGGGAAGCTATAAAAGAGAGGAGAGGAAATTGGCGGGTCTCAAGGAGTCATGAAAGGATAGGGTATGGCTCATCAAATTTTTTGGGGGAGTAGTATTATGTTTTCTCTCCTTAATCAGTTATTCCACAGTCCCTGGAAATTGCATTTTTTTTTTTCTTCATTATCCATTCCATAGCCCTATTCTCAAGCTCCATATTACTGTTTTTAAAATCCTATAAATATTTGGCAATTATAATTTACTTCCAAATATAAAGAGATGCCTAGTAGTAAAACAAGTCATAAATAGTCATTTTAGTCCCCTTCTGCTTAGCACAAATATAATCATACTTGTCATTGACAATAAAGAGGATGAGATTCCTATTGTGAGATCATTTCTGACATGACTGGTTGATTTGGATGTTTCTTTAAAGTCAAGGAATGTGATTTAGTATTTTCTTTGGATATTCACTGATGTGGAGTCATTTCACTGAGAAAAGAGGACAAACTGGATAGTTATGTCAGTATAGGTTTACCAAAGTGTTATTTGCGGTGAAAAGATTTTCTACCATGGTAACAAGTAAGAATTCAAATATACTGTTCTTCAGCAAAATGAATTTTTATTTTCACCAACCTCAGGATTCTTCCATTTTTCCTGAAAAATGCACATAAAATTGAATTCTGTAGAATGGGTTATTACTAATAGAAGCATTTTATTGTCAATACAAATGCTACAGTTTGGTTAATTCTGCTAATATATTTCACTTTCACATTCTACCTACCTCCTTCATAACTGGAAGACACTACAGCAATTTTCAGAGCAAGGTGTGTAGACTTTTCTTTTATTTGCACTTTCTCATGAAGTATACAGTTTCCAAGAGAAGAAAATTGATATAAACTATCCTCTTTAGCAAATGACTTCATTAATTAAGAACCATTTATGGAAGTGACCAGAGGCAGATGAAGAGATCTGAAAGTAGTCATCCTGAACTTTGGGTATTGAGACTAACTCTTATAGTCTCACAAGCTTTCCCCTGAGGAGATACACAAAATCTTCTTGATTTAAGGGCTAATGTCACAGTTTCTTGGCTAACTCAGGTACTTCTATGACTCTCACTGAATTTAAAGGTAAATTTTTAAAGAAGCGTAGTAAAACAAATTCATAAAATTGTGCAGTTAAAATTCAGACATGTTAAGAAGGAAGCAAATAATAGTGTTTTAGATTTTATAGAAAGCAGATAGCTTAAAATTTGTGGATAAAATATAGGAAAAATACCTTGACAAATAATAAGTCTAAGTTCTTATTATTTATCATTTTTATTGAGTAGCTTTAATTATCATACAGTGGTTAAAACTGAACTGACTTATTACAGTTAATGTTCCTTAAATTAGTCATAGAAAGAATCCAAATGCTCTCTCAGCTGTGCTCCATGACCATCAGACTTTCCAGATTTTACCTGAATGTTGCCAATCATCTTTGTCCTAAGAGCCCTTACTTAAAAATGAACACATTAAAGAAGCTGAGATCTGAATGGAGTATCCTCCTCTAGTAAATAAGTCCCTTCAAATACTTACAGAAGTGTAGATACTTTTAAAGAATGAATCAAGGTATGCTTTGAAAACAAATATTGAAAAAAAACTGGAAAATAGGCAAAATTTTGCATAATATAAAATACTAGAGTCTATTTCTAAAACAATATTGTATGAAATACATTATCAAAGTCTAAAAGCAATTTTAAGTCTTAATATAGTGTCATAGTGTTGACCTTCCTATTTATCTAATTAAAATACAATTATGATGAGAATTGCTTCTTCCTCAATTTTAATGTCTACTGGTTTACATAAACCTATATTTTATCTTTGGATCTACATAATTTCCATAAGAAATATTAATTGATTTCCAACGATGCTTGTTATCAAATGGAAGATACTGATGAAGTTAAATTGCATGTATAGGTGTATATATATATATATACACATATGTATATATGTATGTGTAATACACACACACATATACACACATATGTATATATGTATGTACATATGTGTATATGTATATCCATATGTACAAATATACATATGTATATATGTATGTATTAGTTAGTTAAGTCACTCAGTCTTGTCCAACTCTTTGTGACCCCTTGGACTGTAGCCCACCAGGCTCCTCCGTCCATGGGATTCTCCAGGCAAGAGTACTGGAGTGGGTTGCCATTTCCTTCTCCAGGGGATCTTCTCGACCCAGGGATTGAACCCAGGTCTCCTGCATTGCAGGCAGATGCTTTAACCTCTGAGCCACCAGGGAAGCCCTATATGTATGTATATGTGTATGTGTATATATATATATGTATGTGTGTATATATATGTATATGTATGTAAGTATATATGTATATACATATAGACACATGTGTATATATACATGTACATATACACATGTACATATCTATATGTAGATGTAAAATATCCACATGAATATTGAATGCAGTCATTAGTGGTAACTACAGTTCAGGTTTGGAGTTTAGATAGAAATATAAGCTACAACTCTATGTAAATGAAATTCCTTGATTCAATACCTTCTTTTTTGTTTTTTTTATGTATCTTATCTATTTTATGTATTTTTTGTATTTTCAGTTTTTTTTAATTTTTTTTTATAATTTTATTTGTTTATTTTTGGTTGTGCTTGGTCTTCGTTGCTGTGTGGACTTTTCTCTAGTTGAGGCAATCCGGGGCTACTCTCCAGTTGTGGTTCATGGGCTTCTCATTGCTGTGGCTTCTCTTGTTGCAGAGCACAGGCTCTAGGGCATGCAGGCTTCAGCAGTTGCAGCATGTGGGCTCTAGAGCACAGCCTCAGCAGTTGTGGTCAATGAGCTTAGTTGCTCTGCAGCATGTGGGATCCTCCTGGATCAGGGATCAAACCCATGTCCCCCGCATTGGCAGGTGGACTCTTTACTACTGAACCACTAGTGAAGCACCAACTTCTCAGTTTTTAAAAGCAATAATGAAAATGAGCACATTCTATAGTGTTCATGGTGACCACAAGGGTCTTGATGATCCATGACATTCATCTTGTGCTCTCATCAATGAAATCTCTCATGTCACTTCCCTAAAAATTACAAGGCGTTGACTTAGCCTTGTCATTACCACCTTCATATCTCTGTTCCTTAAAGTATATATGGCAGGATTTAAGACGGGGGTGACAACAAAGTCCACAATGGCAAAAAATGTATCCAGTGACTTTGTAGGGAAAGGCCATACATAGAGAAACATGCATGGAAGGAAAAACAAAAACACTACAGTGATGTGAGCTGACAGAGTGAAGAACGCCTTGGATAAATGCTTTGAAGAATGTTGTCGGACAGTGATCAGAATAAAGATGTATGATATAAGTAATAGAAAGAAGGTGCCCATAGATATGAAGCCACTGTTGGCAGTGACTACAAATTCTAGTTTGTAAGTATCTATGCATGCAAGCTTAATAACCCGAGGAAAATCACAATAAAAGCTCCCCACATTATTAGGTCCACAGAAGGGTAAATTTATGACAAAGACAAACTGAGACACAGCATGAGTCACTCCAGTTATCCAAGCAGCAACTACTAAAAACATGCACATTTTGGGATTCATAATAGTTACATAATGGAGAGGCTTGCAGATTGCTATGTACCTGTCATATGCCATGGCTATGAGCAGCATCATCTCCACTCCTCCTGTGACATGGATAAGGAACATTTGTAGCATGCAGTTGTGGAAGGAAATGATTTGACAGTCACTGAAAAGATCAGAGATCATCCTAGGAACTGTGGTGGATGAAAGGGCTAGGTCAATGAGTGATAGGTTGGCCAACAGAACATACATGGGTGTATGTAAGTGGGAATCAAAAATCACTGTGAACACAATGAAGATGTTTCCCAGGATAATCCCCAAATACAACACAGAGAAGAAGAGAAAAAGTAAAAACTGCATCCCTAAGGAAACACAAATTCAGTTACCACAGAGCCATTTACTTGGTCCATTGAATCATAAAGAAGAGAGGACTGTCAAGTGACCTGCAACAAAAGAAAGGTGGGATCAACTTAATACAACTTAAATGTTGTGTTAAATGTTAATAATATAAAATTTGTCCTTTAGCTTAATTGATAATAGACTACTTACAAAATAATGGGAACCAGGGCATAAAATATTGAGTACAACAAAGCTGCGCTCAGAGACAATCTTTCGCTTTAAATGATCATATTTATTTAAATATGTGAGCAGTCAGACAATTTATGGTGTTAGAAGAGAATGTATAGCATAAACTCAAGGAATACAGATGAAGTAAAATAATAAAAGTTAAAAACAAAAATACTGAATCCCAGAAAATTGGAAGAGGGTATAAGAGCATATAAAATGATTAAAAAAATAGATAACCTTTTAATCAATATAATCATGAAAAATAAAGTTAAATTGAACTTAGAAATGAATATGAAAAGTGTTAGTTACTCAGTTATGTTCAACTCTTGGTGACCTCTGCAGCCCACCAGGCTCCTCTGTGCATGAAATCCCCCAGGCAAGAATACTGGAGTGGGTTGACATTTTCTTCTCCAGAGGATCTCCCTGATCCAGGGATTGAACCTGGATCTCCTGTATTGCAGGCAGATTCTTTACCATCTGAGCCACCACACAGAAATGAGTATAGACATGCAAAATAACTGTTAAGATACCTCTGAAGGTTATTTCCAACATGTACTTAAAAACAATCTACCTTAAAAATCTTATGTGAATTTGAAGTACCATAGACAGATAAAAGATTGGTATCTTCATAATATTTATAAAAAGTGAAAATTGTTTAATAAAACCTCTGAGGCCTAATAGATAAATGGGAAAATGATATGAAGAGATAATTCAGAAAAGTAAACTATTTATGTATTTTTGCATATATATATATATATATATATCTTTCTCAGAAATAAAATAAAATATAAAGCTATTATTTTTCTATTAAGTTAAAAACATTTTATAGTTATTCTTGTCAAAACCAACACTCATTGAAATAGGCACATTCATACACCACTGATAGAAATATAGACTAATCTAAAATTAAGAAAATATTTTGAAATGGTATTGATGAACAGAGAAGGGACTTGACACACAGAGGGAAGGTGAGGGTAGGACGAGTTGAGAAAGTAGCATGGACATATATACACTGTCACGTGTAAATTAGATAGTGCGATGTTGCTATATAACACAGGAACCGCAGCCTGGTGCTCCTTGATGACCTAGAGGTGAGGGTTCGGGGGAGTGGAGGGAGGTCAAGAGCGTGCATGAGTATGGCAGAAACCAACACAACAGGATAAAGCAATTTTCCACCAATTTAAAAAGAAACTAAAGATTATTAAATAAAATATTTTGAAATCATGTGCCAAGAAGCTTGAATCTGTACCACCTGGTGCAGTAGTACTCCTTGTGGAATTCTATTTGTATCGAAAAAGATTTTTGCACAAATATGTTTTTCATACTTTACAGTTGAAAAAACTTTGAACAATTTAGATGTCAAACATTAGGTTTAATTCTGTTATGAAGGAAAATATTATAGTTATCAAAATAAGTGTTAATAGAAATTTATAATAGCACTAGTAAGAATTTTATTTATAATATTAAGTGCAAGAAAAGTACACAGATTGCATAGTACAGTAGTTGACTTTTATTTTTTAGAACTTGAAAAATCCTTTAGATTTTAATTATCTTTCAGTATAGCTATCATATTTATATTAGATTTTTTGATAAAAACATCCAAGAGCACAGAGAGCTCAAGGATGATTTATTAAGAAGGTTTAAAAGCAAAGATTAACTTGTAATTAATAGAAGACTAGCTGGAGAAGTAAAGGACTTTAATACTTCTCTCATCCAATTAGATATTTTCATAAACTTCAGAATTGATTAATAGATGATAGTATTAGGGCAGAATATAGCTAAGTAAGTATAGTGTCCTGATGGATCTGGATTTTGATGGTGGAAATAGGGAAGTTTTGATTAACTTCCTATTTCAGCAATATACTATTCTTTCTGTTGCCTCTTGATTAATTTTTCTATTGACTTCTACCTTCTCTCACCTAGATGTTCTAAACACCCTTCCTAGCATTTTCTGTTTAACCATTTTAAATTTATTCATTCAATTATCAATGGACTTCATATTTAAATCACCCAGGTCACAGGGGTGTAAGGACAAAGAATTTGGGGAGTGGAATGGAATCTGGGAAGCATTATAGAGTTCAGAAAGTCATCCCTAGAAGATTTCATGGCAATACCCTCTATTCTGCTGAGCAGAAGGTGTTTGTTGACTTCCTGATCTCACCATTCAATTCACTGTCTTGGAGTAATAAAGCTGAAGCTTAAGAATCATGTTGACTGCTTATGATCAAAGATTTTATCCTATAAAACTAACATAAAACATATAAACTCAATTCTTTAAGATTCCATCATTGTTAAAGTGGGTGCTTCATCTTATAAAAACAATTGAAGTTTTCTCTAAATTGATTTGTCATATTTGAAAATTTCCACCTGTATTAGCTTAGTACTGCTGAAATGGTGCTTGTCTTGGAGTGTGAGTGATAATTAAGTTTTTTAAAGAGGAAAATACAATACTCTTTGAGTCTATTAGCCTAAAGACTACAAGATTCCATTTAAAAGTGTAATTAAATTTATTGACAATCTTTAATTATGCTAAAATGGTATAGTTACAATATAAAACAAGAGCTATAAGCATAGTAGTGTGGTGAAGTCAGTCAGTAATATGTCTAAGGAATAGGCAGGAAAGAAGATCTAAAGAAGAGGAAGAATGAAAATAGATTAGAAAGGGAGTGAAGGAAGGCAGTGGATGGAATAATAAGAATAATAAGAATTCTAAAGGACAAATAAAGAGGATAAAATGATAATTAAAAGAGACATTGGTGCAATGTTGCACATCTTTGCTTAAATTGCCTGTCATTGTTTACATTAACACACATCAATACATTATGAACACCTAAGAGTGTGAGCTTTATTTGCATTTCCATTCACTATTTTAGTACTTTTTCCCTGAAAGGATGGAAAGTAATAATAAAATTTTAGGGAAAATAGTCACTGATATGAAGAAAAGTTGACTTTAGGCAAATAAATAATGGATGTGGCAGAGGGGTTTGACAGTATGGAGTGGGTATAGTTTTGGCATGGTGGTTCAGCTGACAGGTCCACCTCTGAAAAATTAGGAAGTAACTGATTAAAAACACCCGTTTAACCTCCAGTCAGTATTTTGCTTTTCTTATTTATAATATTTATAGCTTTTTGTAAAATGTAAAAATTAAAGTTCATTACGTAGGTACACTTTCTGCTTTGTCTAACACTGTGTCACTTGACTAAAACAGGCTGGCACATATAAAAATCTCAAAGAATATTTGAAGAGTAAATTGTCCAGAAGTAGTCACTGAATTGCTCATGTAAGGGGAGAAGGCAATGGCACCCTACTCCAGTACTCTTGCCTGGAAAATCCCATGGACGGAGGAGCCTGGCAGACTGCAGTCCATGGGGTCGTTAGGAGTTGGACACGACTGAGCGACTTCACTTTCACTATTCATTTTCATGCATTGGAGAAGGAAATGGCAACCCACTCCAGTGTTCTTGCCTGGAGAATCCCAGGGATGGGGGAGCCTGGTGGGCTGCTGTCTATGGGGTCGCACAGGGTCGGACACGACTGAAGCGACTTAGCAGCAGCAGCAGATCATGTTAGAAACAAAATAGAAGTCCTCACAAATATATAGAGAAATTGAACTTAACAATACCTTCTCCACAAGTTTGTGCTTCCTAATGATAACCTAATTTTATATATATATATATATGTGTGTGTGTGTGTGTGTGTGTGTGTGTATATAAAATCAGGATTATTTAAGATAAGTGAAGAAGGGCCCACCCATTCTGTTATAAGCATCTAGAATTAACATGTTTCATTATTCCAGAAATCCTGATGACCTGAGAATGCTTGTTTGGAGAAAAAGACCACATACTTGGTTTCTCTGCCTTCTTAGGAAACACTGGTGACTGTGTGAAGTTCCCAGGAGTTCTTCAGAAGCCAAGTCCCCTTAGAACTTGCTATCTCTCCTATTAGAGATTTAAAATTTATCAGTTATCCAATGCCTGGAGGGACAAATCTTTAAACAAAAGAAGATTATTAGAATGATACATCTTTATAAAAGTGGGAAAGAACTCTGAGATTATTTTGCCCAGTTATTTCATTCTACAGATGGAAAACAACCCAGTGAGGTTAAATGCCCAGTGTATTTGCAGCAATACATTCAGAGCCAGCACTAGAAGTCAGCCTAACTCAGTCCAATGACCTCCTCAGTTACGATCTACACCTGCTTGTAGAAAAAGTCATTAAAAAGCTAGACTGTTTATATTTGATAGTATCACACCAAATTGGAAGGGTCCTATTCATCCCTGAGTTTTCTTTCCTTTTAAAATAAATTGAGCCATCCCTTTCTGAAAGACTATTTTTTTTTACCCTGTTGGGTATTGCTCTTCCTTATCCCCTCTCCTATTTCTTCAAACAACGTGGCCAGTTCTTGAACAGTTCTCTTTCAGAATTTGCAACCAGCATCTCCTCTGTACCATCCTCTGGCACAACACCAGAATCTTCTTTGAATCTGAGCATATGCTCTCAGCCTACGCATTGGCTGGAGCCTTCAAATTCAGAGGAAAGTAATAATGAAGGAGAGGGAATCACAGTAGAATCCTGGAGGCTGAGGACTGAGATTTCCTTTTGTTTAAAAACAGAATTTGGTCCTTAAATAGGGTAGGAATACGTGAGTCCAGAAGTCTGTCTTGCACAATGGAAAAAGAAGTTTAAAATGAATTGGAAAGCACAAAAGCCAGAAACGTGAATCTTGAAAAATCTTCACATTAAGAAGAGGAGTTAAAAATATCAAAAGGTATATGTGTGTGTGTAATTAATTTTACAAGACAATGCAATTCAATGATTGAAATTTGATCATAGAAAAGAGAAGGTATAGGATGAAAGGACAAACACATTTCAAAGGAGAAAATGACACAATATTTTACAGGGGAGCAGAAATGGAAGGAACGTTGATGGTTATCGGGAGAGGGAAGCAACAGTGACAGGGGCAGTTTTGTAATTTAAAAGTGTCTTTCTTACTTGCCTGTTCAGTCACAGGGTGGATATTTTTAGGAGAAGAGAAAGTCAGAGAGTGTACTCTTTATCTGTAAATAAGCACTCCCACCCCACTCAAAGACAAAGCTATATATAAGTTTCTCCATAATGAGAAATAACCTAATTAGCTGCATAAGAGAGTGACCCGCTGCTGCTGCAAAGATGGCCAATACTCAGCCCATTATTAGATTCTCTTGGGAACTAAATCTTTGAGTCACATTGGTTTCCCCAAGAGAGAAATATTGAAAAAGTTTTCTGGTGATGAAACAGAGGGAAAGAAGAAAGATTTTTAAAAAAAAATATTATTGGGATATAGTTGAGTTACAGTGTTATATTAGTTTCAGCTGTACAGCACAGTGAACCTGTTTTACAGGAAGGTTTTGATATAACATATTGGATTGTGTAAAAAAATTCCTCTTTATGGTGGATGGTCTTGCTTTGAGTGACTGAGATGAAGGTGTGAAAATATATCCTGAGAAACGAGATATTCATAGCACCAGACTTGAAGAAATAAATCTAAACCCTTGATAGGTAAAGATAATTCTCATAATTCATAATAGAATAATTTTCCTATTTTTAATTATGGCAGATGTTTACCTGTGACTCTGCTTGTGCTCATGAACTGCAGACTACTGGGGATGAAGGTCTTAAATGGTTTTAAACTTTATTTTTCCTGACTTGACTGGATACAAGTAAATTTTGGGTTTGTTGGATCAATGTCTGAAGAGAAAAAAATGTAGGGAGTTATTCTGAGTTGTCTGTAAGAGGAGCATGTTTACCTGAGAAGGAGATAATTATTCAGACGACCTGTAACAATCATCAAGATTAGCCTAGCAGATTTCTCTGAAAAAGACTGACTTTATCTTTGATATGTACTGAAAAAATTTGATCTCCAGGTTACCATGGTGGCCTCAAGGTTTCAAAGCTCTATTTTTGTTTTGAGTTGTATATCATTTTCTCCTGCTCAGAAACTGTATACTTTAGAAGAGCAGCAGAGTTATGGCTTGTCTAAATTAATTTCTGTAAAATAGTGACATTTCAAATTAGTGGAAAATTTCTCCTGATCTCCCCCCACACCCAGGGCTTGCCGGTAACACTGTGAGCAGTATGTGTGTGTGCTGTGCCTGCTTGCTCAGTCGTGTCTGACTCTGCGACCCCATGGACTGTAGCCCGCCAGGCTCCTCTGTCCGTGGGGATTCTCCAGGCAAGAATACTGGAGGGGGTTACCATGCCCTCCTTCAGGCGACCTTCCCAACCCAGGGATCGAACCCGGGTCTCTCTGCACTGCAGGCGGATTCTTTACCATCTGAGCCTCCAGAGAAGCGCTGTGAGCAGTGTAGAACTCCATAAATTAAATCTTTCTACCATGCCCCTGGAACGACTGTGCTTTTGTTCTAAGGGAGGAGATTGGGGTGCCAGGGAAAACAGCATATTAAGATGAATGAGGGAGAATATAGGCAGAACAGAGTCCTAGGGAGCTGGCAGCTAGGCACAGAGCATCTCTTGGGGCTATGTGAGGTTCTCTCCTGGGGCATGCATCGCAGGTTAGTTGGCAGTGGAGAAACCTCAGTCCCAGTAGAAGATCGGAAATTGTTAATGTAGAGTTCTTGAGACCTGGGAGTATCAGAGAGGCCTGAGACCAGTGATTCACAGGCTGAGATTGGCTCAAGATTTGACTCGACCAAGCCTGTAAAAAGAACTCAGTGGTATGTTTCACAATAGATTTCAGTTCTACTTCAGGAGATAGAGGCAGAAAAAAATTAATTAAGGAGAGAAGAGTGAAAAAAAAAAAGGGGGAGGATTTCTTTAAATCTGTGATCTTTGACCAAAAGTAAAAAGAAATCCCAATTGCTATGCAACAAATTATTCACGTTGTTAATTTTTATTCTTTGTTGGGGTTTATAAATTAATTAATTTTTATTTTTTAAATAAATTTTTTTTGTAGTATAGTTGCTGTATAATCTTGTGTTAGTTTCTACTGTACAGTGAAGTGAATCAGCTATCCATATGCATATATCCCCTCTTTTTTGGATTCCCTTCTCATTTGTATCAACACAGAGCACTGAGTTGAGTTCCTTGTGCTATATAGTAGGCTCTCATTAGTTATCTATGTTATACATAGTAATGTATATATGTCATTCCCAATCTCCCAATTCATCCCACCCTCCTTGCCCCCTTCGTTTCCATACATTTGTTTTATATGTCTGCGTCTCTGTTTCTGCTTTGCTAATAGGTTCACCTGTACCATTTTGTTTAGATTCCATAGTTCAGTTCAGTCACACAGTTGTGTCCGACTCTTTGTGACCCCATGGACTGCAGCACGCCAGACTTTCCCTGTCCATCGCCAACTCCCAAAGCTTGCTAAAACTCACGTCCACAGAGTCAGTGATGCTATCTAACCATCTCATCCTCTGTCATCACCTTTTCCTCCTGCCTTAAATCTTTCCCAGCATCAGAGTCTTTTCTTTTCTTTTTCTTTTTTCTTTCTTTATTTATTTTCATTTATTTTTATTAGTTGGAGGCTAATTACTCTACAATACTGTACTGGTTTTTGCCATACATTGACATGAATCAGCCATGGATTTACATGTGTTCCCCATCCCAATTCCTGCTCCCACCACCCTCCCCACCCCATCCCTCTGGGTCTTCCCAGTGCACCAGCCCTGAGCACTTGTCTCATGCATCCAACCTGGGCTGGTGATCTGTTTCACCCTTGAGAGTATACTTATTTCAATGCTGTTCTCTCAGAACATCCCACCCTCACCTTCTCCCACAGAGTCCAAAAGTCTGTTCTGTACATCTGTGTCTCTTTTTCTGTTTTGCATATAGGGTTATCGTTACCATCTTTTAAAATTCCATATATATGCATTAGTATACTGTATTGGTCTTTATCTTTCTGGCTTACTTCACTCTGTATAATGGGCTCCAGTTTTATCCATCTCATTAGAACTGATTCAAATGTATTCTTTTTAATGGCTGAGTAATATTCCATGGTGTCTATGTACTACACCTTCCTTATCCATTCGTCTGCTGATGGGCATCTAGGTTGCTTCCATGTCCTGGCTATTATAAACAGTGCTGTGATGAACATTGGGGTGCACGTGTCTCTTTCAGTTCTGGTTTCCTCGGTGTGTATGCCCAAGAGTGGGATTTTTGGGTCATATGGCAGTTCTATTTCGTTTTTTTTTTTTTTTTTTTTACTTTTTTATTTTATTTTATTTTTATTTTTATTTTTATTTTTTTTTATTAGTTGGAGGCTAATTACTTCACAACATTTCAGTGGGTTTTGTCATACATTGATATGAATCAGCCATAGATTCTCCATAGTGGCTCTACTAGTTTGCATTCCCACCAACAGTGTAAGAGGGTTCCCTTTTGTCCACACCCTCTCCAGCATTTATTGCTTATAGACTTTTGGATAGGAGCCATCCTGACTGGCATGTAATGGTACCTCGTTGTGGTTTGGATTTGCATTTCTCTGATAATGAGTGATGTTGAGCATCTTTTCATGTGTTTGTTAGCCATCTGTATGTCTTCTTTGGAGAAATGTCTGTTTAGTTCTTTGGTCCATTTTTTGATTGGGTCATTTATTTTTCTGGAATTGAGCTGCAGGAGTTGCTTGTATATTTTTGAGATTAATCCTTTGTCTGTTGCTTCGTTTTCTATTATTTTCTCCCATTCTGAAGGCTGTCTTTTCACCTTGCTTATAGTTTCCTTTGTAGTGCAAAAGCTTTTAAGTGTCATTAGGTCCCATTTGTTTAGTTTTGCTTTTGTTTCCAATATTCTGGGAGGTGTGTCATAGAGGATCCTGCTGTGATTTATGTCGGAGAGTGTTTTGCCTATGTTCTCCTCTAGGAGTTTTGTAGTTTCTGGTCTTACATTTAGATCTTTAATCCATTTTGAGTTTATTTTTGTGTATGGTGTTAGAAAGTGTTCTAGTTTCATTCTTTTGCAAGTGGTGGACCAGTTTTCCCAGCACCACTTTTTTTTTTTTTTTATTAGTTGGAGGCTAATTACTTCACAACATTTCAGTGGGTTTTGTCATACATTGATATGAATCAGTCATAGCCCAGCACCACTTTTTAAACAGGTTGTCTTTTTTCCATTGTATATCCTTGCCTCCTTTGTCGAAGATAAGGTGTCCATAGGGACGTGGATTTATCTCTGGGCTTTCTATTCTGTTCCATTGATCTATATTTCTGTCTTTGTGCCAGTACCATACTGTCTTGATGACTGTGGTTTTGTTGTAGAGCCTGAAGTCAGATTTTTCTTTTTTTTTTCCATTTTTTTTTAGTATTTGGAGGCTAATTACTTTACAATATTAAACCACTACAATATTGTAAAGTAATTCACCTCCGGATGCATGAGACAAGTCAGACTTTTCAAATGAGCTAATACTTCGCGTCAGGTGGCCAAAGTATTGGAGCTTCAGCTTCAGCATCAGTCCTTTGAATGAATATTCAGGACTGATTTCCTTTAGGATTTGATCTCCTTGCAGTCTAAGGGACTCTCAACAGTCTCCTCCAACACCACAGTTCAAAAGCATCAATTCCTCGGCACTCAGCTTGCTTTGTAGTCCAACTCTCACATCCATACATGAACTGGGAAAACCATAGCTTTTGACTAGATGGGCCTTTTTTGGCAAAGTAATGTCTCTGCTTTTTAATATGCTGTCTAGGTTGGTCATAGCTTTTCTTCCAAGGAGCAAGCATCTTTTAATTTCATGGCTGCAGTCACCATTTGCAGTGATTTAGGAGCCCAAGAAAATAAAGTCTCTTACTGTTTCCATTGTTTCTCCATCTATTTGCCATGGAGTGATGGAACCAGATGCCATGATCTTTGTTTTTTGAATGTTGAGTTTTAAGCCAGCTTTTTCACTCTCCTCTTTCACTTTCCTCAAGAGGCTATTAAGTCCTTCTTCACTTTCTGCCATATGGTGGTGTCATCTGAATATCTGAGGTTATTGATATATTTCCTGGAAATCTTGATTCCAGTTTATGCTTCATCCAGGCTGGCATTTTGCATGATGTACTCTGCATAAAAATTAAATAATATGTGCAGGGTGACAGTATATAGCCTTGACATACTCCTTTCCAATTTGGGACCAGTCTGTTGTTCCATGTCTGGTTCTAACTGTTGCTTCTTGATCTATATACAGATTTCTCAGGAGGTAGGTAAGGTGGGTTGTATGGTATTCCCATCTGTTTAAGAATTTTCCACAGTTTGTTGTGATCCACACAGTCAAAGGCTTTGGTGTAATCAGTAAAGCCGAAGTAGATGTTTTCTTGGAACTCTCTTGCTTTTTTGATGATCCAAAAGATGTTGGCAATTTGATCTCTGGTTCCTCTGCCTTTTCTAAATCCAACTTCAACATCTGGAAGTTCTCAGATCACATACTGTTGAAGCCTAGCTTGGAGAATCTTGAGCATTACTTTGCTAGTGTGTGAGATATGTGCAATTGTATGGTAGTTTGAACATTCTTTGGCATTGCCCTTCTTTGGGATTGGAATGAAAACTCACCTTTTCCAGTCCTGTGGCCACTGCTGAGTTTTCCAAATTTGCTGCCTTTTGAGTGCAGCACGTTCACGGCATCATCTTGTAGGATCTGAAATAGCTCAACTGGAATTCTATCACCTCCACTAGCTTTGTTCATGGTGATGCTTCCTAAAGCCCACTTGACTTTGCATTCCAAGGTGTCGGATTCTAGGTGACTGATCACAGCATCGTGATTATCAGGGTCATTAAGATTTTTTTGGTATAGTTCTTCTCTGCATTCTTGCCATCTCTTCTTAATATCTTCTGCTTCTGTTAGGTCCATACCATTTCTGTCCTTTATTGAGCCCATCTTTGCTTGAAATTTTCCCTTGATATCTCTGATTTTCTTGAAGAGATCTCTAGTCTTTCCCATTCTATTATTTTCTTTATTTCTTTGCGTTGATCACTGAAGAAGGTTTTCTTATTTCTCTTTGCTATCCTTCAGAACTCTGCATTCAAATGGGTATATCTTTCCTTTTCTCCTTTGCCTTTAGCTTCTCTTCTTTTCTCAGCTATCTGTAAGGCCTTCTCAGAAAACCATTTTGCCTTTTTGCATTTCTTTTTCTTGGGGATGATTTTGATTCTTGTCTCCTGTACAATGTCATGAACCTCTGTCCATAGTTCTTCAGGCACTCTGTATATCAGATCTAGTCTCTTGAATCTATTTGTCACTTCCACTGTATAATCAAAAGGGGTTTGATTTAGGTCATACCTGAATAGTCTAGTGGTTTCCCCTACTTTCTTCAGTTTAAGTCTGAATTTGGCAACAAAAAGTTCATGATCTGAGCCATAGTCAGCTCCCAGTCTTGTTTTGGCTGGCTGTGTACAGAGCTTCTCCATCTTTGGCTGCAAATAATATAATCAATCTGATTTCAGTGTTGGCCAGCTGGTGATGTCCATGTGTAGAGTTCTCTTTTGTGTTGTTGGAAGAGGGTATTTGCTGTGACCAGTGCGTTCTCTTGGCAAAACTTTGTTAGGCTTTGTCCTTCTTCATTTTGTACTCCAAGGTCAAATTTACCTGTTACTTCAGGTATCTCTTGACTTCCTACTTTTGCATTCCAGTCCCCTATAATGAAAAGGACATCTTTTTTTGGGTGTTAGTTCTAGAAGGTCTTGTAGGTCTTCATAGAACCATTCAATTCCAGCTTCTTTAGCATTACTGGTTGGGGCATAGACTTGGATTATTGTGATATTGAATGGTTTGCCTTGGAAACGAACAGAGATCATTCTGTTGTTTTTAAAATTGCACCCAAGTACTGCATTTTGGACTCTTCTGTTGACTATGGATGGTTACTCCTTTTCTTGTAAGGGATTCTTACCTACAGTAGTAGATACAGTGGTCATCTGAATTAAATTCGCCCATTCCAGTCCATTTTATTTCACTGATTCCTAAAATGTCAATGTTCACTCTTGCCATCTCTTGTTTGACCACTTCTAATTTACCTTGATTCAAAGACCTAACTAACCCAGGTTCCCATGCAATGTTGCTCTTTACCGCATCAGACTTTACTTCCATTACCAGTCACATCCACAACTGCGTGTTGTGTTTGCTTTGGCTCCGTCTCTTCATTCTTTTTGGAGTTATTTCTCCACTCTTCTCCAGTAGCATATTGGGAACCTACCGACCTGGGAGTTCATCTTTCAGTGTCCTATCTTTTTGCCTTTTCATACTGTTTATGGGGTTCTCAAGGCAAGAAAACTGAAGTGGCTTGCCATTCCCTTCTTCAGTGGACCATGTTTTGTCAAAACTCTCCACCATGACCCGTCTGTCTTGGGTGGTCCTACATGGCATGGCTCATAGTTTCATTGAGTTAGGCAAGGCTGTGGTCCATGTGATCAGTTTGATTAGTTTTCTGTGACTATCGTTTTCATTCTGTCTCCCCTCTGAGGGATAAGGATAAGAGGTTTATGGAATCTTTCTGATGGGAGAGACTTCTGATGGGTGAGGCCATGCTCAGTAAATTCCACATATATGCGTTAATATAGGATTTTTGTTTTTCTCATTCTAACCTCACTCTGTATTTAATGACAAGTGTTTATTGATTGTTTTCTATACTGCTGCTACTGATACTGATGTTTGGCAGTGAATATGATGGCAGCATTAAATAGCTCCTCCTCTCATGAAACTTAAGTGTAATGAGGAAGACTTACATTGAATAAGAAATCATGAGTGTCGCTAATGTTACAAAAGTGGTAATAGGGAGCGCTATAATAATACATAATGAGAAGAGAGTTCTTGGACCCAGGTCCTGGGAATTATTCCCTGGTAAAATGTTGCTGAAACTGAGATTTGAAGAATAAGTAGATGTTACTAGGTGAAGCATGAAAGACAAGTGTTTCAGATAGTATGATTCATCAGTGCAAAGCCTCAGAGATGAGAGAGTTTGACATTTCCAGGCAAGTTAAAAAAACCACCAAATTGGCTCTGAAATTAAAGGGAAAGAGCATGTTGTTCTCAGAGGCAGGAGACATGGTGGGAACCAGGTCTCTGGTGGCCTGATAAACTTTGAAAGAGAGGTGATGTTTTAATTTAAGTTCTGTGACAGTTATGTTAAAGTCATTGAGCAAAACAACTACATGCTTAGATTTATATTTTTAAAAATCTCTCTACTGAAATGAAGATAATGGGATAGATTTGAAGCATGAAGACCACATAGTTGACTTAAAATTCTATTCTAAAAAATAATATGTGATGGTTTCAACAAGAATGGTGACATTGTAGAAGAAAATAAGGGGAGGTATATAAAAATGTTTATAAGGTGGAATTTATAGACTTGTTGATTTATTGAATATTGAGGATCAGAGTGAAGGAGGAGTTCGTTATTGCTACTGGGCAAGTGTTTGAGCCATTTATTGTGACTTTGAAAGAACAGGAGATTTGAGGTGGAGCCATGGGAATGGATGCAACCTAGGGACAGAATATAAAGTGAGAACAGGTTAAAGATGCAGTTCTGAGGAATCTTAAGTTTGTCGGTTGAACAAATGAGGGAAATTCAGCAAACAGATGCTGGGAAGAAATTACCCAAGAGGTAGGAGGAAAACCAGGAGATTATAGTGATTTAGAGGCCCAGTAGGATATTTGAAGGAAGGAGTTATCAGTAATAATTAAGTTAAAAATAAATTCCTGTCCAGATGAATAAGAAAATATTTAAAAGAAGTATTATTGTCTTATTTATACAGAGGAGACAGAGATGTTACTGTCCATTCCTGTAACTTTAACAAAGTCTTTATTCTGGGTGTAGAAATCCTCAATTAAATTGATTATGCCTCAAACTTTTTGGCTTTCTATTATTTCAAGGCTATCAAACACAGATACATAAACTCTTGCATGGGGCCGTGGGGTGGAGGGGGGGACGGCGCTTGTGGTGGTGGTGGGGTGGTGGTTTGACAGATCAGGAAACCATATTCAAGGACCTCTAAATACACATTCTTGGGTGATTGTTATCCTGTGAAGCAACTATTAATTATATGTCTTTTTGAAAGAATAAACTGAACTGGTTGAATATTAGAACGTCTTCATATTCAGAATAACAGAGAAGCAGAAAAATAGTGTAAAAATATTTGGTCTGAATTCATCTAAAATATTGATAGTGTTAAGGAAATTCTGTACATGCAATCACTGAAATCTAAACAGAAAATTGAAATGGCATCCTAAACTGAAAAAACTCATGGTATAGTCAAGTCTTGAATTCAGGGCTAAACATAAATAATAACAGTTGATTTTATTCTTACTGTAAATTAAGATAAAATTAAAATAGAAAATTAAAAGTATATACTTTATAATTTACCCAAACATACATTTTAGATACTTAATCTATTAGCTTACCATGAGATATATTTGTCAATTTTTGAGGTATTTATTTATATTTGAGAGTAATTATACCCAGCAAGTACTAGGAAATGGCACCAGAAAATGGTATTTGAAAGTTAAGTTTAAACCTGGAGGTCAGCTTAGTTTTCTCTTCTTATCTCTCTTCTCCATGAAAGTAGATACAGTCAACTTATTCCCTGTGATTGGCAAAATAAAGTCAACTCAAACTTGACAGTCAATTTCTACAGGTGCATCTTTGTTGAACTGTCATTCAAAATAATAATTCTTAACCATAGTAATGATGATAGTCACATGATTCTGTTTTTGGTGAGCTTGAAGCATCTTGTGCTCTAGATCTGCTCCATTCATTATGAGATCCTACTGGAACCTACAATCCGTTTGCCCAGTCTCCTCATGGCAATTCTCATGTCTTTGTTTCTCAGTGTATAAATGGCAGGATTCAAGATAGGGGTGATGGCAAAGACAGCAATAAACAAATACTTATCCAGTGATGTTGTAGGGAAAGGCCACACATAGAGAAACATACATGGCATAAAAAACAAAATTACTACAGTGATGTGAGCCGACAGTGTGACAAACGCTTTGGATAAATCTCCTGAAGAACGTTTCCAGACAGTGACCAAAATGAAAATGTAGGATATAATTAAAGAGAAGAAGGTAGCCATGGATATAAATCCACTGTTAGCAATAATTACAAACTCTAGCTTGTAAGTGTCTACACAAGCAAGTTTCATGACCCGAGGAAAGTCACAGTAAAAGCTGTCTACTTTATTGGGACCACAAAAGGGCAAGTTTATGACAAAAACAAACTGAGATACAGCATGGATTATCCCCACTATCCAGGCAACCACTACAAAGGAAACACACATTTTGGAGCTCATAATTGTCAGGTAGTGGAGAGGCTTACAGATTGCAGTATACCTGTCAAATGCCATGGCTATGAGCAGTACCATCTCAACTCCACCCATGACATGAATGAAAAATATCTGTGTCATACATTTTGGAAAAGAAATGATGTTGCAGTTAGTGAAAAGATCGGAGATCATTTTGGGCACCGTGGTAGAGGAAAGACCTAGATCAAGTAGGGAGAGATTGGCCAACAGGAAGTACATGGGGGAGTGTAAATGAGAGTCAATAATTACTGTGAACACAATGAAGAGGTTTCCCAGGATAATTCCCATGTAGAACACAAAGAAGAACCAAAAAAGAAAAAGATGCATTTTCCATGAATTTGAAAGTCCGATTAGTACAAATTCAGATACCACAGAGTCATTTACTCCATCCATTGACTCAATCAGGGAAGAAGCTGAAGTATTCTGAAGGTAGAAAATAAGAAAGAATTGAGAAACATGGGTACCAAAGATTAATGCCTTATTTATCCATCAATGATTATGTGGAAAACATGTTGTAAATGCCAAAATATGAAGTGAGAAGAAATACAGAGAGGGGCCGGTTAAAGGAAGATAATTGAATATGAATAGGGGAAAAGAGATAACAAAAGTAAGACCATAAAGACAAGGAAAGAAATCATGTGGGAATATGACAGGTAAAATGGAGGAATTAGGAATAAAGAGTAACATTTTCATAGGGCAGAGCTTTCCCAAGCTTGTGCTGTGCTTAGTTGCTCAGTCGTGTCCAACTCTTTGTGACCCCATGGACTGTAGCCCGCCAGCCTCCTCTGTCCATGGGGATTCTCCAGGCAAGAACACTGGAGTGAGTTGTCATGCCCTCCTCCAGAGAATCTTCCCAACCCAGGCATTGAATCTAGGTCTCCTGCATTGCAGGCAGATTCTTTACCATCTAATCTACCAGGGAAACCCAGTTCTGGCTTCTTCAGTCTTGTTCATACATATTTAGCATAACATCTTCCATGTCATGAATAATCAGCATATCTGAAGTGTGCAAACTCTTAATCACATTTGTCCACACGGGCATTAATCACACACAGAATAGTTACCAACCAATGAGGGCATCAATGTTGAACTTAAGATGGTAGCATAAAATGAAAAGGTTTACTTCCCTAATCATTTACACTTGGAGAATTAAGGTACAGTTTAAATCAAAGGAAACTCCAAAGAAGGAGTGTCTAAAAACCCCAAAAGAGGGCTTTTGAGTACGTTGATAAGCTTGAGAGAGATTTTGTGCTTTGAGAGTTGTGCTCTAGGATTGGTTTTCCCTGGTGACTCAGACGGTAGTGATTGGCAATTCACATGTGAAACTGAGAAACAATGATGTCTTCACTGAAACAAAATATTTAGTCATGATACACTAAGAAAATGTAAAAACTGCAGACCATGAAGGTAACAATAGCTTGTCTTTCAAGTATTTGAAGCTTAGGTCTGCTAAAATGCTATCTGAAGGTGAATGAAACTGTTACCAACAACTTTTTAATAGAAAATATCTATTATCACTACAAATAAATGGAAACATTGATGACATCCATGTATAACACATATTTAAATCCATTTATTATCCAATCTAAAGAGACAAAATAGAAGTATATTAAAGGAGATAAGCTATGAAACAGGGGAAACAGATTAATTCTTTTTGGCTCCAAATCACTGCAGATGGTGACTGCAGCCATGAAATTAAAAGACACTTGCTCCTTGGAAGAAAAGTTATGACCAAACTAGACAGCATATTAAAAAGCAGAGGCATTACTTTGCTGACAAAGGTCCGTCTAGTCAAAGCTATTGTTTTTCCAGTAGTCGTGTATGGATGTAAGAGTTGGACTACAAAGAAAACTGAGTGCCGGAGAATTGATGCTTTTGAACTGTGGTGTTGGAGAAGACTGTTGAGAGTCCCTTGGACTACAAGGAGATCCAACCAGTCCATTCTAAAGGAAATCAGTCCTGAATATTCATTGGAAGGATGGATGTTGAAGCTGAAACTCCAATACTTTGACCACCTGATGCGAAAAACTGACTCATTTGAGAAGACCCTGATGCTGGTAAAGATTGAAGGCAGGAGGAGAAGGGGATAACAGAGGGTGAGATGGTAGGATGGCATCACCAACTCAATGGACATGAGTATGAGTAAACTCCAGGAGTTGGTGATGGACAGGGAGGCCTGGAGAGCTGCAGTCCATGGGGTCTCAAAGAGTTGGACATGACTGAACAACTAAACTGAACTGAAGCTATGAAAAGGCATACAGAAACAGGAAATTGATAAGACTGTTACCAAAATGAATGTGGCCATTATAAATGATGAAAAATTATTTTTTGTTATGTCCACTAAATTATTGACAAAAAATGGTTACAAATGAGTGTCTTATGTGATGTGCTATTAATATTATACATTACAGACATATGTTCACATATACAATAATGTCTCAAGAAGATAACTTTGGATAATGACACTTCAGGTAATTTTAAAAATTTGAATATCTATATTTTATATTTTTCTAATTGTGGTAAAAAATGAAAAGAAAATGAAAGCAACAGGGGAGGAAGAGGGGCAATAAAATGAAAAAGAAGAACACTGAGATTTATGGAGGTAGTGAAGTGTGCCTATATGTGGTGGTTAGAGTATTATTATGATTTTTGACACTAGTTTTATAGTTTTATTAGCCTTGGTTAAACCACCATTTCTTGGTTGGTGAATGACAATTACTGGAAGTACATGAAGAAAACTCTGGATGTTCTGTGTCAAATTTGGACCAGATATGAACATGATTGCTTCTCTAGAGAAATGCTAATATATGTGACATTCTATAGAATCCTGGTTTGTTCATTATTTGGAATAGATAAGTCATGCACTGAAAACAGTGGGACAGCACTAATAACTCTCCCACTTTTGCTTGTCAATTAAAATTTATTCTTTGCAATAGTCCCTTATATTTTCCAGAGCAGATAAGATTGAGTGAAGAAATATGTCTAAAAAGAAAAGGTAAAAAGGCAAAGTGCATAGTGAAATCAAACTTTCTCATAACTCTACATATACTATGCTATATTGATTTATCTGTTTAAAACTTATCAGCAATTGGTTCTAACATTTAGCTATTTAATTCTGAAATACTGAGTTCTTGCTTATAGGGAAGAGTATATCCAAACAAGTTTAAAAATATTTATTTCTTTTGCTTTCTTAGAAAGCGTTAAAGACTCAGAACTTCTCCAGAGGCAGCGTCTCATGAGTTGGTTGCAATCTCTGTTGGATATTTTGGCTTTAACATTTAGTACATGGAAACCTTTTCAAAATATTTTTTTCAAGCAAAAAGTCAGGTAGAATGTAGGTATTCTGACTTTAGTAATTAAAAATTCCCTCTCCTCTAAGGAGCCAAGAGAAATTATAACCACCTTAAGACTGAGAAGATAAAGAAGGAAAGCTGTTCAGAACTCAGTTCTTCACTGATATACCATATTGATTATTTTTTCTTTTAATTTCTACCCTTAACCACCTTAGCTCACTGGTTATAGAATACTTAAAGAACTAATGGACACAAGTTCTATAAAGCCATGTTCATTCTTATCATTCTTTCTCTAATTCGTAATCCACTCATCACTAATATCATTGAGTGGTTTATCAAATATGCCAAATGGAGGGAACTCACTGAATCAACTTTTTCATATGAGGGCAAATATTCACTTCAAATGGTGTAATCTGTTTGAAGCATGGACGGGAATGGAATGGGCAAGATATGGGCATTTTCAGCCTCCACAATGGGAAACGTGGGGACTTCATCATATAAGATGATGAAGAAGATCTTGAGAGATACAAGAACCTTGAGATACTAACTCACCAAAGAGCCATCATAAATATTGGTCCCTTCTTCAGGCATAATATAATCTAGTGAAGAATGGTGTCGAAAGGATTGGGAATAATTGGAACTGGAGAAAAGAAAGAAAGTGCTAGAGAAATATGAGATTGCTGTGATATGGTTCAGTATTAGGTAAATTTTTATGACCTACCTCTTCTTTTCTAGGATGTACAGATGCGCTTGTTGAAACACAATAATTTTGATTTCTGCTTTGTAGTATAATCACCTCTAGGACAAAAATATATGTTTTTTCCCAATGAGATTATAGTTAATTAGTAGCACTAGGTTTTGGGGACCCATTGACATTCTGAGATCCCTAGTAACCAGTGTTTTATTGATTTCTCCTGGGAACCAGGCCTGCAAGTGATGTTAATTTTCCCAAGAGAAAAAATATCAGAAGTGTTACTTGGTGATGAGAAGTAAGAAAAGAAAAAAGATATAAGAATATTTCCCTCATATTGAGAGATATAATATGCTGAATGGCTAAGAAATAAGTACCATTTAGAACAGAAAATGTGAAACCACAAACTCACTTACAGTTACTGAGATGGGGAAGGGTAAGAAGTCATTCACAATTCTTCCTGACACTCTTGTTCATTGACCGGGAGAGAATGAGGTTCATTTATCAATATTTTTTTCAAGAGACAAGCCTTAGGCTTTATGCATGGGGCATATTCTCATAACCATTCCTGATTTATTCCCATTCAGTGCTTTTTGTCTATTAACTGACATATCATTGTCCAACAGATACATGAAAAGATGTTAGCCATCACTAAGGAAATGTGAATCAAAACCACAATGGTATCACCTCACATCTGTCAGAATGACTATTATTATAAAGATATGAAATAAAAAAGTGATGACATTAATTTGAAGAAAAGGGAACCCATGTGTACTCTTTTGTGGGAATGTAAATTATGCAAACTCTATAGAGGTTCCTAAAAATTAAAACTGTCATATAATCCATATATGACTTCAAATACAATGATAAATCAAAACCAGAAGAAACAAAAACACTAATGAAAACGATATCTGCACCTTCATGTGCATAGCCGAAGTTTTCACGATAGTCAAGATATGGAAACAACTTAAATGTCCACTGATGGATGGGTAGATAAAGAAATTGTGGTACACACAGCTGGCCCTCCATATCTCCAGTTCCATATGTGAAGGTTCAACCAACTACAGATCAAAAATGTTGAAAAAATTTCCAGAAAGTTCAATTAAGCAAAATTTTAATTTTCCAAATGCAGGCATATATTTACATAGCATTTATATTCTATTAGATGTTATAAGTAGTCTAGAAGATTTCAAGTATAAGGAAGAGTGTATGTAGTGTATTTGTTAGTCACTCAGTTGTGTCTGACTCCTGCGACCCCATGGGCTGTAGCCCACAAGGCTCCTCTTTCCATGAAATTCTCCAGGCAAGAATACTGGAGTGAGTTGTCATTTCCTGCTCCAGAGGATCTTCCTGACCCAAGGACAGAACCCTGGTCTCCTGCATTGCAGGCAGATGCTTTACCATCTGAGCTGCTAGGAAGCAAAGGTAGCTTTCAGTAAATCTTTTCAGATATACCCTCAACTGTTTAACTCTCCTGGCAATGGACAACAACGCACATATATATAAGATAAATAAAAGGAACAAGGTCCTCTGATCTCTGCAACAACACTCCTCTTACTGCAGATAAACTAAGGGATGACAAGTTGCCATAGGCTCATCATGGAAGTCTGAAAGCTCTTTGTATTTCTCTCTTTTCTCTTCTGTGTCTCCCCCTCTTTTGTTTAAATATCCCTGAGATAATTTTGCAGTGTAAACTGAGGAGGAAGATGTGCCTGAAGTCTCTGCTAAATGCACAATAAAGATTGGACCAGTCTCCTGTGTGAGTTTTCAGATACAGAATAAGTTTCTGGACTGAGTCCATTTCTAACATGACTCTAGATGAAAACTGATATCCTGCAATAGGTTTTTTCACAGGGAAGAAAAATGAGGGGATTTCTTTTGGGTATGAATGATCAGATTCTGAGTAAGCTGTTTCCTCCGCAGAAGATTTTCCTCAGGGGTTACATGCAGAAGTCTTTCCCCAGAAGGAGTTCTTAGAGGTTGAACTCTTAAGTGTGGAACTACGTAAGTTTTCTGAGTCAACCCACATCTGTCACATTGACAGGGTTTCTCCCATTATGAACCCTTTGATTCTCAGTAAGGGATGAGCTGCAACTGAAGGCCTTTCCACACTCATTACACTCATAGAGCTTCTCGCTGGTGTGGCTGATGGAGTGTTGAATATGGCTTGTGCTCCACTAGAAGACCTTCCCACACTCCACGCATTTGTAGGGCTTCTCTCCACTGTGAATCTGCTGGTGGCTGGTGAGGTGTGACCTGCGGTTGAAGGCTTTCCCACATTCTGTGCCCTGGTAGGGCTTCTCTTCACTGTGGATGGTGAAGCGCCAACTGAGTCCTGACTGATTGCTAAAGGCCTTCCCACATTCTTTGCATTCCTAGGGTTTCTCTCCAGTGTGGGCCCTTTTATGTAAGATAAAAGTGGAGCAGTAGATGAAGGCCTTTCCACACTCAATGCATACACAGGGCTTCTCCCCTCTGTGGATCCGCTGGTGCTTGTTGAAGTATGGCTTGTGGTAGAAGACCTTCCCACACTTGAGGCACTTGTAGGGCTTCTCCCCGGTATGGATGATGGAGTGTTGAATGAGTCTGGTGCTGTGACAGAAGCCCTTCCCACACTTGCCTCTCCCTGGTGTGGATCTGCTGGTGCGTCGTGAGCTGTGACCTGTGGTGGAAGACCTTCCCATACTCCATGCACTCAAAGGGCTTCTCTCCCATGTGGATGATGTGGTGTCACAGGAAACCTGTCTTGTGTTGGAAGGCCTTCCCATACTCGCTGCCCTCATAGGGCTTCTTACCGGTATGTATCCACTGGTGTGTCATGAGCTGTGACCTGCGGTGGAAGGCTTTCCCACATTCCATGCACTCTAAGGGCTTCTCTCCCATGTGGATGATGTGATGTCATAGGATACTTTTCTTATCTCAGAAGGCTTTCCCACACTTGTGTAGGTTGTATGCAAATCCCTTAAACAACTATATGACTTTATTTAAGGAATTTGAGCATCTTCAGGTTTTTTTATCTGTGGGGGAATCCTGGACACTGTGGATTACAAGGCTGTTGTTGAGTCACTAAGTCATGTCTGACTGCATCCCCATGGCCTGTAGCACATCAGGCTCCTCTGCCCTCCACTATTGCCCGGTGTCTGCTCAAATTCATGTTCTTTGAGTTGGTGATGCTATCTAATCATCTCATCCTCTGTTTCCCCCTTCTTTTGTCTTCAGTCTTTCCTAGCATCATGGTCTTTTCCAATGAATTAGATCTTCGTATCAGGTGGTGAAAGTACTGGAGCTTCAACCTCAGCTGAAGTTATTTTAACGAATATTCAGTGTTGATTTTCTTTAGGATTGACTGGTTTGATCTCCTTGAAGTCCAAGGGACACTCAAGTGCCTTCTCTAGCACTACAGTTCAAAAACATCTTTTCTTTGGTGTTCAACCTTCTTCATGATCCAACTCACACACTATGCATGACTACTAGAAAAGCCATGGTTTTGACTATATGGACCTCTGTTGGCTCAGTGATGTCTCTACTTTTTAAAACACTGTCTATGTTTGTCATAGCTTTTCTTCTAAGAAGACATGACATCTTTTAATTTCATGTCTGCAGTCTCTGTCCATAGTGATTTTTGAACCCAAGAAATAAAATCTGTTACTGCTTCCACTTTCCCCTCTTCTGTTTGCCATGAAGTGATGGGACTGGATGCCATGATCTGAGTCTTTTCAATGTTGAGTTTTAGGCCAACTTTTTCACTCTCCTCTTTCACCCTCATCAGGAGGGTCTTCACTTCCTCTTCACTTTCTGTCATTAGAGTGTATCATCTGTATATCTGATGTTGTTGATATTTCTCCTGGTAATCTTTATTCCAGCTTGTGATTCACCCAGGCTGGTATTTCACATGATTTATTCTGAATGTAAGTTAAATAAATAGGATGACAATATACAGTCTTGTCCCAATTTGGGACTAAAAGGTGACTATATACTCCTATCCCAATTTGGAACCTGTTCATTGTTCCATGTCTGGTTCTAACACTTGTTTCTTGACCTTCATACAGGTTCCTCAGGAGACAGGTAAGGTGGTCTGGTACTCTATCTCTTTAAGCATTTTTCAGTTTGTTGTGATCCACAGGGTCAAAGGCTGTGGTCAATGAAGCAGAAGTAGATGCTTTTCTGGAACTCCCTTGATTTTGTCATGATCCAAGAAATATTGGCAATTTGATTTTTGATTCCTCTGTCTCTTCAAAACCCAGCTTGTGCACCTCAGTTCACATAATGCTGAAGTCTAGTTTGAAAGATTTTGAACATTACTTTGCTAGCATGTGATATAAGTGCAATTGTATGGTAGTTTGGACATTCTTTGGCATTGCCCTTCTTTGAGATTGGATTGAAAACTGACCTTTTTCAGCCCTATGTCCACTACTGAGTTTTCCAAACTGGCTGGCATATTGAGTGCAGCACTTTAACATCATCATCTTTTAGGATTTGAAATAGCTCAGCTGGAATTCTGTCACCTCCACTAGCTTTGTTCATAGTGATGCTTCCTAAGGCCCACTTGACTTCATACTCTAGGATGTCTGGCTATAGGTGAGTGACCACATTTTCATACTTATCTGGGTCATTAAGATCTTTCTTATCTAGTTTTTCTGTGTATACTTGGCACCTCTTCTTAATCTCTTCTGCTTCTGTTAAGTCCTTACTGTTTCTGTCCTATATTATATACATCCTTGCATGAAATGTTCCCTTTGATATTCTAGTTTTCTTACAGAGATCTCTACTCTTTCCTATTCTACAGTTTTCCTCTATTTATTTGCAATCTTCACTTAAGAAGGCCTTCTTATCTCTCCTTGCCATTCTCTGGAAATCTACATTCAGTTGGGTTTATCTTTGCCTTTCTGCCTTGCCTTTTGATTCTCTTCTTTCCTCAGCTATTTGTAAAGCCTCTTAAACCACTTTGCTTTCTTCTATAAGTGAGTCCACATGTCTCTTTTATAGACTGTCCATTATTACACCAAATTTTGAGTTGAGCAACTGGGTGTTTGACCCATTTACTGTGACTTTGAAAGAAGAAGGGGTATGAGAAAAAGGAGACAGTTTAGTTATAGACCTGCTGAGTGGGCATTGCCTGTGAAGCATCCAAGTAAGAAGGTAGATTTGTGTATTAGGAATTCAAGAACTAGTAACCTGACTTTGAGAGCCCTAAGCTAAAAGCTAGGCACAGTAATTAAAACTGTGGGAATGGATGTCATCTAGGGACAGAATACAAAGTGAGAATAGGCCAAAGATGCAATTCTGAGGAATCCGAAGTTTGTTGGTTGAGCAGGTGAGGTAAACACAACAAACAGATACTGGGAAGGAATTACCCAAGGTGTAGGAGGAAAACCAGGAGATTGTAGTGTTTCAGAGGCCCAGTAGAGTATTTAAAGGAAGGAGTTGTCAGCAATAATTAAGTAAAAAAAAAAATTCCTGTCCAGATGAATAAGAAAAAATTAAAAAGAAGTATTATTGATCTATTTATACAGAGAAAGTCAGAGATGTAATTGTAGATTCCTGAAAAAACACAGGACAAAAGATAAGCTTTTGATTCTTTTAATTGAGCAGATTTTATTTCCAGAGCAATAGAAACAAATGAAAAAAAAGTTATGTGTACCTTCAACAAAGCCTTTATATTCCAGATGTAGAAATCCTCATTTAAATTGCTTATGCCTCAACAGTTTTGGCTTTCCATTTATCCAAGGTTATCAAACTCAGATGCATAAACTCTTGTGGGAAGGGATAGTCTGATAGATAAGAAAACATATTCAAGGAAACCAGGACCTCTAAATGCCATCTTTGGGTGATTATTATCTTGTCAAACAGCTATTATGGCTTTGCTTTTTAAAAAGAATAAACTAAGCTGATTGAATATTAGAAGACAGTCATTTTCAGAATGGCAGAAAAGTAAGAGTCCAAAAATCTTTGGTCTGTATTTATCTAAAGTATTCATAGTTTTAAAAAAATTTTCTACCTGCAGTCATTCAAATCTCAACTCAAAACTGAAATAACATCCTAAACTAAAAAAGCTCAAACTATAGTCAAGTGTTGAGTTCAAGGCTTAACACAGGAAATACGTAGCTGATTTTATTCTTATTTTAAATCAAACTAAAATTGAGATAGAAAATTTTAAAAATATACTTTATTTATAATTAAACTTCAGTTAAGTTCAGTCACTCAGTTGTGTCCAACTCTTTGTGACCCTGTGGACTGCAGCATGCCAGGCTTCCCTGTCAATCACAACTCCTGTCGCTGTTTCTATTATTTCCCCATAATTAAACTTACCTTTTATCTATTTAATCCATTATATTGCTATGAGAAATTTCTAGCACTTTTTGAGATATTTATTTGTAATTGACAGTAATCACACCTAGTGAAGAAAGACCTAAGAAATGTCACACAGAAAGTGGTATTTAAATATTAAGTTTACACCTGGAAATCAGCTCACTTTTCTCTTCTCATCTCTCTTCTCCATGAAAGTAGATACAGTCAATTTATTCCCTGTGATTGGCAAAATAAAGTCAACTCTGACTTGACACATCAATTTCTGCAGGTGTACCTTTGTTGAACTATCATTTCAAAGACTCGCAGTGTTTTTGGTGAGCCTGAAGCATCTTCTGCTCTAGATCTGCTCCATTCATTATGAGATCCCACTAGACCCTACAATCTGTTTGCCCAGTCTTCTCATGGCAATTCTCATGTCTTTGTTTCTCAATGTATAGATGGTAGGATTCAAGATAGGGGTGATGGCAAAGACAGCAATAAACAAATACTTATCCGGTGATGTTGTAGGGAAAGGCCACACATAGAGAAACATACATGGCATAAAAAACAAAATTACTACAGTGATGTGAGCCGACAGTGTGACAAACGCTTTGGATAAATCTCCTGAAGAACGTTTCCAGACAGTGACCAAAATGAAAATGTAGGATATAATTAAAGAGAAGAAGGTAGCCATGGATATAAATCCACTGTTAGCAATAATTACAAACTCTAGCTTGTAAGTGTCTACACAAGCAAGTTTCATGACCCGAGGAAAGTCACAGTAAAAGCTGTCTACTTTATTGGGACCACAAAAGGGCAAGTTTATGACAAAAACAAACTGAGATACAGCATGGATTATCCCCACTATCCAGGCAACCACTACAAAGGAAACACACATTTTGGAGCTCATAATTGTCAGGTAGTGGAGAGGCTTACAGATTGCAGTATACCTGTCAAATGCCATGGCTATGAGCAGTACCATCTCAACTCCACCCATGACATGAATGAAAAATATCTGTGTCATACATTTTGGAAAAGAAATGATGTTGCAGTTAGTGAAAAGATCAGAGATCATTTTGGGTACTGTGGTAGAGGAAAGACCTAGATCAAGTAGGGAGAGATTGGCCAACAGGAAGTACATGGGGGAGTGTAAATGAGAGTCAATAATTACTGTGAACACAACAAAGAAGTTTCCCAGAATAATTCCCATGTAGAACACAAAGAAGAACCAAAAAAGAAAAAGATGCATTTTCCATGAATTTGAAAGTCCGATTAGTACAAATTCAGATACCACAGAGTCATTTACTCCATCCATTGACTCAATCAGTAGAGAAGAAGCTAAAATATTCTGAAGGTAGAAAATAAGAAATGAGAAATGTGAGTACCAAAATTAATACATTATTTGTTCATCAATGAATCTGTGGAAAACATATTGTAAATACCAAAATATGAAGTGAGAAGGCTTACAGATAGGGGAGATGAAAGAATGATGATAACTGAATAGGAGAAATGAGATAATCAAAAGTTAGGCCAGGGCAACAAAGAAAGAAATTATGTGGAAACATGGAAGGTAAGGTGGAGGAATTAGGAACAATGGGTAACATATTCCTAGCAGAGAGCTACTTTACCAATCTTATTGTGCAATAATTCTGACTTCTTCCATGTTATTCATGTTTATTTAACATAGCATCTTACATATCATGAATAATCAGGTATATTTTTAGTGTTCAAGTGAATCATATTTGTTCACACACACTCTAGGGGAATGTAATCTCCATTTTTCTTTTACTTCACACTTGAGGAATCTCAGGCTTTAATCATACATAGAATAGTTACTAACTAATGAGGGCATGAATGTTGCACATAGGATGGTAGCATGAAATTAAAAGGTTTACTTCTCTGATTGTTTCTGACACTTGGAGAATTACAACACACTTTAAGTCAAGGGAAATTCCAAACTGCAAAGAAGGATTTTCAAAAGACTCAAAAAGAGAATATTTCAGTACTTTATTAGGATTGAGAGAGATTTTGTGCTTTGAGCATTGTGTGATAGGATTAATGACTGGCAATTCAAATATGAAACTGAGAAATAATGATGTCTTCACTGAAACAAAATATTTAGTCATGATAAACTAAGAAAATGTAAAAACTACAGACCATAAAGGTCATGACAGATTGTCTTCAAGTATTTGAAGGTTTGTTCTGCTAAAATGCTGTTTGAAGGTAAGTGAAATTGCTACCAACAACTTTTAAATAAAGGAGAGTATCTATCATCACTTCGTATAAACAGAATGATCAAAGATGTCTATCTATAAGACATATTTGAATTCATTCATTATCCAATCTATAGAGAAAAAATAGAAGTATATTAAAAAGAGATAAGTTACAAAAAGGTATACAGAAAGAGGAAGTTGATAAGATTGGTACCAAAATAAATATGACCATTATCACAGATGCAAATATAGTTTTGTTGTCATGTCCACTAAATTATTGTGACAAAAATTGGTTACAAATGAGTGTTTTTTGTAATGTGCTCTTGATATATTTACATTGCAAAAATATGTTCACATATACAATAACGTCTCTTGATAACTTTGGATAATGAATGTAATTTTAATATTAAAATTTTGAAGATATTTTATATTTTTCTAAATTGGCCACATGTTTGCAATCAAGATGAAAAGAAAATGAAGGGAGAGCAACAGAGGAGAAAGAGGGCCAAGAAAATGAACAAGAACACAGATTTATGGAGGGAATGGACTATGCATATATGTGATATTAGAGGTAGAGTGTTACTATGATTTTTGGCACTAGTTTACTAGTTTTATTAGCCTTGGTTAAACCACCATTTCTTGGTTGGTGATTGACAATTACTGAGTATACTATGATGAAAACCCTGGATGTTTTATGTCAAATTTGGCCCAGATATGTACATGCTTCCTTTTCTAGAGAAATGTTCATGTATATGACACATTATAGAATCCTGGTATGTCCATTATTTGGAATAGATAAATCATACACTAAAAACAGAGGGAAAGCACTAATAACTCCTGTACTTTATCTTGTCAATTTATTTTATTCTTTCTAATAGACTCTTATTATTTTCTAAAACAGATAAGACTGACTGAAGAAATATATCTAAAAAGAAATGCTAAAAATATATAGTGAAATCAGACTTACTTATAACTGCATACACTATGTTGTACTGATTAATCTATTTAAAACTTTAAAACATCTTCTGTTCAGAAGTTATCAGCAATTCTAGTGTTTAGTTAGTTAATCATGAAATACTGAATTCTTGCTTAGCACATGAGGAAAGACTGTATTCTAACCAGTTAAAAATATTTAGTTCTTTTGCTTTTTTATAAAACATTAAAGACTCAGAAATCTCCAGAGGAAGACTCTCATAAGAGTTGGTTGCTATCTCTGCTGGATATTTTGGCTTTAACATTCTGATCACAGGAACATTTTAAAGTAGATTTTTTTCAAGCGAAAAATCAGAATGTTGGTATTCAGACTTTAGTGACTGAAAATTCCCTCTCCTGTAAGGAGCACAGAGAAGGAACTGGCAACCCACTCCAGTTTTCTTGCCTGGAGAATCCCATGGACAGAGGAGGCTGGTGGGCTGCAATCCCGGGGGTTGCGGAGAGTCAGACACGACTGAAGTGACTTAGCATAAGGAGCAAAGACAAATTATAACCCCAAATTATAACCTTAAATTATAGTATCTCATCACCAAAGAGAGGCATCATAAATGTCAGTCCCTTCTTCAGGCATTGCATAATTTAGTGAAATAGTGTCCAAAGGATTGGAATAACTGGAGACAGGAGGAAATAAAGACAGAAAGGGGAAGAGAAATATGAGAGAGAGATTGCTGTGGTATTGCTCAATATTAGGAGCATTTTAATGACCTACCTCTTCTGTTCTAGGTTGCACAGCAGCATTTGTAGAAATTTAGTAATTTTGATTTCTGCTTTGTAGTGTAATCACCTCCAGGAAAAATATATATATAATTTTTCCCCAGTGGGAATACAGTTAATTAGTAACACTAAGTATTGGTGACCCAATGACACTTCTGAGATCCCTAACAACAAACATTTTATTGATTTCCCCTGGGAACCAGGTCTATAAGTCATGTTGATTTTCCCAAGAGAAAAAAAATCAGAAGAGATACTTGGTGATGAGAAATGAGAAAAGAAAGAAAATGTAAGAATATCTTCAATATTGAGAAAGATAATGTACTGGGTAGGTGAGACTTAAGTACCATTTAAAACAAAAAATGTAGAATCATGAACTCACTTAGAGTTACTGAGGTGGGAAAGAGTGAGAAGTCATATACAGTTCTTGCTGGTGCTCTTATTCATGGAATGGGAGAGAATGAGCCCTATGTATCAATATTTTTTTCCAGAAACAAGCAAAAGGCTTTATGTAAGGGGAGTCTCCCCATAACCATTCTTGATTTATTCCCATTTAGTACTTTTAATCTATTAACTGACATGTAGATGGCCAACAATAACCTGAAAAGATACTCACTATCACTAATCATCAGGGAATTGCAAATCAAAATCACAAAGACATCACCTTGCACCTGTCAGAATGGCTATCATCAAAAAGCATTCCATAGCATGTTTTGAAATGAATGTGGAGGAAAGGAAAACCTTGGGAACTGTTTTGTAGAAATATAAATTGGTGGAACCCCTATGCAACATTATAGAGGTTCCTCAAAAAAATAACCAAGAACTATCATATAATCCATAAATTTAATTTTGGGGGATATAACAAAGTAAACAAAAATACTAATTCAAAAACGATATATGCACCCTCAAGTTCATGGCAGAATTTTTTACAGTAGTCAAGACATGGACTAAGTTACTAAGTGTGCACTGAAGGATGAATGGATATAGAAGATGTCGTACATACAATTGGCCTTCCACATCTATGTTTCCTCATCTGAAGATTCAACAAACAATGGATCAAAAATATTGAAAAAAATTCCAGAAAGTTCCATAAAGCAAAACTTCCAATTTGCCACATGCTGTCCTCTATTTACATAGCATATATATTCTATTAGGTATGATAAAAAAATCTAGAAAATTTAAATCTAGAAGATTCAAAGTATGTGGAAGGATATGTGTAAGTTATATGCAAAACTACACCATTTTGTATAAGGAATTTGAGCATTCTTGGATAGCCCACCTGGCTCTTCTGTCCATACAATTATCCCAGCAAGAATAGTCTAGCAGATTACCATTTCCTCCTCCAGACAGAGGATCTTCCTGATCCAAGGATCAAATTCAGATCTCCTGTGGGGCCTGCATTGGCTGGCAGATTTTTACCATTGAGCCACCAGGGAAGCCCATACTTATGGTTACCAATGAAAAAAAGTGGTGGGGAGGGATAAATTGGAAGTTTGTGATTGGCAGATACATACTACTGTATTTAAAATGAATAACCAACCTGGAAACCAACAAAGATTTTCCTGTACTACTGTGTAGGACATGGGAATTTGCTCAATATTCCCAACCTACATGGGAAAAGACTTTAAAAAAGAATAGATAAATGTGTATTTGTGACTGAATCATTTTGTTGTACACCTGAGAGTAACACAGCATCATCAGTCAGCTGTACTCCAGTGTAATACACACGCAAACACACGTGGGTGGACTTTAAAGACATGATGCTGAGTGAAATAAGTCAGAGAAAAACACTGTGTCATCTCACTTATATATGGAATCTAACAAACACTGGATTAATAGTAAAAGATAATCATATTTGTAGTTACTAGGTATTAGGGAGGTGGGGGAATTGGAGGAAGATGGTTAAAAGGTGCATAGAAAAGTCATTAAGAATAAATCCTGAGTTCAAGGAGAAATTACTTTTTTCTTTTTATTGTATCTATATGAAATGATAGAAACTAAACCTATTGTGGTAATCATTCCACAATATAAGTAAATCACATCATCATGCTATGCTTAGTGATGCTTATTTCTCCATAAAACTGGAAGATCTATTGTATTTTTAATTTTAGTGATATGTATATTTTATTTTTTATTCAGACAGTGTTGGTTTATAACATCATGTAAATTTCATGTGGATAAATTGTGTTTCTACTTTTGTATACCCTGCAGCATGCTAACTACTAAAAATTTAGTTTTCATCCATTACCATAAAGTTGATCCTATTTACCCATTTTGCCCTCCCCACTGGCCCTTCCTTTTTGGTAATCACTATTTTGTTCTCTGTCTTTGGGTGTTTGTTTTTATTCAGTTTGCTTTGTTCATTTATTTATTTATTTTTTATATATTCTACATATGAGTGAAATCATATGGTATTTGCCCTTCTCTGTTATTTCACTATTCCTCCTTGTAGTTCTATCAGTTTTTGCCTCATGTAGTTTAATGCTCTGTTTTTAGTTAAACATATTTTAAAAATTGCTATGTAATCTTTGAGAATGAACCTCTTAATCATTATGTAATATCCTTCTTTATCCCTGATAATTTTCCTTACTTTGAAGTTTGTTCTTTATGAAATTAATATAGCCATTCTGTTTTCTTTTGATGTATGTTATCATAGTATGTTTTCCTCCATCCATTTACTTTTAAGTGGATGTTTTTATATTTAAAGTGGATTTCTTATAGACAACATGTAGTTGGATTGTGTTTTTTGATCCACTTTGATAATCTCTGTCTTTTAATTGGTACACTTAGACTACTGACATTCAAAGTGATTATTTAAAATTTGGATTAATATCTACCATATTTATTATAGTTTTCTATTTTTTGTCCTGATTCCTTGTTTTTACTTTTGTCTTCCACCCTTGTTTCTACCTTCTGTGGTTTTAATTGAGCATTTTACTTGATTCCATTTTCTCTTCTTTCTTCAACTCAGTTCAGTCGCTCAGTCCTGTCTGACTCTTTGTGACCCCATGAACCGCAGCATGCCAGGCCTCCCTATCCATCACCAACTGCTGGAGTCTACCCAAACCCATGTCCATTGAGTTGGTGATGTCATCCAACCATCTCATCCTCTGTCATCCCCTTCTCCTTCTTTCTTAGTATATCATTTATACTTCTTTTCTCTTTTACTTTTTTTGATTGTTAAAGTTTGGAATATACATTTATAATTAATCTAAGTCCACTTTCAAATAACATTATATCACTTGTGGATAGTGTGAATACCTTATAATATTAATAACAAATAATCCCAATTCCTTCCTCTCACTTCTTGTCTCATTGTTGTCAATCATTATTCTTATATGTAAGCATACATATAAGCATAAGATATAAACATAAGATATAAGCATATAAACATATATGTAATTGAATACATTGTTGCTATCATTTTAAGCTGTTATCTATTAGATTAATTAAGAATAAGGAAAATGCAAGATTTTATTTTACCTTTACCTCTTTCTTCTCTGCTCTTCATTTTGGTATGTTGATCTGAGTTTCTGACCTACATTATTTTCTTTTTCTTTGAAGAACGCCTTTTAACATTTTTCATGGCATATCTAATGCAACAAATTCCTTTACTTTTTTGTCTGAGAAAGTCTCTATTTCTCCTTCACTTTATTCATTGTGGAGTCCTGATAATTCTGATGTCCCTGCAGTGTCTAGTTCTAATGCTTTCTCTACCTCTTCAAATTATGTTTTTTACATTGGGTATGCCTTATAATTTTTCTCTGATGGCTAGACATGATGTACTGGGGAAAAGAAACTGCAGTAAATAGGGCGTTGGTTAATTGGTGATGAGGTGTGGGCAAAGGGGAAGTGTTCAATAGTCCTATGATTAGGTCTTAGTCTTTTAGTGTCCCCATGCCTCTGGACTGTAAGCTTCACAAGTGTTTCTCAGTTTTGTTTCTCCTTCCTTTGATGAAACAAATTGGCTAGAGTGGGCTGGAGCTGGGTATTTCTCTTTCCCAGATCAGTTAGGCTCAGATAATACTTCAATAGCTTAGGTTTTAGTTAACTGTTTTCTGTTGAGGGAAGGGCTTGTTAAACACACACACACACACACACACACACACACACACACACACACACACACACAACAGAGTGTGCTGATATATTTCAAAATGGTTCCTATCCCCTCCCTCTGCTAGAAATCTGAGGGTATTTTTCTAAAATATTTTCTGTGGGAATATGTTCAAACTCCTCAAACTAAATATTGTTGGGATCTTGTATGGCTGGGTCTCCCAGACAATTTTTAACTCTCAAAGTTGTCTACACTGAGCCTCCAGCAATTCATCCATTATGGTTCAGGTTTTCCTACCCTGGCACTGATTTCTGCAGCAGTTTCTGTTTTTCTGTGCTCCAATAAACTGTGATAACTTATATTTTTCCTTATCTCTAATCTTAAGAATAGTGATTTTCCCTTTGTCCTCCCCTCTCTTATGGATCCAAGAAAAACTATTTTGCAATCTGTTCTATTTTTTACTTGTTGCTAAAATGAAGTAATTTCATATAAATGCTACAGTTATATGAATTTCACCTCCATTTAAAAAGTTGATTTATAAGGTAATTTTAAAATATTTTGATACAAATTAGTTTGAAATACTGTATATGTATGTAATTTTGATTGTGAGGTGAAAAACCAAACTTTCTTGCTTGTTCAAATGTTTAACTATTTGTAATTATATGTATTTATCCATCTTTGTTTTGAGAATCCAGCTTTATTATGGGATAAAAGTTAGATCCCTTTGAGGCTTTAAAAAATATTATAATGACTGTATCTTTATTATCATGAATATATATTCAACAGCACAGATTTCCTACCTAATGAAAGTGTTAGTGCTCAGTCATGTTCGACTCTTGGCGACCGCATTGACTCTAGCCCACCAGGCTCCTCTGTTCATGGAATTCTCCAGGCAAGAATACTGGAGTGGGTTGCCATTCCCTTCTCCAGGGGATCTTACTGACACAGGGATTGAACCCAGTTCTCCTGCATTGCAGGCAGATTCTTTACCTAGTCTGAGCCACTAGGAAATTTCCTAGTCTGAGCCACTAGGGAATTGCTAATTTGTTTGTTTCTGGAACTGATATTTCATTTATTTCCTCCATCTCATATCATATTGGTTAATCTTTCTGTTTTATGTGTTTAGGGAAAGCAAATATAGCAATCAATCTAGCACTTTGCTGGGAATTGTCAAATGACTCTTGTCAATAGTATTTGTCCTCAGAAGTGTGAGTCTGTTTTATCATTTCTGTATAACTGTCACTGGTGGTCTAGTGGTTAGGATTCGGTGCTCTCACTGCCATGGATGGGGTTCAATTCCTGGTCAGGGAAGACTTTCTTTTGGAGCTTCCTATGTAGCTCAGTTGGTAAAGCATTAGCTTGCAATGCGGGAGACCTGGGTTCAATTCCTGGGTCAAGAAGATTCCCTGGAGAAGAAAATGGCAACCCACTCCAGTATTTGCCTGGAGAATCACATGGACAGAGGAGCCTGGCAGGTTACAGTTCATGGGATCAAAAGAGTTGGACTTGACTTAGCGCTTTCTTTCTTTCTTTCTTGTTTCTGGAACTGATATTCCATTTATTTCCTCCATCTCATTATTTTCTTCCTTATTGCCAAATTCAGACTTAAATTGAACTTTTGGTCCTTTAATGGACCGGAACCTGGTGGTCCGGAGTCGACGATAAGAAAGTAAGAGAGAGAAAGAGGCTGATAGCGCTTGATGGTCCTTTAATGGACCGGAACCTGGCGGTCCGGAGAGTAAGAGAGAGAAAGAGGCTGATATCCCCTGGTTTACGCGGAAAGCCAATCCAGCCCTGTTCTTAGGGCTCGCGCTGCTGCACGTAGGCACCAGGCGCCCTCTCAAGTGGGTGAAGGCACAGTGCGCCTTCTCCAGAGGGTCTTAGAACCCTGGGCAAGAAAGTGAGCTCAGCGGGCCTCCGCGCTCCAAGAAATTAGCCAGAGATAGAGAGAGGGAGAAAGAGAGAAGGAATAGAAAGAAAGAAAGAAAGAAAGACAGGCAGACAGACAAGGGGACCAAAGCTCTGATGGAGCAAAGGTGTTTTAATCAACATGGTGTGGGCATATATACTGTAGTTATTCTCAGCAAAGATAAAGATTAAAATTCCAGACTTACAAAACATAAGATGATCCCTATCAAAGTGAGAGCTGCAAACAATCAACTTTTACCGTATGGCTCATAAAAAGGAAGAGGGTACTTATCACTGTAATGAGAAATGCCTGGATTCCTCAGCCCCGGGAAAGGCGTGCCTCTCCTCTTAATTCCTGAATATTCAGGAATCAATAAGGGCCAGAGGGTTCCTGACAGATCCAAAACAGCACACAGGAAGCCTTTTGTTAAATGCTTCCTGACACTGAACAAAGTAGGGAGAACCACTAGATCATTCAGGTATGACCTAAATCAAATCCCTTTTGATTATACAGTGGAAGTGAGAAAAAGATTTAAGGGACTAGATCTGATAAACAGAGTGCCTGATGAACTATGGACCGAAGTTCATGACATTGTACAGGAGACAGGGATCAAGATCATCCCCGAGGAAAAGAAATGCAAAAAAGCAAAATGGCTGTCTTAGGAGGCCTTACAAATAGCTGTGAAAAGAAGAGAAGCTAAAGGCAAAGGAGAAAAGGAGAGATATACCCATTTGAATGCAGAGTTCCAAAGACTAGCAAGGAGAGATAAGAAAGCCTTGCTCAGTGATCAGTGCAAAGAAATAGAAGAAAACAATAGAAGGGAAAGACTAGAGATCGTTTCAAGAAAATTAGATACTAAGGGAACATTTCATGCAAAGATGGGCTCAATAAAGGACAGAAATGGTATGGACCTAACAGAAGCAGAAGATATTAAGAAGAGGTGGCAAGAACACACAGAAGAACTGTACAAAAAAAGATCTTCATGACCCAGATAATCATGATGGTGTGATCACTCACCTAGAGCCAGACATCCTGGAATGTGAAGTCAAGTGGGCCTTGGGAAGCATCCCATGAACAAAGCTAGTGAAGGTGATGGGATTCTTGTTGAGCTATTTCAAATCCTCAAAGATGATGCTGTGAAAGTGGTGCACTCAATATGCCAGCAAATTTGGAAAACTCAGCAGTGGCCACAGGACTGGAAAAGGTCAGTTTTCATTCCAATCCCAAAGAAAGGCAATGCCAAAGAATGCTCAAACTACCACACAATTGAGTCATCTCACACGCTAGTAAGGTAATGCTCAAAATTCTCCATGCCAGGCTTCAACAATACGTGAACCATGAACTTCCAGATGTTCAAACTGGTTTTAGAAAAGACAGAGGAACCAGAGATCTAATTGCCAACATTCTCTGGATCATCGAAAAAGCAAGAGAGTTTCAGAAAAACATCTATTTCTGCTTTATTGACTATGTCAAAGCCTTTGACTGTGTGGATCACAATAAGCTGTGGAAAATTCTTAAACAGATGGGAATACCAGACTACCTGACCTGCCTCTTGAGAAACCTGTATGCAGGTCAGGAAGCAACAGTTAGAACTGGACATGGAACAACAGACTGGTTCCAAATAGGAAAAGGAGTACGTCAAGGCTGTATATTGTCACCCTGCTTATTTAACTTATATGCAGAGTACATCATGAGAAACGCTGGGCTGGAAGAAGCACATGCTGGAATCAAGATTGCTGGGAGAAATATCAATAACCTCAGATATGCAGATGACACCAGCTTGATGGCAGAAAGTGAAGAAGAACTAAAGAGCCTCTTGATGAAAGTGAAAGAGGAGAGTGAAAAAGTTGGCTTAGAGCTCAATATTCAGAAAACTGAGATCATGGCATCTGGTCCCATCACTTCATGACAAATAGATGGGGAAACAGTGGTAGCAATAGCAGACTTTATTTTTTGGGCTCCAAAGTCACTGCAGATGGGGATTGCAGCCTTGAATTAAAAGATGCTTACTCCTTGGAAGGAAAGTTATGACCAACCTAGACAGCATATTAAAAAGCAGAGACATTACTTTGCCAACAAAGGTCTGTCTAGTCAAGGCTATGGTTTTTCCAGTAGTCGTGTATGGATGTGAAAGTTGGACTTAAAGAAAGCTGAGAACCGAATAATTGATGCTTTTGAACTGTGGTGTTGGAGAAGACTCTTGAGAGTCCCTTGGACTGCAAGGAGACCCAACCAGTCCATCCTAAAGGAAATCAGTCCTGAATATTCATTGGAAGGACTGATGCTGAAGCTGAAACTTCAATACCTTGGCCACCTCATGCAAAGACCTGACTCATTGGAAAAGACCCTGATGCTGGGAAAGGTTAAAGGCCGGAGGATAAGGGGATAACAGGGGATGAGATGGTTGGATGTCATCACCGACTCAATGGACATGAGTTTGGGTAAACACCAGGAGTTGGTGGACAGGGAGGCCTGGTGTGCTGCAGTCCCTGGGATTGCAAAGAGTCGGACATGACTGAGTGACTGAACTGAACTGAATCTTTCTATTTTGTGTGTTTAGGGAAAGCAAAAATAGGAGTCAACCTAGCACTTTGCTAGAAATTGTCAAGTGATTCTTGTCTATAATATTTATCCTCAGAAGTGTGAGTCAATTTTATCATTTCTGTATAACTGTGACATTGTCACTTAAAATGGATAGTGATAGTTATACTTGGGCCATATTGAGATGTGATATAATTTCTCCTTTAGCCAGAAGACAGGAAGAAAGACTTGTATACATCTTATTTTATGTTCCTTATCTTATTGTAGCCCAAGAATAGTGTTAAATAGCAGAGTTGGCAACCTGGATTAGGCACTCCAGTGCTTACATAATGGCCCATGAATGAAGAAGTTTTAAAAGACAAGGATGAAGTCTTTCTGTGGTTTTTTTCTTGTACAATGGGCCCATGAATGAAATAGTTATAAATGGTGAGAATGAAGTCTTTCTGAGTTCTTTCAGCATGGTTGCTTCTCAGAAAGCTAGTTCTAGCTATAGCCACCTTTAAATGTTTGACCTTTCAGAAGCACATGGATGAATGCTCAATGCTTGAAGTGGTTCCATCTATTTAGTCATTTTATCAGCAACTTAATGGCAAGTTATTTACATTGAATCCCTTCCATGTTGGAAGAACAACAGATTGTTTTTCTGGGATGCATTTATTTTCCAGGTATGGCTTTGACTACTCTTACAGCAGTACCTTGGCCATTAGGTGATCCGAACACACATAGAATGCTTAATGTCCTTCATGACATTGCTTAGGACAAAGGAATACGTTGACAAGAAAGAAAGTAGAGACGAGCACACAATCAAGTGATCCACTGGTGCTTCAGTGAACAGGAGTTGTCAGCTCATAGAATGTGGGAATAGCTTTTTAAAGGTATAGATTAAGATGCAAGTTAGTCCCAGTTTGGAAATGGCACTCTGTGTTTTAACTTTCAACCATTAGATATTATAAAGTATTGTGCCCCAGAGTGCATAGGTTTGGGAGCCAAGGGTAAATGGTGAGTGGCTTCATTCACCATCACTTCATTGGAGCACTTGAGCTCTCTGGACCTACAACTTTGACCTCTATGGGGTTGGGAAAGTGCTCCTTCTGAGGATAGAGTAAGCATTCCAATAAACCTAAAATTTTGGTAGTTCTCTGGTCATTTTGATTTTCTTGTGTTAGTAGGTCATCAGACAAAGAAACAAGTTTCTATCACACTAGGGATAATTAATCTTCATTATCATGAATAAATATAGTGCTACTACACTTGCATCAACAGTAATGGATGATAACTTTAAATGAGCAGCTGTAGAAATTACAGCCTGACTTTTGAATAGCAGCCATCCTGACTGGCGTGTAATGGTACCTCGTTGTGGTTTTGACTTGCATTTCTCTGATAATGAGTGATGTTGAGAGTCTTTTCATATGTTTGTTAGCCATCTGTATGTCTTGTTTGGAGAAATGTCTGTTTAGCTCTTTGGCCCATTTTTTGATTGGGTTGTTTATTTTTCTGGAATTGGGCTGCAGGAGTTGCTTGTATATTTTTGAGATTAATCCTTTGTCTGTTGCTTTGTTTGCTATTATTTTCTCCCATTTTGAGGGCGGTCTTTTCACCTTGCTTATAGTTTCCTTTGTTGTGCAAAAGCTTTTAAGTTTCATTAGGTCCCATTTGTTTATTTTTGCTTTTATTTCCAATATTCTGGGAGGTGGGTCATAGAGGATCTTGCTATGATTTATGTCGGAGAGTGTTTTGCCTATGTTCTTCTCTAGGAGTTTTATAGTAATGCTGGAGTGGGTGTGGAGAAAAGGGAACCCTCTTACACTGTTGGTGGGAATGCAGACTAGTACAGCCACTATGGAGAACAGTATGGAGATTCCTTAAAAAACTGGAAATAGAACTGCCATATGACCCAGCAATCCCACTCTTGGGCATACACACCGAGGAAACCAGATCTGAAAGAGACACGTGCACCCCAATGTTCATTGGGCACTATTTATAATTGCCAGGACATGGGAGCAACCTAGATGCCCATCAGCAGACGAATGGATAAGGAAGCTGTGGTACATATACACCATGGAATATTACTCAGCCATTCAAAAGAATTCATTTGAATCAGTTCTAATGAGATGGATGAAACTGGAGCCCATTATATAGAGTGAAGTAAGTCAGAAAGATAAAGACCAATACAGTATACTAATGAATATATATGGAATTTAAAAAGATGGTAACCATAACCCTATATGCAAAACAGGAAAAGAGACACAGATGTACAGAACAGACTTTTGGACTCTGTGGGAGAAGGCGAGGGTGGGATGTTCTGAGAGAATAACATTGAAACAAGTATACTATCTAGGGTGAAACAGATCACCAGCCCAGGTTGGATGCATGAGACAAGTGCTCAGGGCTGGTGCACTGGGAAGACCCAGAAGGATCAGATGGGGAGGAAGATGGGAGGGGGGATTGGGATGGGGAACACATGTAAATCCATGGCTGATTCATGTCAATGTATTGCAAAAACCACTACAATATTGTAGAGTAATTAGCCTCCAACTAATAAAAATAAATGAAAAAAAAAAAAAGAAATTACAGTCTGAGAAGATTATGGACTTGGACTCAGACTGCTCAAGTAGGAAGATATGAATCTGGGCAAGTAATCCTGATCAGCAAAAGTGATGGATAAAGGTAAGGATGATCTAGAAAGGGTTGTGGAGGAAGAAGTTGATGGATATCAGATACAAACTACTTTGTATAAAATAGATAAACAATAGAATAAACTGTACAGCACAAGGAATTATAGCCATTTTATCTTGTAATAGCCTATAGTGGAGTATAACCTGCATAAATACTGAAGCACTATGTTGTACACTGAAAGTAATATATAATATGTAAATCAACTATGCTTCAGTAAAAAAAAATAAAAACATTAAAAAAAAGATGATGAATATCATCCTAGGTGCATGTGCAATGACAGACTAATTAACACTTGTTCCATTTACACTCTTGTGCTTGAAAAATTAACGATGGGGTGAGCTTACATGGGATATGAATGCCTCTAAGCAAGACATCCGATGCTCTTAGCACCTCATGCATGTCCCTCTGCACTTAATATTTCCAAGAATGTACATTGTTTTCTATTACTGAAGAGGAAAAGTTAAAATTTTACATAACATCCTGCTCGTTCTGCCTCTGTAACTCAGCTCACTCCTTGCAAAGTCTGGATTATGTAGACACATAGTCTCAGAAAGTGGGGACTTAACAATACTAGGACCTGGAGCTTATCTCACTCACCCTTGTCCTGCTCTTTGCTATTGCCCAGCCCCTGCAAATCTGCTTAATCATGCCTGTCCGTGTAAAGGTCAGGCATCCCCCTCCCCGTCTTGACTGCGTGAAGCCCCTTAGTTTAAACCAGCCTATTAACATCTAGTGTTGCCCACTATAGTCTGTCTATAAAAACTCTGTAACCCCTTTGTTTGGGGCTCAGAGCTTGGAGTGTTATCTCCTCTGGGCCCACCGGCATAATAAACCTGAGTTCTCCAACTGTCCGAGTGTGGTGCTTGGTTTCTCAATTACTGTTTCTGCAACACTATAAGTTCCAGAAACTTTCTACTGAAGACATTTTCCTGGCTATCAAATTGTTCAAACCACTGTGTAGAGAAGCCTAGAACTGCCATGGAGTTAATGCCTCAGAGCTATGTGTGTGTTAGTTGCTCAGTCATGTCTGACTCTTTGTAACTCCAAGGACTGTAGTCTGCTAGGCTTCTATGTCCATGGGATTCTCCAGGCAAGAATACTGGAGTGGATTGCCATTCCCTTCTCCAGAGGATCTTCCTGACCCAGGGATCAAACCCTGGTCTCCTGCATTGCATGCAGATTCTTTACCGTTGGAGCTACAGGGAAGTCCCTGTGAGAGCTATACTAGTACAGAAATAAACAGCTTCCTTGCATCTCAGATGGGACAACTGTACGTCATCGACTCTATACAGTTTTTAGAGGATCACAGCAGGATTTCCCCCCATTTGTGTATAGTGGTAGGATACCAATTAATATACCCTTTATTGGCATCTTCTCTTTGTTGTTTCATGTTCCCACTTCTGAACAATTGTGTTCTAGGAAACCTTTCCAAATAAACTACTTGCAGTCAGATTTTGTCTCTTTTAGATAATAAGTAAAATCATTGCAACTACAAATATAGCAATTCAATGTGGTGATTCTTAACATTAATCACAACACATTTACAGGTTATTTTTCCACCTCATGAATAACAGAAGCAATATTATTATATCTTTTTATTTGAAAAATAACCCAAAATTCAAAATTTTCTTGCTACAGAGATCATGCTGTTCTCTGTAAGGATGTCAATTCTTAGTATAATATATTTACATTTCCCATGATGGTAATGGTCTTATACTCCACAGGTAAAGTAGTAGCAGATATAGGATGGCAGATGATGAGTTTATTCTGGGTATGATAAATCTGAGGTGCCTAAGTGGAGATGGGTAGTTGGATATACAGTTTTCAAGCTTCAAAAAAATGTTGTGGTCAACAAAATCTGGAATAGAATATCTTTTTGAGCAATCTTTTTATTGCTACCTTTATGTCTTTGTTCCTCAGTGTATAGATGGCAGGATTCAACACAGGAGTAATAGCAAAGTCAACAATGAACAGATTTTTATCAAGTGATGGTGGAGGAGAAGGCCAGACATAGAGAAACATGCATGGAGTGAAAAACAAAAAAACCACAGTGATGTGAGATGACAAAGTGACAAATGCCTTGGACAAGTCTCCTGAAGAACGTTTCCAGACAGTGACCAAAATGAAGGAATAGGAAAGGATTAGCAGGAAGAAGGTGCCCATGCTCATGAAGCCACTGTTGGCAGTAACAATAAATTCAAGCTTGGCTCCATCTGTGCATGCAAGTTTTATAATCTTAGGAAAGTCACAATAAAAGCTGTCTACTGCATTAGGCCCACAGAATGGCAATTTTATAACAAATAAAAATTGAGACATAGCATGGATCACCCCAATTACCCAGCCAGTGATTACAAATGAGACACATATTTTAGGGTTCATGATTTTCAAGTAGTGAAGAGGCTTACATATTGCTGTGCACCTATCAAATGCCATGGCTATGAGTAACACCATCTCCACTCCTCCTATGGTGTGGATGAAGCATATCTGTGTCATACAACTTTGGAAAGGTATTATTTTGTCTTCATTTAAGAGGTCTGTGATTATCTTGGGGACTGTGGTAGAGGAAAGGCCCACATCAATGAGGGACAGGTTGGCAAGTAGGAAGTACATAGGAGAATGTAAGTGAGGATCAAAAATTACTAAAAACAAAATAAAAAGGTTTCCCAAGATGACCCCTAAGTAGAGCAAAGAACATATCAAAATAAGAAAAAGCCTTTTCTCCCAAGAGCAAGAAAGGGCCAATAACAGAAACTCACTGACCATAGAGTCATTTAGTCCACCTATTGACAGGGACAGAAGAGCTGATTTTCAAGTGACCTGATAAAAATTAAAAAGAGTAGGTATCACTGGTTCAGACATAGATTATCTATTTTATTGGTAATTAAATTAGACATAATTGATTGAGAGGAGAAGCTTAAGAATTTAGAAGAAATAAGGTTAGCAACAAATTCATTGTGATATAGATGATATCTGAAGGTAAAATTGTGACTGTAATTTTTGCAGATAGAACCAAAATGAGTTAACATCCCATAGTTAAGTCTCTTTTTAATTTATTTTTTCTCAAAAAATTTTAGATCATTTTTCTGACCATTGCCTAAGTGTTCTCACACCAAATAACCATCTCCTCTTCTGTTATACAACTATTGATAGTTGTATTAATAGTTTAATACAACTTTCACACTAACTCTGTATGCTCTAATCTAAACATTTCTTAGTCCATTAATATTCTCAAGCTTCTTTGAGTTTATTGAGATCACCAGGACAAAAACACTTGAACATATTTAATCAGTCCTTACCATCGGCTTTTAAAATTTAAATGGAACTCAGGTGCACAGGACTTAATAATTATAATACTTGGTTTATGGTATGATATCTTCTTTGTCCATGACCACTTTTAATAAATGTTAATTAATGAGAAACTAAAAATAAAATATTGGCTGAGTGTAAATAATGGTAAATGATGATAATTAAGAATCAGCCATGATCACAGCTAACATTTGAATGTCTTCTACACTCAGGTAATTGTAAGTACATTATCAAAGTATGTTAGGAGTACAAACCTCCTAATGTCTCCTTAAGATATGTTCAGTTTTATTACCCTTATTTCACCAGTGAAGAAACTGAGCCCCAGGAAGATAAATAGCAAAGCCAGAACTTGAATCGAGAGCCGTAGAACTTTCAGAGTACATTCTCCAAGAGCTGCTCTATGCTTTTCAAAGCCAGCACCTCCAAGTATACTAGATTTCCCTATGGATCTAGAAGCATCAGTCTACCCATTTCCTTCATCCCCAATTGATTACTATATATGTTGCCCATCCCAAAGCCTTTTCCCTCCCCATTTCTGGATAATGGAACACCTACCTATTTAGGTATTTGGTAGAGATTTCTCAGTTTTGAAAGAGGGTAAATCCTTATCCTCATCCCCAGATGAAGCATGATAATTCAGTGTCACTTGGCCATGAGCTGGTTTATGAGGAGCATGTAACCTAGATTTGTACAATGACATATAGAATAATGTCTTCTGGGGAAAGTTTTCTTTCCCAGATTAAAATACAAAGCTTCATATGTAGAAGGCTCTTTTCCTGGCCCCTTTGTTCCTGCATTCAATGTTAATGTGATGCCTAAAGGGAAAAGGGAAGCAATATTTGTGCTAGATAGTTTTACCCATATCCTCTCAAATCCTCATAACATCAGAAGAAATAAGTTATACCTCTCCCACTTTATAGGCAAATACATTTCATCACCATTATTTGATAGCCTGCTCTGGTTTATATAGCTCCTAACTGGCAGAGTTAGAATGTCAACCAAAGTCTCAAAAGCCTTAATGGTTCTGCTTTGTGATGACCAGGAATAACCCAAATAAAAACATATGCAAAGATAGAGAAATGTGAAAAAATACAGTGACATATGGAATTTATTTGTCCCTTTTCCCTTTATTCTTTAAGACATGCATTAAATGTCACCTACTCTGGAAAATTTATTGAAGACTGTAACCAGAGTAAATAGCTTCTCTCTATAAACTATTGTTAGTTATATCTTATGTATTCTTTATAATAAAATATATTAGAGTTTTTTTTGTATATTAGTTCTCTATTTTCAGTTAAGATTTTCAAGGAAAGGAGCTGTTAGTTGATTTTGTATGCCCCGATACATAGCACTATTTCTGGCACAATGTAGGAACTACTAAAGGATAATCTTCACTAACATCCTTATGGTAGTGATTAATAAGCAAAATCAGGGGCCTTGAAGCCCCTGTGATGAATTTGGAGCAACTCTCCACCAAATGACTTTAGGAATTGAATTCACTGATACTTGTACACTGATGGGACAGTCTGAAAACCAGCCACTTTCCTGTCATGTGCCTCTCGGAGTGATCTCAACACCCTACATTTGCAATTAGATTCTAAACCTAATACAATAAAACTAGAAAGATACCTTTCTCTTTTGTCTCAAACAAAACATTTATAGGCACTACAGAGTATCTGACAATTTCCCTCCAGTTACAGTGGAGTATTAACATAAAACATAGTATAGAAATATTGCTGAGCAGAAAAACATTATTAGATATTTGATCAGCAATTCAAAAGAACAGTACAGTTTTGATAAGCAAGGTTCCTGTAAAAAGCAATTTGCTACATAAATAAGGAAGAAAAGTTTTAAATACTTTTGGATTTATTATCATAACATTTTTGCTGCACATATAATAAATTAGAAGTTCAGATAAACTAACCCAAATACATAATTTGTCATTAAGTTAAAAGAGATTATAGAGTACAAAACACTGCATATAAAGTAAATGTGTATGGAAATATTTAGACTATATACTTCAAGATCTTTAGTTTGTAGGGTTTCAGATAATTTTATATTTTTTCCTAAATATTACCTCTTGTTTCTATATTTTACAAGAAATGTTTATGGATTTTCTAATTTCTAAGAAAAATTTGAAATTAGTGAAAGCAATAGGAAAAATAATATAAGAACAATTTCATAAATAGTATAATGTCATAACTAAGAGCATGGATTCTGGGACCAGACTACCTGGGTTCAAATCGCCATCTCCTTGATTTATTAGTTAGGTTGTCCTTGGGTGAGTTATTTCATTTCTCTTTTCCTCAGTTTCCTCATCTGTAAAATAAGGATGATAATAGTACTTACCTTATAGTGTTGTTGTGAGGATTAAGTGAAGTAATAAATGGAAAACATCAGAGCATACTCTGGTACATAATGAGTACTCAATAAACTTTTATTTTTTTAGTAATTTTAATGATTTTTAAGACTTGATATTCAATTCTTTCCAAAAATAAAGATAGCTTGCTCTGCCATATTGTGGTCTGTTGGAATGAAATAGCTAAGACATAAATTTTTATTTCCATGAATCTAATTTCGGAGAGAAAAAGAATGGAAAATTAAAGCCCCTTCACAGATCAATTTAATAAAGATAAGTGCTCTTTGATAAATTTACCTCACAATACAATTGAAATAATGAAAATGAGACCAGGAGGATATAAAAAAATGTTAGTGAAAATCATTCAAAACAAAACCAGAGATAGAGGAAGGAAGATTTGGAAGTAAACTGGAACCAGTTGCTAGGCTTTGGAGAACAGGTTTTCTAGGTACCTGCTCAGTTGCACACTTCACTCAGCAGCAGCTGCAAGAGACTGAAGCACACAGGAAGTTAATAGTCTTTTTGAATTGCCACCATTTCTTCATTTCTTAATACAGAGAGTTAAAAATAGTTCATACCATTAGAAAGGAAGTCAATTAGCAGGATTGGATATTGTCCATAATTTCTTCTAGTGGAAACCAGATCTTCTGTGCACATTGGTTTTCCCAAGGGTAAATTATTACAATTTGCAGAAGAGTTACTGAGAAATCGAAAAATTCAATATGATATTGAGCAGTAACTTTTTACTCTGAAAATATATTCTTTTTTCTCAAAGATTAGAGAATTTTAGGTTTGCTTTGGATGTATATTGAGTTATTGCATGTTATATAAATGACTTTTTGGCACCAATATAAGTTTGAGAACCATCATCTTTACTCTTTGACACTTGTCACACTTGGAATTTTGAGAAATAGTGAACTGATATTTTAGCAAATTAGGGGAGTTTCAAAATAGTGCCAAATTAGACTGGAAAATCTCAACTGGTATTTTTTAAGTGAATAAACTTTAGTTTTTAGCACAGTTTTAGATTTACAAAAAATTGTGCATAGAATCCCCATATTCCTCCTCACATGCCGTCCCCAAAGTCCTCTTACATTAACATCTTGCCATAGAGTGGTGTATTTGCTACAACTGATGAACCAATAGTGATACATTATTATTAACTAAAGTCTACAGTTGGCTTAAAATTCAACATTCAGAAAACTAAGATCATGGCATCCTGTCCCAGCACTTCATGGCAAATAGATGGGGAAATAGTGGAAACAGTGACAGACTTAATTTCTTGGGCTCCAAAATCACTGCAGATGGTGATTGCAGCCATGAAATTAAAAGACGTTTGCTCCTTGGAAGAAAATTATGACCAACTAAGACAGCATATTAAAAAGCAGAGCCATTACTTTGCCAACAAAGGTCTGTGTAGTCAAGGCTATGGTTTTTGCAGTGGTCATGTATGGATGTGAGAGTTGGACTATAAAGAAAGCTGAGTGCCGAAGAATTGATGCTTTTGAACTGTGGTGTTGGAGAAGACTCTTGAGAGTCCCTTGGACTGAAAGGAGATCCCACCGTCCAGTCTAAAGGAAATCAGTCCTGAATATTCATTGGAAGGACTGATGCTGAAGCTGAAACTCCGGTACTTTGGCTATCTGTTGTGAAGAACAGACTCACTGGAAAAGCCCATGATGCTGGGAAAGTTTGAGGGCAGGAGAAGGGGATGACAGAAGATGAGATGGTTGGATGGCATCACTCCATGGACATGAGTTTGAGCATTCTCTGGGAGTTGGTGATGGACAGGGAGGCCTGGCGTGCTGCAGTCCATGGGGTTGCAAAGAGTTGGACACGACTGAGCAACTGAACTGACTGGCTGACATTTTACATTACACTACATTCTTTGTGTTGTACATTCTATGGGTATTGAGAAGGATATAATGACATGTATCCATCATCATATAATCATGTAGAATAGTTTCACTCACAAAAAATCCTCAATGCTCAATTGATTTATTTTTAGCCCCTAACTTTCCCTTGGCAACCGTTAATCTGTTTTACCATCTCCAGCCTTGCCTTTTCCAAACAGTCATATAGTTGAAATCATATAGTTTATAGCCATTTCAGATTGGTTTAGCAATATGCACTTAAAGTTCTACCATTCTTTTCATGGTTTGATAGCCCGTTTCTTTTTATTGCTAAATAATATTACATTGTCTGTATATATCACTCATTTATGGAAGGACATTTGGTTGCTTCCAAGTTTTGTCAATTATGAATAATACTGCTATAAACATTCATATGCAGATTTTTGTTTGGATATAAATTTTCAATTCATTTCAGTAAATACCAAACAGTGCCATTGCTGGACATATGGTAAGACTATGTTTAGCTTTGTAAGAAATCTACCTTTTAAGGGATGTTTGCCTTTTTATTGTTTAAGTTATTTATATATTTGTACCTTCTTGATATATGAGTTCAATTTATATATTAGAAATTATATACCTATTCTATATGTTATTTCTTGGTGTGTTTATGTGTGTGTATGTTCTCAGTGGTTTGTCTATTCATTTTCTTAACAGCATCTTCTTAAATAGAGGTACAACTGACATACAACATTATATGTATTCGTCTCAGGTTTACAAAATAATAATTCAATATTTGTATACATTGTGAAATGATCACTACAATATATTTAATTAACATCTGTCACTATATGTAGTTATGAAACATTTTTTTCTTATGATAGTAACTTTTGAGATAACTCTCTTCAGTTCAGTTCAGTTCAGTCGCTCAGTCATGTCCGACTCTTTGCAACCCCATGAATTGCAGCACGCCAGGCCTCCCTGTCCATCACCAACTCTCGGAGTTTACTCAAACTCATGCCTATCGAGTTGGTGATGCCATGCAGCCATCTCATCCTCTGTCATCCCCTTCTCCTCCTGCCCCCAATCCCTCCCAGCATAAGAGTCTTTTCCAATGAGTTAACTCTTCGCATGAGGTGGCCAAAGTATTGGAGTTTCAGCTTCAGCATCAGTCCTTCCAATTAACACCCAGGACTGATCTCCTTTAGGATGGACTGGTTGAATCTCCTTGCAGTCCAAGGGACTCTCAAGAGTCTTCTCCGACACCACAGTTCAAAAGCATCACTTTTTCGGCACTCAGTGTTCTTCACAGTCCAGCTCTCACATCCATACATGACCACTGGGAAAACCATAGCTTTGACCAGATGGACCTTTGTTGGCAAAGTAATGTCTCTGCTTTTTAATATGCTATCTAGGTTGGTCATAACTTTCCTTCCAAGGAGTAAGTGTCTTTTAATTTCATGGCTGCAGTCACCATCTGCAGTGATTTTGGAGCCCAGAAAATAAAGTCAGTCATTGTTTCCACTGTCTCCCCATCTATTTCCCACGAGGTGATGGGACCAGATGCCATGATCTTAGTTTTCTGAATGTTGAGCTTTAAGCCAACTTTTTCACTCTCCTCTTTCACTTTCATCAAGAGGCTCTTTAGTTCCTCTTCACTTTCTGCCATAAGGGTAGTGTCATCTGCATATCTGAGGTTATTGATATTTCTCCCGGCAATCTTGATTCCAGCTTGTGCTTCCTCCAGCCCAGTGTTTCTCATGATGTAGTCTGCATATAAGTTTAATAAAGAGGGTGACAATATACAGCCTTGACGTACTCCTTTTCCTATTTGGAACCAATCTGTTGTTCCATGTCCAGTTCTAACTGTTGCTTCCTGACCTGCATACAGGTTTCTCAAGAGGCAGGTCAGGTGGTCTGGTATTCCCATCTCTTTCAGAATTTTCCACAGTTTATTGTGATCCACACAGTCGAAGGCTTTGGCATAGTCAATAAAGCAGAAATAGATGTTTTTCTGGAACAATCTTGCTTTTTCGATGATCTGGCAGATATTGGCAATTTGATCTCTGGTTCCTCTGCCTTTTCTAAAACCAGCTTGAACATCTGGATAACTCTCTTAGTGACTTTCAAATATACAGTATAGTTATTAACTATAGTCACCATGCTGAACATTGTATCTCCATGACTTGTTTATTTTTTAACTATAAGTTAGTTCTTTTAGACTCCTTTCACCCATTTTCCAACTCCATCAACCCTTACTCAGGCAACAAGAAATCTGTTCTTTTTATTCATGAGCTTGGGTATTTGTTTGATTTTTTAGATTTTTCATATAATTTAGGTAATATGATATTTGCCTTTCTTTGATTTATTTAACTGAGAATAATGTCTTCAAGGTCCATGTTGTTATATACCTCATGTTGTCACAAATGGCAAGATTTCACTCTTTTTTAATGGATAAATAATATTTCATTATATACCTCTATGTATCTACATGTATATCTGTCTAATCTCACAGTTTATTTATTCACCCATCAATGGACATTTAGGGTGTTTCTATATTTTGGCTATTGTAAATAATGTCACAGTGAACATATCTTTTTGAGATAGTGTTTTTGTATTCTTCAGAAAAATAGAAATGAAATTTCTGGATTGTGTCATAGTTTTATTTTACCTTTTTTAGTAAACCCCGTACCGTTTTTTCAGTGAGTGGCTGCAATAACTTACATTCCCACCAAGAGTGCACAAAGATTCTCTATTTTCACATCCTTGCCAACACTTGATATTTTTTTAGATGATAGCCATTCTAACAGGTATGAGGTGATATCGCATTGTGATTTTGATTTGCATTTTCCTGATGATTAGTAATGTCAAGTGTCTTTTTATGTACTTGTTGGCAATCTGTATGTCTTCTTTGGAAAAATGTCTATTCTGATCTTTGCCTATTTTTAGTTGGATTATATTTTTTGATATTAAATTGTATGAGTTCTGTATGTATTTTCAATATTAACCCCTTATCAGATATATGAATGGCAAATATTTTCTCCTATTCAGATTCAGTAGGTTGCCTTTTTATTCTGTTGATGATTTCCTTGGCTGTGCTGAAGCTTTTTGTTTGATGCAGTAATACCTGCTAATTACTGTTTTACTGCTTGTCATTTCAGTGTCATATCCAGGAAATTGCTGCCAAGATCAAAGTCAAGGAACTTCTTCCCTATGTTTTCTTCTAGAAGTTTTATTCTTATATGTAAGTCTTAAATTCATTTTGCTTTAAATTTTTTTTTTTTTTTGGCTGCACTTGGTCTTCGTTGCTGCTCATGGACTTTCTCTAGTTGTGGCAAGTGGGGACTACTCGATAGTTGTGGTGTGTGAGCTTCTCACTGTGGTAGCCTCTCGTTGTGGAGCACAAGTTCTAGGGTGCATGGGTCTCAATAGTTGTGGCACATGGGCTTAGTTGCCCAGTGGCATGTGGGATCTTCCCAGACCAGGGATTGAACCTGTGTCACCAACATTGGCAGGCATATTCTTTTTTTCTTTCTTTTTTAAAAAAATTATTTATTTTTAGTTGAGGGATAATTGCTTTATAGTATTGTGTTCATTTCTGCCAAACATCAACGTGAATCAGTGGCAGGCAGATTCTTAACCACTGGACCACCAGGGAAGTTCTTGCCTTAACTTTTTAATATGGTGTAGGTAGTGCTAAAGGCAAAGGAGAAAAGGAGGGATATACCCATTTGAATGCAGAGTTCCAAAGATTAGCAAGGAGAGATAAGGAAGCTTTCCTCAGTGATCAGTGCAAGGAAATAGAGGAAAACAATAGAATGGGAAAGACTAGAAATCGATTCAAGAAAATTAGAGATACCAAGGAAAATTTTCATGCAAAGAAGGGCACAATAAAGGACAGAAATGGTATGGACCTAACAGAAGCAGAAGATATTAAGAAGAGGTGGCAAGAATACACAGAAGAACTGTACAAAAAAGATCTTCACAACCCAGATAATCACGATGGTGTGATCGCTCACCTCGAGCCGGACATCCTGGAATGTGAAGTCAAATGGGCCTTAGGAAGCATCACTGCGAACAAAGCTAGGTGATGGGCTATTTCAAATCCTGAAAAATGATGCTGTGAAAGTGCTGCATTCAACATGCCAGCAAATTTGGAAGACTCAGCAGTGGCCACAGGACTGGAAAGGTTCAATTTTCATTCCAGTTCCAAAGAAAGGCAATGCCAAAGAATGCTCAAACTACTGCACAGTTGTACTCATCTCACGCACTAGCAAAGTAATGCTCAAAATTCTCCATGCCAGGCTTCAACAATACGTGAACCATGAGCTTTCAGATGTTCAAGTTCGATTCAGAAAGGACAGAGGAACCAGAGATCAAATTGCCAACATCCGCTGGATTATCCAAAAAGCAAGAGTTCGAGAAAAACATCTATTTCTGCTTTATTGACTATGCCACAGCCTTTGACTGTGTAGATAGCAACAAACTGTGGAAAATTCTGAAAGAGAAGGGAATACCAGACTGCCTGACCTGCCTCCTGAGAAATCTGTATGCAGGTCAAGAAGCAACAGCTAGAACTGGACATGGAACAACAGACTGGTTCCAAATAGGAAAAGGAGTACATCAAGGTTGTTTATTGTCACCCTGCTTATTTAACTTATACGCAGACTACATCATGAGACACACTGGGCTGGGTGAAGCACAAGCTAGGATCAAGATTGCTGGGAGAAATATCAATAACCTCAGATATGCAGATGATACCACCCTTATGGCAGAAAGTGAAGAACTAAAGAGCCTCTTGATGAAAGTGAAAGAGGAGAGTGAAAAAGTTGGCTTACAACTCAACACTCAGAAAACTTAGATCACGGCATCTGGTCCCTTCACTTCATGGCAAATAGATGGGAAAACAGTGGAAACAGTGACAGATTTTATTTTTGGGGCTCCAAAATTGCTGCAGATGGTGACTGCTGTCATGAAATTAGAAGACACTTGCTCCTTGGAAGAAAAACTATGACCTACCTAGACAGCATATTAAAATGCAGAGACATTAATTTGTGAAAGGTCCCTCTAGTCAAAACTATGGTTTTTCCAGTAGTCATGTATGGATGTGAGAGTTTGACTGTAAAGAAAGCTGAGCACCGAACAATTGATGCTTTTGAACTGTGGTGTTGGAGAAGACTCTTGAGAGTCACTTGGACTGCAAGGAGATCCAACCAGTCCATCCTAAAGGAAATCAGTCCTGAATATTCATTGGAAGGACTGATGCTGAATTTCCACTACTTTGGTCATCTGATGCGAAGAACTGGCTCATTTGAAATGACCCTGATGCTGGGAAAGATTGAAGGCAGAACGAGAAGGGGATGACAGAGGATGAGATGGTTGGATGGCATCACTGACTCCATGGACATGAGTTTGAGCATTCTCTGGGTGTTGGTGATGGACAGGGAGGCCTGGCGTGCTGCAGTCCACGGGGTTGCAGAGGGTTGGACACAACTGAGTGACTGAACTGAAGTGAGGTAGTGATTCGGTTTCTTTCTTTTGCCTGTGTCTATCCAAATTTTTCAACACCATTTATTGAAAAAACTGTCCTTTCTCATTAAGTGTTATTGGCTGTTTTGTCATACATTAAATGGTTATATGTGGATTTATTTCTGGGATCTCTAATTTGTTCCATTGAGCAATGTGTCTATTTTTGCATTCGTACAATAACTGTTTTGATGACTGTAGGTTTGTAATAGATTTTGAAATCAGGGAGCATGATGCCTCCAGCTTTGTTCTTTATCAAGATTCATCTGGCTATTTGTTTTTTATGGGGGAAGTTCTATACCAATTTTATATCTGTTTATTCTGTTTCTGTAAATAATACCATTAGAGTTTGATAGAGATTGTGTTGAATCTATACATGCTTTGAGTAGTATGGATATTTTGATAGTACTAATTGGTTCAGTGCATGAGCACAGAATGCCTTTCAATTTATTTGTGTCATCTTCAGTCTTTCATCATTATCCTATAATTTTCAGTGGTTAGATTTGCTTTTTTGCTAGACCAGTTTGTACGTGAATATACTGAGTAAGATTCCTGTGATACCCCTTAAAACAGTGATTCTCATCTCAGTATTTTGTCTCTAGGTGACATTTGGCACTGTATGGAGGTATTTTGGGTTATCAAAATTCGGGAGGAAGATTTGCCGCTACTGGCAGGGATACTGCTTCAAGTTGCATAGCATATAGAACAGTTTCTCAGAGACTTAATTGCATCAATATTAATATTATTGATGCTGAGGCTGAGATACCTTGCCTTACACCAGTTGGTTCCCTGCCTAAAAAAGGAAGTGTTAGTCACTCAGTTGTGTCCAACTCTCTGTGAACCCATGGGCTATAGCCCACCAAGCTCCTCTGTGCATGGAATTCTACATGCAAGAATACTGGAGTGGGTTGCCATTTCCTTCTTCAAATAAAACAGGCTGTAGGGTTCTCAGCACTATTATGAAGAGGCTATGTGAGCCTATGAGAAAGATAACTAACTTTTACATGACAATGTTGTCTAGGAAGAATGCCAGATTTATTTATAACTTTAAATATTTATACATTTTATTTAGTATTCTTACCTTATTTTACTCATAAAACTCATTAAAATGTAAAATAGAAGTAGTTATAGCAAGACTGTGGACATATTTTTGATCTTGGAGGAAAGCTCTTAATATTTCATGTTATCTGCAATATATACTGTAGTTTTAATGTAAATATCCAGAATTAGTTTCCTAGGGCTGCTGTACAAAATACCACAAACTTGGTGGCTTAAAAAAACTTATTTATTCAGGAATTTATTATTTTAAATTTTTATTTTTTCTTGACTTTCCTGGAACATTAAAAAAAACTATTTGTTTTTGGCTATGCTGGGTCTTTGTTGCTGGGCTTTTCTCTAGTTGCAGTGATGGGAGTTAGTCTCTAGGCTTCTCACTGCAGTTTCTTCCCTTGTTGCAGAGTATGGGCTCTAGGGCATGCAGGCTTCAGTAGTTGTTGCACGTGGGCTCGGTAGTTGCACGTCCCAGGCAGTGGGGCACAGGCTCAGTAGTTGTGGTGTCTGGGCTTAGTTGCTCCACAGCATGTGGGATCTTCCTGGATTGGGGATGGAACTGTGTCTCCTGCATTGGCAGTTGGATTCTTTACCACTAAGCCACCAGGGAAGCTCAGGAATTAGTTCTTTCAAAGTTCTGGAGGACAGACATCCAAAATCAAGGTGCTGACAGAGACATGCTCCCTTTGAAGATTCTAGGAAATAATTTTTCTTTGCCTCCTCCAGCTTCTGGTGGTTCCTGACATTCCTTGGCTTGTGGAGGCATAATTCTAATCTCTGCCTCTGTCTTCATAGAACCTCCTTTCTTTTGCTTCTCTGTGTCCCTACCCTTGAGGTCACTCATTTGACTTCCAGGTCCACTCTAGTTCAGGATGACCTCATCTAGAGCCTTACCTTAATTAAATCTACATGGTTTGATCTCCAAATAAGGGCACATTGAGGTTTTGGTGAATGTGAATTTTTTGGGAACACTATTCAACCCAGTATACCTTCTATGCTTAATTTGCTACAGCTTTTGCTATGAAATTTACTGAGAATGGATATTTGTTTTTATCAAATACTTTTTCTATATCTACTATGTTGTTTGTATGATTTTCACCCCTTGTATCCTTAACATGGTGAATTCCTTTGATTGATTTCCAACAATCTTAAACTCTGTGAGTAAAACTGACTTAACCTGGTGTTTCACCCTACTTATATATCAGTGGCTTTAGTTCGCTATTACTTTTCAGAGTTTTGTGTCTGTGTTGAAGAGATACACAAATTGGGTTGTAATTTCCCTTTCTTGTAATGTTACTGACCTTTAAAAATATTATGGTTATTGAAAGGAAAGGATTGATAATGGGTCTGTAACTCATCTGCTGTTTCATGGTAACCAAGAGAAAGAGGGATGGTGGAAGTGGGAAAAGAGAGTACGTGGGTGGAGAAAGGAGTCACAGAGGTAGAAACAGAGAGACAGAGAGAGGTAGGATGATGGGTTGGGAGAGACTGAATGAGAATAACAGGAAGAAATGATCTGATCAGATCTTCATGAATACATACTTAGTGGCTCTCTTCCTAGTGATATTTATTAGAATATGGATAATGGAATGTTATTATAATAGCAGGATATATCTTGCCCTTCTAGTTTGCTCTTGGTAAATTAACATGGAATTTAGGTTCCATGGGGTACATGACCTACAGAAAAATATTAATGTGGCTCTGTAATTACTGGAATATAGTTGGGAGAGATTTCATGACCAAAATAGATTTCATGACTTTTTGTAAGTGATATTCTTAATGCATCATTGGAGATCACATTTTTTATCTGGGTCAGAGAGCATCCTATTGCAATAAGAAAGAACCTGGGCAAGTTATGCTGGCAGTCTCAGACTCCTGCTTCACTTCGTGTCTTCCAGTTACCTGAATCCTTTGAATTATTACAGAAGTTTGAAACTGTAAAACTGTAAAAACTCTGATTCTTGTGTGTTTGGCTTGACACTCAAACCTTTTATCTCAACCTTATAAATTGGAGTGGAATGTGTCAGATTGCAGTCAGGTGATAGGAATTACACAACTAATTTGTGCAATGAGAATTTAAGCAATCATTACCTTTGTTAAAGTGTTTAGCTAGGTAATTGAAAGGATACATGATTGTTAACCTCTTTTCAGTCAACCTAATTTTTGCACAATGGGTTCACCTGTGGAGAAGAACTATGGAGTAGGCCTCTTACACAAGCTTTTTCTAGAATCTGCCTCTGTAGAATGTTTGGCCTGTTGGCAGCACAGATAGGCTCTTCAAATGATACCGTCTTTTAAGGATGGAAATCGATCACTTGAAGGTAGTTATTAACATGTAACCACTTCTAAAATGGAAGAGACAGAAATATTTCCTTCCTGACATTAATAAATAATTCTGAGTATAGATTATCTTTCCCATTTTTAGCGCTTTGGCTAGCACAACTAGCCAAGTATTCAGCGTCTGATTTTCTACATGAAATCATGCATAATATTTCCTTAAGCTGAGACTGCTCACTTTATAGCAAAGAAAATTCATAGAAGCAAACATAACTAGGGAACCAATTCAACTTATCATAAACTGCACAACTGAGATTCAATAGCACATTGGCAAAGCCTGTTAAAATTACAACCGAGGCACTAGCTTGAAGATGATACACTGCAAAGTTGGGGTCTGTGCTTCAAAATAATATTCTTTGAACTGTCTGTAGATAAGTGCTATGGCCCCTACAGATAAAATATATGCATGTGTGCTCAGTCGTGTCCGACTCTTTGCAACCCTATGGACTGTAGCCCGCCAGGCTCCTCTGTCCAAGAGATTCTCCATGCAAGAATTGTGGAGTGGGTTGCCATGTCCTACTCCAGGGGATCTTCCTGATCTCGGGATCAAAAAACCCATAACTCCTGTATTGACAGGCAGATTCTTTACTACTGAGCCACCTGGGAAGCACATTAAATGCACAGCTCTGTAAAACAAGTGTTAGTCATGCAGTCATGTCCGACTCTTTGTGACCTCATGGACTGTAGCCTGCCAGGCTCCTCTGTCCATGGAGTTCTCCAGGCAAGAATACTAGAGTGGGTTGCCTTGCTCTTCTACAGGGGATCTTCCCCTATAAAACAAAGGGACAGAGAAAACAGTAGTATTTCTTATCATGAATTTCAGTGAACTTCTTGTGCAGTTTGTATTTTCTATTCCTGAAATCTTAGGATCTGCTGAAGTGGGGAGAATGCTTTTTTGATGAGACATAGTATGGATTCTAATAAACAATTTTTAGCTGCTTTTCTGTCATTTGAGTTTCCTCATGTTAGAAGAACAACAGTCAGAAGTAATCTCATTTTTATCCCATATTGGATAAAGATAGGATTGCTGCTTTTTAATGGGTGATACAATGAAGAATATTTCTAAAATGAGAGATCCTTCTAGGCTCCATGGTTGATGGTAACTGTAAAAGTGCAATTGTAGCAACAATAGGCTGGCAAGAGCATTTTAACCAGCAGTTCAAATGCTCATAAATTAACTGGGTCATCTCACTGGGTAAGCAACATGGATCATCAGAAGAAGTGCCTAAGGATGAGGGGGATTTAAATGGGTAGGAAGAAAATATCAGTGAGGGGCAACAATGCAGCTATAGCCTGTCTCTCCTGTTTAGAGTCTTTCTTTTGTGAAATTGAAAACCACCACTTTGAAGAGTCTATGACAGGATGAAGTAGAGTTAAGTAGGAACTAAAGTGGACTATGCCTGGACATTTATTGTTTTCAAACAAGGATATGGTTTCCCACTGCCAGCAACTGAAAGTATACCTGATGACTTGTCTCTGGCTTCCTCACATATACAGTATCCTGTGTAGGAAAGGCTGGGTATGTCAAGGAATTAATGTACTCTCTAAAGGTGATTTAAAGAAGTACTCCGGCTTCCTTTCCTTACCTGGGACATTTCTAAGTCTCAGACTTTATAGATTCCCCCAGAGGGTTACAGTAAGATAACACCCCAGCTACATTTACATTCTTCACTTGTCTCACTTTGCTAAATAATGATGTTTCTAAAAATAAGCTTTCAAGTAAATCAGTTTAGTTCAGTCGCTCAGTCGTGTCTGACTGTTTGAGACCCCATGGACTGCAGCACGCCAAGCCTTCTTGTCCATCACCAACTCCCAGAGTTTACTCAAACTCATGCCCATTGAGTTGGCGATGCCATCCAGCCATCTCATCCTTCAAGTAAATTACCTGTAATCAAATTTTGTCCTTAGGTCTTCTTCTGAGGGAACACTAAAGAGTAGCTAAGTAGATCTACTAGTTCTACATATATTCTATGTGATGATTCCTAACATTCAGCAAAGCAAGTCTGCCACTTATTTTCAAACCTTATGAGAAACAGAAGACATGTCATTATATTATTTATATTATCAAGATGATACATTTTTAATTATAAATATGGTTTAGTAAAGAGTGATACTGTATACTAAAATAATCAATTTTTTTGGTGGATTCACTTTTCCAGTAGTAGTTAAGGCAAAGAGCTAATTCTCTACAGAGCTGAAGGAATATGTTCAGTGGGGTAGATGCCATGTCCATATCTGGCCATGTTAAATATCAGATGCCTAGTGGAGATAGCTAAAGGACAGATAGATGGATAGTTTTAGAGTTCCAAACACAGCTTTAGTCAGCAAAATCTGACATAATGTCCCTCTTTGTTCAATCTCTTTATAGCTACCTTTATGTCTTTGTTTCTTAATGTATATATGGAAGGATTCAAGATAGGGGTAATAACAAAGTCAACAATGAAGAGGTATTTATCAACTGATGATGTGGGGAAAGGCCAGACATAGAGAAACATGCACGGAGTGAAGAAAAGAACCACCACAGTGATGTGAGCTGACAAAGTGACAAACGCCTTGGACAAGTCTCCTGAAGAACGTTTCCAGACGGTGACCAAAATGAAGACGTAGGAAACGATTAGCAGGAAGAAGGTACCCATAGTCATGAAACCGCTGTTGGCAGCAACAATAAACTCAAATTTGGCTCCATCTGTGCATGCAAGTTTTATGATCCTGGGAAAGTCACAATAAAAGCTGTCTACTTTGTTAGGACCACAAAAGGGCAAGTTTATAATGAAAGCAAGTTGAGACATAGCATGGATCACCCCAGCTACCCAGCCAGTGATTACAAATGAAATGCATATTTTAGGATTCATGATGTTCAAGTAGTGAAGAGGCTTGCAGATTGCTGTGTACCTGTCAAATGCCATGGCTATGAGTAACACCATCTCTACTCCTCCCATGATATGAATGAAGCATATTTGTGTCATACAACTTTTGAAGGAGATTATCTTGTATTTATTTGGAAGGTCTGTAATCATCTTGGGGACTGTGGTAGAGGAAAGGCCAACATCAATGAGTGACAGGTTGGCTAATAGGAGGTACATAGGAGAATGTAAGTGAGAATCCAAAATTACCAAAAACAGAATGAAGAGATTTCCCAGGATGATTCCTAAATAGAGCAAGGAGAATATCAACATGAGAAAAAGTGCAGCTTCCCAAGAACTAGAGAATCCTAGCAACACAAACTCAGAAACCACAGAATCATTTTGTCTATCCATTGACTTGGGCAGAAGAGCTGTTTCTCAAATCACCTGAGAATAGGAAAAGAAAAATCACAGTCATTAATACAAAGGCAGACTTCCAATTTTCTTGCTAGTGTTTCCTGTGGATTCCACTTTCCTGAGTGTGAAATGATTTAATTGGATAAAGGAAAAAAAAACAAACAACCACAGAAACATTTTGACAATCAGGAGAATTTTTACATAAAGAGATAAAAATGAATATTTCAGATGGAGATAATTGTGGTTGCATTCCTTCTAATTCCATTTTAAGATAATTATTTTGTTTTGCCTCTCAAGAATTGCTAGACATTTTCCTTGACTACTGACCTAGATATTCTCTCAGCTGAATAGTCTCAGCCATTTCTGTCACCTTGATATTAATGCTCTCATACTAACTTGTAGTCCTACTTATCTGAATTTCTTGTTCACTGGTCAAATGGAGATCTTTCAGCCAAAACTGTTTATGTAATGTATTTCACCTTGCTTCACCCAGTATGTGGTTGTTGCTTGTTTTTATTTGTATGTGTGTGTGTATGATTTACCTGGGAAGTCAGAGGCTCAGATTGAGATTATTCATATTCTGTTTCATATTCATATTCATATTCATTATTCTGTTCAATACATTACTATAATTGCACTTGCATTAGCCTATATATCAAATAAAATGTTAGATGTAATAGAATAAACACCAGTAAGTGTTTAAAAAATAAAGTTGTTATTAATAACATTTATTGATTCCTTCATGCAAGGCACTGTAATAAGCACATGATCTTATTTTAACTATTTAAAATTCCATAAGATAAGCACTATTTCATTAGATTCATTTTACCCATGGAGAAACCGAGTCTCAGTGGGATCAAATGTAAGAGCCAGAACTGTCTATAGTTATAAGGCACCATAATGCATACCCTAAACAATGGCACTGTGCTCTCAAAGGCCAGCCTCTTCAAGTATACCCTAGATATTTCCCAATGATCCATCAATGAACTTTCAAGTTTATATTTTCCTTGATTTATTAGTATAGTGAGCTGTCTTTAAAAAAAAATAAAACCTCTGGATTTTTTGTCCCCTTCTTATTATTCCTTTTTTCCCAACTATTCATTGGCAAGCATATGCTCACACTTCATTCATTCATTAGCTAAAACTGGTACCCACAGATTTCTTATTTATAGAAAAGAACTCTGGATTCTCAACACATCATATAATAATCACTTTTTCAATGATTATTTATCCTAATCTCCCTGTGAGTTTTAGTACTGTTTATTATGCCTCGCTTTTGTAACTCCGCCCTCTGCTCTAGGTTCTTGCCTCTTAAAGCCATTCACCTTTTCATTCTTTGTCAATAAAAATTCAGTTTTTTCAGTTAGTGAACTACAATCTCTCAGTTTTAGGAGAGAGTAGCCCTATTCCAGCTTGAGAGCATGTTATATGGTTTTTCTAAACAGATATTTTGTAATCGCATTTTCCTTGGCCATGGATTGTTGTAAGGAGGAGCTTGTAGTCTGGAACTTTTCAACAACATATAAACCAATAAAAACTATCTTTCCCAATAAAAGCAAAAATCTTCATGTGCAGATGGATTTTCCCACCCCATATTTCCCCTCTGTTTGATGCTAATTTTATGCCTGAGAGTGAAGCAATTATGCACCTTGAAAGCCCATATACAAAAGAAATAACAAAAAGTTAGGAAGGAATCAGGAACCCAAAATGCATGTTGAATCACTTAATCAAAGCCCATAATGGTCTTTATTCTTGTGCCTTCTAGTATCTACATGGTCACATCAGTATCTGTAGCTTTATCACTGGTCTCCAGAGTAACCTGTCTGAGCTCTGTGGAGCATATACAAATGGAAGTCCACCTGCAGCTTCAAGTTAACACATTGAAATTTGAACTCATATTGCATCCACCCCAATGCCTTTATAAATATTATTACTACTCCCCCAGGTCCCCAGTATAGACACCTGTGTGGTACTCTTGTTTGTGCTTCACTTTTCATCTCTAGTTGTATAATTTTTACAATCAAATATTTCTCAATTCATTTTCCTTTTCTTTATTTCTATTGTTTTTTTGTGTTGTTCTAGACTTCATATTTTTCTACCTTGTCTGAATGATTTCTCTGATCCATGCTTCCCTGCATCCAACTCATTTATAGTCTGATTACAGATGTTTATCTAAAGTTCCATAAATCACATGGCTTTCCCACTTAAAGACTCTTGTCTATCAAGAGAAAATTCTTGAAATCCCACAGCATGTCACAAAATATCTGAGAGGAGATGAGCAATATTTGATTTCAGAAGATATTTATATAGAAAATTTAGGGTATGAATATATCAAAATGTTACTGAATAAATAATCAAAATTGATTTCTGATAAAAACTTTTAGTGAAATCATTTAAACAAATATATGAATTTAACAAAAACCTATAAACTATAAGAAAGATCTCATTTGTAAATTAAACAAATGCACTATGTATGCATTCTATTGAAAAAAACATAAATTTTTCTGAGATATTTGAAACAGACAAAATGGAGATAAAACCATGCTAATGGAGAAAACCATGCTTCAGGCTATAAAAATATAAATTGTCACTGAACTAATCTGTAAAATAATTGCAGTACTCATTAAAAGTTCAGTGGAGATATTTTGCAACATTAAAAAGTGATCCAAAAGTTCATTTAAAAGCTCAGGTTTTGAAAATATAGCAAAATGGCATTTGGGGGAGAAAAGAAATGTTTTCTAAAAATATTTAAGTATATCATAAATCTATGCTAATTAACCTCAATAATCTGACTAAATTTGAAAAAATAAATGTAACAAGGCACAGTTAAGAATTAGATACAAATTAAGAAATTTAGTATATGGTAAAAGGCAATGCTATTAAATAGAAAAGTAAAGAGTTACTTAACACATTCAGAGTATTCAATAGTTGTTAAACATGTAGCCCAACACTGGAAACCTCAAACTTTATAATACATCTTACATATTTATAGCAAAGTAAGTTCTGGATAATTAAGAACCTTAAATCTAATAGTAAAATTATAAAATTTTAATAACATATTTCTGAATTAGTTTTTAAAGCAAGGTGGAAGAGGTCTTTGTCCTATTCAAATTCAGAAACTAGATTCAGTTTTACGTTTTATTCTCAACAGAATGAAACAACCCCCATTGCTGTGAGATGGAGGAAGCATTGCTTCTCATGCTCAGCTGAAGGTACAATCATTCCAGAGGACAATTGAGTAACAGATGCAAAAAATCTTAACTGTATCACCAAGCCCAAATGGAATTATTTTGAAAGGAAATAAAATGAACAATGTGTATTAATGTTAGTTTACTTATCATCTTTTTATAGGAACAGAGTGGAACCATACTAACTGTTTGAGTAAGGAATGGATTAAATGGGTATACTTAAACAAAGCTTTGAAGGATATTTTATGTTCATGGCATAAGATAGTATTAACTATGAGAATAGGACCATAGGATATAAAACAACATGAGTGAAAGTCATTCAAATAAGGAAATAAGGTGAATTAACAAAGGACAAGGGCAACAAAAAGAGAGATAAATTGTGGAGAGTGAAAAAGGAAGTGATAATTATGGAGACAGATGCTGAAGAATTTAAGAGTGAGTTCTCCCCTACCTGCACAGGCTCACATTTCTCTTTCAGCAGCTTCAAAGACTTGAGAAACACAAGTAGATTGACTCCTTTTTAGATTCATCATTATTGTTAAAGACATATAAGATTTAAACAGTTCCTACCATGGTTATTAGTGACTAATATCTCTTCCATTATTGGCTCTTTATAGAAATTAGGTCTTTCATGAACATTGGCTTTTCCCAAGGGTCAAGTATCAGGAGATACAGAACAGAGTAATTAGGAAATTGAACAATTGGTCTTATGAGTATTGACTGTGGTTCTGACAATATTTTTTCTAATTTGAGATTATAGCTGTTCATTAAATTATTGATACCATTATTATAATTGATTATATCTGTTCAGCATCAATATCATATTAAAGACCAAATAATATAACATGCTCTTAATTGCTAATCCCAGTTAGAATTTTGAGAAGTAATGAGTTGGTATTTGAAAAATATGGGAATTTCAAGATAGTGTGAATATAAACTCAAGAATTTCACTTGGAGTTTTAACACCTAAAATTATTCTATATAGAACTCTGGAGACAAACTTTTTTAGTAGAAGGCAACATGTAACTGGTATTTTTCAGTCTTCACAAACCACTTAATAACAGCTTATCCTATCTAGGGCTTCACTGCAGGATCAGTTTTGATTTCTACCTGTAGAGCTGCTGCTCGGGATCCTTTTTGTCTAGAAATAATGCTGTTCTTGTCTAAAAGAAAGAGAAGCTATTTATTTAAGGTGAATCTATTTTCTGGAGATATTAGCTCCAGGTTTTTAGTCCTGTTTTGGCCAAAATGGCAAACAAAGTTTTTTTTATGTCATGTGTACATTAGCTAATTTACATAGAGCTAGACAAATAGTGGATTAGAAAGTGATGAGAATATAATGTCTGAGAACAATAAGATTATAGTGTGTAGTTGTTCAGTTGTGTCCGACTCTTTGTGACCCCATGGACTATAGCCTGCTAAGCTCCTCTGTTCATGGAATTTTCTAGGCAAGAATACTGGAGTCAGTTGCCATTTCCTTCTCCAATAAGATTATAACCAGAGATCAAATTGCCAACATACACTATACCAGAGTAATAATATAGTACAGTGTATGAAGTGTGAATTGTGTGGAAAAGGAAAAGTCAAGACAAGAAAACAGTGAAGAAACAACTAAGTGAACTGAGGATCTTTTCTTTGCAAATTTGAATCCATAAATATTTACTGTTCCCAGTGAGGCAAAATTATAGAGTGGGAAGGCAATAGGTGCAGGGTTAAGAAATTAAGAATACAGTCTCTATCGACTATTTGTTTTCCTCATCATTTTAGGCGTATAGGCTACAGGGAAAGGTGAGGCAAAAAATGAGGATATGTAATTACATGATTTATTATCTAAGCTGACTTGGCAAAAGTCAGGAATATTGATCAGTTTTATATGGCTACCAGTTTAGAAGCATGAATATTCTTACATGGATATTATTATTAAATTAAAAAAATATTTTTTCCCTAGCTTAACAGTATCATTTTTCCCAGACAATAAATGACCTATGTTTTAGTACATTCTACCATAACATCATTATAATGGGAGTTGGGGAGGTGATTTTGTGTCTGAGACAAATTTGCTGCTTGATCACTCAATTTTTGGTGGTAACCCTTAAACTATGGTACTCCTGTTAAGTATTTTGATCACATACTTTCATGTTTAAAACCACGTTTAGGATTGGTTCTGATAATCTGTGAAGTAGGCAGCAAGAAAGAATTGTATATTTCTCAGGAACTATCTGCGAAGGGGATAGAGCAGTAGTAGGTAGGGAAAGCCTTTATTACAAAATTCCAGTGCAGTTCCTCTGAAAGAAGAGCAGGAATGAGAGGGAACTGGAGTAGCCTCAGACTGCAGCGCTGCAGTGAGAAAGTCTCAATTAATTTGATGGGAGGAGCTCCACAGTCAAAATTGTCTATTACAGATATTCCACATTGGGCAGGAATGTTCTGACTCTGAAAACATCCGTTGTTTTCAGTCATTTACTGAGAGCAGCCATGTGGGAGTTGGCCTCTGAAAGTTGCATTGGAAGGTAAAACAGTAATAACTAAAAGCTGTCAGTGAAGTACATTCCTTGAAGCAGGTTTTTTCTTGAAAGGAAATATGAGTGCTGCAGTCCTATGGCTAAGTACAGTTTTAGATATTCCATCCCTATTGTGTAGTACACTTTACACTATTGGAAGCCTTTGATTTTTCCTTGCTCTGGTACTTTGGTTTTATTTTGAAAGAAGTAAATAACTCTGATAATAACGATTAACTTCTAAAACACCATTAAATCTGTCTTTATATTCATCTTTACTCTCCAAAAATTTCTCAGTGATGATGTTCATCATGCTTACTATGTATTGAGGAAAAAAAATGAAACAGGCAGTTCTGTGTATTAAATGCTATTATAAATAGGTAGAGATATCAAGGGAACATTTCATGAAAAATGGGTGCAGTATAGGACAGAAGCAGCAAGGAAGTAACAGAAACTGAAGCAATTAAGAAGAGGTGGTATGAATACACAGAAGAGCTATACGAAAAAGATCTTAATGACCTATATTACCATGATGTTGTGGTCACTCATTTGGAGCCAGATATCCTGGAGTGTGAAGTCAAGTGGGCCTTATGAAGCTTTACTAGGAACAAAGCTAGTGGAGATGATGGAATTCCAGCTGAGATATTTCAAATTCTAAAAGATGATGCTGTTAAAGTGCTGCACTCATTATGCCAACAAATTTGGAAAACTCAGCCATGGTCACAGGACTGGAAAAGGTCATTTTTCATTCCAATCCCAAAGAAAGGAAATGCCAGAGATGTTCAACTACTGTACAGTTGTGCTCTTTTCACATGCTAGCGAGGTAATGCTCAAAATCCTTCAAGCTAGGATTCAACAGTATGCAAACTGAGAACTTCCAGATGTACAAGTTGGATTTAGAAGAGGAAGAGGAAACAGAGATCAAATTGCCAACATCTGTTGTAACACAGAATAAGCAAGGGGGTTCCAGAAAAACATTTACTTCTGCCTCATTGACTATGCTAAAGCCTTTGACTGTGTGGATCACAGTAAACTGCAAAATTTTTAAGAGATGGGCATACCAGACCACCTTACCTACCTCCTGAGAAACCTGTATTCAGGTCAAGAAGCAACTGTTAGAACCAGACATGAAACAGTGGTCTGGTTCAAAATTGGGAAAGGAGTATGTCAAGGTTATATATCGTCACCCTGCTTATTTAACTTATATGCAGAGTACATCATGTGAAATGCTGGGCTGGATGAAGCACAAGCTGGAATCAAGATTGCCAGGAGAAATATCAACAACTTCAGACATGCAGAAAGTGAAGAGCAACTAAAGAGCCTCTTGATGAAGGTAGAAGAGGAGAGTGAAAAAGCTGGCTTAAAGCTCAACATTCAAAAAACAAAGGTCTTGGCATCTGATCTCATCACTTCATGGCAAATAGATAGGGAAAAAGTGGAAACAGTGACCAATTTTATTTTCCTGGGCTCCACAATCACTGTGTATGGTGAGTGCAGCTATGAAATTAAAAGATGCTTGCTCCTTGGAAGAAAATCTATGACAAGCCTAGATAGTGTATTAAAGAGCAGAGACATCACTTTGCTGACAAAGGTTTGTCTAGTCAAAGCTATGGTTTTACCAGTAGTCATATGCATATGGGAGAGTTGGACCATAAAGAAGGCTGAGAGCCAAAGCATTGATGCTTTTGAACTGTGGTGTTGGAGAAGACTCTCGAGAATCCTTTGGACAGCAAGGAGATCAAACCAGTCAATCCTAAAGGAAAACAACCCTTGACTATTCATTGGAAGGACTGATGCTGAAGCTGAAGCTCCAATATTTTGACCATTTTATGCAAAGACCCTACTCATTTGAAAAGACCCTGTTGCTGGAAAAGATTGAGGGGCACGAGGTGAAAGGAGTGACAGAGGATGAGGTGGTTGAAACCCATCACTGTCTCAGTGGGTATGAGTTTGAGCAAACCGTGGGCAACAGTGAAGGCCAGGGGTGTCTGGCTTGCTGCAGTCCATGGGGTCACAAAGAGTTGGACACAACTTAGCGAACAACAACGAGATTATTCTGTACTCAAGAGGTCTATAGAAAGGATGTGTAGCTTTTAAACAAAAAATTATCTGTGAAGAATAACAGTTTATTTCACACAGGCACAGCAAATAGAGGGAAAACCCAGAAAAGCAGAAGAAAGAGTCCTTTCTCCTTTTTAACCTTGCCATCTTCCTCTGGCATACTCTGTCTTCAGAGCATAAAATAGAGCCAGATGGGAAAAACAGAAATGTGGTTTGCAGAGTCCTACAAACAGGAAGCACAGTTGAGAGACTATAACAAATAGGACAGTGAATGTTTTAATTGTGGGTTCATTTTTTTTAGTAGTACAGGACCATCAAGATATTCCTGCTTTAGTAGCTAGCTTCTCTGAGGAACTTTCTCATTTTGTGTAAATTTTAAAATTTTGCATAATATCCACTTGCAACATTTTTGCTGACTGTAGCATCTGTAATGATGTGTCCATTTTCTTTTTTGGCATTTGTTATGGGTGCCTCTTCCCTTTTTCTTGATTGATCTTTGGTCTCTTGGAATAACCAATATTGCTTTTGTTGATTTGTTGATTTTTAATATTTTAAAATTTTATTAATGCTTATTATTATTTTGCCCTTCTACTATTCATAGTTTGCTTTTGTTGACATGGATACTTGTGTCATTGACACACATCTTTTATTGATATTTAAAAAAAATATGTGCAGATATATAAAGTCCCTGCAAGCATTTTATAGCTGCATTCCTTATGTTCTTTGTAGGTATTGTATAATTTTTCTATTAAATTTAAAAATGTTTACATTTCTATTGTGATTTTTTGTGAGAATCAAGTTATGTTAAATTGATCATGAATTAAATGAAATTCATATGCTTTGAAACTAGATGGAGAGTAGAATCTCATTTTGTAAGTCTACCAGAACTAATTATATAATCTAGAGAGGACTCAATCAGGATGCAGTGTTATTATATTCTTTCATAGAGAGATATGAAAGGAAGTCGCATGCAGGCTTCAAATCACTTATGAATCAATGGTGGCTTATAAAACTAAAAATTTATATCAATGAGCACAACTAAGATAATTTTATTTAAGAAGTATTTCAGGAAGCCATTATAAGATCCAATATGTGTCTGTAGACAGAGGAAGAAGTTTTCATGATCATCTGGTTTGGACTAATGTAAATTTTTCAATTATCTCTTGATATAGTATGCACTTCTTCCAAAATATATTTTCTTATATTTAGAAAATTAATAACTATAATTATTTGTATATCTTTTTTAGGTCAGTTGTATTGTCATCATGGGTGCTTTAATTTACTGGCATAGAGATAAAGATTAATATGTCAGTATTAAGTTTATTGTTATTAATATAGAGATCTGACCCAAGAAATCCTTTTTTCTTCTGTTCACAGGAATAAAGTAACAATGAATATAAACAATGAATAATAAACTGTAAAGGTTTGTTAATATAATTTTATTCAACCAATGACAAATATCATCCAGGGTTATGAAACATGCACTACTACAGAGGCAAATTTATTTTAAAAGTTTACAAGATGCAAACATAGCTAATTCATTCCTACTTACAATAACACCAAGCTGCATGGATTTTCCTTCTGTATATATTTTACTATCTGAATATGACATATGTGTCTAGGTACATATGTATTTCTTGAGGAAGTGTCAGGTGAAGCCTTCCCTAGAAATTGAAACTGATTAGGTATACAGCCCAGAACCACAAGGACTTTCAGAAATCTGCAGTGAATGAGCAAGCCATTGTATTGTGGTTTCTTTTTTTTAAGGCCAAAGAGAAAGGCTTTCCTTTATTTTTTCCTTAACTTTGCATTATGCAATATTTGAAGTGTAGCAGACAAAATAAATAACTTATGAAGAACAATGCATATTTGAACGATGGTACAATGCTAAATAGGACATTACCTACAGCATTCAAGTACTCTTCTTTTTTTTTTTTTTTTTTTTTAATTCTTTGAATCAGCCATGGATTTACATGTATTCCCAATCCCGATCCCCCCTCCCACCTCCCTCTCCACCCGATTCCTCTGGGTTTTCCCAGTGCACCAGGCCGGAGCACTTGTCTCATGCATCCCACCTGGGCTGGTGATCTGTTTCACCATAGATAGTATACATGCTGTTCTTTTGAAACATCCCACCCTCACCTTCTCCCACAGAGTTCAAAAGTCTGTTCTGTATTTCTGTGTCTCTTTTTCTGTTTTGCATATAGGGTTATCGTTATCACCTTTCTAAATTCCATATATATGTGTTAGTATGCTGTAATGTTCTTTATCTTTCTGGCTTACTTCACTCTGTATAATGGGCTCCAGCTTCATCCATCTCATTAGGACTGGTTCAAATGAATTCTTTTTAATGGCTGAGTAATATTCCATGGTGTATATGTACCACAGCTTCCTTATCCATTCATCTGCTGATGGGCATCTAGGTTGCTTCCATGTCCTGGCTATTATAAACAGTGCTGCGATGAACATTGGGGTGCACGTGTCTCTTTCAGATCTGGTTTCCTCAGTGTGTATGCCCAGAAGTGGGATTGCTGGGTCATATGGCAGTTCTATTTCCAGTTTTTTAAGAAATCTCCACACTGTTTTCCATAGCGGCTGTACTAGTTTGCATTCCCACCAACAGTGTAAGAGGGTTCCCTTTTCTCCACACCCTCTCCAGCATTTATTGCTTGTAGACTTTTGGATAGCAGCCATCCTGACTGGCGTGTAATGGTACCTCATTGTGGTTTTGATTTGCATTTCTCTAATAATGAGTGATGTTGAGCACCTTTTCATGTGTTTGTTAGCCATCTGTATGTCTTCTTTGGAGAAATGTCTGTTTAGTTCTTTGGCCCATTTTTTGATTGGGTCATTTATTTTTCTGGAATTGAGCTTCAGGAGTTGCTTGTATATTTTTGAGATTAATCCTTTGTCTGTTTCTTCATTTGCTATTATTTTCTCCCAATCTGAGGGCTGTCTTTTCACCTTACTTAAAAGCTATATATGACAAACCCACAGCAAGCATCACCCTCAATGGTGAAAAATTGAAGGCATTTCCCCTGAAATCAGGAACAAGACAAGGGTGCCCACTCTCACCACTACTATTCAACATAGTGTTGGAAGTTCTGGCCACAGCAATCAGAGCAGAAAAAGAAGTAAAAGGAATCCAGATAGGAAAAGAAGAAGTAAAACTCTCACTGTTTGCAGATGACATGATCCTCTATATAGAAAACCCTAAAGACTCTACCAGAAAATTACTAGAGCTAATCAATGAATATAGTAAAGTTTCAGGATATAAAATTAACACACAGAAATCCCTTGCATTCCTATATACTAACAATGAAAAAACAGAAAGAGAAATTAAGGAAACAATACCATTCACCATTGCAACAAAAAGAATAAAATACTTAGGAGTATATCTACCTAAAGAAACAAAAGACCTATACATAGAAAACTATAAAACACTGATGAAAGAAATCAAAGAGGACACAAACAGATGGAGAAACATACCGTGTTCATGGATTGGAAGAATCAATATTGTCAAAATGGCTATTCTACCCAAAGCAGTCTATAGATTCAATGCAATCCCTATCAAGCTACCAACGGTATTTTTCACAGAACTAGAACAAATAATTTCACAATTTGTATGGAAATACAAAAAACCTCGAATAGCCAAAGTAATCTTGAGAAAGAAGAATGGAACTGGAGGAATCAACCTGCCTGACTTCAGACTCTACTACAAAGCCACAGTCATCAAGACAGTATGGTACTGGCACAAAGACAGAAATATAGACCAATGGAACAGAATAGAAAGCCCAGAGATAAATCCACGAACCTATGGACACCTTATCTTTGACAAAGGAGGCAAGGATATACAATGGAAAAAAGACAACCTCTTTAACAAGTGGTGCTGGGAAAACTGGTCAACCACTTGTAAAAGAATGAAACTAGAACACTTTCTAACACCATACACAAAAATAAACTCAAAATGGATTAAAGATCTAAATGTAAGACCAGAAACTATAAAACTCCTAGAGGAGAACATCGGCAAAACACTCTCCGACATAAATCACAGCAAGATCCTCTATGACCCACCTCCCAGAATATTGGAAATAAAAGCAAAACTAAACAAATGGGACCTAATGAAACTTAAAAGCTTTTGCACTTCAAGTACTCTTCTGAAGTACATCCTTTTCCTGGTTGGAGCACTGGCTTTGCTCTGCTCAATGTGGCTTCCATTACTGGCTGACTCCAAGGCATCTGCTCCAGGTGTTTCTTAATCCCAGCCACTGGGACAGAGGAAAGAATCCTGAGCTAATATTAATATCTTTTAAGTGATGGCTTGAAGGTACACACATCGTTCTCATATCCTGTTGCCAGAATTTAGTCATGTAGCCACAACTGTCTGTGGAGATTAGGAAATCTCTGTAGCTGGGTGGTCAAGTGTCCAGCTATAATTTGAGAGGTGTTCTGTTAGTAATAGGAAGAATAGGCACTTGACCACTGGGAAAAGCTAAGAGACAATCATTGAGATATAGTTTATTCACATGTTCAGCTTTACAAAACAATATAAATTGTTTTTTCAGAGAGGTTAAATCAATTTACACCCAACACACAAGGCAACAAATTTCCATGAATACACATTCTCAACCATAACTGCTGTTGTTTGATGTCTTTTTTATAAACCTGTTTCACAGATGTAAAATACCATTTCATCATGATCTTGTTACATATTCTAGATTACTTATGAGACAGTCTTCAGTGAAATAAATACCTGTTCATGTCTTTTGCCCATTTTCTGCCCTTTTGGGATGTTTATCTTTTTTATTCACTTATAGGAGGTATTCTGATTTCTGTAAAATATTATTGTTTCTTTATTGATGGTTCACTTTGACCTCATCACTCTGAATTTCTTTTGCTTTGAAGCAACACATTCTTAATATTTCTTCAATGTAAGTTAAATAAATAAAAGTCATTTATTAATATAAGAAAAGAAATAATTTTTCAAGTCAGTGAAAATCCATTTGCTTGTGTATTTAAGAAAAATTTTCAAGGGAACTTCACTTTTAAATCAACATTTGACACTTGAAAACTTGAATTACGGGGATTATACTGTGGAATACAAGTATTGTAGTTTGATTTATTTGTATTTGTTTTCCAAGTAGAAGCAGATCACTCAAATATCTTCCTTAACCTTTCTAAGCTGGTTTAGATTTAGGAGGAGTAAATCAAATATTTCTAGAAATGAGAATAATGATAATTAAACCAAAGTGATTTATTAAGTATACATAAGTTAGGTAAAATGCTTAGCATAGTGTTGGGAATATAGGTAGTATTTAATAAATAGTAGATTTATTTTTATAGTTCTTGTTATTATCATTATTACCATCTAGTAATTTTATATCATATACAAAAGAATATATAACAAAGTTTTATTCTCTTCAAGTGATAAGAATATAAGTACTAGAAATTTGAATTTGTATTCTTAATAGAATCAACACAAAACATATATCTGAAACTGCTTATAGCTTATAGATATGAACATATTTTCAGTTCAGTTAATAGGTCAAAATATGTCTAAACTGGGGAGCACATGGTGGAATTGCTGTCTACATGAAAGATCTAAAAATTGCACCTTGCATCCATATGCTAACTTGTCAGTCTCTTTATGGCATTCTTAATCTCTTTATTTCTCAGTGTATAAATGGCTGGATTCAAGAGAGGTGTGATTACTGTGTAAAACACAGCAAGGAACTTGTCCACCCAAGAGATGCTAGGTGGCCACAGGTAGGTGAAGATGCAGGGTACAAAGAACAGCACCACCACTGTGATGTGGGAAGTGCAGGTGGAGAGTGCCTTCGATGCCCCGTCCTTGGAGCGAAGACAGACAGTCACCAGGATGTAGGTGTAAGAGATCAGCAAGAGAATGAAGCAAGCTACAGCCAGGACACCACTGTCAGCATTTATCAACAGTCTCAGAGTATGAGTATCCATGCAGGCTAGTTTGATCACCAGAGGAATATCACAGAAAAAGCTGTCCACTATTCTGGGTCCACAGAAGGGAAGATCTAAAATCATAGCTAGTTGACTTGTGGCATGCACAAAGCCAGTGATCCATGATGTCAGTACTAGCCAGATGCTCTTCTGTCTGTTCATGATGCTGGAGTAATGGAGTGGCTTGCAGATGGCTATGCAACGGTCATAGGCCATTGTCACAAGCAGTACCATCTCACTTCCTGCAAATATATGCACACAAAGGATCTGGCTCATGCAGCCCCCAAAGGAGATGGTTTTATTATCCTTTAGGAAGTCTGTGGTCAGTTTAGGAGTGGTCACTGAGGAAAGGCAAAAGTCAACAAATGAGAGATTGGCTAAGAGGAAGTACATTGGGGAATGGAGATGAGAGTCAGTGATGATTAAGAGCACAACGAAAAGGTTTCCCAGGACGGTCACCAGGTAGAGTGCAGAAAATGGCAGTAAGAGGAATTTCTGGAGCTCCCTTGAATCACAGAGTCCAAGAAAAATGAACTCAGCTACCATGGACTGGTTTGCTTCCTCCATTTAGTTCATTTCTAATGTATGACCAGAAGAGATGCACTAAGAACTTCTAGAATGGAAAGAAGAATTTATGTTTGGGTGCTAGAAATGTATTCACGTGCAAAATTGAAACCTTAACAGTGTACTAAATTCCAAAATGAAAATAGTTTTGAGTTTATGGTGGACACAATCTCCTAGATCCAGAGGTAATTAAATGTAGAAGGGCAGGTCAAAAACTTTACCTGTTAAAGGTATAGTTCTTAAAAGTGAAGTCGCTCAGTCATGCCCAACTCTTTGCGACCCCATGGACAGTAGCCTGCACCAAGCTCCTCTGTCCATGGGATTTTCTAGGCAAGAGTACTGGAGTGGGTTGCCGCTTCCTTCTCTAGGGAATCTTCCCAATCCAGGGATCGAACACAGGTCTCCTGCATTGTAGACAGACGCTTTACCATCTGAGCCACCAGTTTTTATGGTTATGCAAAATTAATATTCTGATACAAGTGCCAGTAGTAATGCATTTCATAAACAGTTTTTCCAAGACTTGAACCTGCATTTTGTACAGGGAAAATGCACGTGTAATATATATTTGGAAGTTCTTTATTTTTCAGGCTCTATTCAGGGCAGTACTCTAATACTACATTTCTCACACAAAACTTGCTTCTCAGAAGCAAAACTATTTCTAAGTAGCTGTGTATGAACAGACTTAATTGAACCAGTCCTGAAACTGTGAGAAAGAATAGTTTATCAAGTTACTTGAGAGAAGAGGTTCATGTTACAATAGAAACCCCAGATGCTGGTTGCACTTTTCTAGTGCTAATATTTATTTCCACACATTTTGAATCTCTCTGTGATAGGATATATTCATAAAATTATATATTTCCGAGCCTGAGTAACTCCAATTATTAGCATATATTGACTGCTCCTTGGCCCTCACTTGAAGAAAATTTCTCTTTTGAGAGTAGCTTAAATAATAAAATACTGAAAGCTATGTTTACTCCTGACTCTCCTTAGAACATACTCATTATAATATCACTTGTACCAAAGTGTTCACTTATATAAATTTATCTCTGTCAAAATATATGTATATATGTTTTCCTATATTATGTAAGCCAAACAGCAAGGTCTTCTTTCCTTCCTTCCTTCGGTCAGTCAGTCAGTTCAGTCTCTTAGTCGTGTCTGACTCTTTGAAATCCCATGGATTGCATCACGCCAGGCCTCCCTGTCCATCACCAACTCCTGGAGTTTACTCAAACACATGTCCGTTGAGTCAGTGATGCCATCCAACCATCTCATCCTCTGTCGTCCCCTTCTGCTCCTGCCTTCCATCTTTCCCAGCATCAGGGTCTTTTCAAATGAGTCAGCTCTTCGCATCAGGTGCCCGAAGTATTGGAGCTTCAGCTTCAGCATCAGTTTTTCCAAAGAATATTCAGTGTTTATTTCCTTTAGGATTTGATCTCCTTGCAGTCCAAGGGACTCTCAAGAGTCTTCTTCAATACCACTGTTCAAAAGCATCAATTCTTCAGCACTCAGCTTTCTTTATGGTCCAATTCTCACATCCATCCATGACTACTGGAAAAACCATAGCCTTGAGTAAATGGACCTTTGTTGGCAAAGTAATGTCTCTGCTTTTTAATATGCTGTCTATGGTCATAACTTTCCTTCCAAGAAGCAAGCATGTTTTAATTTCATGGCTGCAGTCACCATGTGCAGTGATTTTGGAGTCCCAAAAAATAGTCTGCCACTGTTTCCATTGTTTCCCCATCTATTTGCCATGAAGTGATGGGACCAGATGCCATGATCTCAGTTTTCTGAATGTTGAGTTTTAAGCCAACTTTTTCACTCTCCTCTTTCACTTTCATCAAGAGGCTCTTTAGTTCTTCTTCGCTTTCTGCCATAAGGGTGGTGTCATCTGCATATCTGAAGTTATTGATATTTCTCCTGGCAATCTTGATTCTAGCTTGTGCTTCATCCAGCCCAGCATTTATCATGATGTACTCTGCATATAAGTTAAATAAGCAGGGTGACAATATACAGGCTTGAGGTACTCCTTTTCCTATTTGGAACCAGTCTGTTGTTCCATGTCCAGTTCTAACTATTGCTTCTAACTGTTCCTTCCTTCTCTCCTTCTTTATTTCTATTCTTTCCTCTTTAGTCTCTTTTCATATCTCTAATTCTTACTATCCTTGTTTTTAGACAATATAGTTTAGATTATGAAGCTGAATATCTAGCCCTTATTAAATATCAAGTCTATGTTCAGAACTTTAGAAATATTTATTTGCTAGATATTCCTTCCATAGGGCTCAAAGCATTTTGTGTTTTCAATTGCAATGTGCACATTGCCTCATTTTTTACAGCATTGATAATACAATATGTTGCCATTATGATGATAAGAAGTGGAATTGGAATATAATTTTAATTTTCTTTATTGCAAGATTAATAAATGATTTTCTTCTATTTTTGCAGCTAAATAGTTGCAATAAGGTAAATACCTTATTTGACTATCCTGCTCTCCCTTTGTTGTATGTATATATTTTTTTCCCATTGGGTTTTGCTCTTTTCAGGTTTACACTATTTTTTAAAATGAAAAATCAACATGTTTTATGTCCATGTGACTATTATCTCAGTACTGAATTTCAACCTCTTTATCTTTGAAATGAAGTGAAGTGAAGGGAAAGTGAAAGTCTCTCAGTCGTATCTGACTCTTTGTTACCCCATGGACTATACAATCCATGGAATTCTCTAGGCCAGAATACTGGAGTGGGTAGCCTTCCCCTTCTCCAGGGGATCTTCCCAACCCAGGGATCAAACTCAGATCTCCCACATTGCAGGTCAATTCTTTACCAGCGGTGCCACCAGGGAAGCCCCAAAATACTGGAGTGGGTAGCCTATCGCTTCTTCAGTGAATCTTCCTGAACCAGGAATTGAACCGGTGTCTCCTGCACTGCAGGTGGATTCTTTACCAACTGAGCTATCAAATTTTGGTAATTTTACAGCATAATATCTGATCAGCTATATACACACACATCATCTATTTTAATAATCACATTTCTTGCTATTTTGTAGGAGAAAAACTCAATTTTTTCCAAGTCTTAATTTAGAAAGTATTAGAACTGGAAAATAAACTGAGGTTTGTCTGACTCCAGTGCTTCCGGGATTGCTTCCCTACTAAAAATGGCTTGTGGTAGGAACCTTGATTTTGAGAAAACTAAGAAAGTAAAAAAAATTTTTTTGAAATAAGACATTTTGTTCTATAAACAGGTGACTGAGAAAAGAAGGAAATGTAAATAACCAATAACAATAGGAAAAGAGATTTAAGTTTACATTAAAATCAATTCATTTTCATTTTTGTCTTTAAATTGTATGGTGCTTTGCTTTGTTAATATTTGACCGCATCAAATATTTACTCCATTCACTAACTTTGATCAATGACAGTACTGGAAATAGAGTTATTGAATGGTCCTACAGTCCACTCCTGGGCGTATACCCCAAGAAAACTCTAATTTGAAAAGATACATGCACCCTAGTGTTCATAGTTGCACTAGTTACAATAGCCAAGACATGGAAGCAACCCAAGTGTCCATCAACAGAGGACTGGATAAAGAAGATGTGATTATTGTATATACAATGGAATACTGCTACTCAGTCAGAAGAGAGAATGAAATATCGCCAATTGCAGTAACATTGGTGTACCTAGGGGTTATCATATTAAGGGAATTAAAGTCAACAGGGAGACGCAAATATCATATGATTTAACTTATGTGTGAAATCTAAAAGGAATGTGCATATAAATGAACTTATTTACCAAAGAGAAACAGAGTCGCAGATATAAGACACAAATTTATGTTTACCAAAGGGGATGGGGAAGAGGAGGGAGAGAAATGAGGAGTTTGAGATTAACGTATACACACTACTATATATAAAACAGATAGCCAACAAGGACTTACTGTATGGTACAGGGAACTATATGTAATATCTTTAAAAAACTAATAAAAATATACATATGCATATATTTATATATGCACTGAATCACTTTGTTGTATACCTGAAGCTAACACAACATTGTAAATTAACTATATTTCAATTAAAAATGAAATTTGAGGCATATTTTATGACTATTACTGTCACTACAAACATTCAGCACAAGTGTTATAAACATTGGTGGCAATGAGTAGAATCAATCAGAAAAGAGAGCCTGTCCACTTTACAAGGGAGGGGTCACCTTCCTTCCCCAAATCACCCCATCTCTCTCAGATTGAATAGGTTTTAAGCAGAAAGATGGTTTACTGGCCAGTGGTAAGAGGAAGGGGGTGCCCCCAAAAGACCTAGTTTTCTTCTTAAACAGTGAAAAAAAGTTAAAAAAAAAATACAAAAACAGCATAAGAATTTGCCAAGGTGACTTTGGCCCAGTTTAGCTTTGCTTCAACCCCCAGTTACTGTACTGCTATTTTAAAATTTCCACGATCTCTTAACAATTAGGGAAGGTCAAGAGAAGAACAAGAGGTTTCAGTATAAAAATAAGTATTTTATAAAAAAGAGATTTTTTGCGGGGGAGGGGAAGGGCAAATGATTGTTTCTTCTTTCTCTATGTCCTAGAATTGCATCAGCAAAGCCCAGAATCCACCAAGAACATTAAAGCAGTTATTCAATCTAGAGAAATAATTAAGGCTATTCATGTTTGACACTTTAATATTATATTATATTAAATATATAAATTGCAAATTTAAAAATGTATAAAAAACTGAGAAATTAAGAAAAAAGCTTTTTTGAATGTTTATAAATACAATTCCTTCCTCCAGAATTTGGCATATATCCTTCCTAGATTTTTATTGAGAATTTATATTCAAAAACATATTCTTGAAAAAAGTATTTTAGATTTTTTCTGTGTCAAATTGTGTGTATTTTGTAATTTCATTTTGTATCTATCAGTATGATTTGACAGGGTGTCTGTATTAGTATATGGACTTCCCTGGAGTATATAGATCAGCCTCTTTTCTTTAAGCTATGCAATATTCTAAAGACAAATAAACCACAATTTTTTAATCTTTTTAAAAATGGTGGAACATATAAAATCCAAAAGGAATTAGAAGATGTCAGGATAAATGGAAGGGTCTTTAAGAACTGATCTCACCCAATGTGAGCATATGAGAACTTCTTAGATTGTAGAAAGGCAGTGTTGGTGAACACATCCACAAACCTGGAGATGATGCATTCCAAGGTGACAGGCACAGTAGCTGCTGCATTCAGAACCATCTCAATCTTTGCCTGTGTATCTCTTCATCTGGACATTTATCTAGATTCTTTATTATATTTTTAAAATAATCTAGTAAGTTTAAATAAATAGATCCCTAAGTTCTGCGAGCCACTCTAGCAAGTTAATTGCAGTGAAGGAGGAGACCCTGGGAGCCTCTGATTTATAGACAAATCAGACAGAAGTTGTCTATAATCTGGGGACCTGTTACCTCAGATTGACATCTGAAGAAAAAGAGTCTTGTGGGACTGAGCCCTTTACCTATGAGCTGTAGCATTAGCTTCAAGTACACAGTGCTGAACTGAGTTAGATTGTGGGACACCCAGAATTGAGTTAAGTTGTTGCAGATAATTGCTTCGTATGGGACAAAACCTCCACATGTGATCAGAAGTGTCAGAGGTGGAGTGTTTGATGTGAATAGCAAAGGGCACTCACAGGGAAGAAACAAGCAAGAGGTAGACGGAACTGAGTTTCTCCTTTCTAATGTTATATGGTGTTTTTTCTAAACCAGTTACTATAATCTAATTTTTCTTAGTCATTGAGTGTTGTTGGGGGGGTATGTAGTCCAGAATTATTCAATGAAATATAAACCAAAGTCAGTTTTGGGGATCTGTCTTTCCCAAACAAAAGGACAAATCTTCATGTGCAGATGGATTTTCCTGATCTTTTTTTTTCTTTATTTGCTGCTAATGTTATGCCAAAAGTGAGGCCTTATAGAGCCCATATACAAAGAATAATAGTGAAAAGTTTAGAAAGAAACTGGACCCAAGATGCGTGTTGAGTCACTTAATCAGAGCCCAAAATGGTCTTCCATCTTTGCCTTCTAGTACATGGTCATGTCTGTATCTGTAGCTTTATCACTGGTCTCCAGAGAAATCCATCCAGAGCTCTATATGATATACACAAAGGGAAGTCCCACTTCCACCTTCAAGTTAACATGTCAAAACTGAACTTATATTATAATCTACCCCAATGCCTTGATAAATATCATTACCATTCCCCCAGATGCCCAGAATAGACACCTATGTGGCATTCTTGTCCATACTTCAATTTTTCTCTAGTTATACAATTTTTACTCTCAAATATGTCTTAATTCGCATCTCTTCTCTTTACTTCTGTTGTCATTTTTTGCTTCTAATCTAAATGTTTTCCCATGTTGACAATTTAAAAGACTATTGATGCTTTTCTCTTCTCCATTCTTCCCCAATTCCAGCTCATTGGGTAGTCTGTTTCCAGCTATGTGCATCGAAAGTCAAATATGATCACATGGTTTTGTATTTATATTCTTATTCAGTCAATCAAGAAAAAATTCCTGAAATCCCACAGCATATCACATAAGACTGTGAGAAGTAGTGAACAATATTTGTTTTCAGAGGAATTTGCATAAACATTTTAGAAAGTGAACATGTCAGAACGTTACTGAATACATTTCAAAATCAATTCCTGATTAAAAGAAAAGCTCCTGATAAAATAGGAAGCATTAATAAGCATACAAATAAATAAAAATATAATTATTGATGTATGGCTGACAGACTATTATCTTAGCTTTAGGTGTACAACATAGTTATGTGAAAAACACATTATGAAATAATCACCTTTATAATAAGTCCAGTTAACTTCTATCATTTTAGAAGTTGTTACAGTATTACTGACTATATTTCCTATATGTACGTAACATCCAATGAATTATTCATTTCATAGCTGGAAGTTTGTCCTTCTAATACCCTTCACTTATTTAATTCATTCTCCAACACCCAGTCTATCTGGCAACCATCAGTTTGTTCCCTTTTTTAAGAGTCTGTTTCTGTTTTGCCTTATGTTTGTTTTATTTTTTAGATTCCACACATAAATAAAATCATGTGGTGTTTGTCTTTCTCTGTCTGACTCAGCATAATACCTTCAAGTTGCTGCAATGGCAAGGTTTTGTTTTCTCTTTTTTCCCCTTTTAAAAAATTTTTAATTGGAGCATAATTGCTTTACATTATTGTTTTTTTCAGTACAACAATGTGAATCAGGCATAAATATACATATATCCCCTCCTTCTTGAGCCTTCCTCCCACCACCCCCATCCCACCCCTCTTGGTCAACACAGAGCACCCGCCTGAGCTCCCTGTTATAAATAGCAACTTCCAAGAGCTATTTTACACACAGTAGTTTTACAAATGTCAAACAAAGCTACTCTCTCAATTCTCCCTATCCTTTCCTTCCTCCACTGTGTCCACAAGTCCATTCTCTATGTCTGCATCTCTATTCCTGCCCTGCAAATAGGTTCACGTATAAAATTTTTATGTATTATATATATCATATGCATTAATATATGTTATTTGTTTTTCTCTTTCTGAACTTACTTCACACTGTATGACAGATGCTAGGTCCATCCACATCTCTACAAATGACCCATGTTGTTCCTTTTTATGGGCTTCCTTCATACCTCAGCTGGTAAAGAATTCACCTGCAATGCAGGAGACCCCAGTTTGATTCCTGGGTCAGGAAGATCCCCTGGAGAAAGGATGGGCTACTCACTCCAGTATTCCCTGGTGGCTCAGATTGTAAAGAATCCACCTGCAATGTGGAAGATGTGGGTTTGATCCCTGGGTCAGGAAGATCCCTGGAGAAGGGAACGACTACCTTGTTTTTATCTTTCTGAACTTACTTCACTCTTTATGACAGATGCTAGGTCCATCCACATCTCTACAGATGACCCATGTTGTTCGTGTTTATGACTGAGCAATATTCCATTGTATGTATAATCACATACCACATCTTCTTTATCTATTCATCTGTCAGTGGATATTTAGATTGCTTCCATATACTGGCTATTGTAAATAGTGCTGCAATGAACACTGAGGTACATGTCTGTGAATTATAGTTTTCTCAGGGTATATGCCCAGGAGTGGGATTGCTGGGTCATACAGTAGTCCTATTTTTTTGTTTTTAAAGGAAGCTCTATACTGTTCTCCATAGTGGTTGCATTGATATACTTTCCCACTATCAGTGCAGAGAGGGTTCCTTTTCCTCTGCTGATACTCTAGCAATTGTTTGTAGAATTTTTGCTGATGGCCATTCTGAATGGTGTGAGTGGATATCTCTTGGCAGTAAGAAATTCCAAGTGGGCCTTAGAAAGCATTACTGTGAACAAAGCTAGTGGAGGTGATGAAATTCCAGCTGAGATATTTAAAATCATAACATGATGCTGTGAAAATGCTGCACTCAATATGCCAGCAAATTTGGAAAACCCAGCAGTGGCCACAGGACTGGAAAAGGTCAGTTTTAATTCCAGTCCCAAAGAAGGACAGTACCAAAGAATGTACAAACTACTGTATAGTTGGACTCATTTTGCATGCTAGTAAGATTATGCTCAAAATCCTTCAAGGTAGGCTTCAGCAGTTTATGTGAACTGAGAACATCCGGATATACAAGCTAGGTTTAGAAAAGGCAGAGGAATCAGAGATCAAGTTGCCAACATCCATTGGATCAGACAGAAAGGGAATGCCAGAAAAACATCCAGTTCTGCTTCATTGACTATAGTAAAGCCTTTGACCAGGAGGGTCACAACAATTTTTAAGAAATGGGAATACCAGACCACCTTGCTTGTCTCCTGAGAAACCTGTATGCAGGTCAAGAAGAAATTGTTAGAACCTTACATGGAACAACGGACTGGTTCAAAATTAGAAAAGGAGTATTTCAAGGCTGTATATTGTCACACAGTTTATTTAATTTATACGCAGAGTACATCATGTGAAATGCTGAGTTAGATGGTCACAATCTGGAATCAAGATTGACAGGAGAAATATCAATAATCTCAGATATGCAGATGGTAACACTCTAAGGACAGAAAGTAAAGAGGAACTAGAGAGCCTCTTGATGAGGGAGAAAGAGAAGAGTGAAAAAGCTGGCTTAAAAATCAATATTCAAAAACCTAAGATCATGGCATCCAGTTCCACCACTTCCTGGCAAATAGATGGGGAAAAGTGGAAACAGTGAGTTTCTTTTCTTGAGCTCCAAAATCACTGTGGTTGATGACTGCAGCTGTGAACTTGAAAGACACTTGCTCCTTGGAAGAAAAGCTATGACAAACTTAGTGTATTAAAGAGCAAAGACTTCGCTTTGCTGACAAAGCTCGTATAGTTAAAGCTATGGTTTTTCCAGTAGTCATGTGTGGATGTGAAAGTTGGACCGTAAAGAAGGCTGAGTGCCAAAGAATTGATGTTTTCAAGCTGTGGTGCTGGAGAAGACTCTTGAGAGTCCCTTGAACAGCAAGGAGATCAAACCAGTCAATCCTAAAGGAAATCAGTCCTGAATATTCATTGGAAGGACTGATGCTGAAGCTGAAGTTCCAATACTTCGGTCACCTGATGCGAACAACTGACTCATTTGAAAAGACCATGATGCTGGGAAAGAATGACAGCAAGAGGAAAAAGGGACGGCAGAGGATGAGATGGTTGGATCACATCACCGACTAAATGCACATGAGTTTGAATAAACTTAGGGAAATAGTGAAGGATAGGGAAGTCTGGAATGCTGCAGTTTGTGGGGTTACAAAGAGTCATACATAACTTAGTGCCTGAACAACAAAAAGCAATGTGTTGTTTGATTCTGTTTGAAGAATTTTGTTGAGGATTTTTGCATCCATGTTCATCAGTGGTATTGACCTATAATTTTGTGTGTGTGTGACATCTTTGTTTGGTTTTGATATCAGTTGGTGGTGGCCTTGTAGGATGAATTTGGGAGTGTTCCTCCCTCTGCAATGTTTTGGAGGAGTTTTAGTAGGATAGGTGTTAGCTCTTTCTCTAAATTTTGATAGAATTCTCTTTTGAAGACATCTGGCCCTGCCTTTTGTATGTTGAAAGATTTTTAATCATAATGCTTGTGATTAATCTGTTCATATTTTCTACTTCTTCCAGGTTCAGTCTTGGAAGATTGTATTTTTCTAAGATTTTTGTTGGTTTCTTCCAGGTTGTCCATTTTGTTGGTATATAGTTGCTTACAGCTATCTCTTATGTCTTTTGTATTTCTGCATTGTCAGTCCTCATTTTTCATTTCTAGGTTTGTTGATTTCTCTTGTTCTTTCTTGATGAGTCTGGCTAATGGTTTATCAATTTTGTTTATCTTCTCAAAGAACCAGCTTTTAGTTTTATTGATTTTTACTATTATTTTCTTCAATTCTTTTTCATTTATTTCTGCTCTGATATTTATGATTTCTTTACTTCTACTAATTTTGGATTTTTTAAATTCTTTTTTCTCTAATTGCTTTCAGTGTAAGATTTGTTGTTGTTCAATTGCTAAGTCGTGTCTGACTCTTTGCAGCATGCCAGGCTTCCCTGTCCTTCACACTCTCCCAGAGATTGCTCAAATTTATGTCCATTGAGTCAGCCATCTCATCCTCTGTCTCCTTATCCTTCTTTTGCCTTCAGCCTTTTCCAGCATCAGAGTCTTTTCCAATGAATTGGCTCTTCACATCAAGTGGCCAAATAGTGGAGCTTCAGCTTCAACAGCAGTTCTTCCAATAAATATTCAGCATTGGTTTCCTTTAGGATTGAATGACATTCTTGCAGTCCAAGGGACTCTCAAGAGTGTTCTCCAGCACCACAATTCAAAAGCATCAGTTCTTCAGCACTAAGGCTTCCTAAGTGGCACTAGTTGTAAAGAATCCACTTGCCAACACAGAAGATCGCTGGGTCAGGAAGATCCCCTGGAGTAGGAAATGGCAACCTGCTTCAATATTCTTGTTTGGAAAATTCCATGGACAAAGGAGCCTACATAAGGTTAGATTTTACTTGTTTCTTGAGGTAGAACTGCTTCTGCTTCATCTCATAAATTATGGATCATTATGCTTTGATTTTCACGTGTATCTGGGTGTTTTTTTATTTCCTCTTTTATTTCTTCAGTGATCTCTTGGTTATTTAGTGGCGTGTTGTTTAGCCTCCGTCCCTTTGTGTTTCTTATATAATTCTACCTCAGGAAACAAGTGGAGCTTCAGCTTCAACAGCAGTTATTCCAATGAATATTCAGTGTTGATTTCCTTTAGGATTGATTTATATTCTTGCAGTCCTAGGGATTCTCAAGAGTCTTCTCCAGCACCACAATTCAAAAGCATCCTGTAATTGATAACCAAAACATAGCATTGTGATCAGAAAAGATGCTTGTTATGCTTTCAATGCTTGATATGCTTACCAAGGTTTGATTTGTTATCCAAGATGTGATCTGTCCTGGAGAATGTTCTCTGTGCACTTGAGAAGAAAGTTTATTCTGCTGCTTTTGGATGGAATGTCCTATAAATTTAAATGTATCCAGTCTAATGTTTCACTTAAGACTTGCATTTCCTTATTAATTTTCTGTCTGGTATAAGTGGGGTGTTAAAGTTCTCCATTATTTTTGTATTCCTATCATTTTCCCCTTTTATGACTATTAGCATTTGCCTTATGTATTGAGATGCTCCTATGTTGGGTGCATAAATATTTATAATTGTTACATTTTCTTTTTGAACTGATCCCTTGATCATTATGTAATGTTTTCCCTTATCCTTTGTAACAGTCTTTATTTTAAAGTCTATTTTCTCTAATATGAATATTGCTACTCCAGCTTTATTTTGATCTTCATCTGCATAGAATATCTTTTATCACTCCTTCACTTTCAGTCTTCACATGTCCATAGGTCTGAAGTGGATCTATTGAAGGCAGCATATATATGAGTGTTGTTTTGTATCCATTTATCTAGTCTTTGCCTTTTGGTTAGGGCATTTAATCCATTTACATTTAAGGCAATTATTGATATGTATGTTCCTATTACCCTTTTAAAAAATTGTTTTGAGTTTGTTTTTGTAGCTCTCTCTCTCTCTTTTTATCTTGTATTTCCCACCTAGAGAAGTTTCCATAGCATTTGTTGTAAAGCTAATTTGATGGTGCTGAATTCTCTTCACTTTTGCTTGTCTATAAAGCTTTTGTTTTCTCCATCAAATCTGCATGAGCTTCTTGCTGGGTAGAGTAATCATTGCTGTGGGTTTTTTTTCTTTCATCACTTTAAGTATATCCAGCCAACCCTTCTGGCCTGCACAGTTTCTGCTGAAAGTCAGTTGATAACCTTACAGGGATTCCCTTCTATGTTATTTGTTGCTTTTTCCTTGTTTCTTGTAATCATTTTTCTTTGAGTTTAATTTTTGTTAGCTTTATTAGTATGTGACTTGCCATGTTTCTCCTTGGGTTTATCCTTTATGGGACTCTCTATGCTTCCTGGATTTGTGTGACTATTTCCTTTCCCATATTAGGGAGGTTTTCAACTATCATATTCTAAAATATTTTCTCTGACTCTTTCTCTTTCCCCTCTTCTTCTGGTGCCCCTGTAATTCAATGTTCGTGTGTTTAACATTGTCCCAAATATCTCTGAGACTGTTCTATTTCTTTAAATTCTTTTTTCTTTACTCTACTCCTTGGCAGTTATTTCTACCATTCTATCCTCCAGCTCACTTATTTGTTCTTCTGCTTCAGTTATTCTGCTATTGATGCCTTCTAGTTTATTTTTCATTTCAGTTTTTGTGTTGTTTATGACTATTTATTTGTTCTTTATTTCTTCTAGTTCCTTATTAAACTTTTCTTATATTATTTTCTCAATCTGTGCCTCCATTCTACTTCTGAGATTTTGAATCATTGTTATTGTCAATTCTTTTTCAGATAGGTTGCCTATTCTCTCTTTATTTATTTGGTATTTTAGATTTTTACCTTGCTCCTTTGTCTGTAATATATTCTTTTGTCTTCTTATTTTTTTATTTCTTTTATGGGCAGGTCTATGTTCCTGTTTTGCTGGTTTTTTGGTCTGAGGCATCCAGCACAGGAGCTTTCAGGCAGTTGGTTGGAGCCAGGTTTTGGTGCTGAGATGAGGACCTTGGAGAGAATTCACAGCTATTAATATTCCCTGTGGTTTGAGGTTCTCTGTTAGTCCAGTGGTTTGGACTCAGTGCTCCCACCATAGGAGCTAGGCCTCAGTCAGTGAACCAAGGGACCACGCAAATTGCATGCCATGGTGAAAAAAACAAAAGCAACAATCAAAGAAGCAGAATAACAAATTATAAAATAAAATTATAAAAAATAAAAATAAACATGAAATAACAACAAAGCAAAACAGAACCATGATGAAAAAAAAAAAAAAAAGAAAGCCAGGAAAGCCTTGGTGGGAGATAGGAGGCTCAGCCCCTCTATCTTCCTGACTGGAAGAGTGCCCTGGGGAAACTTAGGTCCAAATCCCTCATGGCTAGAAAAGGCCATGAAGAGGGGCCTTAGGCTCAGGACCTTATGGCACAAGAGGGTCCCAGAGGACTGAGGTTTGGGCCCAGGATCCCAGCAGACTCACCAGAGCCCTCGAGAGCATGGGAAACACTGGCCGTGTTCCCCTCCCTTAATCTCCTGAAGGTCTCTTTCTGTCCTGCTGATCTCCTCACTGTGAATGGGCCCCCTCCAAGTTTTGGAACTCTTTCCCTCCCCCAGCCACCCCTCAGTGGGTGCTGGTCCCATTCTGTCTTCTCTATTCATCTTTTTCTCTGTCCTCCTCACTTCTTACCCAGTCTTGTAGGGATTCATCCAGTTCCCTGAGGTGTTCCAGGCCCTCCACCCGTGCCTGGTAGGTGCCCGTGTTGTGAGGAGCCATGAGTTTCCATCTTCCTACTCCACCACCTGGACTCCATCCTTCATATCTTCTTTACCTGTTTACAAATGGGCATGTAAGTTGCTTCCATAACTTGGCCATAGTAAATATGCAGTGAACACAAGGATACTTGTATCTTTTCAAATTAGTGTTTTCAGTTATTTTCAGAGATATAACTAGAAGTGAAATTGCTATAACATATCGTAGTTCTATTTTTTAATTGTGGGGAAAGATCCATACTGTTTTCCACACAGACTGCACCAACTTACATCCAAGCAACAATACACAAAGATTCCCTTTTCTCCAAATCTTCATTGACACTTGTTATTTGTTGTTGTTTTCATAAATAAGAGCTGTTCTGGCAGGTGTTAGATCTCTCGTTGTGGTTTTGATTTGCATTACCCTGATGATTATTGATGCTGAAAATTCTTTCATGGGTCTGTTGGACCCATCTGGGTGTCTTCATTGGAAAAATGTCTATTCAGATCCTCTGCCTTTTTAAATCCAACCTTTTATTTTCTGCTATCATGTTTTAAAAGCTCTTTGTATATTTTGGATTATAAGCCCTTATCAGATATATGATTTACAAATATTAATATTTTCACCCATTCAGTAGACTGAAAAACTATTAAATCTATATTTATCTTTACTCTCCAACAATCCTATGCTTATCAAGCTTGCCATCTACTGAGAAAAGTAAATGAAACAGGCATATTATGTGTTGAGCTATTATAATTAAGTACACTGCCGTCGAGTGAGGAAACTATAGAAGTAACATTTATGTAACATTTGAACAAAAATATTATCTGTGAACAATAATAGTTTATATCTTTTTACTCATTTTATTTAGGTCTCTTTTCTTATTCAACTGGACAAGACTTCCAATAAAATGCCAAACGTTGGTGTTGAGAGGAAGCATTTTTTCTCATTCCCAACTTTAGTGACATGGGAGAGGGGTTTTCAATATTTCAACATTAACTATAAGTTATGCTGGAGATGTCTTACATTAATCACTTATCAGAATGAGTGATTTTAATTCTAAATCTACAACTGTAACTGCATTCTCTATGTTCTTATGTAGATATTGTGTTTTTTTATTGTTGCTGTTTAATTGCTAACTCATGTCTGACTTTGCAACCCCATGGACTATATAACCTGACAGGCCCCTCTGCCCATGGCATTTCCCAGGCAAAAATACTGGAGTGGGTTGCCATTTCTTTCTCCAGGGGATTTTCTTGACCCAGGAATCGAACCTGTGTCTCCTGCATTGGCAGGCAGATTCTTTGAATTTCTATTATGATTTTTTTTTGAAATATGGATTTTAGAATCAAATTGTATTAAATTAATAATGAATTACATGAAATTTGTGAGCTTTGAAAACTAGGTGTATAGCAGTATCTCATTTTGTAAGTTTATCAGAATTATACAATTTAGCAAGGACTCAATCAGGGTGCAGTGCTGTTATTATGTTCCTTTCCAAGAGGGATGTGACAGGAAATTACACTCAGGCTTCAAATCACTTATAAATGAATGGTGGCTTCTATAAACTAAAGATTTATATCAGTGAGCACAGCTAAGATATTTTCATTTAAAAAATATTTCAAGAAGCCATTATAAGTCCCCAAATGTGTCTGTACACTGATCTAAGTGATGCTTTCATGATCACTGGGTATGACCCAATGTAAATTTATGCAATTATTCCTTGGTATAGTTTGTACTTCTTGTTTTTTTTTTAAATATTTTAGAAAATTAATAGCAATAATTGTATACCTTTTTAAAGTCAATTATATTATTATTAGTAGTGTTTTAACTTTTTGGCATAAAGATTGATATGTCACGATTAAGTTGATAGTTATTGGTTTAGGGATCTGACCCAAGAAATCAATTTTTTTCTTCAGTTCATGGGAATAAAGTAATAATGAATATACTGTAAAGATTTTGTTAATATAATTTTATTTGCAAGTGACACATATCAACTATGGCTATGAAACATGCACAGGCAGATTCATTTAAAAAGTTTGTAAGATGCAGACATAACTAGTATACCTCAGCTTACAGTAACACCAAACTGCATTCATTTTCCTTCCACATATATTTTACTGAGTATGATATATTTGTCTAAGAACATATATATTTTTGGGGAGGTTATTGAGTGAAACCTTCCCTAGAAGGCTTATTCCCTAGAAGGCTTTTCCCTTAGAATAACAGATAGGTATACAGCCCAGAACCACATGGACTTTCTGAAAGCTGCAGTGAATCAATGAGCAATTGTATTCTGGGTTGTGTGTGTGTGTGTGTGTGTTTGTAGAAGGCCAAAGAGAAAGGCTTTTGTTTATTGTTTCGTTAACTTTGCATTATACAATATTTTAATTGTAACAAACCAAATAAATATGTCATGAAGAACAATGCACAAATGAAGATGGTATAATGGTAAATAGAACATTACTAATAAGCATTCAAGTTATCTGATCTTCTTCTGGAGTCCATCCATCTCCTGGCTGGAGCATTGTCTCTGTTCTTCTCAACTTGGGGCATCTATTACTGACTACAATGTATCTTTGCCAGGTGTTTTATATCTCAGTCACTGGGACAGGGAAAGGAATCCTGAGCTTATGTCTTTAAAATAATGGTTTGAAAGATGCACAAATCACTTCTCACATCTTATTGCCAGAACTTGGTCATTCAGATACAACTGTCTATAGGGATTAGGAAATCTACTGTATAGCTGGGGAGTCATGTATCCAGCTAAAATTTGAGAGATTTACTATTAGTAATAATAAGAATAGACACTCGGCCACAGGGAAGAGTTAGCATACAATTATTGAGATGTAGTTTGTACACATGTTCAGCTTTACAATACAAATTATTATTCAGAGTGCTTAAATCAATTTACACCCACTCACAAGGCATAGCATTTCCTTGAATACACATTATGAACAATAATTGTTTTTGTTTGGTGTCTTTTTTAATAAACCCATTTCACAGATGTATAATACCACTTTATCATGATAATTTCCCTGGTTAATTATGAGATAGTCTTCAGTGACATAAATACCTGTACACATTTTGCCCATTATCTCCCCTGTTGAGATGTTTATCTTTTTCATTCATGTGTAGGAGGTATTATGATTTCTGTATAAAGTTGTTTCTTTGGTTGTTCCCTTTTACTTTCCTCTCAATACTAAATGTCTTTTGTTTTGAAGCAACATATCCTTATTATTTCCTGAATGTAAGTAAAAAAATAATGTTTCAAGCATTTTCAAATCCTTATGCTTGTGTGTTTAAGAAAAAAATTTTCAAGGAAACTGTACCTTTAAATCAATAGTTAAGACTTGACACCTTGAATTACAGAGATTACACTGTTAAGTACCAGTATTGTGGTTTGATTCATTTAGATTTTGTTTTTCAAGTAGAAGCAGAACAGTGAAATATATCTCTTAAGCTCTCTAGCTAATTTAGAGTTAGGGTAGATAAATCATGTATTTCTAGAAGTGAGAGTAATGATATTTAACTCAAAATGATTTATTAGGTAATACATAGATTAGGAAAAATACTCAGCATGAGATTTGGAATACAGGTAGTGTTTATTAAATTAGGCATGCTTCAGTCATGTCCAACTCTTTGTGACCCTATGGACTGTAGCCTGCCAGGCTGCTCTGTCCATGGGATTCTCCAGGAAAGACTACTGGAGTCGGTTGACATGCCCTTCTCCAGGGAATCTTCCTGACCCAGGGATCGAACCCACACCTCTTGTCTCCTGCATTGGCAGGTGAGTTCTCTACCATTAGCACCATCCATAGAAATAAATTATTTTATAATTCTTATTATCATCACCAGGAATTTTTTTTACACAAGATGATTTAGACAAATTTTTATTTTCTCCAAGTGGTAAGAATATATGTATTAGCTTTTTGAACATATTTTCTTAATGGAATAAACACAAAAAATATATCTGAGACTACTTATAACTTATAGATATGAACATTTATAGTTTAGTTAACATGTCAAAATATGTCCAAAATAGGGAGTAAACAGTAGAATTACTGATTACCTGAAAGCTTTAAAAATTGCACTTTGTATTCTTATGCTGACTTACCAGTCGCTTTATTGCATTTTTAATTTCTTTATTTCTCAGTGTGTAAATGGCTGGATTCAAGAGAGGCGTGATTACTGTATAAAACACAGAAAGTACCTTGTCCACCCAAGTGATGCTAAGTGGCCAGAAATAGATGAAAATGCAGGGTCCAAAGAACAGCACCACCACTGTGATATGGGAAGTACAGGTAGAGAGTGCCTTTGATGCTCCATCCTTGGAATGAAGGCAAATAGTTACCAGGATGTAGGTGTACGAGATCAGCAAGAGAATGAAGCAAGCTACAGCCAGGACACCACTGTCAGCATTTATCAACAGTCTCAGAGTATGAGTATCCATGCAGGCTAGTTTGATCACTTTGGGAATATCACAGAAAAAGCTGTCCACTATTCTGGGTCCACAGAAGGGAAGATCTAAAATCATAGCTAGTTGACTTATGGCATGCACAAAGCCAATGATCCATGATATCAGAGCTAGCCAGATGCACTTCTGTCTATCCATAATTCTGGAGTAATGGAGTGGCTTGCAGATGGCTATGCAACGGTCATAGGCCATTGTCACAAGCAGTACCATCTCACCTCCTGCAAGAAAATGTATAAAGAGGATCTGACTCATGCAGCCCCCAAAGGAGATGGTTTTATTATCCTTTAGGAAGTCTGTGATCAGTTTAGGAGTGGTCACTGAGGAAAGGCAGAAGTCAACAAATGAGAGATTGGCTAAGAGGAAGTACATTGGGGAATGGAGATGAGAGTCAGTGATGATTAAGAGCACAACGAAAAGGTTGCCCAGGACAGTCATCAGGTAGAGTGCAGAAAATGGCAGTAAGAGGAATTTCTGGAGCTCCCTTGAACCACAGAATCCACGAAAAATGAACTCAGATACCACAGACTGGTTTGCTTCTTCCATTTAGTTCATTTCTAATATGACCAGAAGAGATGAACTAAGAGTTTCTAGAATGGAAAGAAGAACTTATGTTTTGGTGCTTGAGAGCAGAATTTAAATGTGCAAAATTTAAATCCTAGGAAATGTGCTAAATTCCAAATTGAAAATAAAGATTTATTGAATCAATCTCAGCTCTCAGGAGCTAATAATGTGTAGAAAGGTAGGTTAAAAACTTCACCCATCAGAGAGAGTTTTCTGGTTATGCAAAATGAATATTCTCATAAAATTAACAGTAGTAATGTATTTTATAAACAATTTCTCCACTGCGTGAATCTCCCTTTTTGGCAGTAAAAGTGCAAAAGTCTATAATATATTTGTAGGTTCCTTATTTTTAACTCTGTCTAGGGCAATAATCTAAAGCTACATTTCTCACACAAAACTTGACTCTTAGAAGCAAATTTATTGCCAAAGTTGATATGTGTGAGCAAACTGAATTGAAACAAATTCTTTTACAAACTGTGAGAAAAAGTTGTTTATCAAATGACTTGAAGAAAGCCAATCTCCTTCCAAAGGAGACCCCAGATGCTGATGGCACGTTTCTAATGCTGAGTATTTTTACTCATTTTGAATCTCTATATAAAATTATATATTTCATAGGCTGAGTAACTCCACTTATTAACATTATAGACCGGTTCTATTCCCTCACTTGTAACAGATTTCTTTTTTGAGAGTAGCTTAAATGATAAAGAAATGAAAACTACATTTATTCCTGACTGTTCTCTGAAGAGAATATATAAATTTTAACTTCATTTGTCCTTAGACTGTTCACATATACTATGTAAATTGAGCTCTGCTAAAGTATATATCTTTTCTATATTCCGTAAGCCAAACAGCAAGTTCTTTTTTCATTATTTCCTTTCTTCCATTTGCCCTCATTCTTTATTTATATTTTTTTCTTTAGTCTTCCTTCTTGTCTGTATTTCCTTATTACCCTATTCTTTTAGAAAATATAGTTTAGATTATCAAGTGGAACTAGCACTTATGAACTACCAAGTCCTTGATAAGCATTTTAAAAACATATATTTTGTTAGGTATTCCCACTATAGGACTCAAAACATTTTGCATTTCCAACTACAATGTACAAATCTCCTTTCTTAAAATATAGCCTTGTCAATACAATATGTTATATTTATGATGATCAGAGATGGTACTGGGATGTAATTTTAATTACTTTCATTACAAGGTTAATTTTTTTTTAATTTATTAGTGTTATTTGCCTTTTTTCTTTGAATATCTGCTCCCTTCTTGTTCTACTTTTTTCCTCCTGAGCTTTGCTCTTCATTCTATTCAGCCTTTTTTCTGCAGCAAATATGAGACTTTTTAAAGTGGACATCAGCATCTTTTATGTCTTGTGACTATTGTCTTACTACTGAATTCTAACTTCATTATCCTTAAATTGTTGTAAAAATACACCATGAGATCTAATCAAGTATATCTATGTATGTACGTATTACCTATTTTAAGAATCACATTTCTTGTGATTTTGCAGAAGAGAAATTTGATTTTTCCCAAGCCTTAAGTTCAAAAATACTAGAACAACAAAATACACGAAAGTTTTCCTGACTTTAAAACTTCCAGAATAGCTTCCCTACTAAAAATGACCTCTGCTAAGCATCTTGATTTTGAGATGTCTATAAAAGTGAAAAAAAAATTTCTGAAATAAGACATTTTGTTCTATAAAGAGGTGACTCAGACACAAACTATGTAAATAACTAAAGAAATAGTAAAGAGGTACAGGTTTACATTAAAATCAATTCACTTTCATTGTTTGTCTTTAAATTGTATGGTGCGTTGCCCTATTAATATTTGACTGAAGCTTTTTTCCATTTACTTACTTTTGTCAATGATAGAACTGAATAGTAGAGTTACCATATGATCCCGCTATTCCACTCCTGGGTCTGTATTCAGAGAAAACTGTAATTTGAAAACATATATGTACCCTAATGTTCACAGCAGCACTTTCTACAATAGCCAAGACATGGAAGCAACAGTGGAATGGATAAAGAAGTTGTGGTGTATATATATATATACACAATGGAATACTATTACTCAGCTATAAAAAAAAGAATAAAATAATGCCATTTTCAGCAACATCAATGTACTTAGAGATTATCATATTCAGTGAAGTTAGTCAACAGAGGAAGACAAATATCATACAATATCATTATATGTGGAAAATTTTAAAAATGGTGATATAAATTAGCTTATTTACAGAGCAGAAACAAACCCTCAGATATTAAAAACAATCTTATGGTTACCAAATGGAGTGGAGGGGAGGGAGATAAATTATTAGTTTGGAATTAACATATGCACACTACTATATATAATAGATAAACAACAAAAAACTACTTTGTAGCACAGAAAGCTATATTCAGTGTCTGATAATAACCCATAATGAAAAAGAATGTATATAATTATATATATATTGTGTACATATATATATATATTTTTTTGTAAAACGAATCACTTGCTGTATACCTAATGTACACAACATTGGAAATTAACCTATATTTCAATTAAAAATGAAATTTGAGCCATATTTTATGACTATTACTGTCACTACAACCATTCAGCACAAGTGTTGTTATAAACAGTGGTGGAAATCACAGAGGGAGACAGCCAGTCCGCTTTACAAGGGAGAGGTCACCTTCCTTCCCCAGTCACCACATCTCTCTCAGTTGAATAGATTTCAAACAGAAAGATCGTTTCCTGGCCAGTGGCTAAGAGAGACAGCGCCCCCCCTCAAAATCCAGTTTTCTTCCTAGCGTCCAAACAGGATTTTGAGATTCCTTTTTTATTTACTGCCTCACTTAAAATTGGTGGGTATTAAAGTTGAAAGAAAAAAAAAACAACAGCATGCCAATTTGCCAAGGTAACTTTGGTCCAATTTAGCTTTGCATTAACCCACAGTCATTGTACTTAAAATTTCCATGATTTTTTAAGGGTTAAGGAAGGTGAACAGGAGAATTAGAGGTATCAGTATAAAAAGAAATATTTTATAATAATAATGTTATTTTTGAGAAGAGGGTAAATGATCGTTTCTTCTTTTTTGATGTTCTAGAATTGTGTCAGCAAAGCACAGAATCCCCTAGGACATTAAAGGAGTTATCAAAGCTATATAATTAAGGCTCTTCATATTTGTCACTTTAATATAATATTATTTTAAAATACATAATTTGCAAGTTTAAAAATGTCTCAAAAGCCTGAACAATTACATAAAAAAGTTCCTTTGAATATCCATAAATACCATATTTTCTTCCCCCCAAATTTGGCATGTATCCTTCCTAAATTTTATTGATAATTCATATTTATAAACATATTCTTAAAAACAATATTAAATTTTTTCTATAAGTTTGAAACTATGTGTTTTGCCATTTTATTTCATATCTATCAGTATGATTTGATATTGTCTCTAGTAGTATATGTGTGTGTGTGTGTTAGTTGCTCAGTCATGTCTGACTCTTTGCGACCCCATGGACTGTAGTCCAACAGGCTCCTCTGTCCATGGGGTTCTCCAGGCAAGAATACTGGAGTGGGTTGCCATTCCCTTCTCCAGGGGATCTTCCTGACTGAGTGATCAAATCCAGGCCTCTTACATTGCAGACAGGTTCTTTACCAACTGATCCACCAGGGAAGCCCCTATTATATATAGATCAACCTAATTTTTCTAAATTATGTAATATTCAAAATATGAATAAAACACAATTTATTAACTCTCCTAAAAATGGTAGAACAAATAAAATCCAGAAGGAATTGGAGATATCAGGATAAATGAAAGGGCCTGTGAGAACTGCTCTCACCCAACGTGGGCAGCTGAAAACTTCTTAGATTGTAGAAAGGCAGTGTTGGTGAACACATCCACTAACCTGGAGGGTGATACACCCTGACTCCAGAGGCACAGAAGCTGCTGGACTTGAGACCATCTCAGTCTTTGCCTGTGTATTTCTTCATCTGGATATTTATCTAGCTCCTTTATTATTTTTTTAAATAAGCAAGTAAATGTGGGTAAATATTTCCTAAGATCTGTGAGCCACTCTAACAAATTAATTGAAGCTGAGGAGGAGATCCTGGGAACCTCTGATTTGTAGCCAAATCAGACAAAAATTGTGTATAATCTGGGGACCTATTACTGAGATTGGCAACTGAAATAAAAGAGAGTCTAGTGGGACTGAGCCCTTAACCATGCTCTAACACTAGCTTCAAATGCATAGTGTTGTTAGAATTAAGTTAGATTGTGGGATACCCACGTGGCAGTACTAGTGGTAAAGAATCTGCCTGCCAATGCAGGAGAAGCAAGTCTGATCCCTGGGTAGGAAAGATCCCCTGGAGCGGGGCACGGTAACCCACTCCAGCACTGCTGCCTGGAGAATCCCATAGACAGAGGCGCCTGGTGGTTACAGTCCATAGGGTTGCAAAGAATCGAATATGCCTGAAGCAACTTAGGACATAGGACACCCAGAACTGAGTTAAGTTGTTTAGGTAATAGCTTGGTATGGGGAGAAACCTCTACATCTGGTGATCAGAAGTGTCAGAGGTAGAGTGTTTTATATGAATAAGAAAGGACACTTATAGGAAAGAAACACACATGAGGTAGACTGAACTGAGTTTTCCCTTTCCAATGTTATATGATCTTATTTTTCCCTAAATCAGCTACTATAATCTCATTTTCCTTAGTTATGGAGTGTTGCAAGGGAGGCATGTAGTCCAGAATTATTCAATGAGATATAAACCAAAGTCAGTTTCTGAGGTCTGCCTTTCTCAAACCAAAGGACACATCTTCATGTGCAGATGGATTTTCCAGATCCTTTCACCCTGCATTTGATGCTAATGTCATATCAAAGTTAAAAACTTTTAAAGTCTATATACAATGAGAGCAAATGGTTAGAAAGAACATAGGATGCAAACGGTTTGTTGAATCACTTAACTAGCACCCATGATGGTCTCCCTTCTTGTGCCTTCTAGTACCAACTTGGTCACATCTGTATCTGTAGCTTTATCACTGGTCTTCAGAGAAATCTCTCCAGAGTTATAGATGATATACATAAATGAATGTCCCACCTTCACCTTCAAGATAACATGTCAGACTGAATTTAGAATATAATAATCCACCTCAATGCCCTGATAAGTACCATTACCATTCCCCAGATGCCCAAAATAGATACCTGTGTGGTCATCTTGTCCATACTTCACTTTCTATCTCTAGTTGTACAGTTTTTAGTCTCAAACATGTCTCAATTCACTTCCCTCCTCTTTACTTCTGTTGTCAATATTTTTTGCTTCTAGGCTACGTATTTTCCCATGTTAACAGTTTAAAAGACTATTAATGGATTTCTCTGCTCCATTCTTCCCCAATTCCAACTCATTCAGTAGTCTGATTCCAGCTATTTGTATTGAAAGTCAAATATGATCTACATGGTTTCCTAGTTAAATTTTTAATGTGTCTATGAAGAGAAAATTTCTGAAATCCCACAGAATATCACATAATACTAAGAGAAGTAATGAACAATATTTGGATTTAGGGAAAGTTACATAAACATTTTAGAAAATGAATATACCAGAAAGTTCCTGAGTAAATTTTAAAACTGACTCCTCATTTAAAAAAACTCTTGGGAAAATAGGAAGTATTAAAAAAAATAAATGGCTTCCCTGGTGGCTCAGACAGTAAAGAATCTGCCTGTAATGTAGGAGATCCAGGTTCAATCCCTGGGTCGGGAAGATCCCCTGGAGAAGAGAATGGCAACCTACTCCAGTATTCTTGCCTGGAAAATTTTGTGGACAGAAGAGCCTGGCGGGCTACAGTCTATGGGGTTGCAAAGAGTCGCAAATAGTTAGACTGAGTGACTAACACTTTCACTTTCAAATAAATAAGTAAACAAGCATAATTAGTGATAATCAGCTGATATAGAATATTATATTAGTTTGAGGTATACAACTTAGTTATCTGGCAATCAGATACATTATGCAATAATCACCCTTGAAATTCCTGTTATCATCCATCACCATACAAAGTTGTTACAATATTATTGACTACATTCCCTATGTATACATTGTTGTTATTGTTGTTCAGTCATTCAGTCATGTCTGACTCTCTGTAACCCTGTGGGCTCATCAGCTCCCATGAATTATTCCTTTCATAGCTGGAAGTTTTTTCCTCTAATCTCCTTTACTTATTTCATTCATCCCCTTAGCACCCACTCTATCTGGCAACCACCAGTTTGTTCTAAGAGTCTGCTTTTATTTGTTTATTTTGCTTTTTAGATTCCATGTATAAGTAAAATAATATGGTATTTGTCTTTCTGTGTCTGACATTTCACTTAGCATGATAGCATCAAGTTCTTGCAATGGCAAACTTTCTTTTTTTATGGCAGGATAGTGTTCCTACATATACAATCACATCTTTTTTAATTTATTTTATCAATGGACACTTAGGTTGCTTCCATAACTTGGCTATCATACGTAGTCCTGCAATGAACATAAGGATGCATGTATCTTTTCAAATTAGTGTTTTCAATTTTTTTTTTTCAGATAAATCCTAGGTATTTATTTCACTTTTGGAACTTGAAATTGCTAGGTCACATGGTAGTATTTTTTTTTTTAAATTTTTTGGGGAAGATCCAATGTTTTCCACAGTGGTTTCACCAGTTAGATCCTACTAATATTGCATGAAGTTTCCCTTTTCTCTAATCCACACTGATGCTTGTTATTTGCTGTTTTTTTGATAACAATCATTCGATGGGTGTAAGGTGGGTTTTGGTTTGCATTTCCCTGATGATTAGTGATGTTGAACATATTTTTGTGTTGTCCATCTGTATGTCTTCATTGGAAAAATGTCTATTCAGATTTGACCTTTTTCAACCAAATTGTATTTTGTTTTGTTTTGTGCTATTGTGTTGTAGAGTGCTTTATTTGTTTTGAATTATAAGCCCTTATCAGATAGATTTACAAATATATTTGCCCATTCAGCAGATTGTCTAAAACACTGTTAAGTCTATATTTGTCTTTACTTTCTAACAGTCCTGTGCTCATCAGGCTTGCCGTCTACTGAGATAAACAAATGAAACAGGCAATATTATGCGTTAAGCTGTTATAATTAAGCAAACTGCTGTAGAGTGAGGAAACTATAGAAATATGTGTAATTTTTAAACAAAAATATTGTCTGTGAAGAATAATAATCTGTTTACATCTTTTTGCTCATTTTATTTAGTTTTCTTCTCTTATTCAGCTGGACAAGACTTCCAATAAAACACCATAAACATTAGTGTTGACAAGAAGCATTTTTTGTCATTTCCACCCTTAGGGACGTGGTAGAGGGATTCCCAGTATTTCAGCATCAACTATAAATTATGCTGGAGATGTTTTGCATTAATCACTTATCAGAATAAGTAATTTTATTTCTAAATATACATCTAGGAATTTTATTGTGAAAGTGTATTTGATTTAATGAAATGCTTTTTCCCTATTTATGGAGATATTTGTATGATTTTTCCTTTCTTAGCCTGGTGATTGATTTCCAATTGTTAAATCAACCTTGCACCTCAGGTATAAAATTAAAATTTGTTGTCATCTATTATTCATGTCAAATTTATACCTGCTTCATAGATGAATGGGAAATAGGGTTAGCATCTGGTCTGAAACCCCTACTCTGTACTTTGTGAACCTCTTAGAAGAAGAGAAAATACAGAAAGAAATATAGAAATGACCTGATAAGTCCCCTTGAAAGCATGATAATTGGACCCTTTGATGATATTTCTATTGAAAAGATAATGGGGTGCTTCATCTATGGAATCCTTTTAGGCAAGATACACTTGACCTGTCTAGGTTGCTAGTGACAAATCAGCCTATAAATTTATTAGCTAGAATCGAGCTGAAAAATATCAATGAGCTATGCAATTATCAAATTAAAAGTTGAAGGTGTTTCATGACCAAAATAAGCTCCCTTTGTAAATCATGTTATATATGTGTTATTGTTTGATTCTTCGTTTGTTATATCTGTTTCAAGGTGCAACTTACAATAGTATGAAAAACCCTGGGGACTTATGGTCTCAGAATTCTCCATGCATGACCTTTGACTATAGCTGCCAGCATCTTTTGAATTATTAATTTTAACAGTATTTTGGCAGTATCAAAATTAATAATTTTGATAGTATTTCAGACAATCTTATTTTGTTATTTTACAGGGAAATAAGTGTTCCTTCTCTTTCTCATCTCAGGAGAAGTTTATGTAAAAAATGTTTCCTTTTTCATTCTTAAATACTTTGCAGTGTTCATCAGGAAAGTCATTTAGGCTGCACGTTTCTGTGTGGATCACGTTTCTGTCAGGGATCAGTTGGCAAAGAGGAAACACGTAACTTGAGCAGAATTTAATATAAAAAGTAAGCAGGTATAATATTTCCAACTAGATGTCTGAGAGAGTAAAAAAGAAAATTTTATTACCATGAAGGTAACAATTGTAGGCAGCAGCTACTGCTCATGGGATGGGGAACAAAGTTTACAGCTACTATGGAGAACAGTGTGGAGATTCCTTTAAAAACTGGAAATAGAACTGCCATATGACCCAGCAATCCCACTCCTGGGCATACACACCGAGGAAACCAGATCTGAAAGAGACACGTGCACCCCAATGTTCATCACAGCACTGTTTATAATAGCCAGGACATGGAAGCAACCTAGATGCCCATCAGCAGATGAATGGATAAGGAAGCTGTGGTACATATACACTATGGAATATTACTCAGCCATTCAAAAGAATTCATTTGAATCAGTTCTAATGAGATGGATGAAACTGGAGCCCATTATACAGACTGAAGTAAGCCAGAAAGATAAAGACCAATACAGTATACTAATGAATATATATGGAATTTAGAAAGATGGTAATGATAACCCTATATGCAAAACAGAAAAAGAGACACAGATGTACAGAACAGACTTTTAGACTCTGTGGGAGAAGGCGAGGGTGGGATGTTCTGAGAGAATAGCATTGTAACAAGTATACTATCAAGGGTGAAACAGATCACCAACCCAGGTTGGATGCATGAGACAAATGCTCAGGGCTGGTGCACTGGGAAGACCCAGAGGGATGGGATGGGGAGGGAGATGGGAGGGGGGTTCAGGATGGGGAACACATGTAAATCCATGGCTGATTCATGTCAATGTATGGCAAAAACCACTACAATATTGTAAAGTAATTAGCCTCCAATGAATACAAATAAATGGAAAAAAAATAAAATGATAGAAATTTAGTGATGTAGGAAGGGATTCCTATGGAGTGAAACTCCCTCTTTGGAGGGAGTGTACTTGCCTTCTACTTTTTCTCTGAACTCAGAAGTGTGGCATGATAGATTCTGAGACTCAGATATTTGAAGATAGGGTGCCGGCTTGCTGGTGAATGAGACTAGATCTGAACCTGTAGGAAAAGATGCACCCTGGGTTCAGCTCATGCTGTAGGAAGGAACTATTGCTATAGCGACTATGGTAATGCTGGCAAGCAGAGGGAAAGCCCAGAATAGCAAACAGGAAGGAATCCTTTTCCCCTTCTCTAACTTTGCTGTCTTTCTCTCCCATGCTCTGTCTTCAGAGGGTAAAATGGAGCCAGATGTGAAAATAGAAGTGTCATATGCAGAATCCCAGGAGCAGAAAGCAGAGTATAGAAGTAGAAAGCAGAGTTGGGAGGCAATAACAAATGAGAAGAAAAATGGTTTAATTGTGGGTTCAATTTGCTTAATATTAATAGAGTCCCTGCAAGCATGGCTGTAGCTGCATTCCATATGTTCTTATGTAGGTATTATATTTTTTATTAGCATTCAGTTCAAAATTAGGGTTATGATTTAGGCAAGGGTTAGTGCAAAGAGTTAAGATTAAGGTATGATATATCACTATTTAGTTTTTAGGTATTGTTATAAGGATCTTACTCAGGAAATTATGACTTTCTGCTGTTTACAGGAATGAGGTAGAAGTTAACATTATGATGGTATGTCAGCTAATTTATTCAGCAAATTACATTATAATCGGGGGGAGTGAAATATGTACCACTGTATGTGCAATTTCATTTAAAAAGATCGTTTGATGTTGATTTAACTGGGCTTGCCCCATTTTAACCCTACTAAGCGTAACACCAAACATGATTTAAAAAAAAAAAAGTTTTTACTATCTATGGATGAGTACAATACATGTGTCCATATATGTATAGATTTTACAGGGGCTGCCATGTAAAACCTTCTCTAGAAACCTACAGTGAATGAATGAGTAGTTGTACTGTGTGTGTGTTTTGTTATAGTTTATTGTAAAAGGCTGTAGAGATTTTCCTTTAGTTTTTCCCCTAACTTTGCATTATATGATATTCGAAGTGTAGTTATCAAAATAAGTAAGTTATGAAAAAAAATGCACAAATGAGCAGTGATACAATGCTGAATAGAACATTACCAATACCATTCAAGTTGTCCGGTCTTCTTCTGGAGTCCATCCATCTCCTGGCTGGAGCATTTGGCTCTGCTCCTCTCAACTTGTAGCTTCCATGCTGATGGCAAGGCATCTGCTCCAGGTGTTCTGTGTCTCAGCCACTGGGTCAGAGAAATGAATCCTGAGCTGATAGCTTTACAGCGATGGCTTAAAAGGTGCATAAATCACTTCTCATATTCTGAAGTCAGAGAAATTTAAAAATCTGCTGTGTAGCTGGATGGTCATGTTGCCCAACTAAAACTTGGATGGTGTACTGTTAGTAATAGGAAGAATAGGCATATGGACATTGGGGAACGCTTAGCAGCCCATTACTGACAAATTGTTTATTCACATGTTCAGCTTTACAGGACAGTGACAGACTATTATTCAAAGTGATTAAGTGAATTTACACTTACTAGCAGGACTAACATTTTCTTTTTTGTAAATACATATTCTTGACAATAATTGTTTTTACTAAACAAACAGGAAACTAACATGTGATACAGTAATATTAACTAAAGTACAGATTTTGTTTATATTTCACATAATTTTATGCTAGTATCCATTATTTGTTTGCACACCTTATTTAAGATTCCATATTGTATTTAGTTGCATTGAGTAGCTCACCTGCATGCAACAAATTCTGATAAATTCTCTTTTCATTTTTATTCTAGTAAATATTTTCTAATTGTACTTGTTATGGTGTCTTAGCTATACCCATCATTAAAAGTGGACATTTAACTTCCAAATACATGGAGTTTTTAAAGATCTTTAATATTAATTTCTCATTTTGATATTAATCTCTCATTTAAATGCTTTCTTCTCTGCAATCATCCTCTGGGTTTCTTCAGTCTTTTAACTTAATTGAGGTTTTCAATGGCTAAGTCAAAGATCTTAGTAAATGTCACATTACACTTGAAAATATATGGGTTATTTTCAAATATCTTTCGATATTGATTTCTAACATAATTCCACAGTAATAAGAGAACAGACTCAGTATGATTTTAATACCTTTAGACTACGAAATTTTTGCACCTTGTTTTATGTTCCTGGGTATGTTGCTGTAGTTCCTGGTTTATAGTCTATGGGAAATTGAATAGAATTTTTATCCTGCTGTTGTGTGAAAACTGTACAAATCTTAATTATGATAAATTGTCTTATGTGCTTTTCAGGTCTACTATATCATTCTACTTTCTATTTATTCTGTTAATTTTTGAGAGTTTTATATTGAAACTCCAACTAAAAATCTTAATTTATCTACTTAAAAATAACTGTAACATATAGTAGAACTATATGTAACTTTGTCCTCTATTTTCCAAGTCTCCTATAAATGTGTTATCATACTTTTATAATTTAAAAAATAAAAGCTTCAGTGGAAGCTAAGAAAAAGATTGTTTTTACTGTTATCATTAGATATCTTGCCCATTTAACAGAGAAAGATGGTATTTCATAATGATCGCATTTCTCAGCTTACTAAAGACATTGAGTGTGTAGTCAGTGAAATAAATATTTGTTAAAATTGTTTGCCTATTCTCTAAGCCCCATTGGCTTGTTTATCATTTTTATTCATGTATAGGAGGTTTTCATATTTTTTTTATAAATTTATTTTTTGGGCATTTTCCTCATCATCTTACTAATTTTTGATTTGAAGCAATGGATTATTAGTTCTTTAATGTAAGGAAAAACAATAATCATAAAAGTCATTTATTAACATAAGAAATAATGTTTTGTAAACATTTCTCTGTATATAATTTAAGAGGAAAATTTTGAGGGAAACTTCTACCTTTAAATCAAGATTTAACACTTGAAGATTGAAACTTTAAGGATTATGCTGTGGAATGCAAGTGTAATGTATTATGGTTTGAATCATTTATTTATTTTTCTAACTGGAAGCAGACCACTCAAATATCTTTAGTATATTCTGTAGCTAAGTAAGAGTGGATAAATCATGTGTTTTTAGAAATGAGAATGATAAACTACTGAAAGTGGTTTAGTAATATACAAAGTGCTTAGAATGGTTTGGGGAACTTAGGTGATGTTTAGTAAATTCTGGAAATTATTATTATTTTAAAACTGTCATTATCATTATTGTTATCACTGGGTAAGTTTTTATCCTATACAAAGAATTATTTATGAAAAATTTTATTTCCTCCAAATGGTAAGAATTTTAGTGTTGCATTTTAATATATTTTCTTAGTGGGATAAATCACTGCATACATTTGGGAATATGTACAGCTTATGGATACAACATATTTCCAGTTCAGTTTATAGGTCAGAATATGTCCAAATTGTGGAGCACATGGTGGAATTGCTGATTAAGTGAAAGATCTAAAAAGGATTCAAGGATTACACCTTGAATCCATGTGCTAATGTATCAGTCTCTTTATGGCATTCTTAATCTCTTTATTTCTCAGTGTATAAATGGCTGGATTCAAGAGAGGTGTGATTACTGTGTAAAACACAGCAAGAAACTTGTCCACCCAAGTGATGCTAGGTGGCCACAGGTAGGTGAAGATGCAGGGTACAAAGAACAGCACCACCACTGTGATGTGGGAAGTGCAGGTGGAGAGTGCCTTCGATGCCCCGTCCTTGGAGCGAAGACAGACAGTCACCAGGATGTAGGTGTAAGAGATCAGCAAGAGAATGAAGCAAGTTGTAGCCAAGACTGCACTGTCAGCATTTATCAACAGTCTCAGAGTATGAGTATCCATGCAGGCTAGTTTGATCACCAGAGGAATATCACAGAAAAAACTGTCCACTATTCTGGGTCCACAGAAAGGAAGATCTAAAATCATAGCTAGTTGACTTGTGGCATGCACAAAGCCAATGATCCATGATATCAGAGCTAGCCAGATGCACTTCTGTCTGTTCATGATGCTGGAGTAATGGAGTGGCTTGCAGATGGCTACATAACGGTCATAGGCCATTGTCACAAGCAGTACCATCTCACCCCCTCCAAAGAAATGTATGCAGAGGATCTGGCTCATGCAACCTCCAAAGGAGATGGTTTTATTATCCTTTAGGAAGTCTGTGGTCAGTTTAGGAGTGGTCACTGAGGAAAGGCAGAAGTCAACAAATGAGAGATTGGCTAAGAGGAAGTACATTGGGGAATGGAGATGAGAGTCAGTGATGATTAAGAGCACAATGAAAAGGTTTCCCAGGACGGTCACCAGGTAGAGTGCAGAAAATGGCAGTAAGAGGAATTTCTGGAGCTCCCTTGAATCACAGAGTCCAAGAAAAATGAACTCAGCTACCATGGACTGGTTTGCTTCCTCCATTTAGTTCATTTCTAATGTGACCAGAAGAAGAAATGAATAAGAACTTCTAGAAAGAAGAACTTAAGGTTTAGGTGTAAGAGAGCAGATAAATTCTTCTCAGGTGCAGTGTTGAAATCTTAACATTATACTGAGCTCAAAATTGAAAATAACATTTTATGAATTTATGGATGGGCACAGCCCTCTGACTAAATAAAGAAGCTAATTAAATGTAGAAGAACAGGTCAAAAACTTTATCCATCAGAAGTACAGTTCTTAGGGGTTATTAAAAACAAATATTCTGGTTAAAAAGTTTAGTATTAATGTATTTTATGAAAAGTTTCTCCAGGGCTTGAATATACCTTTTCTTCAGGGGGAATGCATTGTTCTAAAATCTATTTAGAGGCTTTTTATTTTTCAGAATCTACCTAGGGCAATAATCTAATGTTATATTTCTCATTATAGTATATGCTTTTTAGAAACAAATCAATTTCTAAGTTGATATATATAGCAGATTGAATTAAACCAAGGTCTTCTACATACTCAGGGAGGAACTGTTCATCAAATGACTTCAGAAAAGATGTTTGTGTTCCAAAAGAAACCCTAGATGCTGACTACACATTTATAGTGCAAAATATTTTCATGCATTTTGATCTCCCCTTGAGAGGAGATATCCATACTATTACATATTCCTTAGCCTAACTCCACTTATTAATGCACACTGCCTGGTCCTTTGCCTTCACTGGCAACAGAAATTTCTTATTTCAGAGTAGCCTAAAGGACAGGCAAATTTAAACTACTTTTACTCCTGACTGCCATTATGGGGGAAAATATACTAACAAATTCTAACGTCATTTGTACTTACACTATTCCTTTGCGTTATTTAAATTGACCTCTGTGAACTGTGGACACATATATTTTCTATTTTCAATAAGTCAGAAAGCAAAGTCTTTATTTCCTTTCTTCTCTCCCTCTCTCTATCCATCTGTCCCTCCCCACTTCCTTCCTTCCCTCCTTCTTTATTTCTATTTTTCCCTCTTTAATGTCTCTTCATTTCTCTCTATATATTGTCCTGTTATTATCTTCAGCCCAGCTACTAATGTTTTTAAGTTGACTCACTAACACTTACTATTTACCAAGTAAGCACTTTAAAAACCTGTCTGTTTTGTTAGTTATTCCTTCTATAGGACTTGAAACATTTTATATTTCAACTAGCTGTGTACAAAATTGCCTGTTTTTTTCACTTGTTGCCAATAGAATGTTTTCTCAATGATAATGAGAAATGACATCTAAATGTAGATTTCATTTCTTACTGTGAGATTAAGCATCCCCTTCTCCCCATCAACACACACCATTTTAAAGGACTATTTGCCTTTCTTTTTGTTTGAACTGCCTGATACTCTTCTGGGCACAATTTTACTTTGGATTTTGCTGTTATTTTCTTTCCTCAGAAAAAGTATGACTATTTTTTAAAATGAAAATCAGCATATGGATTATGGACTGTCACCATCTCAGTATTGAGTTTAAAATGATTTTACTTTGTTATTTTGTTAAGAACACAACTTAAGATCTATGTTATTTTGTTGGGAACACAAAATGAGGTCTAATAAACTATGTATGTACATGCATGCTCACTTGCTCAATCATGTCAGATTCTTTGTGACCCCCATGGAATGTAGCTATTAGGCTCCTCTGTCCAGAGGATTTTCCAGGCAAAAATACTGAAGTGGGTTGCCATTTCCTACTCCAAGGAATCTTCTGGACCCAGATATTGAAACCAGGTCTCTTGCATTTCCTGAATTGGCAGGCAGATTTTATACCGCTGTGCCACCTGGGAAGCCCCAATAAACTATGTACACACACAGTATTTTAGCGATCGTGTTTCTTGCCCTTTTGCAGATGTGAAATTTGATTTTCCCATCTTAAGTTTGAAAGTACTAAAACTGGAAAATAAACAGGTTTGTCTGACTCCAAAGCTTCCAGGATAGCTTCCCTACCAAAAATGGTTTCTATAGGAATCTTGAATTTCAGAAGACTAAGGAAAGTAAAAAAGATTTCTGAAATAAGATATTTAGTTCTTTAAAGAACTGACTGAGACACCAGCAAATGTACATAGCCGATAACAATAGGAAAAGAGGTAAAAGTTTACATTAATATAAATTCAGTTCTGTTTGTCTTTAAATTGTAGAGTACTTTGCCCTATTGATATTTGACTGAGGCTTTTTTCCATTTACTGCTTTGATCAGTAGTAGAGCAAGTAAAATATAAAAGGAATTAGAAAATGTTAATATAAGTTGGAGGCTTCCCTGGTAGCTCAGATGTTAAATAACCTGCCTGCAATGCGGGAGACCTGGGTTCAATTCCTGAGTTGGGAAGTTGGATAATCTGTGAGAACTGATCTCACTAACTTGGGCCTCTAGGAACTTTTAAGATTGTAGAAAGCCAGTGTTTTTTGTTAGTTTGTGAAAGTGTTGTTAGGAATCCCAAAGTCCCAGGGATTGGTTGAGAGAGAAAGCCCGTAATCTTTCCTATAAGCATCTTTAGAACAGTAAGCTTCACAGATAGGTATGAAAAAATGCTAAAGGGGTGGGGGACATCAAGTCAAAATAGAGGAGAAATATTGAACGTGAAAGTTCAAAAATCAGATCGATTGGGATATACTTACCCTGTACAGATCACCTCTGAAACCAGACCCTTTTCCTAACTGAGAAGGCTTACTCTAGATTTTTCTTTTAGTTTGACATGAAATCCAAGTAATTTTCTGCCATTTCCCACAGTGTTGGTGAGAGTGCATCTTCAATGTGGCAAATGTACACTCTAAAGAGTAGCCTCTGAGTTTGAAAACTTTCCATATCTATGTTTTAATAAAGCCATATATTTGAAAAGTCTCTCCCTGTCATGCTCCTTGGGGATCCTAAGTCTTCAACTTTCCCTGAGGAAAAGTGGGCTTTGCGTGCATAATAAAATAATGCACCCTTGTAAAAGTTAAAGTTAGTTCAGTTAATTACACCTAAAATTGTAAAAGAAGGAAGTTTAACACATTCAAATATTCTGAATTTAGGAGGATATAACATTTTTCCCTTTGTTCTGCATCTACCATGTCTTGAAGAGAACTAACATGCCAGAATCAGCCAGTCCCAGCAGAAGTTAGATGACTTATGTGAATGGGCAGGTGACAGGCAGCTCACCCTCACCTCATCATTTTGCAACTATGCCCATGACTTAGGGGCCTACTTAAACTTCTGCTTCCTGGGACTTGAGAGGAATAGTAGGTCTCAAATGTTCTCAATGCTACCTTGAGCAAAGTTCTGAATGTTAATGGTTTGTGTGTTAACCATGTTATAAGCATTTTTGTATGTGATGAGAGTGTTACTGAATTCGCAAGCCCCTCTGCCTGACATCCACTGAGGCCCATCAATACTAAACATTAGAATTTGGAACAGAGAAAGGTTTATTACAGATTCATGCAAAGAGATGGGTGGCTTATGCTCTAAGAACCCCAAAATTACTAAAAGCTTTCAGCAAGCCCCTTTAAAAGCAAAAGGTGAGGGATGGGTGTGGTTAGTTGTCACAGACTTCTTGGTGTCATATCCTTTGTCCTTGAGGTCAGGTCATGGTTAGGTAATGATGTTCCTGTAAATCTCTACCAGATGAATGTTATTCTCTGTCCTGACCAGAAAGGGCAAAGTCCTAAGGCACAACCTTCACCCTCCAAGGTCCAGGTCCTGGCTAAGAGGAGGGAGAAATCAGTCAGCAGCTCCTTCAGGGCCCGGTTCCCACATCCTGCCCAGGCGTCATCCCTAAAGGAGCCAGGCACCCAACCCAACTGGCCCTCAGTCTCCTCAGGCTGCACAAATGGGGAGACCAGGTCTCACAGACTGCAACTTACACAGATGGCCACTGCTGTTAGGTTGGAGAGACAGGGATGGGGATGAGGTTCACTGCTGCCTCAAGGCCTGGGTCAAGCTAGTGGTGGGTCTTAGTGAGGGCTCTGGAGCCCCATAGGATGTAGTCCCCAGTCTGTTCCTTGGGCCCTCCAGCTCACCGGCTGTCCCAAGGCTGGATAAGCTGGAGGGCCTTCCAGGAGAAGGCCTGAATCTGCCTCTTACCTCACTGTCCAGCTAATGATCACCACACCACTCGCCCTTGACTCATCATTTCCCCAATGGTCCCTCATTGACAGTTAGCTGTGGGCAGGGCCCCCTGAAGTGCTGACCAGTAGCTGAACAGGACAACTAAAGTGGCTCATTGACAGTTGGTTGCTTGTGGGTGGGGCCACTGAGGCACCCAGCAATGTCTGAGCAAGACCTGTTGCCTAGCAACAGGGTGCAGAGTAAAAGGACACAGCAATGGCTGCCTGCTAATGGCTGTGCTCATCCAACTCTGTTACAAGAAGACTCTGGATGGATACTTTTTAATTTACTACTTTATTAAAGGTATAATACATAGATACAGCATTACTTATAAGAGTCAAGCTGTTAATGATATATGTTCACGTATATCATTAAGCAGTTATTAAAGTCCCACTTCATCTGTCCCCTCCAAATCTCAACCACTCTTAGAGGTAACAAGTATCAGTCTTGTAGTGTATCCTTCTGTTCCTATTCCTATCAGTAGTGGCATACATATCAATGTATGCCATTGGAGATATTTTTCTTTCTCTATCTTTTTTTGTTGGAAGTTTTGATTTTAAATATATTAAAAGTCAAAGTCTATTTTACTAAATCCCAATTTATTTCCTTTCCCTTATTGTCCCTGCCTCTCTCCTCCTTATTTACTGTCACAATTTCTCCCTCTCAAAGTTTTGTCTTATCTCTTTCATTTCTAGATCTCAAAACATTTAAATGAATTTATTTGGCTTACCACCCATTTTGTGCCCTGAGGTCTAGAATCCATAACCATCCCAGTTTCTGAGAACACATAGAGTCAACACTAATCCAGTTGCTTGGGTACTACCACACACTTTTTCAGTATCATCTCACTAAACTATGATGACATATAGAGCTGTTTACAAAGGAGAAAACAGGCAAAAGAGGCTAAGTGACATTCCTAAGTCTTATAGTCATTAAGTGAAAGACCAATGAGAGTTTTGTAGTTACACGTATATACTTGGGTAACCATTGCACCGTGATACATTACAGTCTCATTTCACATCATAGTCTCCTGTGGCCCTTTTACTCAACCACACACAAAACCCCTGTCCTGTGAAACTATTGGTTTCTTTTCTGTCTCTGTATTTTCCTTTTTCCAAAATATCATAAAAATGGAATTGTGCAATTTGTTGTCTTTTGCATTTGGCTTTTCTTACTCTGTAATTGAGATTCATCCATTTTGATGCATATATTAGTCATTTATTTTCATTGATAAATAGTATTGCATTGTTTGGATATCCCCAGTTTAGGATATTAGAGTTGTGTCCAACTTTTCATGATTAAGAGTAAAGCTGTGTGAATATTCTTTCATATATTCATGTATTTAACTATTTTATTTCACTTCAATAAATACCAAATAGTGGGCTTTGGGGTCATCTGGTTAATTGTTCGTTTAATAATGCAACTCTTCATAAGAATCCTACTTAAAAAGGTGAAATGGCCAGTATCTAGATGGAAAATAATATATTACTGTATTTATCATTACAACCTGTTTAAAAGTTTTTTCTAATTTAGTCTTTGTTCACTCTCATAGTATGTAAAAAAGTAGTTTTCTGCCTTCAATATTGCCAGCAGATAGCAAAATTTGAAAAGTGAGACTGGAATTAGAAAATATTTGAAGTCATTCTCTTGTGAAGTCAAAAGGATATATTGGATGTTTTCATAGATCATAGTCTACTCACTCCTGGACACTTCAGATGAAAGAGATCCTGAGTGCTGTGGATTACACCAAAGCCCATGCCTGCTTTATTTTCTCAACACTTTCCTTGAAAGGTGTTATGTGATTTACAAATTACAGAGCATTAATAATACTATAAAATTAATTCACGTTAGTAGCCAGATAAAGATTACTTCCACACTTTCAAAGAATACTGTATCAATTCGTTTTTTAAAGGACAGGGTACTTCAGGTTGGAGAAATAAAGCTTCCAAGAGTTTATATTTTTATCTTCAAATATGCAAGATAGAACTCTCCTTAAAGAGGTGTAAAATATGTGGAGAGCAAAAGAAAAATCAGGCAAAGAGAACCTGACTGTATTTCACGTGCCAAGAGCTCCCTTTCAAATTGCATGATCTAGTCTTCATAATAATCCCATTAAAATGGATCTTATGTTGAAAGTTTATGTCTCAGCATGTCTTGCAAGAAGTCACAGGGTTGAGAAACCACATGACTGGGGTGTGCATCTAAGCTCCTCTGATTCCTCCTTCAGTGGTGCCATTGTGGTATTGTCAATTCTAAAAGCTTAATTCTGTTTCCATGGCAAAAAAACTGGTTTTCATAACTTCTGAGGCTTCCCCCTATATAGTTCATTCAAGTTCTTCCTGAAATAACTATTAGCAAACAATACCATTGGCAATCAATTCCCAGTTTGGAAGTTTCTGGTAATTAACATTATATATCTCTGTCCAGGATCATCTCCTGTTATAGAATTGTGGACCACGAACTGGGATCAGGCCTTTCTGAATCTCATTACTTAGCTCTTGGACTATAGAGAAGGCATCCCTTTTGGTGCAGGAAGGACCTTTGCTCTAGAGAGTAAAAAAGTTCCAGGAAGTAGCTGAAAAGAACCCCTTAATGTTTCTGGAAACTTGAAAAAACTTCTAGAAAATCCCAGTCAGTATATATAGAAAGTTGATACTGAAATACTAAGAAAGCTGGTTTAAATGTGAGGGAGAAATAAAAGCAAGGAGGAGGATAAGAGATTGTTGTAGAGCATAAAATATATAACATTTGGAAACATCATTATTTGGGATCAGATTCTTCATGGATAAAACTGATTTAAAATTCTATTTAGGACCTGAAATACAATCAGCTTGCAGAAATACAAACAATACATTGTCTCTTTTGAGAAGTATTTATGGGACAGTGTTACCCTCAGTGTGAATTATACTTATGGTGGAGAATAGCTTCCAGAGCTCCGTGAGTGGGTAGAGCAAGGGGATTTTAAGTTTCTATGGTTCTCTCAATTGAAAGCATCATCTGATAGCTTACATTTTTTATCAAATTCAGAACCAAAATTTCAAAGTGAATTTAATGGTAGTTTGGGGTCTATTGGAATAAAAACTTTAATTAGCACCTAAGTAACAAAGCATTAACGGGAGGCGGCTTTTAAGTTTGTTTTTATTGGAGAGAGTTCTTTACTGTCAGTACCAGAAAGCCTATTTCACATCTTTTCTCTGGTTACCAATACACAATATTTGCTATAGGATATTCTGGGGATGCCAACAAATTAATACATCCTCTAATCATGAACAAATACTCCAAATACATTGTCCTTCAACTGGGAGAATTCTAACTCATAGAACCTATAGGGTCTCCTGGAGGACCACAATAAGCTGCACATTTATGTTAACATATAAGCATCCTTCTGTTTTCAGTATCATTTCTTCATTCCTTCACTGGTGCTTCCACAAATCAGATCCCAAATAAACTACTGTGATTAAATTTTGTCTTTGAGTCTTCTGAGGGGAAGCAGTCTAAGTAACTAAGTAGAGCTAGTATGTCCTACACAAAATATATAAGCATTCAATGTGATGGTTCCCGACATTTCCCAAACCAAGCTAATTTACTTACAAGTTTTATAAGAAGATGAAGAGATTTTATTATGTTTGTTATTGTCAAAATAGTCACACTTTCAATCCAAAATGTTATTTAGTAGATATTCATGGTATTTTAAAACTAATAAAATAATCACCTTATGCGGTAGATTGATATTTTCCATGGTAGCAAATGTAATGAATAAATACTACACAGATGTAGTAGAATTTTGTTCAGTGAGGTAGATGATACATCCAGTTTTGTCTATTTTAGGTCTTAGGTACCTAAGTAGAAGTGGCACTAGTGGTAAAGAACCTGCCTGCCAGTGCAGACGTAAGAGATATGGGTTCAATCCCTGGGTCGAGAAGATCCCCTGGAGGAGGGCATGGCAACCCCCTCCAATATTCTTGCCTGGAGAATCCTCATGGACAGAGGAGCCTGGAGGGCTACAGTCCATAATGTTGCAGAGTCAGACACGACTGAAACGACTTAGATTGACTCGCTTGCCTGAGTAGAGATGTCCAAAAGACAGATGGATTATAGTCTTCAAGCTCCAAAGTCAGATCTGATCAGCGAAATCTGACATAATGTCTTTTGATCAATCTTTTTATGGCTACCTTTATGTCTTTGTTCCTTAATGTATATATAATGGGATTTAAGACAGGGGTGAGAGCAAAGTCAGCAATGAAGAGGTATTTATCAACTGATGATGTGGGGAAAGGCCAGACATAGAGAAACATGCACGGAGTGAAGAAAAGAACCACCACAGTGATGTGAGCTGACAAAGTGACAAACGCCTTGGACAAGTCTCCTGAAGAACGTTTCCAGACGGTGACCAAAATGAAGATGTAGGAAACGATTAGCAGGAAGAAGGTACCCATGCTCATGAAGCCACTGTTGGCAGCAACAATAGACTCAAATTTGGCTCCATCTGTGCATGCAAGTTTTATGATCCTGGGAAAGTCACAATAAAAGCTGTCTACTTTGTTCGGACCACAAAAGGGCAAGTTTATAATGAAAGCAAATTGAGACATAGCATGAATCACCCCAATTACCCAGCCAGTGATTACAAGTGAAATGCATATTTTAGGGTTCATGATTTTCAAGTAGTATAGAGGCTTGCAGATTGCTGTGTACCTGTCAAATGCCATGGCTATGAGTAACACCATCTCTACTCCTCCCATTATGTGGATGAAGCATATTTGTACCATACAACCTTGGAAAGAAATTATCTTGTATTCATTTAAAAGGTCTGTAATCATCTTGGGGACTGTGGTAGAAGCAACCCCCACATCAATGAAGGACAAGTTTGCTAATAAGAAGTACATAGGAGAATGTAAGTGAGAATCAAAAATTACTAAAAACAAAATGAAGAGATTTCCCAGGATTATCCCTAAATAAATCAAGGAAAATATCAACGTGAGAAAAACTTTTGTTTCATAAGAACCAGAGAGTCCAAGCAACACAAACTCAGAAACCACAGAATCATTTGTTCCATCCATTGACTTAGGCAGAAGAGCTGATTATCAAATCACCTGAGGATAGAAAATGAAAAGTCATAAATAGTAGTACAAAAGTAGACTTCCTATTCATCCTACTCATTTGTATTTTGATAAATCATTTAACTATGAAAAAAAAGAATATGGAAACATTATAAGAAGAATGATTACATTAAAATTTATGAAAATTTGAATGAAAGTAAGTGTGGTTACTTCTCTTCTTATTCCATTTTCAGAGGTATAAAATTTTTTTTGCTTCTCAAGTTTTGGACATTTTCCATGATCATCTACCTAGGTGTGCTCTCATGTGAATAAATTTAGTCATTTCTGTGACTTTTATATCAATGTTCTCACACAAAATTGCCAAGTACCCTTCAGTTCAGTTCAGTTCATTTCAGTTGCTCAGTCGTGTCCGACTCTTTGCGATGCCATGAATTGCAGCACGCCAGGCCTCCCTGTCCATCACCAACTCCCAGAGTTTACTCAAACTCATGTCCATTGAGTCGGTGATGCCATCCAGCCTTCTCATCCTCTGTCATCCTCTTCTCCTCCTGCCCCCAATCCCTCCCAGCATCAGGGTCTTTTCCAATGAGTCAGCTCTTCGCATGAGGTGGCCAAAGAATTGGAGTTTCAGCTTCAGCATCAGTCCTTCCAATGAACACCCAGGACTGATCTCCTTTAGGATAGACTTGTGGAATCTCTTTGCAGTCCAAGGGACTCAAAAGTCTTCTCCAACACCACAGTTCAAAAGCATCAGTTTTTTGGCGCTCTGCTTTCTTCACAGTCCAGCTCTCACATCCATACATGACCACTGGAAAAACCATAGCCTTGACTACATGGGCCTTTGCCTTAGCTTAATTTATTTCACTGGTTAAATAGAAATCTTCAGATTGAAACTGTTTAATGTGTGTTACCTTGCTTCACCTGTGTGTGTGTGTGTTTTGTTTTTGTTTTTTTTCTTTTTGGTACAATTTATCAAGGAAGTAAGGTGCCCAGATAGTGATTTTTCATAATATTTGATTCATGAAACATTATCATAGTGCATATAGATCTCTATATTCAATAAAAATATTGACTACAAAATACATATTAGTAGAAAATGTTAAACAAATTAACAGATGACATTTATCAATATATCCTCTATACAGAGCTTTGTACTAAGCTCATTATCTCACTTACACCTCATAGAATTCCATATAGAAATGCAGTTTTATTGGACTAATTTTATTAATGAAGAAACTGAGTCTGCAATGGACCAAGTGTCATAGCCAAGACTTTTATCCAGAGCTATAGGATACGGAAATCCATGCTTCTAACCATAGAAGTACACACTTCAAGGCCAACACCTTCCCTAGATCTTCCCCATCATTCATTGTCATTATCACTGCTCAGTTGCTAAGTCATGTCTGACTCTTTGTAGCCTGCCAGGCTCCTCTGTTCATGGAATTTTCCAGGTAAGAATACTGGAATGGTTTCCATTTCTTTCTCCAGGGGATCTTCCTGACCTAGGGATGGAATTCACGTCTTATGTGTCTCCTGCATTGGCAGGTGAATTCTTTACTGCTGAGCAACCTGGGATGCCCCAAGGATCCCTCAATTAAACTTAATTAAAATTTTTGTTTCCTTTTACCTACTAGTGTAGTTCACAACTTAAAAAAAATCAGATCAAATTGCTAATCTAGTGTCCCTTTCTAGTTTTCCTTTTTTTTCCCATAACTCTTCTTTGGCTCTTTTGTTCATCAGTAAGTCAAAATAATTCAGTTTCCAAGATTCCTTATCTATAGAAAAACCCCTGGAATATGAATGCATTGTCTAATAATCAATTTTCAATCACCATTTTCCTTGATCTCCTTGCAGGATGTGATACTGTTTATCACAAACTTTTTTATGTAACTCCCTCTGCTGTTGGCTTCTTGGCTTTTGTAAAGCTAACCCTCTTGCCATTTATTGCCAACAGAAATTCCATTTGCTTAAGTAGTGGACTGAAGTCTAAATTTTAGAAGAGAATAACCCTATCCCAAATTGCCAGCATGCTATATGATTTTTCTAAACCAGTTACTGTATTTTCTAAATCAGTTACTTGGCCATGAATTAGACTAAGGTGGCACATGTGACCTACAGCTAACTGTTCAATGAGATATAAACAAATGGGTGTTTGGAGGGCTTTCCTTCCCCAATGAAACGACAAATGTTCATGTAGAAAAAGTCCTTTTTATGGTACATTTTTTCCCCTCTGCATTTAATTCAAAGGACATGACTAAAGGTGTAACATCTGCAAAGTTCTAAAGCCTGTAAAATACAAATAATACAGTAAATTTAGGAAGAATCTGGCAACCAAAGGGCATATTGAATCACTTAAAGCCAGCAACAGTCTCCCTTCAGATTTATTTTTGTAATGTGATAGAAATAAATTCCAACTTGTTTGATCCTCTATAAATCAGGTTTTCTGTTAATTTGTTGAATGCAATCACGCTGTGTCCATGACAGCCCTCCCATAATTATTCCCTTAATTTTCTGATTTCTCTATGCCTCTCACTAACTCAATGATCATTCTCCTCTGCTCATTCTTAATTTTTGGTGTGATTCAAAGTTTTGTAATAAGCATTTTTTAATTCAATATCAGTTTACTCACTTTAACAAGCACCTGTATTTTGAATTCTGCATCTGTAGCTTCAATCGTGGACTCCAGAGTAATTTATCCAAAACTGTATACACAAATGAAAGCCACACCTCCATCTTTGAGTTAACATGTCAAAACTGAATTAATAATGTTTTCGTCTACTCCAACACCTTAATAATTTTTACTGTTCTTCCAGGTGCCTAATTGAAATGTCTGTGTGACACTCTCCTCTGTCCTTTTATTTCCATCTCCATTTGCACAATTTTTATTCTCAAGTATTTTTAAATTAAGTTCCTTTCTCATTTCTGTTGTCATTTTTCCTTTTGTTTCTAGTCTACATATTTTCCCATCTTGATATTTGAAAAGCTACTGAATGATCTCTCTGATTTGTTTTCCCCAAGACTATCTCAAGTCTATTTTCAGAGCTCATTTATCTAGAGATCAAGTATTATCAGATGGATTTTCTACTTAAAACCTTTGGTGAGACTATCAAGAAAAAAATTTTTGATCCCACAACATAACACCTAAGGCCCTAAGAGATGAGAAAAATTTTATTGGAGAGTATTTTTATTGAAATTTTAGGAAATGAATGTACTACTCACTGAATAAATTTCAAAATTGATTTACATAAAAACTCAGTAAATTAGGAAGAATTAAGAATTATTTTGAAAAAACTGCTTTTAATATAATTTTTAAACCAACAGTCAGCATAAACATAAAACATTAAAATCAGGAACACAAAGAAGGAAGGCTGCATACCATGTTTCATGTACCCTAGATGAGATTAAATCAAATAATACTATTGAAAGAAAGGTATCAAAATTGCACTTATTTGCAAGTCACACAACTATCCATCTCAAAAACCTAAGGCAATTGAATATAAACTATTAAATGTAGTAAAATATTTGAATAAAAGTGATGCTAATAACTTGATAAAATATGATAACAGGAGACATCATTTATGAGGGAAACAAATAAACAATTTATGCATTTTATTGAGAAACAAATCGTTCTGGAATATTTGAAGCCTTGACTTAAGTGGAAGCTAAAAATCATGCTAACTTATAAAAAGACTTAAAATTATAAAAATATCAATTGTCACTAAAATATTCTGAGCAATAACTGCAGTGCTCATTAAAAGTTCAGTGAAAATCTGAAACATGACAAAGTACACCAAACTCCATTTAAAAAGCCCAGGGAAATGTTGAAGAGGGAACAGAATGGGAGTTAGAAGAGAAAAAAGAATGCTATCTGGAAAAGATATTGGAACATATTATAAATACTAATAAACGATGATCAGTTTGAGTAAAGTTGAACAGATAAATTAACAAAACATAGTTAAGAATGAGATACACATTAGGGAATTTAGTATATAAGGAAGAGGGCATTACAATTATTCAGGAGAATAAAAGTTTACTCAATAAATTCAGAGTATTCAATGGTTGTTAAACATGTAGCTCAACATTGGAAATGTAAAAGTGTATTTTACTGTATATCTTACAGAAAAGTAAGTTGTGAATGGAGAACTTAAATGCAAGGCTTAAATGCAGTGGCAAAAGGATTACATTTTAATAAAATATGTCATAGTTAATTTTTAAACTTGAGGTTGAAGAGATTTTTTTTTTTTTTTTTTACCCGGGCTGGGTGAAGAGATTTTTATATGTTTCCTACAAATTCAGAAAAGCAGATTCCAATTTTGTACTTTTTTTCCTCAACAGAATAAATAAACTTGTTGCTATGGGATTCAGAAAGCAGTATGTCTTATTCTCAGCTGTTGGGAATGTGATGTGGTATAAGCAATCCAGAGGGCAAATGAGTAATAGGGTAAAAAAAAAATATTTGTACTGTGACTCAGTAATCCTATGTCTTTGAATGAATTGAAATAAATGAACAAATGGGCTTCCCAGGTGTTGCTAGTGGTAAAGAACCTGCCTGCCAATGCAGGAGGGTATAAGAGACATGAGTTCAGTCCCTGGGGCAGGAAGATCCCCTGGAGGAGGGCATGGCCACCCACTCCAGTATTGTTGCCTGGAGAGTCCCATGGTCAGAGGAACCTGGCAGCTATAGTCCAAGGGTCGCAAGAGTCGACAAGACTAAAGCGACTTAGCATGCACTCATGCAAACATACAAACAGCTGAAATGTATATTTTACTTAACAGCATTTCTTACAATACAAACTTTTTTAGGATAAAGGATTAAGTGGATATGTTTACACAATAGAGGTTTTTTAAAAAGATTAGTGTACACTAAGTTAGGTGTACATTAACTAACATATAAAGATATATTGATAAGTCAAGAAAGCATTTATAGAGAAAACAAATCTTTTTATTTTGTGCTCATTCAGTCATTTCCTACTCCTTGAGGCCTCATGGATTGTGGCCTGCCAGGCTCCTCTGTCCATGGAATTTTCAGGCAAAAATCCTGGAGTGGGTAGCCATTTCCTTCTCCAGGGAATCTTCCCAAGTGAGGGATCGAACCCACGTCTCTTGCATCTCCTGCATTTGCAGGTGGACCCTTTACCATTGTGCCACCTGGGAAGCCCCTTGTTATTTGGGGGGATATGCAGATGGCATTTTGCATTAGTAAATATTTAGAATCTGCCCCCTAAATTCTAAAGGTGGTGGGATTTTAAATCAATTTAGGCTTGTTTCCTTATCCCCAACTTGTTTGGTATATATTTAGAGATAATAATTTTTTTTCTAATATAAAAACCAATGTATCAAAATTAATTGAGGGGATAGGAATATTTATATTGGAGCCATTTCCAACACACAGTATAATGTGGATTTAGGAGCAAAACTGTCTGTATCCCCAGATCCTCCATTTACCAGCTATTCTAGGGTGAGATACTGAACTTTCTAGTGTGTTCATTTTTTCCTGTTACAGATAGATACTGAAAGTCACTAACTCTTATTTTTGAGGACTATATGAGTTGGAACAAAGAAAAATCAGACAATGCTATGACATGTGTTGTTTAGTCGCTAAGTCACATCTGATACCTTTGCAACCCTATGGACTGTAGCTCGCCAGGCTTCTCTGACCATGGGATTCTCCAGGCAAGGATATTAGAGTGGGTTGCCATTTCCTCCTCCAGCTATAACATGTAGCCAGTGCTAAATAAGTTTTATTTGTTATAGTGTACTTGTGGGTGTGTGCTAAGTCACTTCAGTTGTGGCCCACTCTCTGTGTCCCTATGGACTGTAGCCCACCAGGCTCCTTTGTCCATGGGATTCTACAGGCGTGAATACTGGAGTGGGTTGCCATGCCCTCCTCCAGGGGATCTTCTTGGCCCAGGAATCGAACCCGTGTCTCTTTTGTCTCCTGCATTGGCAAGTGGGTTCTTTACCTCTAGTGCCACCTGGGAAGCCCATTATAATGTATAACAAGTGTTAGATAATTTAGATAATTTTCAGGAAACCATGGGAATGATGATTGAATTCCTCTGGTAAAAATAAAGGTAGTATCCTTTTTTATATTGTGTCAGTAGAAATAGAATAGCCATTTTATTTTTCTGATCCTAATGTTCAGAGAGAAAAAGGATGAAAAATCAAGATATTTCACACACCACTCCAATAAAGAACCTTAGCATTTTGAACAATATTTTACATTCATCTTATAATGTATTTTTAACTATGAGAATAATACCAAAAGGATACAAACAAAATGAGTAAAAATCACTCAAATAAAATGAGTCAACAAAGCAAAAAGGACAGAGGCAGAAATCGATTGTGGAGAGTAAAGAAAAAGATATATAATTATGAAATCAGATTCTGGAGTTATAAAAATTAGGTCCACTGACCTGTCCAAGCTCACATTTCACCCTCAGCAGATTCAAGGGATTGAGAAACACTGAGAGATTATCTCCTTTTCAGATTCATCATCATTGCTTAAGATAAATAGCTATAAGTGACTCTTACCATCAGTACTGAACCTGTTAGCAGGACTGGGAATTAATGACCAATTTCTGCTTCATGTATTACTACCCTTACCCTTCAGTGGCAAAGGAGTTTCTTTTTTGTGACTGTCTTATACAATAGACATGTGAAAGCTCCTTCTACTCCTGATTGTCCTTGATGGGAGAAAATGCAAACTCAAAGTTCATTTGGTCATAAACTATTCATCTGTATTATTTTTTAATGATTTCTGTGGAAAATATTTTTTTCTCTATGCTAGAGAGTTAAGTACTTCCTTCCTTCCTACCTACTTTTTTTCCTTCCTTCTTTCCCTCCCTCCTTCCTTTGTCCTGCCTCCTTAACTCTCTTTCTTTTCCTTCTTCATTCCCTTTCCCTCCTTCTTTTTTTTCTTCATCTCTCTTACTACCTTCATCTCTCTCTTTTTCCTTTACTTTTTTCAAGCTTGGAACTGGATGATTAAGATGTTGACTAACTAGTACTTACTATCTACTACTCACTATGCTTAACACCAGTATTATTCTTGTCAATAAGCATGGTACTTACTGCAATTTTATAGACGAGAAAGCTTGATTTTTCCATTTCGTAATCTAGAAAGTAACAACTGGAATATAAATGGAGGTCTGTCTAACTCCAATGTAACTTGTTTATTAGAAATGGCTTCCAATTTCTAAAGACTAAGAAAATAACGATTTCTGAGATAAGACATTTTGTTCTATGAATGAGTAACCCAGACACAGACATATGTAAAGGCCAATAATAGTAACAAAAGATGTTCACATTTATAGTAAAATCATTTTAACTTCATCATTTATCTTCACTGGACTGTACTTAGGCCCCTATTAGTGGTAAGGACTGAGGTTTTCCTGATATTTATCACACGGATCAAATGGTTGAACAGGGAAAATGCAAAAACAACCAGAAGACATCAGGATAAGTTGGAGAGTCTGTGAAAACAGATGTTTCTCAACCAGGGTAGCTGGGAACTTCTAAGATCGTAAAAAGCAGAGCTGTTTTTTAGTATGTGTTAACTGCTGTTGGTAATCCAGAAGTCCCAGGGATTAGTTAGGAGAAAATGCAAAATTCCCCTAAGCACATTAACTGCATCACGCATTTAAAACTCTAAATTCTGTAAGGAGGTATGAAAACATACTAAAGAAAAAACAAAGAATTTAGTCTTAAAATACGGGAGAGGCACTGGTGAAAGTTCAAAAATCGATTAACTGGGATATACTTACTCTGTAGAGATCGCATCAGAAACCAGATTCTTGTCTCTGTCTGAGAAGGTTTTCTCTATATTCTCCCATGAGCCTGAAATGAACGCCAGTTAATTTTCTGTCATGACCAGTGCTGGTGGGAGGGCACCCTTCTCAGCGTGGCAAGTTTCCACCATAAAGTGTAGCCTCTGGGCTTAGAAACTTCCAATGTCCGTTTAAATAGAGCCAAGTATTTGGAAAGACTTTTCCTACATGCTCCTTGGGGATCTTTTGCTTCCTGCTTTCTCTGAATTGAGTGCATCATGTAGTAATGCACTCTTTTTCAAGTTGTACCAGTTAAAATATAGCTAAAAGCTTATTATATGTAAAAAAGGAAGTTTAAAATATGTCTATTCTGTTTTTTCTTTTTCTCTGTATCTACCACGTCATGAAGTAAAATAAGATATAAGCCCTGGCTCCAGCAGAAGTTAGATGAGTTATGTACGTGGGCAGGTGACGGGGAGCTCATCACTGAAATGTTGCAACTATGTTCATGACTTAAGGACTGCTATGGACCTCTATTTCTTGGTCCTTCGAGGAATAAGTCTCAACAGTCTCAGTGCTTCCTTGACACTGAAAATGTCCATTACTGTCCCTTTGTTTGTTCTCCCTCTTTACTGTCTGACTTCTCCCCCTCTCCAAGTTTTACCTCCTTAATTTCTAGAGCTCATGAAATAGAAACACACTTATTTTGCTTTGCCAGACATTTTGTGCCTTGACCATCTCAGTCTGAGAACATTAAGACTCAACACTTATTCACTTGCTTGTGTATTAAACACACTTTTCAGGCATCATCTAATTATAAAGACACTTAGATACATGAACAGAGGAGAATACAGGCAAAAAGAGGATAAATGATTTTCCCTAGTCTTAGACAGCTTAATAATGAAAGACTAGTGAGTGCTAGTACTGGGGATAGGATGCTGGTTTAGAGCAGAGTTTGGAGTATATGATTTGTCTGGAACTTGAAAAAGCTTTGTAATATAATACAGTATTTCTGAAAAGCTAGTAATGTTTTATTTATTTTCTTGAGTGTTAATTGCTTGACCATTTTCAATTATGAAAATTCACATTGTACATTTATGATTTCCTTGCTTCCTACTTTTCCAGCTTGTCATTGTCTACTATTTCTGCCACTGTCTGTCTCAGAAGTAATGAGCCCATTCTAGCATGAATAGCAATCTGAAATGAGCCAGTTTGAGACTATGTAAGAACTATAGGTTCATAAAGCAAAAGGAAGTGATGACCTTGTAATTAGTCACCATAAAATTCTGAAATTACAGCAAAACCATGCTATAGGAGACTTCTGATTTCTCTCTGACAGATAAAGAGCTTGTAATTTGTCACTTATATTTTTACAATATGAAAAATACTGGACACTGAAAATCAATGATTTTTTTGTTTCTATAACTGATATAAGAAAGGTCCTAAGACAAACTGGCCCCTGATGCCTGAAGAAAGAGACATATTCAGGGAAACATAGCTGAGGACAACCTAACTAGAGGAGAATCCACAGGGACCATAAACTGATAGGGATCCTTGAATGATGATTTTCATGATTTGTTATAGGTTGAGTCTGGACTGGCATGAGAAACTCCTGAGGGCCACGTTACTGGGGTGGGACACATTTTTGTGAGATTTACCTCCAGGAACCCCACCAGGTTCTCAGTGTAAAGATTTGAGAAACATCTTTCCCCCATGATTATGACCGGGGAAGGGAAAAGTTAAACATTGTGAAAAATACCCAGAGCCTTCTCCATAATGAAGGGCAGGTAAAAGAACTTTGTCAGAACATAATTTAAAAAATTTTCCAAGCTGGGTAAGGAAATTATTCCTATGCCAACCCTCTGCAGTTTTCCTGTACTAGCTAAGAAAGCAAACGTCAACATAGTCAAGAAAAAATCGTTGAAAAATCAAGAAAGTTCCAGAAAAACATCTATTTCTGCTTTATTGACTATGCCAAAGCCTTTGACTGTGTGGATCACAATAAACTGTGGAAAATTCTGAAAGAGATGGGAATACCAGACCACCTGACCTGCCTCTTGAGAAACCTATATGTAGGTCAGGAAGCAACAGTTAGAACTGGAGGTGGAAGAGCAGACTGGTTCCAAATAGGAAAAGGAGTGCCTCAAGCCTGTATATTGTCATCCTGCTTATTTAACTTATATGCAGAGTACATCACGACAAATGATGGGCTGGAGGAAGCACAAACTGGAATCAAGATTGCCGGGAGAAATATCAATAACCTCAGATATGCAGACGACACCACCCTTATGGCAGAAAGTGAAGAAGAACTAAAGAGCCTCTTGAAGAAAGTGAAAGAGGAGAGTGAAAAAGTTGGCTTAAAGCTCAACATTCAGAAAACTAAGATCATGGCATTCAGTCCCATCACTTCATGGCAAATAGATGGGTAAACAATGGCAGACTTTATTTTTTTGAGCTCCAAGATTACTGTAAATGGTGACTCCAGCCATGAAATTAAAAGACTCTTACTCCTTGAAAGAAAAGTTATGACCAACCTAGATAGCATATTAAAAAGCAGAGACATTACTTTGTCAACAAAGGTGCGTCTAGTCAATGCTATGGTTTTTCCAGTGGTCATGTATGGGTGTGATAGTTGGACTACAAAGAAAGCTGAGTGCTCAAGAATTGATGTTTTTGAATTGTGGTGTTGGAGAAAACTCTTGAGAATCCCTTGGACTGCAAGGAGATCCAACCAGTCCATCCTAAAGGAGATCAGTCCTGGGTGTTCATTGGAAGGACTGATGTTGAATCTGAAACTCCAGTACTTTGGCCACCTGATGTGAAGGGCTGACTCGTTTGAAAAGACCTGATGCTGGGAAAGATTGAGGGCAGGAGGAGAAGGGAACGACAGAGGATGAGATGGTTGGATGGCATCACTGACTCAATGGACATGGGTTTGGGCGGACTCTGGGAGTTGGTGATGGACAGGGAGGCCTGGCGTGCTGCGGTTCATGGGGTTGCAAAGAGTTGGACACGACTGAGCGACTGAACTGAGGCTTCAAGAAAATAGATTGGGAATGTTGTTTCCAGGGAAGGAAGCAGAGACAGACAGAAGAGTTAAACACATTGGAGAAACATTTATAAAACTGCATCTCTAAACCACAGACCCCCTATAAGATAGATATCTAATCTTAGAAATTATAAAGTGCTTCTGTTCCTTCACAAATTACCACCATAAAAATAGGGATCCAGAATAGTAATAGTAGATTACAGCTGAAAGGACTGAATGTCACAGATTCTTTCTGAGGAGGAATACTTAAGGAAACTCAAAGTCAAGAGAGGAGGGTAAAACAAGGACACTTGAGATATTTGGTCTCAATGAGTTCAAGGGAAAAAACAATATGCTTCAGATCCCCAAACTGAAATGCAAAAAGAAAAAGCAGAAGAGAACAGCTAAAATTGTGGGGCAGTGAAAAGAGACATAGGCAAAGCTATGGTTTTCCCAGTAGTCATGTGTGGGTGTGAAAGTTGGACCATAAAGAAAGCTGAGTTCTGAAGAATTGATGCTTTTAAGGTGTGGTGTTGGAGAAGACTCTTGAAAGTCCCTTGTACTGCAAGGTGATCAAACTAGTCAATCCTAAAGGAAATAAATCCTGAATATTTATTAGAGGAAGTGATGCTGAAACTGAAGCTCCAACACTTTGACCACCTGATGCAAAGAGCTGACTCATTAGAAAAGACCCTGATGCTGGGAAAAATTGAAGACAGGAGATGAAGGGGATGGCAGAGGACGAGATGGTTGGATGGTATCACCGACTCAATGGACATGAGTGTGAGTAAGCTCCAGGAGATGGTGAAGGACAGGAAAGCCTGGTGTGCTGCAGTCCTTGGGGTCACAAAGAGTCAGACATGACTGACTGAACAACAACCACAAAAGAGACTTAATGTGTGTATAAATGGCAGAGTGAGAAGAAAAATAATAGAACAGAAGAAATATTTGAAATAATGTTGGTGGAGAACTATCAAATAGTAATGAAATCCCTACTAGATTTCTCCTAGATCCTGGGAGGTCAGAGAAGACCAATACTAATAAATATAAAACAAAATAAAACCCTCACATCTAGGCATGGCAAATGCAAACTGCAGAAATCAAAAGAGAAAGAGAAAAATTTGAACGGAACCAAAGGCTGGGAAGACATCTTGCCTACGAAGGAACAGGATAAGAATTATATTGGCCTATTTGTTAGAGTACATGCAAGCAAAATGAATGGAGTGAAATATTTAATGGATTGAAAGAAAAGAAAATCAACCTAGAATTCTCAATCCAGTGAAATTATCTCTCAAAACTGAAGGAGAAATAACATCTCCACAGACAAACAAAAACTTGAGGACTATATCACTGGCAATGTTATGCTGTAATAAATGTTAAGTTCTTCAGGCAGAAAGCAAGAAAAGTATGTAGGTCAGAAACTTGGATCTATGTAAGGAAATGAAGAACTCTGAAGAAGAAATACATGATCAAAAAGTTTTTCTTTATTCCTAATAAATTTAAAAGATAACTCTTGTGTTTACAGTAATAACAGTAATAATGTGTTGGTTGTTGTACCATAAATAAATGAATGACTGATAGCAATGTCACAGAAGGACAGAGGGAGGATTGGGAACATTGTTTTACTACCTGAGAAGCAGAAGTGTTGTTTGAAAGTGAATTTAGATTAGTCAAAAATATATATTGTTAACTCTAAGGAAACTACTAAAATTTTTTAAAAGCATAATTGACATAGTGAGAGAGAGAAAATGAAATCAATAAAAAGCAAAATGCTCTTTTACAATTTTTAGTCAAGTAAAATGCAATTTAAAATTTTAAGTTATCTAGGTTATAACAATGATAATAGTAGTTATTAGAACCTTTAGATTGTGGCTAAGACATTGCTCAAAGAAAATTTTATAGCTTTTAAACTTTTAACTAAATAAGAATGAACACAATATTATAACTGTCATTTCAACTTTAGAGTTAATGTGATAAATATTATGGTAAACCCAAACAAAGTGGCATAAAATAATATATAGGAAAGCAAATATTAACAATTAAAAACCAGATTTATAGTAGAATAAAATAACTGCAGGATAATCTGAGACAAATATGGTAATTAAAATATTAGCTAATATTTTTAAATAAAGAAAACAGAATGTATTAATTGAAAGTGAAAAAGTTATCACAGTCAGGGTAAATTTTTACAAAATTTTACATGCATTTTTAAAAATAAATTAAATTCAAAATAAAGATGATAGATTTCAAAGAAAATATATGTCACCAAAATTGGCTCTAGAAATTTTTTTTTTTAAATTAAGCAGACCAATCACCCTAGGAAAAAAACATTAAAAACCAATTCTCAAACAAACCCCTAAGTCAAGCATTCCTGGAGTGTGGGAATCCATCCAAGTCAAAGAGTGGGTCCTTGATTGGGGTACAGATAAATGTTTGCAAATCTCATAAGAAGATATAGTATAACTCTATTTGTTTTCTTTGATATTTCAGATTCTTGTCTTTCAGATTTTACAACTGGATTATAAGCAACTTTTCACTGATGCTTTCTAATTCTATTACTGTATGGCTACTTAGAATGATGCTTGCTTGGGCTTTAATCTTTCCTCCTTGGACTTTCCATTTGGCCTCCATAGAGAATATTATTCGAAAGTCAAGTATGAGATTTTAACATTTAAAAATGTTTTATTCCTGTTAACAAGCAGAAGGTAACAAACATTAGTGATTGCAAGAATGAACTTATGCTGCCCAGTCCCTAGAGCAGTCATGTCTGCTTGTACACACCACTTTAACATTTCTCACTTTAAACGTCATGTTACAATCCAATACATAACTAATTCAATCAGTCCAAAAATTTGTTTAATGTCATGGAAATAGAATAATTGGCTTATTGATTAGTTTTTCTGTTTCTTCTTTCTTATTTTTTGGGTGAATTATAAAACAGTTCCAATTAAATTTTAAAATTAAAATATTTAAATCAGTGATTATGAAATGTGTTTTGCAGCTCAACAATAGAGGATGAATAAATTATTTTACTTTCCGAGTACTGATCTACCATTAAATGTACATTCCAAATTAAACTTCAAAAGGAGGTTACATTAATGACTAATAAAACCCTTTTGAAATTTAGAAATCATTTAACATAATTTTATCCTATGGCAATTATGCATGTATGCTCAGTTGCTTCACTTATGTCCAAATCTTTGCAACCCTATGGACTGTAGCCTACCAGGTTCCTCATCCATGGGATTCTCCAGGCAAGAATACTGAATGTGTTGCCCTGCCCTTATCCAGGGGCTCTTGCTGACCCAGGTATTGAACTGGCGCTTCCTGTGTTGCTGATGGATTCTTTACTGACTGAGTCACCAGGATTGCCCTATGGCAATTTTGTGAGGTCGTTATTCATATCTGCTTTATTCTTCTAGTGACAGAAAGCTCACTCCTTAACCATAATAATTTTTTGAAAGCTTATATATGTATAATTTGTTCTCCTCATCAAACTTAAATTATTTAATTAATTAATATTTTAGACTTCTATCATATTTAGGGACTAATTTCTATTATTAATTACTCATTGGATTATCACTTTGGATAAGCATGATTTAAAAAATAACACAACTTTATGTCCTTTCTCTTCCTGTGAGACTTTTAAACAATTATCTCATAAAATTTCTCAGCTACTTTTTAGCTCTCCAGATTAGGCTTTATGAAGACAATGACATAATATTTAGTATCAGGAAATAATTAATTGCAACTTCATTAACAAAAATTAGTTTTTTGTATTTATTTCAGTTGAATCTATGTGTTTAAAAGGAATTCTTTTTATAGTTTTGAATACCTATGATTAAGACGTGTGAGTCTGAAATTTGTATTTGCTAGATTTCTTTTCTGAGAAGAATTTCAGGTATTTAGTTTGTCTGGCATTGGTGCAGAATCTCAGGGTTAGATTATGACTTCTTTCCTCTGTCTTGCTACCAAACTTATATGGATCATGTATTTTAAGTTCTCATCCTTAATCTAGCAAATCAGAAGAATATTGCTCTTTTACTTCATAGCCTTGCTATAAATGTGACATATTTTTCATATTTATTACAAAATTTAAAAACTGCACAAGCCTGCAAACCTTTGTTAATATGCTATCACCATGATATACATGGAAGCATAGTGGTTAATTACATGGCCTTTGAAATCAGGCGGATCTGGATTTGAGTCTTTTTTTTTTTTTTCCTTTTTTTCCCACCATTTATTTTTATTAGTTGGAGGCTAATTACTTTACAATATTGTAGTGGTTTTTGCCATACATTGACATGAATCAGCCATGGATTTACATGTGTTCCCCATCCCAATCCCCCCTCCCACCTCCCTGTCCATCCCATCCCTCTGGGTCTTCCCAGTGCACCAGCCCTGAGCACTTGTCTCATGCATCCCACCTGGGCTGGTGACCTGTTTCACCCTTGATAGTATACTTGTTTCAATGCTGTTCTCTCAGAACATCCCACCCTTACCTTCTCCCACAGAGTCCAAAAGTCTGTTTTGTACATCTGTGTCTCTTTTTCTGTTTTGCATATAGGGTATCATTACCATCTTTTTAAATGCCATATATATGCGTTAGTATACTGTATTGGTCTTTATCTTTCTGGCTTACTTCAGTCTGTATAATGGGCTCCAGTTTCATCCATCTCATTAGAACTGATTCAAATGAATTCTTTTTAATGGCTGAGTAATATTCCATAGTGTATATATACCACAGCTTCCTTATCCATTCATCTGCTGATGGGCGTCTAGGTTGCTTCCATGTCCTGGCTATTATAAACAGTGCTGAGATGAACACTGGGGTGCACGTGTCTCTTTCAGATCTGGTTTCCTCAGTGTGTATGCCCAGAAGTGGGATTGCTGGGTCATATGGCAGTTCTATTTCCAGTTTTTTAAGGAGTCTCCACACTTTTCTCCATAGTGGCTGTACTAGCAATCTTGAGAAAGAAGAACGGAATTGGAGGAATCAACCTGCCTGACTTCAGGCTCTACTACAAAGCCACAGTCATCAAGACAGTATGGTACTGGAAAAAAGACAGAAATATAGATCAATGGAACAAAATAGAAAGCCCAGAGATAAATCCACGTACCTGTGTACACCTTATCTTTGACAAAGGAGGGAAGAATATACAATGGAGAAAAGACAATCTCTTTAACAAGTGGTGCTGGGAAAACTGTAAAACTTGTAAAAGAATGAAACTAGAACACTTTCTAACACCATACACAAAAATAAACTCAAAATGGATTAAAGATCTAAATGTAAGACCAGAAACTATAAAACTCCTCGAGGAGAACATAGGTAAAACACTCTCCAACATAAATCACAGCAGGATTCTCTATGACCCACCTCCCAGAATATTGGAAATAAAAGCAAAAATAAACAAATGGGACCTAATGAAACTTAAAAGCTTTTGCACAACAAAGGAAACTATAAGCAAGGTGAAAAGACAGCCCTCAGATTGGGAGAAAATAATAGCAAACGAAGAAACAGACAAAGGATTGATCTCAAAAATATACAAGCAACTCCTGCCGCTCAATTCCAGAAAAATAAATGACCCAATCAAAAAATGGGCCAAAGATCTAAATAGACATTTTCCAAAGAAGACATACAGATGGCTAACAAACACATGAAAAGACTCTCAACATCACTCATTATCAGAGAAATGCAAATCAAAACCTCAATGAGGTACCATTATGTGCCAGTCAGAATGGCTGCTATCCAAAAGTCTACAAGCAATAAATGCTGGAGAGGGTGTGGAGAAAAGGGAACCCTCTTACACTGTTGGTGGATTTGAGTCTTGACTCCACAATCAGAAGGGTGATATTGACCAAGTTACTTACTTCACCTGAGGCTTAACTTCATTCAAAGGAGAATGCATGCACCAGAGTTTCTCAATTAAGCTCTTTCAATGTAAATATCCTTCACAATAGAACTTTAAATTATACTTAGTTAATATGTTCATAGCTATTCTCTGCTCACTGATATTAGTTTCAAGGGTAATTGATAGACATCCCATTATCTGGAAATACTGATTTTAAAGGATTCCTCAGGTATGCTTGGTTGCACAAACATTTTTTGTTTTCCTTTAACTCTGTAGCAAACTTCTAAATTCCACCTTTATTCAGGCCATGGGGATTTTAAGGCAGAATTCCCATGTTGAATGGACTGAGGACTATTAGGTCACCAAAGTATCAAGTGGTCACTGAGAGCTGATGTTTGTGATGAAGCAGCTATAACTTACTCTGGTTGTTAGTGGTTTAGTCACTAAGTCGTATCCAACTCCTGAGACCACATGGACTGTAGCCTGCTAAGCTCCTGTGTCCATGGGATTTCCCACGCAAGAATATTGAAGCGGGTTGTCATTTCCTTCTCCAGGGGATCTTTCCAACCTAGGGACTGAACCCAGCTCTCCTACATTGCAGGCGGATCCTTTACCAACTGAGCCATCAGGAGATGTCCCAATAAGAACCACGGGGGCATCAAAGTGGAAAAAAAATTTTTAAATGATACTGGCTTAGCTGAGGTTATTGCTTTCTACTAACCCTTTTTCTTCATATTTTTTGTTTGTTTGTTGGATTTGCTGTGGTAAGTAAACAAGCAAGATAAAGTTGGTAGTCTTCTAAAATTCAGAATTTAAAAGTTTCTCTATTTTTAAATTCAGTAAAAATTTACTGAATATCTCCTGGGTGATAACATTTAGCAGGGACAATTGAAACTTGTTTCGAGCTATGTGGGTTGTTTTATACATTTGAATTATATTCTTGAGTTATGGAAAGATTTTTTGTGTCTGGGTTGTAGCATATTCCAAGGAGACTTGAACAACTTGTACAGTTTATTATTACATGCATTGCTTCGGACTGGGCCACGAAGTTTTTTGAAAGCTCATTAAGATTAGAGCTGGTTTGTTTGCTTTTTTTTTCTTCTTTTCTCTTCCATATCACATACGTTTAGGTCAGATGAGTTCTGCTGTTTCTATTTTTTCAAGTATATTTCAGAAAGTACTGGATTTTCTACCCAGGCTTGATATTATACTGTTCTTGAAACCCTAAGAAAATCTATGTGTGACCCCTGAGATATTACAGGTATTGTGCGTGTGGGTGAGCAGTGTAGGAGTGGGAAAGGAGTGAAATGGGCAGTATTCTACCAGCCACATCAGGTTTAGTGAATACTCTGGAAATAAAAATGTATTATGGGCATGAACCTCATTTGATAGAAATATACATTTTACATAAGTTAGCTATACTTCAGTACCTGGAAACTTCATTATTTAGGTACAGAAAAAGTTGTTTGAGGTTCACAAATCAGTGGATTCAAAATTATTAGAAAAATGTTCATACTTTCCCAGAGGGTTGACTTATAGAAGGCAACAGAACTTCTCTGGTCATAGAATCTTGTTGGACACAAGTCAAGGAGAGTGTGATTCAGCCCAGTAGGGGAATGAAAACAGAAATGAAGGAGGCTTTCAGTGATTCTGCTTCCTCTTTGCCAAGATCACATTGTGTTCCTTGATATTGTATTTTATTACTCTTTTCCTCACAGAATAAATTGAAGAAGTAAACAGAAGCTTTCATTCCTTTGATTAAAAACATAATTTCAACATGTAAATACATTATAGAATTTTCATAGTGATCTTTTTGTTTTGCGCAGGCATTAGAAATGTTTATAAACATGTACTCCATGCTTGTAACATTTCTTCAGTGGCATGGACAATATATTTGGATATTATTGGGTAGATCACAGACTTTTCAGTGATAGGGATTTATTCAGAAGGAATCTCTTACTAAGACTTCTACAGATATTTTTCAGATAAAAATTTCTAAGATTATCTACAATGACTTCATAGTTTTTGGATAAATGAGTAAATAAACTGATATTAAAAATATTTCTGGAAGACTATTTCAATTGTCATGACTATCAATTAATATAAGCATACCAAAGTTAGTTTTAGAAATTTGGAGAGAAGTTGAGAGTAGAGAAATACCAAATTGTTTATATCGAACCTGTATTAAAAAGATAAAGGAGTAATAACAAAGGGAAGACACATCTAAGAAATTAAATAAAGACAAAAAGTTGTGTACATTTTCATAAATGTTTTTATCTTTTTAAAATGGAAGTATAATCAATTTACAATGCTATGTTAGTTTCTGTTGTACAGCAAAATGATTCTGATCATTTTGAAATAATCAAGATGAGTAGAATAAAGTGATGAATAGTGTAAAACTGCAGGATAGCAACAATTTTCTGTTTACTTTTTGAGCATTTTAATTTTTATTGGGGAAAGGCAATTTTCTCATGTAGCAATAGCCAGCTTTGTATACAATTTACAAGAGAAGTATGCATTGAGATAATTGTGGGTATGAGTAGGAGGATGTGGTAGATAAACCCACCATTCAGGTTAGAGATAGTTTTAAGAAATATAGGAAAGCACTTGGTATGATAATGACTGAAGAATATCACCAGGTCATTACTTGTATCTGGTCCACAACATTCATTGCTTCAGTATCAGGAGTTTCTGGCTCCTGCTTCATTTACTGAGAATCAAAAATTGATTAGAGGCAATCAGTGTAGCTCTAAGCTGCAGTGAGGAGTGCTTTAGGATGTGAGGTCTAGAAGTTCCCTGAATTGATAGGATTCAGAGATGGGTGGATAAACAGAAATTAAAGTTGTGTGGAGAACTCTGAAACCTATTGTAATGTGCTTCCTAAGGGGAAAAAAACAACAAACATAGGACATAGACAGCTAGATAAATATTTAGCTAATAAATAATAAAGTAAAACTCACCTGAACAGTGCAGTACCTAGAGGGAATGTCATCACTGTGTTCAGAACCCAGCCCTACTGTCTGTGTATCCCAACTTCTAAAAGACATGGTTTTTGACAATAGGCCCTGAGGACAGTTTCTTTAGTACAGCATGTTTCAACAGGGCTGTACACTTGTTAGGTCTCTCTCTTTTCTGACTTGCTGCTCCTTGTTGGTCTGTGGGATATGATGCTATTTGCATTCCCTGTTATCAGTTCTTTTTTGTTAAAATTAATTTAAACAAGATACCCATGTATGCTTCAAAAGTTAATTTGGATTTATATTATCCTTTGAATGAATCACCCTTAAATTTGTTGGATTCAATTTCTTGGCTTATGATAAAGTGACAGGAAGTTGTGAGGAAGTAATTTACACTAATGGTTGCTTAAAACAACGTTTTGATTAACCAAAAAAAATCCTCCTAGGGACAGGGTCAAAAATATGATAAAATATTAAACCAAAAAACTATTATCATCAAATTATACATCCGTTCATCCATCTATCCATGCATTCATAAACATTTATTGAACACTTACTATGGGCCAGAAGTTGTTAATATATTATCTGTCCTTAGGGAACTCATATGTGTGATAGATGTCATACAAGATAGCCCAGGTGGCACTAGAGGTAAAAAAACCCACCTGGCAATGCAGAAGATTAAGAGACATAGATTCAATCCCTGGGTCAGGAATATCTCATGGAGGAGGGCATGACAACCCAGCCCAGTATTGCCTGGAAAATCCCATGGGCATAGGAGCCTGGTGGGCTATAGTCCATATGGTCGCAAAGAGTCAGACACGACAGAAGCAACCTAGCGTACACCACCCATCCTAAACATTACGCTTGCACAACACGTTGTTGTTGTTCAGTTGCTAAGTCATGTCCAACTCTTTGCAACCCCATGAACTGCAGGATGCCAGGCTTCCATGTCCTTCACCATCTCCTAGAGTTTGTTCAAACTCATGTCCATTGAGTGGATGATGCCATCCAACCATCTCATCCCCTGTTGTCCCTTTCTCCTCCTGACCTCAGTCTTTCCCAGCATCAGGATCTTTTCCAGTGAGTCAGCTCTTCATATCAGGTGGCCAAAGTATTGTATATTCAGCTTCAATATCAGTCATTGCAATGGATATTCAGGGTTGATTATTATCTGGTTTGATCTCCTTGCAGTCAAAGGGACTCTCAAGAGCCTTCTCCAACACTGCAGTTTGAAAGCATTATTTCCCTGGCACTTAGCCTTCTTTATAGCTCAATTCTCACATCTGTACATGACTACTGGAAAAAAACATAGATTTGACTATACGGAGCTTTGTAAGCAAAGTAATGTCTCTGCTTTTTAACATGCTGTCTAAGGTTATCATAGCTTTTCTTCCAAGGGGCAAGGGTCTTTTAGTTTCATCACTGCAGTCACCATCTACAGTGATTTTGGAGCTGAGGAAAGTAAAAACTGTCATTGTTTCCTTATCTATTAGCCGTGAAGTGATGGAACTGGATGCCACGATCTTTGTTTTTTGAATGTTGAGTTTTAAACCAGCTTTTTCACTCTCCTCTTTCACATTCATCAAGAGGCTCTTTAGTTCCTCTTCACTTTCTGCCATTAGGGTGGTGTCATCTGCATACCTGAGGCTGTTGATATTTCTCGTAAATCTTGATTCCAACTGTAATTCATCCAGCCCAGCATTTAACATGATGTACTCTGCATAAAGAAAGCTAAGCATTGAAGAATTGATGCTTTTGAACTGTGGTGTTGGAGAAGACTCTTGAGAGTCCCTTGGACTGCAAGGAGATCCAACCTGTCCATATTAAAAGAAATAAATCCTGAATATTCATTGGAAGGACTGATGCTGAAGCTGAAACTCCCATCCTTTGGCCTCCTGATGCAAAGAACTGACTCATTGGAAAAGACCCTGATGCCTCCAGGCAGGAGGAGAAGGAGACAACAGTGGATGAGATGGTTGGATGGCATCACCAACTCGATGGATGTGAGTTTGAGAAAGCTCTGGGAGTTGGTGATAGACAGGGAAGCCTGTCATGCTGCAGTCTATGGGATCACAGAAAGTTGGACACGACTGACTGACTGAACTGAACTGACTCTGCATATAAATTAAATAAGCAGGGTGACAATATACAGCCTTGATGTACTCCTTTCCCAATTTTGAATCAGTCCATTGTTTCATGTCTGGTTCTAACTGTTGCTTCGTGATCTGCATACAGGTTTCTCAGGAGGCAGGTAAGGTGGTCTGGTATTCCCATCTCTTTAAGAATTTTTCAGTTCATTGTAATCCACACAGTCAAAGGCTTTAGCGTAGTCAGTGACAGAAGTAATGTTTTTCTGGAATTCCTTTGCTTTCTCTATGATCCATTGTATGTTGGCAATTTGATCTCCAGCTCCTCTGCCCTTTCTCAATCCAGTTTGTACATCTGGAAATTCTCAGTTCACATACTGTTAAATCCCAACTTGAAGGATGTTGAGCATTACCTTGGGAGCCTGTGAAATGAGCACAATTGTATGGTAGTTTGAACATTCTTTGGCATTGCTCTTCTTTGGGATTGGGTTGAAAATTGACATTTTCCAGTCCTGTGGGCACCACTTTGTTTTCCAAATTTGCCGTCATATTGAGTGTAACCCTTTAACAGCATCATCTTTTAGTATTTTAAATAGCTCATCCAGACCTGCTTGTGAGTGTTTAGGGGTCTCCTGGGGAGGCGTGGGTTGACAGTGGCCTGCTGTGGGGTCTCTGTTGATCTACTGGCAGCAGCAGTCCTGGGAGACATGGATTGTTGGCATAAGTCCTCTTGGAAGAGGTTGCCATTAGCCCTATGGTAGAGCCTCTAACCCTATCATAGAGACTTCAGACTCCAGGACTGGGCTACCGTAGGCCAAACAACTAACAGGGAGGGAGCACCCATCAGCAAAAAATTGAATTAAAGATTTACTTAGCATGGCCCTGCTCACCAGAGCAAGGCCCAATTTTCCCCACAGCACAGCATGACATGACTGCATAAAAAAAAAAAAAAAGGTCAGTTTCAGCTGGAAGAAAGAGGGGGTTTTGCATGGACTGTACTTACAGGTGAGAAGCAGTCCACAGAACTAAGAGCATGCACTTGTCAATTCAGCCTTAAGCAAGCAAGAGGACTAACATTAACAAAATGGGCTTATCCAACTAGTTCCAGAAAGTTGGAGTGTACTCTGTAGGGGTAAGGGAGAATGAGCTACGAAACTGGAGATAGAGGATGTGTGTGTGTGTGTTAAACACTTCAGTTGTGTTCTGACTCTTTGTGACCCAATGGACTGTAGGCTCTTCTCTCCATGGGATTTTCCAGGCAAGAATACTGGAGTGGGTTGCCATTTCCTGCTCCAGGAGATCTCCTGACCCAGGGATTGAACCCGTGTCTCTTATGTCTCCTGCATTGGCAGGTGGGTTCTTTACCTCTTGCGCCTCCTGGGAAGACAGAGGATAGATCAGGTATATGAAGGAGTCTGAACTTTTGTAAAGGAGTAAAGTTATTGATGGACGTGAGTTTGAGTAAACTCCTGGAGTTGGTGATGGACAGGGAGGCCTGGCGTGCTGCGATTCATGGGGTCACAAAGAGTCAGACACGACTGAGCGACTGAACTGAACTGAACTGAAAAGTTATTGAAAGAGTTTAGGCAGACTATAAGCAATCAGATAACTCTTAGATTGCTTTCTATCTTTTCTTTTACTCTCAATAGCTTACCTATTTTTTCCTGTTTATTCACCTTTAAAAAAACCCATCTCAATTCTTAATCAATCAAGAAATGCATCAATACACATGCACACACATGCCTCCAGAAATGATGGTGTTTAAAACATAAAAATGCAAAGGTTACACCTCAAGATGGACCCCTTGCTTAGAATTTTTGTTATACTGATAGTTTTGATTCAGAAAAGAGTTGATCATCTCTTTGTAAAGTTTCATCTCATTTTTTTCAATATTTGTGTTATATTTTTTCATTTAATATGCTCAGCATCTTGAATTTTTATTTCTATTTTACAAAATTTATGATTTTTATTACAAATGTTAATTCTTTGTAAAAGTTATCTAAAATGCAGATGTAAGGATTTTAGGAAGTTCAAGTCACATATATTCATTCACCGTTTAGTAATATTTCTTAAAGGTTAAACATTTGTTCTTTAAGGTGTTTTTACATGCATACAAATAGAATCATGCTATTGATTTTATTCTACAAGATTTTTCACTTTAGGCCTCTGTAATATAGAATTATATCACTGCTTTTACTATACTATATCAGTATCAGTAACCTCAGTGATTGTCCCACTTCTATTCAATTCTACTCTGATTTACCCAGTTATTGTCTATAAAATTCTAAATCTAGTGCCCTTTTGTCAGGGTCTCCTGGTATCACCCCTGTCATATTTTACTTTGGCTACAATACCTGCTCCATCTCCATGACCCTCAGGAAGCTCATTTCTGCCTGGCCTGGCTGCCCTCAAATCTGTTATTGGCTATAGTGTTTCCATGGTGGTGCTCCTACTTGCCTATGTGGTGCAGGCTGTGCCCAAACTGGAAACTGGGCATGATGCACAGTGGCGTAAGGAGAAGTGATTACCTCGGAAAGAATATGTGTTAGTGGTGAAGACCTGGAAGAAAGCTTGATGGAGGCAGTACAAGTGGGGGACACATGGTATTCAATTCAGGTGTGGAATAAGCATTAATAGTGTTAGGTTATAAAAAGGAAAGGTAGTTTAGAAAAACTTATAAGGTAAAAAATAAATTAATATATTAGTTAGAACCCTGTAAAACTGATATTTTACTTTTTTAATCTAGTGAAACACCAATTTCATATGATTCAAACTGATGGTTATACACATACACACACACACACACACACACACACACACACACGCTGAGATCAACATTCTTTTGCGTATCCTTTATGTCTATTTTCCAGGCTTAAGTTTTTGAAATTGTGTTTTCTATAATTTTATTTTGTATGCTGCTTTTTAAAATTTAAGGTTCATTATAAAATTTTTCATGATATTTTTCTACTTATTAGGTTGAGTGGTTTTCCCATTTGGATGCACTATTGTATTGAAATTTAATTTATTATTGTTTTGAATTTAGGTTATATACAATTTTTATTTTTCTCATAGTTGTGTAACATTTGCCACAATAGCTAAGTATTTTATCTCATCTGTTGTTATTACCTTAAGGAAAATTTCTTGTAATGGGAGTCTTAATTATAAGGCAAGTTTTAAATATTTGATATAGATTTTGAAATTGTGTTCAGGAGAAGGTGTATGAATTTGTACTCTTGAATTACATAGTATGAAAGAGTCTGTGTCCTCAGAACCTCAGAAATTTTTTTAACTCTGACAGTTTTCTGCAAACATAATAACAACTCCATAGTATCTTGGTTTGTCATTATATTTAATGACTATTTCCCCACATTTATTTTTTTAACTTATATAGATACTTTAGATTTTGAATCTTAAACTGTAATTTTTTTTCTGCATGATTTGCACATGTGGGCATATGCTTAGAAAGAGATTTCTTTCACACAAAGGGTTATCTAAAAATAAGCCTCCATTTTCAAGTATGTTTCTGTTTCTTTTATTTTTTTTTTAATTACCAATTTTAGTTGTGGTTGTAAGGTAAGATATTCAGTTTATTTTTGACAAGTTTGGTAAGCTGTATCAACACCCATTTATGGGCAAATTAATTATTTCTATGCTGATTTGATAATGGCCCTTAGACTTCTAATCTGTCTCTCTCCCTTCCCTCTAATGCCTTCTACTACATTCTTTTTTTAAAAATTGATTTTTACTGGAATGTAGTTGCTTTACAATGTTATGTTAGTTTCTACTGTATGGCAAAATGAATCAGTCATATATATATATGTATATACATATGTATATACATATGTGTATATATATATATAATCTCCTCTCCCATTTGGACTTCCTTCCAATTCAGATCATCACGTTGTATTAAGTAGAATTCTCTGTACTATAAAGTATGTTCTCATTCATTATCTCTTTTATACATAGTACCATATATATGTGTCAATCCAAATCTCCCAATTCCTCCCACCTCTCTATTTCCCCCTTGATATCCACATATTTCTTCTCTATGTCTATGTCCCTATTTCTGCTTTTCAAGTAAAATCATCTATAAGGTTCTTCTAGAGTCAAAATATATGCATTAATATATGGTACTTGTTTTTCTCTGACTTACTTCATACCATGTGGCAGACTCTAGGTCCATCCACATCTCTGCAAATGACCCATGTTCCTTCCTTTTTATGACTGACTCACATTCCACTGTATATATGTACCATGTCTTCTTTATCCATCCCTCTGTTGGTGGGCATTTAGGTTGCTTCCATATTCTGGCTATTGTAAATAGTACTCTGTGAATATCAGGGTGCATGTATTTTTCTGAATTATGGTTTTCTTTGGGTATAAGTCCATTAGTGGGATTGCTGGGTCATACTGTAGTTATATTTTTGATTTTTAAAGGATCTCCATACTGTTTTCCATAGTGTCTATATCAGTTTACACTCCCACCAACAGTGCATGAGGGTTCCCTTTTCTCCACATTCTCTCCAGCATTTCTTGTCTGTAGATTTTTTGATGATGGCCATTCCGATTGGTGTAAGCTGATACCTCATTGTAGTTTCACTTTTCATATCTCTGATAAATAGTGATGTTCATGAGTTTCTTGGCAATTTGTTTGTCTTCATTGGAGAAATGTCTAGATCTTCAGCCAAGTTTTTTTTTTTTAATATATTTTTTTTTATATTGAGCTGCATGAGTACTCTTGCCTGGAAAATCCCATGGACGGAGAAGCCTGGTGGGCTGCAGTCCATGGGGTCGCTAGGAGTCAGACACGACTGAGTGACTTCACTTTCACTTTTCACTTTCATGCATTGGAGAAGGAAATGGCAACCCACTCCAGTATTCTTGCCTGGAGAATCCCAGGGACGGGGGAGCCTGGTGGGCTGCCGTCTATGGGGTCGCACAGAATCGGACACGACTGAAGTGACTCAGCAGCAGTAGTAGCAGCAGCAGAGCCGCATGAGCTGCTTGTGTATTTTGGCCTCAGTGGGTTTCTATCACTTCTAAAATATGGATCAAATTCTTAACACATCTATGGAATTTTACCTTGATCAGACCTGTACTGGTTGTCTTTTATTTATTGCACACTGTTCTATTTCTTCATGCTTCACAATAGTTTCCATACCTTTCCTCTGGAAAGATCACTTTTCTCTGGATAGATCACTTTTCCTATTTTTCCTCATTTACTTAACTCCATTCTTCACATAGCTCTTACCATGAACATCTTCCAGGTCAGGGTAGATGACATGACTATGAGCTCTTATAGTCCTCTAAGCACTTTGTTTTTGTTTTTTCAAATATCATAGCACCTTTTTATTCATCTGGTTATGTAAGTAGTTACTTAATGCCTAGCTTCACAACTAGGTTAATGACAGACTGCATTTTACCCCAGAATGTAGCACAGTGCCAAGAACATGTGAGGTCTTCATGGTAGCTTCTCGATGAGTATTTGATGATGAATAAACTCTTGTATGAATTTTAAAAAGACATTTGGTGATCCAGAATGAAGAGTTTCTTTAATATCAGAATTTGAAGCACAGTGATGTCTACTTCTTTCAGTATCTCTGGCGTGTTCCTTTGTAACTAACTTTATTTGTTCCTTTCAGGTAAAAGTCATTCACAAAGTCAATGAGTAAAGCAAATTACTCTTCAGTATCTGAATTTGTGTTCCTGGGGCTTTCTACCTCTAGACCAGTGCAGCATTTCCTCCTTGCCTTCTCTACAGTGTTTTATGTAATAATTGTTCTGGGGAATCTCCTTGTTGTGATTACAGTGACCTTTGACCCTTATCTACACTCCCCCATGTACTTCCTTTTAGCCAACCTCTCATTCATTGATTTGTGTTTTTCTACCTTAACGGTGCCTAAGATGATCTCTGACCTGTACTCTGGGCACAAAACTATTTCCTTCCAGGGGTGTGCCACCCAGATATTTGTCCTTCACACCCTGGGTGGATCTGAGATGGTGCTGCTCACTGCCATGGGCTTTGACCGATACGTGGCCATCTGTAAGCCCCTGCACTACCTGACCATCATGAGCCCACGGTTGTGCCTTTTGCTTCCGTGTGGTGCTTGGGCTATTGGCCTCATTCACTCACTGGTCCAGTTAGCTTTTGTGATCCATTTGCCTTTCTGTGGTCCTAATGAAATCGACAGCTTTTACTGTGACCTTCCTTTATCAAACTTGCTTGCATAGATTCCTACAGAATGGAATTCATGGTTATTGCCATCAGTGGGTTCATATCCATGGGCACTTTCTTCTTGTTGATTTTCTCCTATGTTTTCATCCTGGTCACTGTGTGGAAACGCTCTTCAGGTGGTTTGCACAAGGCCCTCTCCACTCTCTCAGCACACATCTCTGTGGTGGTTTTGTTCTTTGGACCATGCATCTTTGTTTATATGTGGCCATTTCCCACGGTGCCAGTGGATAAGTTTCTTGCCATTTTAGACTTTTTGGTTACACCCATCCTGAATCCTGCCATTTACACATTGAGGAACAAGGACATGAAGAGGGCAATGGGGAGACTGAGTAGTCAGCTCCTGAGTTGGAGGAAGGTCTCCTAAGTAACCCATGAGAGCACAAATTACTTTAAACAACTTCATGTAATACAAATGTTTAAATAAATATATAAAAATTGGGGCTTTTTTATTTTTTTTAAGGCAGTCACCATTTTATAGTATTCTGACTAGACCATGGATTATGAGGTTACATTGAATTCTCTGGGTAACAAGTTGTTTGTCAGCCAAATTAAAACCCTGGGAAATGTTTGGTGGAAGATTTTGAAAAAGCATCAGTTGCAGACTTTGAATCTTCTGAGTGTACAGCCTTACACATTAGAATACCTGAATTCATTCAGTCGATTAAATTTGAGCAATTCATTAACATAACTAATATTATCAAACTTTGTGGGAACTATGAAACATCTAATTGTCCTTTGATTTTAACCTAGGATAAGAAAAATTTATATTTTTTCTGAAAGACAAAAAATATGTAAGTGAGGATTTAAAACCTGTGGCAATAAAATGGTGTAAAAAAAGTAGCAGACAGAAGTGATAAGGTAGTATAATAAGGGGAAATTGACAGGTGTCAGGAGGAAAAGCATCAGAGAGAGACTCAGAAATATGTTTCATGAATTTGAAACTGTGCTCCAATTGTTTGCCTCACTTTCAATGGACTCAACTCATCTCTATTTGACCTAGGGCAGGGAAATTTATGTATACATTGCTGTTTCATGCTGTTTGAAATTGTGACTTAATCCATCAATGAATATTCCTCAAACATCGGAACATATTGACTTGATCATATCCTGGCTGGTATTATTATTATCCAACAACTGCTCTATCCAAATTGTTTGCTGACTGTTTTTCCCTGGTAACTTATCTTTTATACTCCTTTTTGCCTCAAAACATGGTATCAAATATGTGTTAGTGTGTATAATCTGTATAAATTACAAAACGGATTTATTTTATAGTTTGCTTTGTTAACTAGAAGACTGAGCCAAATTCCCTGCAAAACTATGTTTGAGTGTTTGTGATCCGAGATTCTTTTAGGATTATCAGTTGTATATGTTATATCAGTTTTGATATATGTATATATCAGTTGTATATTTTATATTTTTCTTGTTTGTTGCTTTTATTTGTATTTTTCATGTATTCTTGTTAGGTACATTAATTGAAAAGAACAGTGTAAAGCCAGATTTCTATTTGAACAATTTATCTTACTTTTTGAAACTAGCAAGAGAAGGGAAAAGACTAAAGTTCTAAGCACAGAAGTTATGAAGGGCAAAACTGAGTCACCTGAACTCTTCAGAGTGAGGAGACAAAGATCTTTTAGACTCATAGTCCAAACTTGGAAAGGATATATTCAAGGAACAAGAACAAACTTGAGTGTACCAAGTCTTATAAAAACTGCATTCAGATTCAAATAGGCTCAGTACTCGATAGGATTGAAGTGATTATACCTTAACCTTTTATGCCTCATAGAGGAGAGAGTAGATAGGTTGTGGAGGAATATTATGTCAGAACTACATGATCTTTTATGTACAATGTGTAAAATACAAAAAATAATTGTTTTTAATAATAATTATGGGATATGCAAGAAGAAGGGATATATGGCTGAAAATTAAGAGGAAAATAGTTAATAGAAACAAACCACAGATGCTCAATTGTTGAAATTAGCAAAGAGTGTAAAATAACTCATAAAATCAAAAGCAACATTAGGAAGTTGAAAAACTGAATGTTAAATTACAAAGAGAAACAGTATCTAACAAAGAACCAAATTTTATTTTAGAAGTGAAAAAGAAATATGCCTCACAAGATGGTGGAGGAGTAGGTGAACGTGGAATACATGTCTCTCCACGGATACATCAGGAATACACCTTCAGACACAGAAGTGCATGCAGAGCACCAGCTGAGAGTGGACAGGAGTATCTGACCAAAGGAAAAGAATATATAGACCCACACAAAACTCAGTAGGATGAAGGAACTAGGGGGAAAAGCAGGAGTGTTAGTAGGACTGGACTTGCCCTCCCTCGGTGGGTGGGGGAAATGAAGCAGGGGTCTGATCCCCACATCGGGGCAATTGTCTGAGTCAGAGGAGAAACATTTAAGGCTGAGAGTGAAACAGCCGATCTCTGACAGCCTAAATTGAATGAGAATCAGACAGTCCTTGCCACAGCCATACATACCCCAGATAGGGATGCAGGTCCCCTGGAAGGCGCGGTGGATGGGAGCTGGAGTTTAGGGATTGTGGAGCAATCCCAGGGCGAGGGCTGCTGTTGACTGAGGAGAGATGGATCGAGGGGATGTGAGGGAGGAGACTGTGGTGGGAAATGCCTGTGGAGGAAAGCCAGGCAGCCATGGAAGCAAGGCAGTACTGCTGAGTCATGTGTTATGGGGTGGAGCCATCACCACAGCCTCTCTCTCCCCGTAAACTAGCATCAGCAGCTGAACAATAGAGAGGCTGGCCCATCAAATCCCTGACCACTGAACTAAAGAGCAGGATCCCACCCAGGGTGTACCTTTAAGTGCCTGACATGCTGATCTACAGAGTAGGACCCCAGCCAGGGGGCCCCCTCTATGTGTCTGACCTTCCAAACAACAGAGAAGGACCCCAGGCAAGGGAACCCTCTAAGTGCCGGAATGGGATTGGGCGGGGGGAAGCTATGGAGAAAGACTGGCCAAAGAGGCCTTCTGATCCCCAGCTACAAGGGGCTCAAAAAAAGACTCTGATAGGGCCATAGCTTCTGCGGCAGAGGCTGTCCATGTCCCTGCATGCTAGGTGCCACCAGGGTCCCTACAAGCCACGCAACTGCACCACCTTCACGCTCAACTCCCCCTGGGGCAGAGCTGCGACAGGCAAAAAGAGCCTTGTGTCTATGTGTGCAGGGTTGCTTCAGTAGTGTCCAACTCTGCGAGCCTGTAGACTGTGGCCTGCCAGGCTTCTCTGTCAGGGAAGGGGGTTCTCCAGGCAAGAATAGTGGCGTGTATTGGCCAGTACTGGTTGCCATACCCTTTTAGAGCACTGTATTTCCTGCTGCCCTAGCCACAAACAACCCTGAGTACCTGGTGCTGCTCGAACCCCTGCGACCCAAGCAGCTGCACCACCTCCACACCTGGCCCTCACAGGGGCAAACCCAAGTCCTCCAGGGCAGCCTCAGGAGCAAACCCCAGTGGATGGCCCACATCAGAGGTGGAACTAAAACCACAGTTGAAACCCAGGGATAGTGTGGCTAAGGAAGAAGACCCAAAACCCTCCCACCAGCTGTACAAGCTGCAGATTAAATCCACACAATCAACTAGGCAGATCTGACTATGGAATATATAAAAGGTCATTGAGAGCTCCCACAAAAGACAAAGCACTAGTTCTGACACCTGTGGACATTGGAGGCAAGAATACAGAGAAATATGACCTGATTAGAATCTGAGCTAACCCCATAGCATGTCCAGAGATCAGCATAGTGTTGGAGGGCATCCTAGGAAGGTAAGATGGGATGTGACTTCCCAGCAAGGGAAAGGACTCTGACAGCAGTGACTCAAGAAAAACATTTACTATTCTTATGTTTTGACTGATCTGTAGATTCTTTTGGATTTTTTTCTTTTTGTTTTTCCTTTTAATCCCCCTCTGTTGTAGTTGTCAATTTTATTGGCATTATAAAATCTAATTAAGCTTTTGAGATTTTTTTTTCCTCAGTCATATTTTTTATTGTTGATATAAATCTCTGCCTCTATGTTGGACTTTTGCAGTTCTGTGGAGTTTTCCCTTTTTTTTTTTTTTTTTCTCTCTTTTTTTAGTTTTAATTTAAAAAACAATTTTTAAGCCTAATATTTTTCCTAAATTTATTCCTTTGTTTGCTTTTCCTACTGTTCTTTTCCCCTTGCAGTTAACCTTTAATGCATATAAATATTCTTCATCTACCTATCTTCCTTAATTTTGCATATCTATTCTTTCTTTCTTTACTTTCCTCTCAACATATTTGTTAGTTTTATTTTCATTGCTTTATTCCTCACTTGGTACCTTGCTTTAGTTTTGTTTTCCACCTTGTGCTTTAGTTAGTTTTGTTCTGGTAGGTATAATTTTTGGTTTCCTTTGTTCGCTGGGTCAATCTATTGTACTTTATTTTTATTGGACTATTCTGATTTTGTTTATGGGTGTATACATATATATGTGTATTCAGTCACATTTTTTATTGTTGTTATAAACCTCTGCCTCTATGTTGGGCTTTTGCAGTTCTGTGGCGTTTTCCTTTTTTGTTTCTTCCATTTTTTCTCTCTCTATTTTTTTTTTAATAATTTTAATTTTTAAAAACCTATTTTGGGGGCATTTACTCCTTTGTTTGCCTTCCCTACTGTTCTTTTTCCCTTGCAGTTAATTTTCAATGTATATAAATCTTCTTCATCTACCTATATTTAACTTTGCATATATATTCTTTCTTTCACTTCTTTCTTTCCTTTCCTCTCAACATATTTGTTAGTTTTGTTTTTGTTGCTTTATTCCCCACTTGGAACCTTATTTTAGTTTTGTTTTCCAGTTTGTGCTTTAGTTAGTTTTGTTCTTAACTGGTAAGTATAAATATTGATTTGCTTTGTTCACCTGGTCAATCTACTGTACTTTATTTTTTTGGACAGTTTTGACTTTGCTCATGGGTGCATATGTATATGTGTATATTCCATTATTTTAATTATTATTTGCCTGATTTTCCACTGCCATTTGTCCGAGGTTCATCTTTGGTTTTTCATTTTTGGATATTTGCTTTAATCTCACTTAATGCCATAACAAAACATTTGTGGAATCTTCATTTGTGACCAGAGATAAAGCCCTGAGTCTTTGGAGTGGGAGCACTGACTCCAAGACCCTAGACTACCAGAGAGCTAACCCTGACAGTGAAAGTGAAGTCGCTCAGTCATGTCCGACTCTTTGCGACCCCGTGGACTGTAGCCTACCAGGCTCCTCCATCCATGGGATTTTCCAGGCAAGAGTACTAGAATGGGTTGCCATTTCCTTCTCCAGGAGATCTTCCCAACCCAGGGATTGAACCCAGGTCTCCCGCATTGTAGGCAGACGCTTTACTGTCTGAGCCTCCAATAGTGAGAGCTCACACAAAGGAAACCACTTGAAAAGAAGACCTGGTGTCACCCAACCACCAGTAGCACCCTGTGCAGGATGCCTCATCTAAACAACAAATAAAGCAAAAATAAAAACCCAATCATTGGCAGACAAGATTACTAGCTCACTCAGCCTTGCCCATCAGAGGAAAAACAAACAAACAAAACTCAGCACAAATCTCACCCTATACAAAGCTTACACAAACCACTGGACCAACCTTAGGAGGACAGAAACCAAAAGGAAGAAAGAATTCAACCTTGAAGCCTGGGAAAAGGAGACCTCAAGCACAGTAATTAAAAAAAATAAAAATAAAAAATGAAAAAGCAGAGAAATACTACACAAATGAAGGGACAAACTAGAAACACAGAAGTCCAAATAAATGAAAATGAAACAGGCAGACTACCTGAAAAAGAATTCAGAATAATGACAGTAAAGATGATCAAAACCCTTGAAAACAAAATGGAGAAAATGCAAGAAGCAATTAACAAAGACCTAGAAGAATTAAAGAATAAACATACAAGCAACACAATGACTGAAATTAAAAATACTCTAGAAAGAATCAATAGCAGAATATCTGAAGTAGAAGAATGAATCAGTAAGCTGGAAGATAAAATGGTGGATATAACTTCTGAATAGCAGAATAAAGTAAAAAGAATGAAAAGAACTGAGGATAGTCTCAGAGACCTCTGGGACAATAGCAAACACCCAACATTTAAATTATAGGGGTCCCAGAAGAAGAAGAGAAAAAGAAAGGTTATGAGAAAATTTTTGAAGAGATTATAGTTGAAAATTTCTCCAACATGGAAAAGGAAATAGTCAATCAAGTCCAAGAGGCACAAAGTGTCCCATACAGGACAAACCCAAGGCAAAACACGCCAAGACACACACTAATCAAATTAACAAAGACTAAGCACAAAGAAAGGATATTAATAGCAGCAAGGGAGAAGCAACAAGTACCATACAAGGGAAATGCTATATGCTTAACAGCTGATCTTTCAGCAGAAACTCTGCAGGCTAGAAGGGACTGACAGGGTATATGTGAAGTACTGAAAGGGAAAAATCTACAGCCAAGATTTCTGTACCTGGCAAGGATCTCATTCAAACTGATAGAGGAAAAAAAGCTTTTCAGACAAGCAAAAGTTAAGAGAATTCAGTACCATCAAACCAGGTTCACAACAAATGTTACACAGACTTGAATAGTCAAGAAATACAAGAGAAGGAAAAAAAAGATGTACAAAATCAACCCCAAGCAATTAAGAAAGTGGCAATAGGAACATATATATCAATAATTAAATATAAATGGATTAAATGCTCCAATAAAAAGACACAGACTGGTTGAATGGATTCAAAAACAAGACCCAAATATATGCTGTCTACAAGAAACTCACTTCAGACCTCAAAACACATATAGACTGCAAGTGAGAGGATGGAAAAATATATTCCATGCAAATGGGAAGCAAAAGAAAGCTGGAGTAGCAATCCTCATATCAAACAAAATAGACCTTAAAATAAAGAAGATTGCAAGAAATAAAGAGGGACACTACACAATGATCAAGAAATCAATCCAGGATTGTAAATATCTATGCACCCAACATAGGAGCATCTCAATACATAAGACAAACACTAACAGGCATAAAAGGAGAAATTGACAGTAACACAATAATAGCAGGAGACTTTAACACTCCACTCACACCAATGGATAGATCATCAAAACAGAAAATTAATAATGAAACACAAATCTTAAATGATACATTAGATGAAATGGATCTCATTGATATCTTCAGGACATTCCATCCAAATGCAGAAGGATGAACCTTCTTCTCAAGTGCACATGGAACATTCTCCAGGATAGAGCACATCTTGGGTCACAAATCAAACCTCAGTAAATTTAAGAATATTGAATTTGTATCAAGCATCTTCTCCAAACACATGCCATGAGACTAGATATCAATTACAAGAAAAAAACTGTAAGAAACACAAACACATGGAGATTAAGCAACACAGTTCTAAATAACCAATAGGTTAGTGAAGAAATAAAAAAACTTCTAGAAGCAAATGACAATGAAAACATGACAACTCATAACCTATGGGATGCAGTGAAAGTAGTCCTAAGAAGGGAAGTTTATAGCAATGCAATCCTACCTTAAGAAACAAGAAAAACATCGAATAGACAACCTAACTTTACATGTAAAACAACTGGAAAAAACAAGAACAAAAAAACCCCAAAATTAGTAGAAGGAAAGAAATCATAAAGATCTGAGCAGAAATACATGAAAAAGAAATGAAAGAAACAATGGTAAAGATTAATAAAACTAAAAGCTGTTTCTTTGAGAAGATAAACAAAATGGACAAGCCTTTAGCCAGTCTCATCAAGAAAAAAAAGAGAAAACAACAAATTTAGAAATAAAAAAGGAGCGGTTACAACAGACAATGCAGAATACAAAGGATTATAAAAGACTATTGTGAACAACTATATGGCAATAAAATGGATAATCTGGAAGAAATGGACAGATTCTTAGAAAAGTTCAATCTTCCAGTACTAAACCAGGAAGAAATAGAAATTATGAACAACCCAATTATAAGCACTGAAATTGAAGCTGTGACAAAAAATCTCCCAAAGACAAAAGCCCAGGACCAGATGGCTTCACAGGAGAATTCTATCAGATATAAGGAATTTAAAAAGATTGTAACGATAACCCTATATGCAGGACAGAAAAAGAGACACAGATGTATAGAACAGAGTTTTGGAATCTGTGAGAGAAGGCAAGGGTGGGGTGATCTGAGAGAATAGCATTGAAACATGTATGTTATCAAGTGTGAAACAGATCGCCAGCCCAGGTTGGATGCATGAGACAAGTGCTCAGGGCTGGTGCACTGAGAAGACTCAGAGGGATGGGATGGGGAGGGAGGTGAGAGGGGGGATCAGGATGGGGAACACATGTAAATCCATAGCTGATTCATGTCAATGTATGGCAAAAGCCACTACAATATTGTAAAGTAATTAACCTCCAACTAATAAAAATAAATGAAAAAACAAAACAAAACAAACACAAATATTTAGAGAAGAGCTAATGCCTATCCTTCTAAAACTCTTTCAGAAAATTGCAGAGGAAGGAACACTTCCAAACTTCGAGGCCACCATCACCCTGATGCCAAAACCAGACAAAGACAGCACAAAGAAAGAAAACTACAGGCCAGTATCACTGATGAACATAGATTCAATAATCCTCAAAAAAATTTTAGCAAACAGAATTCAGCAACACATCAAAAAGTTCATACACCATCATCAAGTTGGGTTTATTCCAGGAATATAAGGAGTCTTCAATATACACAAATCAATCAATGTGATACTCCATATTCACAAATTGAAAGATAAAAACCATATGATAATCTCAACAGATACAGAAAAAGCCTTTGACAAAATTAAGCACCCATTTATAATTAAAACTCTTCAAAAAATGGGCACACCTCAGCATAGTAAAGGCCATATTTGAAAAGCCTACAGCAAACATTATTCTCAATGGTGAAAAACGGACAGCATTCCCCCTCAGATCAGGAACAAAACAAATGTTTCACCAGTGTTATTCAACATAGTTCTGGAAGTCCTAGCTACAGCAGAGAAGAAAAAGAAATAAAAGGAATCCAGATTGGAAAAGAGGAAGTAAAGCTCTCACTGTCTACAGATGGCATGATACTGTACATAGAAAACCCTAAAGATAGTATGGAAAAATTACTAGAGCTAATCAGTGAATTTAGCAAAGTTGCAGGATACAAAATCAATACACAGTTGCATTTCTATATACTAACAATGAACAATCAGAAAAAGAAATTAAGGAATCAATCCCATTCACCATTGCAACAAAAAGAATTAAATATCTAGGAATAAATTTACCTAAGGAGACAAAAGAACTATACACAGAAAATTATAAGATGCTGATGAAAGAAATCAAAGAGCACATAAACAGATAGAGATATTCCATGTTCCTGGATAGGAAGAATCAATATTGTGAAAATGACTACTACCAAATGCAATCTACAGATTCAATGCAATCCCTATCAAATTACCAATGGCATTTTTCACAGAACTAGAACAAAAAATTTCACAATTCCTATGGAAACACAAAAGACCCTGAATGGCCAAAGCAGTCTTGAGAAAGAAGAATGGAGCTGGAGAAATCAACCTTCCTGACTTCAGATTATACTACAAAGCTACAGTCATCAAGACAGTATGGTACTGGCACAAAGACAGAAATATAGACCAATGGAACAAGATAGAAAGCCAAGAAATAAACCCATGCACCTATAGGTACCTTATTTTTGACAAAGGATGCAAGAATATACAATGGGGCAAAGACAGTCTCTTCAATAAATGGTGCTGGGAAAACTGGACAGTTACATGTAAAAGAATGAAATTAGAACACTTCCTAACACCATACATCTGGATAAACTCAAAATGGATTAGAGACCTAAATGTAAGACCAGAAACTATAAAACTCTTAGAGGAAAACATAGGTAGAACCCTTGATGACATAAATCAAAGCAAGATCCTCTATGACCCACCTCTTAGAGTAAAGGAAATAAAAACAAAGTTAACAAGTAGGGCCTGATTGAACTTAAAAGCTTTTGCACAGCCAAGGAAACTGTAAGCAAGGTGAAAAGACTTCCCTCAAAATGGGAGAAAATAATAGCAAATGAAACAACTGACAAAGGATTAATTTCCAAAATATACAAGCTGCTCATACAACTCAATGCCAGAAAAACAAACAACCCAATCAAAAAGTGGGAAAAAGACCTAAACAGACATTTCTCCAAAGAAGACACACAGATGGCTAACAAACACATGAAAAGATGCTCAACATCACTCATTATTAGAGAAATGCAAATTAAAACTATAATGAGATCTCACCTCACACCAGTCAGAATGGCCCTCATCAAAAAGTCTACAAAAAATAAAGGCTGGAGAGGGTGTGGAGAAAAGGGAGCCCTTTTGCACTGTTGGTGGGAATGTAAACTGATACAGCCACTATGGAAGACGGTATGGAGATTTCTTAAAAAGCTAGGAATAAAACCACCATATGACCCAGCAATCCCACTCCTAGGCATATACCCTGAAGAAACCGAAGTTGAAAAAGACACATGTATCCCATTGTTCATTGGAGCACTCTTTACAATAGCTAGAACATGGAAGCAACCTAGATGTCCATCAACAGATGAATGGATAAAGAAGTTGTGGTACATATACTCAATGGAATATTACTCAGCCATTAAAACGAATGCATTTGAGTCAGTTCTGATGAGGTGGATGAACCTAGAACCTATTGTACAGAGTAAAGTGAGTCAGAAAGAGAAAGATAAATATTGTGTTCTAATGCATATAAACAGAACCTAGAAAAATCGTACTGAAGAATTTATTTTCAGGGCAGCAATGGAGAAATAGACATAGAGAATAGATTTATGGACATGGGGAGAGGGGAGGAGAGGGTGAGATGTATGGAAAGAGTATAACATGGAAACTTACATTACCATATGTAAAATATATAGCCAACAGGAATTTTTTGTATGCCTCAGGAAGCTCAAACAGGGGCTCTGTATCAATCTGGAGGGGTGAGATGGGGCAGGAGATGGGAGGGAGGTTCAAAAGGGAGGAAAATATATATATCTATGACTGATTCATGTTGAGGTTTGACAGAAAACAACAAAATTCTGTAAAGTAATTATCCTTCAATAAAAAGAAAATGAAAAGAAATGTGAAATTATGAATTTGTTTTTGTTTTTTTTTTAGTTACAAAGTCGTGTCCAACTCTTTGTGATCCCCTGGACTGTAGCCCACTAGGCAACTCTGTCCTTGGGATTTCTCAGGCCAAAATACCTGAGTAGCTTTAAAACAGGATGTGCAAAGCATAAGGAAAAACATCAGTGTTATCGAAGACAAGTTAATAGATAGTATACAAACTGAGTATGCAGATGTAGAAAAATTTTAAAAATCAGAATACATATCATATATACATATATGATCATATGTGTAGTTATTTTATTTAAGGGTTTATTCCTGAGATTCTCTATTGGAAATGTTACAAAATACACAAGACCATGTCATCTTTAAAAAGTAATGTGAAATTTGAAGTATATCTAGATCCACTGATTTCAGATAAATGGATATAAATATATATAAAATTTTGAGACCCCGAGTAGGAAGATTTTTGAAGAAAGCTTTGTTTTGTTATAGGTAGTAATGAATAATTCACAAACTCTGTACATAATCTAGTTCTTAAAGATTATGTGAACACTTCAGTGAATTAAATGGATAGTTTATTTCAAAACTAGATATTTTGACTCACCTGTATAATAAACTGCCTAACCCATTTATGAATAGGAAGGGAAAAAGCAAAATCTCCAAAAGCCATCTTTGTATTGAATATGCCTCTCTTAAAGACACTGTTTCAGAAATGACTGAGACATGATGTTGAGGACACAACATTCTCTCCAGATTATGATTATGACTCAAATTTCTTTCTGAATATGATTAGGAATACTTAATGATTCCCTCTATAGCTATCTCTCCAGAAGGTAGCTAGAATGTTAACTAATCAATAGACTAATTTATCAATTTGTAAAATAAAAATAGCAGTATTCAATGCACTTGCTCATTGGTAAAGAATCTGCTTGCCAATGCAAGAGATGCGGGAGATGTGGGTTTGATCCCTGAGTAGGGAAAATCTTGTTGTAGGAAATGACAACCCACTCCACTGGAAAATTCCATAGACAGAGGAGCCTGGTGGGCTACAGTCTGTGGCATCACGAAGAGTCAGACATGACTGAGCATGCACAAACCCCTGCCTTCAGTGTACAAACTTATGAAAAAAAAAAAAAGAGAAGATCCACATGAAATGTTTTGCTAGAAGAAATGCATAACAAATTAGAAAAATTCCAGGTGTGGTGGTCTTCGTTGGAGTAGCAGTACAGATAGTAATAATTAACATTAACATTGTTGTTAATTCCAAATCATTCTTGAGAACAACCAAAATCATAGCTCTAAAGACTGGCCAAATTTCCCAAACAGGGACTCATTTTGATAATACTGGAATTCTATAGAATTGACACAAAACTTTCACCAAGAGATACATATAGTTTCCATATGTGAATTGGGAATTATCACATTCTTATAATGTGAGATCATGAAATACCAACAGAAATCCATAGGCTATCATCATAGTCTCTTAATGGCATTTCTAATCTCTTTGTTTCTTAAAGTGTAAATAACTGGATTTAGTAGTGGTGTTATGGCTGCATAAAATACAGCAAGAAACTTGTCCACCCAAGTGATGTTGAGTGGAAACAGGTAGATGAAGATACAGGGCCCAAAGAATAACACGACCACTGTGATGTGGGCAGTGCAAGTGGAGAGAGCCTTGGATGCCCCATCCTTCGACTGATGGCAGAGAGTAAGCAGAATATAAGAGTAAGAGATCAGCAATAGAATGAAGCAGATGGTGGCAAGTACCCCACTGTCAGCATTTATCAACATTTCTAAAATATAAGTGTCCATGCAAGCTAGCTTAATCACCAATGGAATATCACAGAAAAAGCTATCCAATTCTCTGGGTCCACAGAAAGGCAATTGTATAATTATAGCTAGTTGGCTAATTGAATGCACAAAGCCAATGGTCCATGATGTCATCACTAGCCGAATGCACATTTGTGTGTTCATAATGCTAGAGTAATGGAGTGGCTTGCAGATGGCCATGTAACGGTCATAGGCCATTGACACAAGGAGTACCATCTCACACCCTCCAAAAAAATGTCCAAAAAAAATCTGACACATGCAGCTTCCAAAAGAGATGCTCTTGTTTGCCTTGAGAAAGTCTGTGATCATTTTAGGAGTGGTTACTGATGAAAGGCATAAGTCAATGAATGAAAGATTGGCTAACAGGAAGTACATAGGGCAGTGGAGATGAAGGTCAGCAGTAATTAGAAGAACAATGAAGATGTTGCCTAAAATGGTGATTAAATAAAGTGAAGAAAATATCACTAGGAGGAAGGCCTGGAGCTCCCATGAATCACACAGTCCAAGAAAGATAAATTCAGACACTACAGACTGGTTACTTCTTCCATTTAGTTCAGTTTCTTCTAATTTTATCTGAAGAAAAGAAATGAAAATATATTTTCTGAATAAAGCAGGTTTCTTATTTATTGCTGATGAAAGCATATCCTTACATGGGCACTTTGGAAAAAAAATTGTGCTTTTCTTATAAAGTTCAGTACTCACACATCCTATGGTCCAGCAATTTCAGTCTCATTTGCATGCTCGAGATAAATTCTTACAACTGTATATATGGAGACATTTATAGTTATGCACATAAACAGGAAGATGGAATATTCAGAAACATAACAAATAAAGTACAACTATATAAAATGACAGAGATGTAGCTTTTTGAGACATGGTAATGAAGAAAAAAGAGATTAGCATAATTTTTATAAAATGAATAGCAATAGAAAATGCTGTATTTTGTAGGAACTTCTATATATAACTATGTATGAAAAAATGGTGTAAGTAACTCCAACTCTGGGCAGCTAAGGATCAGGACGAGGATGCACATATTATCAGCTATATGATATTATAACTATTCAAGTCTTGTATTAGTTGTGTTTTATAGTTATAGCTTTATTATTCAATAAACAGGTAAACCCAAAATTGCCATTAGAAATGGTGTGAATATACTATGAATCAAGAATTATGATCTATTCAATACTGTGGACCTGAGGTTTAGTCTGGATTTACCCTCCCTGTTGTCTGTAGCTGAAGCTATTGATGATACTGTTTTTGTTTAAATCCACAGAGTTATCAGGTACCAAGGATGAAAATAAAAATAGAATTAGAAAGCTATACATGTAGGAGGGGCTTTTACTTTTTTCCAGTGTGGTAAACAGGAATTTATTGAATATTTTCTTATTATGAACTGTGATCACTTTTGAGCACTTCAGTGAAAAAGAAACAGATTGTAAGTGGTGTATGTTATATCAAAGAATAAAAGCTTATGCCAGCCTTTTCACCTAATGCTAACTTAATAGGCTTTTAATATTACTTTAGTTAAATTAGAAAGGGCAAAATATTGCTACTAGGATAACTGTATTAAAACTATATTAACAACATGCTAAAGTTACTTATGTAAATCAGCATGTAATTTTCAACTTTACCTTAAGTAGAAGTAACCATAAAGATTCTAAGAGTATAATTATAAAATCCAATGAGTTAGAGCAGAACTCACAAAAAAACTCAAGAAAAATTAAAAAGTAAAAATTTTAAAAATGGGCAACTTTAATTTTAATTTTTGAGCTGGTAACTTCAGGGTCAGGGGAAAACTAAACCTCTCTGTTTCTTTCTCTCTCCCTGCCACTCTCTCTGAATACCTCTCATTATGCCAGAAATTTTCACCCACATTGTTTATAATCTTCACCTTAACCAAATAAAATAAAATGAACGAAATATATCTTACTCTTCTGAGTTTGGCTCCCAGTGTAGCCTGTTAGAGTCTCAGAGCTGGGAAACAGCGTGACTGGAGTGCAATCCCAGTGCTCTCTGAGGCCAGTCCTGCATCTGTGCTGTCATTCTGCATCTCCTGTTCAGTTCCAAGAGCATGATTCCATTTCCAGGGTAACTATTGACTACTGTAGGCTTTGAGAGATTTCTTTCCATAATCTCTATCAGGTTCCTTCCTGAGTTAAATTAATAACCATCAGTTTTCTCAATATTTGGAAATTTCTGTTAATTACAGTTATGTATCTGTGCCTAGAACACAGTTTTCCTTAACTCAAGAGAACTGTAGACCCTGATGATTGTGGATCTGTGAAGACCTGAATACTACCTCAAAGAGGGGACCTATGGAGTTGTAAGACTGTGTAGAAGTTATTCGTTTTGATGATGTATAGAGTCCAGAAGTACCAAGATGTACCTTGGAGAAGAAACTCTTGATATTTCTGAAAGCTATGCATAATTCCAAACCATTCTATTAGTGTGCATGGTAATATGGCATTAAAACATTTTCTTAAATATGACAGAGGAAGGGAACTAAGGGGGAAGTTAAGAAATTGACAAAGTGTAGAGTGTATCTTCTTACCAGAGAGACACCATATTTGACCACATTTTTTCCCCAGGATAAAGCATTCTTCATATTCTAAATAGAATCTGAAATAGAATCATATTGCATCAGAGCAAAGTATCCACTTTCTGTTGTGACCAGCATTTATGGGGAAGTGTGAGGCATATATTTAGTGTAGAGAGTGGCCTCTGGAGTAGGAAACTCTCAAGCTACCCATGCTATGTTCCTTTGAGACCACTTTATTCTTGTCTCTCTGAATTGAGAATGTCATCTGGAAATTGTGCCTTTTGTCAAGGTCAGGGCGAGGATAATAATAAAGTTCTAATGTTGGAGTTAAGCACAGTTTTAAAACATTTCTTTGATTAACTTTTTAAAAAAGAAAAACAGTATTCCAGAACTAAGTTGCCATTTCTAGTCCCAGATGCCTTGGGTGAGTGGACATGGGCTGACTAGCAGAGGGAGATGGACTAGTTATTGTGTGTGTGCTCAGCTGCTCACTCAATAATGTACACCAAGGATGCCCATTGTAGAGCAGTCAGCCTTGGACTGCTTGTTTTATGGGGTTTTAATGAAGAATAGAGCACACATACAATGAAGAATAGAGAGTCAATTTAAAGTGTCAAAACTTCTTTGATTATTTGAGCAATGGTTCCGATTTAAGATTGAGTACAAGGCAATACTGGGACTTCCCAGGTGGCTCAGCAGTAAAGATTTCGCTGGCCAATGTAGGAGACACAGAAGACACAGGTACAATCGCTGGATGGAGAAGATCCCCTGGAATAGGAAATGACAACCTACTCCAGTATTCTTGCTGGCACAGTCTTTTGGGCAGAGGAACCTGGTGGGCTATGGTCCATCAGGTAAAAAGTCGGACACAACTGAGCATGCACTTATGCAAAAGGCAATATTATCAATATTCTTCAAAATAACAAAACAGTAAGGGAAGCCTACCTTTTATTTAGTTTCATAAAATATTATATAATTTTAGCCTTATGGACAAAAATCCAACACTTTAGAGATCTGAGAAGGAAATATGATACTATGTCTCTATCTGCCCGTTGCTACTTTTTTTTCATCAGAAGCATAAATTTGTTCACATTTTGGTGGCTATATTTCACTTTTTTTTCTATGCTGTTACATACTTACATGTGCACATGTCAGTATATACATATGGAGGAGTCTTTTCCTTTGGAAGATATAGAGTATGGAAGGATATTTTAAATTCTAATTTATTTAAAATAATATTATGCATAAATATATTCCATTGTAATGGTTGTTTCAATGTAAATGTTTGGTTTTAGAGAAATAAATATGCTAAAGTAATAGTACTGCTAGGTATTTACCAAACTTAGTTAAAAATTCTGTTCATACAAAGCCTGCATTTGAATGTTTGTGACAGCTTTGTTCATAATTACCAAAAACTAGAGACATCCAAGAATGGTTAAATAAAGTGTGGTCCACTTGTACAATGGGATGCTGCTGCTGCTGCTGCTAAGTTGCTTTCAGTGGTGTCCGACTCTGTGCGACCCCGTCCTGGGATTCTCCAGGCAAGAACGCTGGAGTGGGTTGCCATTTCCTTCTCCAATGCATGAAAGTGAAAAGTGAAAGAGAAGTCACTCAGTCGTGTCTGACTCCTAGCGACCCCATGGACTGCAGCCTACCAGGCTCCTCCGTCCATGGGATTTTCTAGGCAAGAGTACTGGAGTGGGTTGCCATTGTCTTCTCCAACAATGGGATATTATTCCATAATAAAAAGAAATAATCTATTAAGTCATGAAAAGATATAGAGGATACTTAAGTGTCTATTGCTACGAGAAGGAAACCAATCTCTAAAGTCTATATATATATATGATTCCGCTTTTATGATATACTGGAAGATGCAAAACTATGAAGACTGAAAACTTAGGTGCTTGTCAGGGGCTCATGAGTTCATGGGAATGAATGAATACATGAAGCACAGGAGATTTTAGCACAGTGGAATCTTTTATGATACTGTATTTTTGACTATATTGTCTTAGGCATGTCATGTCTTCTGTGAGGGCTTAAATACAATGAAACTGTAGAAACAATGAGCATGTGTTTATTTCTAATACCGTTATCCAGTAAAAGGAACCAGGGATCTTTGGAGATACGGCTATTGTAAGAATAGGAAATTAAGATACAAGATAAACCAGGAGCATCTTTTAGTCCTAGAAAATAAGGAAATGCTCAAACATACATAAACTCACGAAATTTGATGTGGATATACATCAAAGAGTCTTAAGAGCCAAATGAAAATGCTCCCAATAGCAGTATTTGATTATGATCCAGATTATAAAATAAATGTCCATGATTTCATACTAATGATTGAATAAATTAGTACATGGAATAGAAGAGTAGTCACCCATGCAGAAGAATTAGAGATAAATTGTATAGCACACTACCCTAATCAAGAGGAAAATAACTCCTCATTACTTAAGTATGGACTGAGTGTAGTGACTTTTCTCAAAATACAGTGTGAATAGCAGGGAGAGTAAATCTATAGTGAGGCAATCTGAAATTTCAGTCAGTTGATCAAAGTCAAAATCAATAGACATAAATCATACTGATGATATAGACACTTGATGGGAGATGTCAAAAATGGCAGATCACCTATGGTGTGCTTCCCCTGAACCAATCAGTTCAGTTCAGTCACTCAGCATGTCCGACTCTTTGCGACCCTGTGGACTGAAGCACACCAGGCCTCCTTGTCCATCACCAACTCCCAGAGTTTACTCAAACTCGTGTCCATTGAGTCGGTGATGCCATGCAACCATCTCATCCTCTGCGGTCCCCTTCTCCTCCCACCTTCAATCTTTCCCAGCATCAGAGCCTTTTCAAATGAGTCAGCTCTTTGCATCAGATGGCCAAAGTACTGGAGTTTCAGCTTCAACATCAGTCCTTCCAATGAATATTCAGAACTGATTTCGTTTAGAATGGCCTTGTTGGATCTCCTTGCTGTCCAAGGGACTCTCAAGAGTCTTTCTCCAACACCACAGTTCAAAAGCATCAATTCTTTGGCGTGAAGCTTTCTTTATAGTCCAGCTCTCACATGCATACATGACTACTGGAAAAACTTTGACCAGATGGACCTTTGTTGGCAAAGTAATGTTTCTGCTTTTTAATATGCTGTCTATGTTGGTCATAACTTTCCTTCCAAGGAGTAAGCATCTTTTAATTTCATGGTTGCAATCACCACCTGCAATGATTTTGGAGCCCCCAAAAATAAAGTCTGTCACTGTTTCTCCATCTATTTGCCATGAAATGATGGAACCAGATGCCATGATCTTAGTTTTCTGAATGTTGAGCTTTAAGCCAACTTTTTCACTCTCCTCTTTGACTTTCATCAAGAGGCTCTTTAGTTCTTCTTCACTTTCTGCCATCAGGCTGGCGTCATCTGCATATCTGAGGTTATTGATATTTCTCCCAGCAGTCTTGATTCCAGCTTGTGCTTCTTCCAGCCCAGCGTTTCTCATGATGTGATCTGCATATAAGTTAAATAAGGAGGGTGACAATATACAGCCTTGACGTATTCCTTTTCCTATTTGGAAACAGTCTGTTGTTCCATGTCCAGTTCTAATTGTTGCTTCTTCTCCTGCATATAGGTTTCTCAAGGGGCAGGTCAGGTGGTCTGGTATTCCCATCTTTTTAAGAACCTGAACCCATAACTCTTGTGTAATTATGAGAAAAATGTCAAATAAATTTCAGTGGAGTGATACCCTTCATACTTCACAGTTCCTCCAAAAGTTAAATGGAACTCATCAATTCTGCTCCTAGTCTTTAACCCCAAAGAATTAAAAACAGGTATTAAAACAAAATCTTGTACATGAATATATAGAACTATTCACAATGGGCAAAGGTGTTCATCCAAATGTTCATCCGCTGATAAATGGATTGACAAATGCAGTAATCCATACAAAGGAATATCATGCAGCCACAAATGTGTATCAGATACACATTTCAATATGGATGAAAATAGTTTGGAACTAGGTCGAAGTGATGATTCCACAATATAATGAATGCCTAAATGCCACTGGCTTGTAGCTCTCAAATGGTTGATTTTACGTTATGTTAATTTATCTTGATAACATAAAATGTAACACTAAAAAGATCAATGAGCAAATATTATCTTCCATTACTATTAAGATTTTAGTTATTAACTTTTTTTAGCTCATTTTTTGTTCAAAACCATTCTTGGCTAGTATGTACTTTTGATGTAAAAGAGAATGCTACAGTTCCAGCACTAAGTTTTGCTCATTTCTTTCTAGGCAGAATGTTATATAGAAATCAGTCTAAATTTTTGTAAAATGAGAATGATAGCATTTAACAAAAGGAATTTTAGTAAAATGTGTTGAAATGTAGCTTACTTATAATAATGTTAAATTTTATATGAATGGTGATATTTGATCTTCTGTGTGTACACATTGCTTTTCTGAGCAGTATTATAGAGTTAGAGAGATTCAGTATGTCCAGACTTAGTTAATGAATTAAAAAATCACAGTGCTGAATGCCAAGGTACACAAATTATTTCCCCTTTTCTAGTATTAACTGAGAAGTCACAGTCTTATTTCTCATCAGGTGTGGAAGAATATTGGATTTCCATCTCACCGTTTGGTTAGACATAATAAATGAAATCATATAGGTATAATACTCAGAAAAGTGAAAAGCTTAATAGGCATGTGAGCTCCTTTTTAATATGTCATGGCATTGATCTGAAAAAGAGGCAGCATAGCACAGGGATTAAATTCATGGACTTTGAAATCAGAATATTATTTCACTTGAATACTGGTTTTAACTTTAGCATTCTGACCTTTGCCAACATATTTAATTTCTGTTTTTAAGATATTATCATGGCGAAAATGGGTTTAGTAATTATATAAATGAGGTAAAAAGCAGGGATAAGGATGCTAGGAATTTATTGCATGAATATGCTTCTAATAGAGTTCTAAAATAATTTTTGCTAATTGTGTTAATAAGCATTCCTTTTTCACTAGTATTGGTCTAAATGATATTTATCAATATGTGTTAAAATGTTAGGAGATCCTGAGTTTCCTTGAAGATATTGCTGTCATAGTTTGTTATTCATAGCTTCCTTTGTTTCACCTTTACTTTTTAAATCAAGCTTCTAATATTTTTTCTTCTCTTAATGGCATGGGAATTTAAGGTAGAAATCTCAGAATAAACGGCCTGGGGACTCAGGTCACTGAGTCATCAAAGGGCCACCCAAAAGTGGTGTTAGAGCTGAGGTAGTTGTAAGGAGTACTAACCACAGAGATCAAAGAGGGAAACACTTCTCAAGAGGTTCATTCATAGTGAAAATATTGTTCTCAGGGACCTTTTTTGGGAGGGTGAGGTCAGGTAAGTGGGGACAGTATAATTTAAGTGAATAGCCTGTTAAAATTACTAGCTGTTTTCCCTCTATGGGCAAAGTAGAGCAACTCAGCTACAACATTATAAAAATTCTCCCCCTCCACCCCACCACTTTGCCCCCCACTCTTTCTTATCTCTATTTCTGTTTTTCAATTCAACATACATTTGTTGAGCCTTGTTGAACCTATACAAGTGCCAGTCTTTCCAAGGGGAAGTTTTACTTTTCAGATTGCAAGAAGCTCTTCATGTGCCTGGATTTGTATCTGAATTTACAGGGAAATTTTTAGATCTGGATTATATTTCACTTAGAACTAGGAAGGACCTTGGGAATTGGTTTTGATGTGAATTATCTTTGACCTGTCATTTTTTTCATGGCAATTTCTAGAATGAAAATTGCCTTTTAATTCTACTGGCATCAGTTTTCAATGAAAATAATATAAAAACCCAGTGTGTTTACCAAGAAACTATTATCAGTTTTCAAGGTATGTGCATATGCATGCCCACAGCCACCCAACCGCTTGTCTTCTCTCCCAAATTTGCACGATTTCGTATGGTCATTGATTATGACTAAGACATAGTCCCTGCTCTCAAGAAGCTCATACCCTTTGCAGAGGAGACAGAGAAACTAGTCAATTGTAAATTATACTGTCATGAAAAAGTATCATGAGAACCTCACAAGTAAGATGTGATAGCAGGGTGGAAGAATATCTCATGCAGACTGGAGGAGAGAGGGGGCCATCACTGAGTAATAACTGACAGAAATTTTAGAACAAGAAGTAATCAGCCAAGTGGAAAAGGCCAGGGAAAACTATAGGGCTGAACAAAAGTATGGATAACCCTGATATTAATGAAAGAACAACAGTCCTCCTAGTTCAAGAGATTTGTGAGGTGGAGAAGTCAGATCAGAGGCTGGGAAAATGGGTTGTAGACTTGCATTATGTGCCTTGCTGAGACATTGTGAAGAGAGAAGTTACTGAGAGTTTGTAACTGGTGAGCAGACCAAAAAGACTCAGGAACCACTCCTAAGGTGTGCTGTTCTAAATGCTCCCTTTTTAATTGTTTGCTATTCCTTCTTGCTTGCTTCTGTTCTCTCCTTTTTCTTTTCTCTACTGTCCCTGTCTCTTCTGTCTTCTCTCTTTCCTTCCTTTTCATCTCCTTTCTTACTAGTATTAATTAGCTAAATGATAGATATATTTTATAGCCCCTAGCAGTAGACTGCCGCAAATAGGTTTTTTCTTGGCCATTAATTTCTCATAGAGAACATTTTCTGTTAAGGAGCCATTGTGATTTTTTATGACTAAACAGTTGTTGACACACTTGTAAAACTTTATTTCAGTTTTTAATGCTTGATTAAATGGTACTAGCATCACTACAATCTCAATATGAAGGGTTATACATTGGAGACTCTTATTCTGTATTTTCACAATAAATTTCATTTTTAAGTCAAAAGCCAATACCAGGTTGTTTTAGACCATTTAAATAATACAGAAATGTAGACCTTAGGAGATGGTGGAGGAATCCTATTTTGAGGATTCACTATTTGTAATATTTGGTGTGCAGTTTTGGAACTTTTTTTCAAGTACAAACATAGTTTCGTAAAAAGAATTCTGTTTTTGCCATTAGAGGCTTTTGCTTTAATCCAGTATTTGGATGGTTGTTTTAGTTGTTTCCAGTTATTTAAATACCTATAAAAAACTGCCATCAGCATTTACCAATTTAAGACATAGTACTGATCATCATGTAACAATTTTTGCCGGAATTAATACTTGGCTATGGAAATACATACCCAAATATTTTACTCTAATACTTTTGACTTCCAATCTAGATGATGATAACCTTATGATTACTTATGAGAACAGATCCTGAATTTTCGTGTACCATCAAATGTAACTAGGTTTCTGAATTGCAATGATATCTCATGTATGATAGCATGCAGTGTTTTGCTTTCTGTGACTGGCTTATTTCACTTTCTCCATGTTTATTCACAAGTTACTCTTGTGCTTGTTGCAAATGGCAGGAAATTTTTTTTAAAGCCAAATATTATTTTGGGGTGTGTGTGTGTGGTGTGTATGTGTAGCACATTTGCTTTATCCATTCATTAATCATCAGAAAATTCATTTGGTTTCATATTTGATTAATGTGAGTAGTGCTGCAATGAACATAGCATTGTCAGTATCTCTTCAAGATACTGATTTCATTTCGTTTGCATATAAAAGTACTGAAAATTCTACATGAAAAGGTAGTTCTAATTTAATTTTTTTGAGAACCTCAACACTTTTTCCACAATGGCAGGCAAAATATTATTTTTATGTACTTTCTTTTGTCCCTTAAATTGAAAATCTTTCTAAATCTGTATATATAAAACTGCTTAATTTTTATAGTATTCCACAGTATATATATATATATATATATGTATATATATATGTATATATATATATTCTGCTGTGTGATTAATGCATTCTCTCTTGATTGTCGTGCATCAGCAGCATTCTGTGATATGTATATGTGTGTGTATGTATATATAGACATATATACATTTTATATAAATATAGGTGGTACAGAAGCATAATAGTTGCTCTTGTACAGCTATGTCAATAAGTAGATTTGTGTGTTTTAAACTCTAATAAACTTTGTCAACTGGTAATTCCATGAACAAAGCATAATGTAGCTTTTATATTGAAATCCTGGTAATATTGGTAATATTTTTCATTCTCACATGTCTCTACTCTTTCTCTTTCTTTTCCCCTGTCAGTTGGTGAAGCAGAAAACTGTGTTTCCTAGTCACTGCTCATGATTAGGCTGGGCATCTGTCATTATGTTCACTAGTCACTTGTACATGTTGTTGTTATTGTTCCTATTGTGGGTGCCTGTGCATGTATCCCCACTTTTTTAAGTTTGATCTCCTCCCTGTGCAGCTACTATATTGACCTTTCTATCAAAAGCAATATTTTATTTGACTAATGCCAATATTCCCTCTTCTTATTGAACTATATCAGATGAAGAGACCATTTATTAATAATGCATTTTTAACATTACAAGTTTAAAAAAGAAAAACAGGAAAAAATAATCACCTAATTTCCTACTACCAGTAAAGTTTTTAATTAGTACTTTTTAAACAACTGACCTTTCTTTTGATCTTTGAAACCAAATTTGAAAAAATTTTCTATGTATTCTTTTACATTTGGAAACAAAGTGAATATACCTTGTTTTGTATACCAGACTATGTATATTTTAAAATCTACATATTGCATGATCAAAGCTTTTAGATAAGAGACTTGATTATAGCTCCTTTGAAATGTCACACCCACTGCAGTTAACTCTGATGATTGTCCTATTCATTCTGTCTTGCTCAGTCCAATTCTTTTTTTCTGTTATTGGCTATAAAATCCTCCATTCACCGCCCCTGTATCAGGGCCTCCTGGCAGCACCCCTGCAGTGTTCTCTTTTGGCTACAAGACCCACTTCACATCCACCCTCACAAAGTCCTTCCTGACTGGCCTGGCTGCCTGCATGTCTATTCTTGGCTATACCAGTTTCAAGGGGCTCCAGCCGACTTTCGCTGCTTTCTCATGAGGCAGTGAGGGCTGTGCCCACAGGAGGCCCAGGGGTGGTGTGGAGTGCCGGGAGAGGAGGGACAGAGAGAGCGTGGCTGTTAGTGGTGTGGGGCCTGGGGGAAAGCTTGGTGGTGGCCGTGCAGGTGGGGGCCTCCTGGTGTTCAATTCAGATGTGGAACAGGCATCAGTAATTTGGTTTGTTTAAAGTTGTTTAGAAGATCATGTATGAATAAATAGCTTATATATTAGATTGAATTCTATAAAATTGATATTTGACCAAATGTGAACTAACTGAAAGAACAATTTCTTATGACTCAAACTAATAAACGCATTTAAGCCTGGAGAGGAACAATTTAGTGATAAGACTTAGAGATGAGCATTTTCTATTTTTGCCCTAGGCATACAAATTTTAAGAATGGATTCCCTATATATCTTTCTTGTAAACTTCTCATTTTTAAAATGCCTGCTGTTCATATATTTCATAGCAATGAATTATGTTCCTATATATGAGTAATAGGACTTCTCTGGCGGCTCTGCTGGTAAAGAATCCACCTGAAATGTGGGAGACTTGGGTTTAATACCTGGAGTAGTAAGATCTCCTGGAGAAGGGAAAGTCTATCCACTCCAGTATTCTGGCTTGGAGAATTCCTTGGGGTGGCAAAGAGTCAGACATGATTGAGTGACTTTCACTTTCACTTTTTGTATGAGTAATAATGCTCTTCCAAGATAAAAGAACTATGAATATTTAATTCATATTAATTTAACTATGAATATAGTCAAGGCTATGGTTTTTCCAGTAGTCATGTATGGATGTGAGAGTTGGACTATAAAGAAAGCTTCACGCCAAAGAATTGATGCTTTTGAACTGTGGTGTTGGAGAAGACTCTTGAGAATCCCTTGGACTGCAAGGAGATCCAACCAGTCCATCCTAAAGGAGATCAGTCCTGAATATTCATTGGAAGGACTGATGTTGAAGTTGAAACTCCAATACTTTGGCCACCTGATGTGAAGAGCTGACTCATTTGAAAAGGCCCTGATGCTGGGCAAGATTGAAGGCAGGAGGAGAAGGGGACGACAGAGGATGAGATGGTTGGATGGCATCACTGACTCAGTGGACATGAATTTGAGTAGGCTCCGGGAGTTGGTGATGGACAGGGAGGCCTGGTGTGCTGCAGTTCATGGGGTCATAGACAGTCGGACATGACTGAGTGACGAACTGAACAGCACTGATTCTCCATTGCAGGCCTTAATGTTATTTCTAATTTTTTCTTTTGGTAAGTTTTTTCATTAATGCCCCTTGTGATTTAACTGTGAACTTATCTAGTTCCAATATCCTAAGCAAATTTTCTTTTTTAATTGAAGCATAGTTGATAGTTTCGTGTGTTTTAGGTATATAGCAAAGTGGTTAAAAGTGAAAGTGAAGTCACTCAGTCGTGTCTGACTGTTTGCCACCCCGTGGACTGTAGCCCACCAGGCTCCTAGGTCCATAGAATTTTCCAGGCAAGAGTACTGGAGTGGGTTGCCATTTCCTTCTCCAGGGGACCTTCCTGACCCAGGGATTGAACCCGGGTCTCCTGCATTGCAGGCAGACGCTTTACCGTCTGAACCACCAGGGAAACAAAGTGGTTAATTCATATATATATATGTATATATATATATGTAACTCTCTGTTTCTATATATATATATTCTTTATCAGATTCTTTTCCATTAGAAATTATTACAAGATATTAAATATAGTTGGCTCTGCTATAGAATAGTTCCTTGCTATTTATCTATTTTATATATAGCAGTGTATATATGTTTTTACTTGACTTGAGATTCTTAGTCATAAGTAGGGAAAATTTTGAAGTTTAGTTATCTATTTCTAAAGTACCTTCTAAACAAATTGCATTTCTTCTCTCTTTATCATTTTATGAATGTAGCTTTTTCTTCATAGCCTCATCCATGATTTCATCAATTTTTTAAACCTTTGAAATTAGTACAGAATAGCACCCAATGCAATCTTAGTAACGTTTCTTTGATCACTAGTGAGAATTTTACTTTTCATATGACTATCAGCTCTTAGGACATCTTCTGTGTCAGTAGTCTTGTATTTTTTTCTCATTTTAAAATTGGTATACCACACTTCTTTTCTTTATCTATCTGGAAGAACTAATTTCATAATAAAAATATTAGTCATCTGTCTGATATTTTATAACTTATTTCTCAGTGTGCTTTCAGTTTTTTTTTTTATCGTGCTTATATTTCAATATAAGAGATCTCTATATAGAAAGTGAAAGTGAAGTCACTTAGTCGTGTCCAACTCTGTGACGCTGTGGACTATAGCCACCAGGCTTCTCCATCCGTGGGATTTTCCAGGCAAGAATACTGGAGTGTGTTGCCATTTCCTTCTCCAGGGGATCTTCCTGACTCAGGGATGGAACTTGGGTCTCCCACATTGCAGGCAGACTCTTTACCATCTGAGCCACGAAGGAATCCCCATCTACATGTAGATATTTATACAAAACTAGGTACATATATCTGTATCTAAGTATAGTAATAACTGAATATTGTGGATATATATTTCCTTCCTCATTTGTTAATTAGAGATATTATTTGAATGAATTTTCTATCTTAAATGTTTGTTTAAATATTGTTTTTCTTTCTTTTGGTTTGTTGCCCTTATAGATGTTTAAATATACTTTTGAAACTTTCTTGAGTTTATGATGAGAGGCAATAATCTATGTATTTACAAGTTTATCTGTTGTGCCAATGCCATTGACTGAATAATTCACCCTCTCCACACTGATGTGATATGATTCCTCAATAGTCTCTTGAGGTCACTCTAAGTTTATTCTGGCCCTCTCCTTCCATTCTTTACATTAAGGCTTTTATAACTGTCTAAAAGCAGAAATATAATAAGCTGGAGCTGAATATCCCCTCAGATTTTCTACTGCTCTTAGGGTAAAAAGCAAAATTCTTATCATGGATCCAAGATTTCATCCTGTTTGGTCTGTTTCTCCAGCCTGATCTGTCATTCACATCATTGCCTTTGTGTCTCGGGGCCTTTGCACATGACCTTTCCAAAGTCTGGACTATTCTACTAACTTTTAGTGGGAACTCCTATTTTGCAGTCTGAATAAGCATGATGGTGATGTGTCACATTGTCATGGCCCTCTGATATTTCCTTCAAATTAGTTGTCAGAGATGTATCTATAATTAAAGTTATTTAATATCAATATCTACTTGTATCTACCCATCTAGATCTAGCCTGTCAAGTTTCAAAAGTCAGAATTACTGTTTCACCTCAGAACTTGACATTGGACTTAGAATATAGTGGATACTCATTAGGATATCAGTTACACTCATTAGTTGCATTACTTGAAAAAATAAATGCATGATATTTTCATAACATATTAATGGCTGTTAGTGAAGATTTTTTTCTTCATAAAACTGAATTTGATAAAAGCTTAAATCTATTTCTTTAAATATTGACATTTGACAAATTCTGTGGTTATTTTGTTTCTGGATTTTAGGTATCATCAGAAAAAGCCAATGTATGAAAGAAATGACTCTTCTGTGTCTGAATTTGTGCTCCTGGGGCTTTCTACCTCTAGACCAGTGCAGGATTTCCTCCTTGCCTTCTCTACAGTGTTTTATGTAACAATTGTTCTGGGGAATCTCCTTGTTGTGTTTGCAGTGACCTTTGACCCTCATCTGCACTCCCCCATGTACTTCCTTTTAGCCAACCTCTCATTCATTGATTTGTGTCTTTCTACCTTAATGGTGCCTAAGATGATCTCTGACCTGTACTCTGGGTGCAAAACCATATCCTTCCAGGGGTGTGCCACCCAGATATTTGTCCTTCACACCCTGGGTGGATCTGAGATGGCACTGCTCACTGCCATGGGCTTTGACCGATACGTGGCCATCTGTAAGCCCCTGCACTACCTGACCTTCATGAGCCCACGGTTGTGCCTTTTGCTTCCGTGTGGTGCTTGGGCTATTGGCCTCATTCACTCACTGGTCCAGTTAGCTTTTGTGATCCATTTGCCTTTCTGTGGTCCTAATGAAATCGACAGCTTTTACTGTGACCTTCCTTGGTTTATCAAACTTTCCTGCATAGATTCCTACAGAATGGAATTCATGGTCACTGCCAACAGTGGGTTCATATCCATGGGCACTTTCTTCTTACTGATTATGTCCTACATTTTCATCCTGGTCACTGTGTGGAAACGCTCTTCAGGTGGTTTGCACAAGGCCCTCTCCACTCTCTCAGCACACATCTCTGTGGTGGTTTTGTTCTTTGGACCATGCATCTTTGTTTACATGTGGCCATTTCCCACGGTGCCAGTGGATAAGTTTCTTGCCATTTTAGACTTTTTGGTTACACCCATCCTGAATCCTGCCATTTACACATTGAGGAACAAAGACATGAAGATGGCTATGAGGAGACTGAGTTGTCAGCTCTTGAGTTTGAAGATCTCTAAGTAACTCATGGGCTCACAAGTTACTTCAGACAACTTCATGTAATACAAATGGTTAAATAAATATGCAGAATTTGGGCTCTTTTTTTCTGAAGTTAAGCTGGATTAAATCTCAGCATTCAAAAGACTGTGATCGTGGCATCTGGTCCCATCACTTCATGGTGAATAGATGAGGAAACAATGCAAACAGTGACAGACTTTATTTTCTTGGGCCCCAAAATTACTGTGGATGGTGACTGCAGACATGAAATTAAAAGACGTTTGCTCCTTGGAAGAAAAGCAATGTCCAACCTAGATGACATATTAAAAGCAGAGACATTACTTTGCCGACAATGGTCCATCTAGTCAAAGCTATGGTATTAGTTTTCCAGTAGTCATGTATGGATAAGAGAGTTGGACCATAAAGAAAGCTGAGTGCCAAAGAATCGATGCTTTTGAACTGTGATGTTGGAGAAGACCCTTGAGAGTCCCTTGGACTGCAAGGACCTCAAACCAGCCAGTCCTAAAGTAAATCAGTCCTGAATATTTATTGGAAGGATTGTTTATTTATTTTATTATTTATTTTATTATTTATTTATTGGAACTGAAGCTCCAATACTTTGGCCATCTGATGTGAAGAACTGACTCATTGAAAAAGACCCTGATGCTGGGAAAGATTGAAGACAGGAGGAGAAGGGGATGACAGAGGATGAAGTGGTTGGATGGCAACACTAACTCTATGGGCATGAGTTTGAACATTTCCGGGAGCTAGTGCTGGACAGGGAAGCCTGACGTGCTGCAGTCCATGTGGTCGCAAAGTTAGCCATGACAGAGCGACTGAACTGAACTGAATTGACCATTTTATGATATTTAGACTAGACCATTGGTTATGAGGTTACGTTCAATTATCTTGTTAAATCTCTAGATAATGATTTCTTTGTCAGCCAAATTGAAGTCCCAGGAAATATTTGGACAGTTTTGGAAAAGCAGTGATTATAGACTTAGTGTCTACTGAAAAGTATGGCCTTATGCATCAGGCTGCCTGTATTCAATTAATCAACTGAATTTCATTAATTCAAAGAATTAATTAATGTAGAACTAATATATGCAAACTTTTCAGAAAACTATGAAATATCTAACTCTCATTTGATTTAAATGCTGGATATGAATAGTTACATTTATCTTTCTGAAAGACAAAAATATGTATGAGCGAATATTTATGGCGCAGAAATAAAAACAGAGTGTGAGAAATGGAGTAGAAGGAGAACAGAACAGATACTATAATAGAGATTGACAGTAGGAAGGAAAACAAAAAGGAGAGCCTCATAAACAGTATGTTTTATGAGTTTGAAATACACTTTCCTTGTTTGTCTGAATTCCAGTGGACTCAAATCATTCTCCAATTGACTTAGGACAGGGAAGTTTATGTATGTGTTGGTATTTCACAGTTTTTGAAATTGTGACTTAATTCATCAATGAATGTTCCTCAAACATCAGAATGTGTTGATCTGATCATGGCCTAGATATTATTATTAATATACAGCAACTATGCTTTCCAAATTGTTGCTGACTATATTCTATAGTAACTCATTTTATCTAACTCTACTGTGTCTCAAAACATGGGTTTCAAATATGTGTTAGTGTGTATGGTCTGTGTAAATTATAAAACTTATTTAATTTATTGCTGGCTTTGACAACTAGAAGACTGAGTCAGGTTCACTGTGAAGCTATGAAAGGACCCTATGTCCTGAGTGTTTGTGATCCACAATTCTTTCAGGATTATGCAATCAGTTTGTAATTTTATATTTTTCCTGTTCACAATTATTTCATTGCTTTGATTTATACTTTTAGTGGATTCTTGTTAGCTATGTTAAATTAGGAAGTCAATATAAAGCCAGAACTCTGAGGAATTTGCCAAAAGTATTTGAAAGTAGCAGGAGAATGGAGAAGACTGAAGTTCTAAGCTCAAAAGTTCTGAAAGGCAATATTGAATTACCTGAATCTGTCAGACTGAGGAGCTAAAGATCTATTAGAATCATAAGCCAAACGTGGAAGGGTTGTATCCAAGGAACAGGATCAAACCTGAAGTGTACCAAGTCTTCTAAAAACTACAGTGCAGATTCAGATAGGGTACTTGATCGGATTGAAGGCATCACACCTTAACATTTTATGCCTCATAGAGGAAAGGGTAGATCATTTCTGAAGGAATTTATTACATCAGAGGTACATGATCTTTTATATACAGTGTGTAAAATAGAAAAAAGTAACTATGGAATATGCAAGAAGTGGGAACATGTGATTTATAATTAGAGGGAAATGAGTAAAGAGAAGCAGACCAAATATGGCTCAATTTTTGAAATCAGAGGAGAGCATAAAATAATTGATATAGTTAAAAGAGACATTAAGAAGTTGAAAAACTGAAAAAAATTATACAGAGAAACAGAATATCTAAGAATAACCAAATGATTTTAGAAATGAAAAAGAAATGTATAATATTATGAATTTAAGAAGACTTAAAAATGGACTGGACACAGCAGAAGAAAAAAGTCAGTGGATTCAAGACAAATCAATAGATATTATCCAAAGTGAGTACAAGGATATAAAAGAATAAGAATATCAGAATATATGTGCATATATACATACACATATGAAAATAGCAGTTATTTTATTTAAGGGTTTATTCCTGAGATTCTCTATTGGAAATGTTGCAACTACACAGGACCATGTCATCTTTAGAAAGTAATATGAAATTGGTAGTATATCTAGATCCATGGATTTCATATAAATGGATGTAAACTTGTATAACATTTTGAGGAAGATTTCTGAAGAAAAGTTTTGTTTTGTTTAATGTAGTAATGAATAATTCACAAACTCTGAACATAATCTAGTTCTTACAGGCTATTTGAACACTTCAGTGAATTAAAGGATTGCTGATTTCAAAGCTACAGTTTGACCTACCTGTATGATGAATTGCCTAACCCATTTATGAATAGGAAGGGAAAAGCAAATTCTCCAAAGGTTGTTAATATAGACATCTTTGTGTTTAATATGTATCTTTTAAAGAAATTACAGTTTCACAAATGACTAAAACATGATATTGAGGGAACAAATCTCTCTCCAGATTATGATTATGATTCAATTTTCTTTCTGAATATAATTAGGAATACTTAATGATTACTTTTATAGATATGTCTACAGAAGGTAATAGAATGTTAACTAATTGATAGACTGATTTATCATTTTATATAGATAAATATCGGAGAAGGCAATGGCAAACCACTCCAGTACTCTTGCCTGGAAATCCCTTGGATGGAGGAGCCGGGTAGGCTACAGTCCATGGGTTGCTAAGAGTCCGACGCGACTGAGCGACTTCACTTTCACTTTTCACTTTCACGCATAGGAGAAGGAAATGGCAACCCACTCCATTGTTCTTGCCTGGAGAATCCCAGGGACGGGGGAGCCTGGTGGGCTGCCATCTATGGGTTTGCAGAGTCGGACACGACTGAAGTGACTTAGCAGCAGCAGCATAGATAAATATAGCAATATAATGCACTAACTTATTAAAGAAAATTTTAGAGAAGGTCTATGTGAAATGCTCTGCTAAAAGAAATGCATAGAATAGTAGAAAATTTTCAGATATGGTGTCAGTGTTGAAGTAACAAAAGAAGAGTGATAATTAGTGTTAAAATTCTTATTAATTTAAAGTCATTCTTGAGAACAATCAAAATTATACTTATAAAGACTGGCCAAATTTCCCAAACAAAAACTCATTTTGACACTTCTGGAATACTAAAGAATTGATACAAAACTTTCACCAAGAGATATACATGATTTCCATATGTGAATTGGGGAACTCTTCCCAGTCTTAGGTAACAGAATAGGTGTGGCTAATTTAGGGAACTCACAGAAGACATTCTGATAATTTGAGGTGATGAAATACCAACAGAAATCCACAGTCTGCCATCTTACTCTCTTAATGGTGTTTCTAATCTTTTTATTTCTGAAAGTATAAATGACTGGATTTAGTAGTGATGTGATGATCTCATAAAATACAGCAAGGAACTTGCCCACCCAAGTAGTGCTGAGTGGAAACAGATAGATGAAGATACAAGGCCCAAAGAATAACATGACCACAGTGATGTGGGTAGTGCAAGTGGAGAGAGCCTTGGATGCCCTGTTCATCGATTGATGGCAGACAGTAAGCAGAATATAAGAGTAAGATATCAGCAGTAGAATGAAGCAGATGGTGGCCAAATACCCCACTGTCAGCCTTTATCAACATTTCAGGAATGTCCATGCAAGCTAGCTTGATCACCAAATATCACAGAAAAAACTATCCAATTCTCAGGGTCCACAAAAAGGCAATTGTATAATTATAGCTAGTTGGCTTATTGAATGCACAAAGCCAGTGATCCATGGAGTCATCACTAGCTGAATGCACATGTGTGTGTTCATGATGCTGGAGTAATGGAGTGGCTTGCAGATGGCCACGTAATGGTCACAGGCCATGGACACCAGCAGCACCATCTCACCCCCACCCCCCACCTGAAAAAAAGAGGAACAAAAACAACCTGACACATGCATGCTCTAAAGGAGATGGTCTTGTTTGCTTTGAGAAAGTTTGAGGTCAGTTTAGGAGCAGTTACTGTTGAAAGAAATGAATCAATGAACAAAAGATTGGCTAACAGGGAGAACATAGAGGAGTGGAGATGAAGGACAGCAGTAATTAGGAAAACAAAGAAGATATTACCCAAAATGGTGATTAAATAAACTGAAGAAAATATCACTAGGAGGAAGGCCTAGAGTTGTCATGAGTCACACAGCCTGAGAAAAAGAAATCCAGACACCACAAATTGGTTATTTCTTCCATTTATTCAGTTTATTCTAATTTTATATGAAGAAAAGACATAAAAATATTTTTCCTGAATCAAGCAAGTTTCTTATTTATTGGTGATGGAAGCATATCCTTACATAGGCACTTTGGAAAAAAAATTTGTGCTTTTCTTATAAAGCTCAATACTCACACATCCTGTGGTCCAGCAATTTCAGTCTCATGTGTATGCTCAAGATAAATTCTTACAACTGTATGTATAGAGATATTTATAATTATGCATATAAACAGACCATGGAATATTATTCAGAATCATAGTTTGTAAGGTACAACTATATAAAATGACAGATATAAAGCTTTTTGAGACACCATAATGAAGAAAAAAGAGATTAGCATAATTTTTATAAAGTAAACAGCAATATAAAAATGCTGTATTTTGTAGGAACTTGTATATATAACTATCTATTAAAAATGATGTCAGTAACTCCAACTGTGGGAGGCTAAGGATCAGGATGAGTATGTACACATTATCAGCTGTATGATATTATTAACTGTTTAGGTCGTATATTAGTCATGTTTTTATAGGTATAGTTTTATTATTGAATAAACAAGCATAAAAATTCAAAATGACCATTAAAAAAGATGTTGAATATACTATGAATCAAGAATTATGATCAATTCAATGCTGTGGACCTGAGGTTTAGTCTGGATTTACCCTCCCTGTTGTCTATAACTGAAGCTATTGATGATACTGTTTTTGTTTAAATCCACAGAGTTATCAGGTACCAAGGATGAAAATAAAAATAGAATTAGAAAGCTATAGATGTAGGAGGGGCTTTTACTTTTTTCCAGTGTGGTAAATAGGAATTTATTGAATATTTTCTTACTATGGACTGTGATCACTTTTGAGCACTTCAGTGAAAAAGAAATAGATTGTAAGTGGTGTATGTTATATCAAAGAATAAAAGCTTATGCCTGCTTTTTCACCTAATGCTAGCTTAATAGGCTGTCAATGTTATTTTAGTTAAATTAGAAAGGGCAAAATATTGCTCCTATATTCAGTTCAGTTCAGTCGCTCAGTCGTGTCCTACTCTTTGCGACACCATGAATCACAGCACGCCAGGCCTCCCTGTCCATCACCAACTCCTGGAATTTACTCAGACTCATGCCCATCCAGTCAGTGATGCCATCCAGCCATCTCATCCTCTGTCGTCACCTTCTCCTCCTCCCCCAATTCCTCCCAGCATCACGGTCTCTTCCAATAAGTCAACTCTTTGCATGAGGTGGCCAAAGTACTGGAATTTCAGCTTCAGCATCAGTCCTTCCAATGAACACCCAGGACTGATCTCCTTCAGGATGGACTGGTTGGATCTCCTTGCAGTCCAAGGGACTCTCAAGAGTCTTCTCAAACACCACGGTTCAAAAGTATCAATTTTTTGGCACTCAGCTTTCTTCACAGTCCAACTCTCACATCCATACATGACCACTAGAAAAACAATAGCCTTGACCAGACGGACCTTTGTTGGCGAAGTAATGTCTCTGCTTTTTAATCTGCTATCTAAGTTGGTCATAACTTTCCTTCCAAGGAGTAAGCGTCTTTTAATTTCATGCTGCAGTCACCATCTGCAGTGATTTTGGAGCCCCAAAAAATGAAGTCTGACACTGTTTCCTCTGTCTCCCCATCTATTTCCCATGAGGTGATGGGACCAGATGCCATGATCTTAGTTTTCTGAATGTTAAGCTTTAAGCCAACTTTTTCATTCTCCTCTTTCACTTTCATCAAGAGGCTTTTTAATTCCTCTTCACTCTCTGCCGTAAGCGTGGTGTCATCTTCATATCTGAGGTTATTGATATTTCTCCCGGCAATCTTGATTCCAGCTTGTGCTTCTTCCAGCCCAGCATTTCTCATGATGTACTCTGCATATAAGTTAAATTAGCAGGGTGACAATATACAGCCTTGATGTACTCCTTTTTCTATTTGGAACCAGTCTGTTGTTCCATGTCCAGTTCTAACTGTTGCTTCCTGACCTGCATACAGGTTTCTCAAGAGGCAGGTCAGGTGGTCTGGTATTCCCACCTCTTTCAGAATTTTCCACAGTTTATTGTGATCCACACAGTCGAAGGCTTTGGCATAGTCAATAAAGCAGAAATAGATGTTTTTCTTGAACTCTCTTGCTTTTTCAGTAATCCAGCAGATATTGGCAATTTGATCTCTGGTTCCTCTGCCTTTTCTAAAACCAGCTTGAACATCTGGAAGTTCACGGTTTATGTATTGCTGAAGCCTGGCTTGGAGAATTTTGAGCATTGCTTTACTAGCATGTGAGATGAGTGCAATTGTGTGGTAGTTTGAGCATTCTTTGGCATTGCCTTTCTTAGGGATTGGAATGAAAACTGACCTTTTCCAGTCCTGTGGCCACTGCTGAGTTTTCCAAATTTGCTGGCATATTGAGTGCAGCACTTTAACAGCATAATCTTTCAGGATTTGAAATAGCTCAACTGGAATTTCATCACCTCCACTAGCTTTGTTCATAGTGATGCTTTCTAAGGCCCACTTGACTTCACATTCCAGGATGTCTGGCTCTCAGTCAGTGATCACACCATTGTGATTATCTGGGTAATGAATATCTTTTTTGTACAGTTCTTCTGTGTGTTCTTGCCACCTCTTCTTAATATCTTCTGCTTCTGTTAGGTCCATACCATTTCTGTCCTTTATTGAACCCATCTTTGCCTGAAATTTTCCCTTGGTATCTCTAATTTTCTTGAAGAGATCTCTAGTCTTTCCCATTCTGTTTTCCTCTATTTCTTTGCATTGATCGCTGAATAGCCAGGAGAGATAAGAAAGCCTTCCTCAGCGATCAATGCTGCTATATAAAACTATGTTAATAATACTGTTAATTATATAAAATAAGTATATAATTTTTAACTCTAATCTAAGTGTAAGAAGTAAGCCTAAATATTCTAAGAGTATGGTTGTATAATCAAATTAGTTAAAGCAGAACTCACAAAATAATCAAAAGTTAGGAAAATTAAAAATAAAAGCTGAAAAAAAGTTTCATTTTATTCTTTGAGCTGCTAATTTTAGGGTCATGGGAAAACTAAACCTCCCTGTTTCTTTGTATCTCCCTGTCAATCTCTCTCTGAATACCTCTCATATGATAGAAATTTTCACCCACATTGTCTAAAATAATCTTCACAATAACCAAATGAAATAAGTTAAATATTCTTTCTAGTCTGAGTTTGGCTCTCAGTAAATCTGTTGCAGTTTCAGAGTGAGAAACAGCATGACTAAAGTATCATCCCAATGTTTTCTGATGCCAGGCCTTCATCTGTGTTGTCATTCTTTCTCTCCTGTTCAGTTCCAAGAGTGTAATTCCATCTCCAGGGTAACTATTAATTATTATAGGCTTTGAGAGATTTCTCTCCATAATCTCTATCAGATTCCTTCCAGAGTTAAATTAGTAACCATCACTTTTCTCAATATTTGGAAATTTCTATTAATTACAGTTACGTATCTGTGTCCAGAACAGTTTTCCTTAACTCAAAGAAAACTGTAGACCCTGATGAGTGTGGATCTATGACTACCTGAATATTACCTCAAAGAGGGCACCTCTGTAGCTGTAAGACTCTGTAGAAGTTACTCATTTTGATGCTATAGGGAGTCCGGAAGTTTCAAAATGTACCTTGAAGAAACCCTTGATATTTCTGAAAGCTATGCAAAAATTCCAAACCATTCTAATTAGTGTGCATGGAAATATAGCATTAAAAGATTGTCTTAAGTATGACAGAGAGAAGTTAAGAAATTTACAAAGTGTAGAGTGTATCTTCGTACCAGAGAGAAACCATGGGGTCACAAAGAGTCAGACACAAGTGAGCATACATGTACACAAAGGCAATATTATCAATGTTCTTCAAAATATTGTAAGGGAAGCTCACCTTTTATTTTCATTTATACAATATTATATGATTTAATCTTAAGGACAAGAATCCAACACTTTAGTGATCTGAGAAGGAAATATGATAATATATGTCTATCTGCCCATGGCTGTTACATTTTTTTTTATCAGAAGAATACAATTATTCACATATTGGTGGTTATGGTTTCAGTTTCTTTTCTATGCAGTTACATACTTACATGTGCACATGTCTCTCTCTTTATATATATACATATGTATATAAACATGTATGGTGGAGTTTTTTCCTTTGAGATTTAGAGTATGGAGGAATATTTTAAATTCAATTAATTTAAAATAATATTATGCTTAAATATATTTCATTCAATGTAAATGGTTGCTTTAGAGAAATAAAGAGAAATTATAGAAAATTTATGCAGCTGCACATTTTTAGTGTTCTTTTTGCATTTTGGCAATGAATGGCAGGGTTTGGAAAGCAGACATGAAAAGAATGAAGTAGAAGAGTGGGATTATTACACTGGACATTAACTCTGTAGATAGCGTCAGTGATGTCAATCCACCACTAGTCAACTCGGCTGATGATCAGGCAAAGGAGGGTCTTCTGTCTTGACACACTGGAGACAGTGAAAAGTTAGGTGCTTGTCAGGGGATCATGAATTCATGGGAATGAATGAATATGTGAGGCACAGGAGATTTTAGTGTAATGAAATTCTTTATGATAACTGTAATTTCAAATATATTTTCTTAGGCATTTGCCGTGTCTTCTGTGAGGGCCTAAATGCAATGACACTCTAGAAACAATGAGCACATGTTTATTTTTAATTCCATTATCCATAAACAGAATCAGGGATCTTTGGAGATAGGGCTATTGTTGGAATAGGAAATTAAGATACAAGATAATCCAGGAGCATCTTTTAGTCTCAGAGAATAAGGGAATGCTCAAATATACATAAACTCACAAAATTTGATGTGGATATACATCAAAGAGGCTTAAGAGCCAAATGAAAATTCTCCCAAAAGCAGTATTTGATTATAATCCAGATTGTAAAATAAATATCCATGATTTCATACTAAAATAAATGGTTGAATAAATTAGCGCATGGGGTAGCAAAGCAATCACTCATGCAGGAGAATTAGAGATAAATTGTATAGCACGCTACCCTAAGCAAGGGGAGCATAGCTACTCATTCCTTAAATGTGGGCTGAGTGTAGTGACTTTTCTCAAAATACAGTGTGGATAGTACGGAAAGTCAATCTACAGTGAGGGGACCTGACATTTCAGTCAGGTGATCAAGGTCACCATCATCAGACGTAAATCATGGTGATGGTACAGACACTTGATGGGAGGTGTCAAAAATGGCCGACCACCTGTGGTGTGCATCCCCTGAACCCATAACTTTGGTGTAATCATGAGAAAATGCCAAATACATTTCAGTGGGGTGATACCCTTCCTACTTTGCAGTTCCTCACAAAGTTAAACAGAATTATCATAAAACTCATCAATTCTGCTCCTAGTCTTTAACCCCAAAGAATTAAAAACAAGTATTAAAATCTTGTACATGAATATCTAGAACTAGTCACAATGGGTAAAGGTGTTCATCCAAATGTTCATCCACTGATGAATGAATTGAAAAATGTGGTAATCCATACAAAGGAATATCATTCAGCCACAAATGTGTATCAGATACACATTTCAATATGGATGAAAATAGTTTGGAACTAGGTCGAAGTGATGATTCCGCAATATAATGAATGCCTAAATGCCACTGGTTTGTAGCTCTCAAATGGTTGATTTTACATTATGTTAATTTATCTTGATAACATAAAATGTAACACTAAAAAGATCAATGAGCAAATATTATTTTCCACTATGAATTTTTATTTATCAACTTTTTAGCTTATTTTTTAAAAAAATACTTGGATAATGTGTATTTTTGATGTAAAAGAGAATGCTACAATTCTAACACTAAGTTTTTGCTCATTTCTTTCTAGGCTGAATGTTATGTAGAAATTAGTCTAAATTTTTGTAAAATGAGAATAATAGCAGTTTAACAAAAAGAATTAGTACAATATGTTGAAATGTAGCTATTATAATAATGTTAAATTTTATAAGAATGGTCATATTTGATCTTCTGTGTGTACACATTGCTTTTCTGAGCAGTATTATAGAGTTAGAGATTCAGTATGCCCAGAGTTAGTTAATGAATAAAAAAATCACAATGCTGAATGCCAAGGTACACAAATTATTTCCCCTTAACTGAGAAGTCACAGTCTTATTTCTCATCAGGTGAGGAAGAATATGGGATTTCCATCTCACTGTTTGGTTAGACATAATAAATGAGATCATATAGGTATTATACTCAGAAAAGTGAAAAGCTTAATAGACTTGTGAACTTCTTTTTAATACATCATGGCATTGATCTAAAAAAGAGGCAGCATAGCTAGGGAATGAATTCATAAACTTTAAGATCAGAATATTATTTCATTTGAATATTCGTTTTGACTTTAGTATTCTGGCCTTTGCCAACATATTTATTTCTGTTTTTAAGATATTATCATGGCCAAAATGGGATTGGCAATTATATCAATGAGGTAAAAGTAGGGATAGGGTTTCTAGGAATATTGCATGAATATGTTTCCATTAGAATTTGAAATAATGTTTACTAATGAGTATGTTGATAGGCATTCCTTTTTCAATAGTATTGGTCTAAATAATATTGATCAGTAGGTATTAAAATATTAGGAGATGCTGAGTTTCCATGAATATATTTTTCTGTCGTAGTTTATTAATCATAGCTTCCTTTTATTTGCATTTACTTTTTAAATCAAGCTTCTAATATTTTTTCTCTTAATGGCATGGGAATTCAAGGTAGAAATCTCATAATGGCCTGGGGACTCAGGTCACTGAGTCATCAAAGGCCACCCAAAAGTGTTGTCAGAGCTGGAGTAGTTGTAAGGAGTACTAACCACAGAGATCAAAAAGGAAAACACTTCTTAAGAGGTTCATTCATAGTAAAAATATTGTTTTCTGGGACCTTTTTTGGGGGAGTGAGGTCAGGTAAGTGAGGACAGTATAATTTAAGTGAATAACCTGTTAAAATTACCAGCTGCTTTCCCTCTATGGGCAAAGTATAGCAACTCTGCTACATTTCATGCACCTTGCCTTCCACTCTTTCTTATCTCTATTTCTATTTTTCAATTCAACATGCATTTGTTTAAACTAGTTGAACCTATACAAGTGCCAGTTTTTCCAAGGGGAAGTCTGAGTTTTCTGAAGCATGAAGATCTTCATATGCCTGCACTGTTTCTTAATTTACAGGGAAATTTTTGGACATGGATTATATTTCACTTAGAACTAGGAAGGACCTTGGGAATTGGTTTTGATGTGAATCATCTTTGACCTGTCATTTTTTTATGGCAATTTCTAGAATGAAAATTGCTTTTTAATTCTACTAGCATCAGTTTTCAATGAGAATAATATAAAAAACCAGTGTGTTTACCAAGAAACTATTATCAATTTTTGAGGTGTTTATATGCACATGCATACTCACAGTCATCCAACCCTTTGTCTTCTCTACCAAATTCACACAATTTCGTATGGTCAGAATTTCTAAGACATAGTCCCTGCTCTCAAGAAGCTCACACCCTTGGCAGAGGAGACAGAGACACTAGTCACTTGTAAATTATGCTGTCATGAAGAACTTATCATGTGAACCTCACAAGTAAGATGTGATAGCAGGGTGGAAGAGTATCTCGTGCAGACTGGAGGACAGAGGGGGGTATCACTGCATAATAACTGACAGAAATTTTAGAACAAGAAGTAATCGGCCAAGAGAAAAATGTAGGGAAAACTATAGGTTAGAACAAAAGTATGAGTAACCCTCATATCAATGAAAGAACAATTGTCCTAGTAGTTCAAGAGATTTGTGACGTGGAGTTGTGAGGTAAGAGGCTGAGAAAATGGGTTGTAGACTGTTGTATTATGTGCCTTGCTGAGACATTGTGAAGAGAGGTTACTGAGAGTTTGTAATTGGTGAGCAGGCCAAAAAGACTCAGGAACCACTCCTAAGGTGTGCTGTTCTGACTGCTTCCTTTTTAATTGTTTGCTATTCTTTCTTGCTTGCTTCTGTTCTCTCCTATTTCTTTTCACTACTGTCCCTGTGTCTTCTGTCTCCTCTCTTTTCTTTTCTTTTCATCTCTTTCCTTACTAGTATCAATCAGCTAAATGATAGATATATTTTACAGCCACTAGCAGTAGACTGCCGCAAATAGAAGATTTTTTTCTTGCCCATTGATTTCTTATGGACAACACTTTCTGTTAAGGAGCTATTGTGATTTTCTATGAGTAAACAGTTGTTGACACACTTGTAAAACTTTATTTCAGTTTTTAAATGCTTGATTAAGTGGTACTACCATCACTACCATCTCAATTTGAAGGGTTATACATCTGGAACTCTTATTCTGTATTTCCACAATAGATTTCATTTTTAAGTCAAAAGCCAACAGCAGGTTGTTTAGACCACTTAAATAATACAGAAATGTAGACCTTAGGAGATGAAAGCCACATGTATCCTATTTTGAAGATTCACTATTTGTAATATTTGATGTGCAGTTTTGGAACTTTTTTTCAAGTACAAACATAGTTTCGTAAAAAGAATTCTGTTTTTGCCATTAGAGGCTTTTGCTTTAATCCAGTATTTGGATGGTTGTTTTAGTTGTTTCCAGTTATTTAAATACATATAAAAAACTACCATCAGCATTTTACCAATTTAAGACATAGTACTGATCATCATGTAACAATTTTTGCCGGGATTAATACTTGGCTATGAATATACATACCCAAATATCTTACTCTAATACTTTTGACTTCACACCTAGTTGATGATCGGAGAAGGCAATGGCACCCCACTCCAGTACTCTTGCCTGGAAAATCCCATGGACAGAGGAGCCTGGTGGGCTGCAATCCATGGGGTCGCTAAGAGTCGGACACGACTGAGCAACTTCACTTTCACTTTCCTGCATTGGAGGAGGAAATGGCAACCCACTCCAGTGTTCTTGCTTGGAGAATCCCAGGGACCGGGGAGCCTGGTGGGCTGCCGTCTATGGGGTCACACAGAGTCGGACACGACTGAAGCGACTTAGCAGGAGCAGCAGCAGTTAGATGATGATAACCTTATGATTACTCATGAGAACAGTACCTGAATTTTCATGTACCATCAAATATAACTACGTTTCTGAATTGCTGTGATGTCTCATGTATGATGGCATGCAGTGTTTTGCTTTCTGTGACTGGCTTATTTCACTTGCTCCAAGTTTAATCACAAGTTGCTCTTGTGCTTGTTGGAAATGGCAGGAAATTTTTGTTTTTTTAAGCTAAATATTATATTGGTGTTTGTGTGTTGTGTGTGTGTATCACATTTGCTTTATCCATTCATTGATAATTAAAGGGAAAGACAGGAAAAATAATAGTCACCTAATTTTCTTACTACCAATAAAAATTTTAATTACTACTTTTAAAAAATTGACCTTTTATTAGTCTTTGAAACACCTTTAAATATTTTTTACATATGGAAACAAAGTGAATATACCTTGTTTTGTATACCAGACTATGTGTATTTTAAAATCTGCATATTGCATGATCAAAGCCTTTAGATAGAGATTTGATTAAAGCTCCTTTGAAATGTCACACCCACTGCAGTTAACTCTGATGACTGTCCTATTCATTCTGCCTTGTTCTGTCCAATTCTATTTTTTTCCCAATTATTGGCTATAAACTCCTGCATTCACCACCCCTGTATCAGGGCCTCCTGGCAGCACCTCTGCAGTGTTCTCTTTTGGCTACACGACTCGCTTCACATCCACCCTCACAAAGTCCTTCCTGACTGGCCTGGCTGCCTGCATGTCTATTCTTGGCTATACCAGTTTCAAGGGGCTCCAGCCGACTTCCGTGGCTTTCTCATGAGGCAGTGAGGGCTGTGCCCACAGGAGGCCCAGGCGTGGTGTGGAGTGCCGGGAGAGGAGGGACAGAGAGAGCGTGGCTGTTAGTGGTGTGGGGCCTGGGGGAAAGCTTAGTGATGGCAGTCCAAGTGGGGGCCTCCTGGTGTTCAATTCAGATGTGGAACAAGCATCAGTAATTTGGTTTGTTTCAAGATACAATAGTTTAATATTATGTCTAAAAAAATAGCGTGTATATTAGGTTGAACTCTATAAAATTGACAGTTGATCAAATATGAACTGACTTTGAAAGAGTAATCTCTTATGACTCAAACTAATAAATGCTACAAGCATTTTCATCTTAGACATATAAGTTTTAAAAATGGGTTTCCTGGATATCTTTCTTGTGAACTTCTCAGTTTTTAAATGTCTGTTATTCATATATTTCATACCAATGAATTTTATTCCTATATATGAGTAATAATATTCTTGCAAGATGAAAGAACTATGAATATTTTAATTCATATTCATTTAACTATGAATATGCTCCATTGCAGACATTTATGTTATTTCTAAATTTTTTTTTATAATTTTTTTATCATTGATGTCTCTTGTAGCTTAACTGTTAGTTTATCTAGCTTCAATATGCTAAAAAACTTTTATTTTCTTATTGAAGTATAGTTGATTAACCATTTTGTATGTTTTAGATCTACAGCAAAGTGATTCATTCATATATATATATATATTCTTTTGCAGATTCTTTTCCACTAGAAATTATTGCAAGATATTCAATATAGTTGTCTCTGCTATAGAATAGTTTTTGCTATTTATCTATTTTGTTTATAGTAGTGTATATATGTTTTTACTTGACTTAGTCATAAATGGTGAAAATTTTGAAGTTTAGGTATCTATTTCTAAAATACCTTCTAAAGAAACTGAATTTCTTTTCTCTTTATCAATATATGAATGTGACTTTTTCCTCATAGCCTCATCCATGATTTCATCAATTTTTAAACTTTTGAAATTTGTTAATTCAGAATAGCACCCAATGCAATCTTATTTCCATTTTTTTGAATACTAGTGACAGTTTTACTTTTCATATGACTATCAGCTATTAGAACTTCTTCTGTGTCCGTAGTCTTATATGTTTTTCTCATTGTAAATTTCATATACCACGCTTTCTATCTTTATCTATCTGGAGGAACTGATTTCATCATAGAAATATTAGTCATCTGTCTGATATTTTATAACTTGTTTTTCAGTGTGTTTTTAATTTTTATTTTATAGTGCTTATATATCTATATAAGATATCTATGTAGCTTTGTATGCAAACTTTGTACATATACCTATATCTAGTATAGTAAGAACTGAATATTGTGGATAGTGCCAACTATTTTTCCTCCCTCATTTGTTAATTAGATATTTTTCAAATGACTTTTAGATGTTAAATGTTTGTTTAAATATTATTTTTCTTTCTTTTGGTTTGTTACTCTTTTTGATGTTTAAATATCATTTTGAAACTTTCTTGAGTTTATGATGAGAAGCAATAATCTATGTATTTACAAGTTTATCTGTGTGCCAGCACCATTGATTGAATAATTCACCCTGTCCACATGAGTGTGATATGATTCTTCAATATTCTCTTGAGGGTACTCATTTCTTCCGGCCTTCTTCCATTCTTTACATTGAGATTTTTATAACTCTCTGAAAACAGAAATATGATCAGCTAACTATCCCCCCAGATTTTCTCCTGCTCTTAGGGTAAAAAGCAAAATTCTTATCGTGGATCCCAGATTTCATCCTGTTTGGCCTATTTCTCCAGCCTGATCTCAGTCATTCATATTCTCATCCCTCTGGCCGGTGTCTCAGGCCTTTGCCCACGGCATTTCCAGTCTGCACTACTCCACTTACTTTCAGTGGTAACTCATATTTGCAGAGCCTAATAATCATGATGGTGATATGTCACATTATCATAGTGCTCTGATATTTCCTTCAAATTAGTTGGCAGAGATGTATCTGTATTTAAAGTTATTTAATGTTGATCTACCTGTATCTATCCATCTAGATCAAACCTGTAAAACTTCAAAAGTCAGAATTTCTGTTTCACCTCGAACTTGACATTGGACTTAGAATATAGTAGATACTCATTAGGATATCAGTTACACTCATTAGTTGCATTACTTGAAGAAATAAATTAATGCATGATATTTTCATAACATATTAATGGCTGTTAGTGAAGATTTTTTTTTCTTCATAAAACTGAATTTGATAAAAGCTTAAATCTGTTTCTTTAAATATTAACATTTGATAAATTCTTTGGTTATTTTGTTTCTGGATTTTAGGTATCATCAGAAAAAGCCAATGTATGCAAGAAATGACACTTCAGTGTCTGAATTTGTTTTCCTGGGACTTTCTACCTCTAGACCAGTGCAGCATTTCCTCCTTGCCTTCTCTACAGTGTTTTATGTAACAATTGTTCTGGGGAATCTCCTTGTTGTGTTTGCAGTGACCTTTGACCCTCATCTGCACTCCCCCATGTACTTCCTTTTAGCCAACCTCTCATTCATTGATTTGTGTCTTTCTACCTTAACGGTGCCTAAGATGATCTCTGACCTGTACTCTGAGCACAAAACCGTATCCTTCCAGGGGTGTGTCACCCAGATATTTGTCCTTCACACCCTGGGTGGATCTGAGATGGTGCTGCTCACTGCCATGGGCTTTGACCGATACGTGGCCATCTGTAAGCCCCTGCACTATCTGACCATCATGAGCCCACGGGTGTGCCATTTGCTTCTGTGTGGTGCTTGGGCTATTGGCCTCATTCACTCAGTGGTCCAGTTAGCTTTTGTGATCCATTTGCCTTTCTGTGGCCCTAATGAAATCGACAACTTTTACTGTGACCTTCCTTGGTTTATCAAACTTGCCTGCATAGATTCCTACAGAATGGAATTCATGGTCACTGCCAACAGTGGGTTCATATCCGTGGGCACTTTCTTCTTGTTGATTTTCTCCTATGTTTTCATTCTGGTCACTGTGTGGAAACGCTCTTCAGGTGGTTTGCACAAGGCCCTCTCCACTCTGTCAGCACACATCTCTGTGGTGGTTTTGTTCTTTGGACCATGCATCTTTGTTTACATGTGGCCATTTCCTATAGTGCCAGTGGATAAGTTTCTTGCCATTTTAGACTTTTTGGTTACACCCATCCTGAATCCTGCCATTTACACATTGAGGAACAAAGACATGAAGATGGCTATGAGGAGACTGTGTGGTCAGTTTTTGAGTTTGAAGATCTCTTAAGTAACTCATGGGAGCACAGGTTATTTCAAACAACTTCATGAAATACAAGTGGTTAAATAAATATACAACTTTGGGACTGTTTTTTCTGGAGTTACCATTTTGTAATATTTAGACTAGACCATTGGTTTTGCTGTTACATTGAATTATCAAGTTAACTCTCTAGGTAAAGATTTGTCAGCCACATTAAAGCCCCAATAAGTATTTGGACAGTTTTGAAAAAGCAGTGATTAGAGACCAGTGTCTACTGAAAGTATGGCCTTATGCATCAGACTGCCTATATTTAATTAATCAACTGAATTTTATTAACTCAATTAATTAATATAGAACTAATATATGCAAATTTTCAGAAAATTATGAAATATCTAACTCTCCAATTTAAATGATGGATATGAATAATTAAATTTATCTTTCTTTCTGAAATACAAAAATATGTGTCTGGGAATATTTTTGACCTGGGGCAAAAACAGCGTGTGAGAAGTGGAGTAGAGAGAAAATGGATCAGATGCTGTAATAGAGATTGACAGATACTGGGAAGGAAAACAAGAAGCAGAAGCTTATAAACAGTATGTTTTATGAGTTTGAAAATATGCTTCCCTTGCTTGTTTCATTTCAAATGGACTCCAGTCATCTCCAGTTGACTTAGGACAGGGAAATTTATGTATATGTTGGTATTTCACAATTTTTGAAACTGTGACTTAATCCATCAATGAATATTTCTCAAATATCAGAATGTGTTGATCTGATTATAGCCTGGATGGTATTATTATTATTATCCAACAACCACTCTATCCAAATTTTTTGTTGACCCTTTTCTCTAGTAACTCATATAACTCTACTGTTTCTCAATACATGGGTCTTAAATATGTGTTAGTGTGTATGATCTGTGTAAATTACAAAACCTATTTAATTTATAGCTTCTTTGACAACTAGAAGACTGAGCCAGGTTCACCGTGAAGCTATGAAAGGACCCTATGTCCTGAGTATTTGTGATCCATAATTCTTTCAGGATTATGCAATCAGTTTGTATTTCATATTTTTCCTGTTCATAATTATTTTATTGCTTTGATTTATATTTTTAGTGGATTCTTTTGGGTACATTAAACTAGAAAGTACAATATAAAGCCAGAACTCTGATTGAGAAATTTGCCTTACTTTTGAAAGTAGCAGGGGAATGGAGAAGATTAAAGTTCTAAGCTCAAAAGTTCTGAAAGGCAATACTGAATCACCTGAACTCTGTCAGACTGAGGAGCAAAAGATCTATTAGAATCATAATCCAAATGTGGAAGGGATATATCCAAGGAACAGGAGCAAACCTGAAATGTACCAAGTCTTATAAAAACTACACTGCAGAATCAAATAGGGTAGTACTTGATCGGATTGAAGTGATCACACCTTAACATTTTATGCCTCAGAGAGGAAGGAGTAGATCATTTCTGTAGGCATTTATTATATCAGTGCTACGTGATCTTTTATATACAATGTGTAAAATAGAAAAAAATAATTGTGGAATATGCAAGAAACAGGGATATGTGATTGATAATTAGTGGGAAATGAGTTAAGAGAAGCAGACCACATAAGGCACAATTTGTGAAATCAGAAGAGAGCATAAAATAATTGATATAGTTAAAAGACATTAAGAATTTGAAAAACTGAAAAAAATTACACAGAGGAACAGAATGTCTAAGAAAGATCAAAGTGATTTTAGAAACAAAAAGGAAATGTTCAATATTATGAATTTAAGAAGACAAAAACAGATTGGATACAGCAGAACAAAAAAATCAGTAGATTCAAGACAAGCTAATAGATATTATCCAAAGTGAGTACAAAGATATAAAAGAATAAAAATAGGAGAATACATGTGCATATATACATACACATATGAAAATAGAAATTATTTTATTTAAGGGTTTATTCCTCAGATTCTTTATTGGAAATTTACAAAATACAAAGGATCATATCATCTCTGGAAAGGAATATGAAATTGGTAGTGTATCTAAGTCCTTAGATTTCATATAAATGGATGTAAACTTGTATAACATTTTGAGGAGGATTTCTGAAGAAAAGTTTTGTTTACTATAGTAATAAATTATTCACAAACTCTGTACATAATCTAGTTGTTATAGGCTATTTGAACACTTCAGTGAATTACGTGGATAGTTCATTCCAAAGCTACACTTTTTGACCTACCTAATGAACTGCCTAACCCATTTATGACTAGGAAAGGATAAGCAAAATCTCCAAAGCTTGTTGATATAGCCATCTTTGTATTTAATGGGCTTCCCTGATAGCTCAGCTGGTAAAGAATCCGCCTGCAATGCGGAAGACCTGGGATCAATCCCTGGGTTGGGAAGATCCCCTGGAGAAGGGAAAGGCTACCCACTCCAGTATTCTGACCTGGAGAATTCCATTGACTGTATAGTCCATTGGGTTACAAAGAGTTGGGCACAGCTGAGTGAATTTCACTTCACTTCACTTGTATTTAAGATATGTCTTTTAAAGATATTATACTGTTTCACAAATGACTAAAACATGATGTTAAGAGAAAAAACCTCTCCAGATTAGGATTATGATTCAATTTCCTTTCTGAATATAATTAGAAATATTTAATGATTACTTATACATATATATGTTTTTAGAAGATAATAGAATGTTATCTAATTGATAGACTAATTTATCATTTTATAAAGATAAATGTAGCAATATAATACACTAACTTATTAAAGAAAACTTTAGAGAAGGCCTATGTGAAATGCTCTGTTAAAAAATGCATAGAATGATAGAAAATTTCCTGATATGGTGGTCAGTGTTGAAGTAATAGTAAGAATCGTAATAATTAATGTTAAAATTCTTACTAATTTCAAGTCATTCTTGAGAAAAATCAAAATCATACTTATAAAGACTGGCCACATTTCCCAAACAGGAACTCATTTTTGCAATTCTAAAATACTAAAGAATTGATACAAAACTTTCTTCAAGAGATATACATGATTTCTATATGTGAATAGGGGAACTCTTCCAAGTCTTAAGTAACAGGATAGGTGTGGCTAATTTAGGGTGCTCACAGAAGACATTCTGATAATTTGAGATGATGAAATACCAACAGAAATCCACAGTCTGTCATCATAGCCACTTAATGGCATTTCTAATCTCTTTGTTTCTTAAAGTATAAATGACTGGATTTAGTAGTGGTGTGATGATCTCATAAAATACAGCAAGGAACTTGCCCACCCAAGTGGCGCTGAGTGGAAAAAGAGAGATGAAGATACAAGGCCCAAAGAATAACATGACCACTGTGACGTGGGCAGTGCAAGTGGAGAGAGCCTTGGATTCCCTGTCCCTGGATTGATGGCAGACAGCAAGCAGAATATAAAAGTAAGAGATCAGCGGTAGAATGAAGCAGATGGTGGCAAGTACTCCGCTGTCAGCATGAATCAACATTTCTAAAACATAAGTGTCTAAGAAAGCTTGCTTGATCACCAATGGAATATCAAAGAAAATACTATCCAATTCTCTGGGTCCACAGAAAGGCAATTATATAATTATAGTGAGTTGGCTTATTGAATGCACAAAGCCAGTGATCCATAATGTCATCACTAGCTGAATGCACATTTGTGTGTTCATGATACTAGAGTAATGGAGTGGCTTGCAGATGGCCACATAAAGGTCATAGGCCATGTACACAAGGAGCACTATTTCACCCCCTCAAAAAAAATGTCCCCCCAAAAATCTGACACATGCGTGCTCTAAAGGAGATGGTCTTGTTTGCCTTGAGAAAGTCTGAGATCAGTTTAGGAGTGGTTAAGGCAATGAATGAAAGATTGACTAATACGAAGTGCATAGGGGAGTAGAGATGAACAAATTCAAAATAGACATTGAGAAATTTGTGAATATACTATGAATCAAGAATTATGATTAATTCAATGCTGTGGCCCTGAGGTTTTACATGAATATAATCTCCCTGTTGTCTGTAACTGAAGCTATTGATGATACTGGTTTGGTTTAAACCCATTGATTTATCAGGTACCAAGGATGAAAATAAAAAGAAAATTAGAAAGTAATAGATGTAGGAGGGGCTTTTAATTTTTTCCAGTGTGGTAAACAGGAATTTACTGAATATTTTCTTACTACGATCTGTAATCACTTTTGAGCACTTCAGTGAAAAAGATAGATTGTAGGTGGTGTATGATTTATCAAAGAATAAAAACTTATGCCTACTTTTTCACCTAATAGTAGCTTAATAGGTTGTAAATATCATTTTAGTTCAATTACAAATGGCAAAGTATTACTGCTAAGATAATTATATAAAAACTGTGTTAGTAATACTGTTAAAATTAATTTCATGAAATAGGTATATAATTTTCAACTCTACCCTAAGTAGGAGAAGTAAGCCTAAAGATTCGAAGAGCATAGTTGAAAATCAAATGAGTTAGATCAGAACTCACACAAAAAAATCAAATGTTAGGACAATTAAAAATAAAAATAAATGGGACAATTTATTTTCTTCTTTGAGTTGCTAATTTCAGGTCATGGGAAAACTAAACCTTTGTCTTTGTCACTCTGTCTCTGAATACCTCCCATATGCTAGAAATTTTCACCCATATTGTCTAAAGTAATCTTCACAATAACCAAATAAGATGAAATGAATGAAATATACCTTACTATTCTGAGTATGGCTCCCAGTGTAACCTGTTAGAGTCTCAGAGCTGGGAAACAGCGTGACTGGAGTGCAATCCCAGTGCTCTCTGAGGCCAGTCCTGCATCTGTGCTGTCATTCTGCGTCTCCTGTTCAGTTCCAATAGCATAATTCCATTTCCATGGTAACTATTGACTGTTGTAGGCTTTGAGAGATTTCTCTCCATAATCTCTGTCAGGTTCCTTCCTGAGTTAAATTAGTAACTATCACTTTTCTCAATATTTGGAAATTTCTGTTAAAAACAGTTCCATATCTGTACCTAGAACACAGTTTTCCTTAAGTCAAGAAAACTGCAGGCCCTGATGACTGTGGATCTGTGAGGATCTGAATATTACCTCAAAGAGGGGACCTACATAGCTGTGAGACTGTGTACTCATTTTGACTATGTAGAGAGCCCAGAAGGTCCATCAATACCTTGGAGAAGAAATCGTTGATGTTTCTGAAAGTTATGCAACAATTCCAAACCTTTCTAATTAGTGTGCATGGAAATGTGGCATTAAAACTTTGTCTTCAATATGATAAGGATGGGAACTAAGGGAGACGTTAAGAAATTTAGAGTGCAGAGTGTATCTCCTAACCAGAGAGACACCATAGTTGACCACATTTCTTCCCGAGAATAAAACATTGTCCATATTTTAAATAGAATCTGAAATAGAATCATATTGTACCAAACCAAAGAATCCACTTTCTGCTGTGACCAGCATTCATGGTGGAGTGTGAGGCATATATTTAGTATAGAGAGAGGCCTCTGGAGTAGGAAATTTTTCAAGCTACTCATGCTATGTTCCTTTGAGACCACTTCATTCTGGTCTCTCTGAATTAAGAATATCATCTGGAAAGTGTGCCTTTTGTCAAGATCAGAGTGAGACCTGGTGAGGACAATAATAAAATTTCTAATGGTGGAGTTAAGCACAGTTTTAAAACATTTCTTTGATTAACTTTTTTAAAAAGAAAAACATCATCCCAGAACTAAGTCACCACTCTAGTCCCAGATGACTTGGATGAGTGGACGCGGGATGACCAGCAGAGGGAGATGAACTCGCCAGTGTGTGCTCAGGTGCCCCCTCAGTGCTGTACACCAAGTATGCCCATTGTAGAGCAGTCAGTCTTGAACTGCTTGTTTTATGGGGTTTTAATGAAGAATAGAGAGACATTTTATAGTGTCAAAAGTTTCTTTGATTATTTGAGCAATGATCATGATTGAAAAATGGGTACAAGGCAATACTGGGGCTTCCCAAATGGCTCCCAAGAATCTCCTGCCAAGGCGGGAGATGCAAGAGACATGGATACGATCCGTGGATGGGGAGGATCCCTAGTATAGGAAATGACAACCAACTCTAGTATTCTTTCAAGCATAATCTTTTGGACAGAGGAACCTGGCAAGCTACGGTCCATGGGGTCACGAAGAGTTGGACACAACTAAGCACTCTCATACCCAAAAGGCAATATTAACAATATTATTCAAAATAACAAAACAGTAAGGGAAGCTTACCTTTTATTTTCATTTTTACAATATTATATGATTTAGTCTTATGGGCAAGAATCCAACATTTTAGTGGTCTGAGAAGGAAATATGATAGTGTGTCTCTATCTGCCCATTGCTGTTACATTTTTTTTTAATCAGAAGAATAAAATTGTTCACATATTGGTGGTTATGGTTTCAGTTTGTTTTCTATGCAGTTACATACTAACATGTGTGCACTTTCAAATATATAATATGGAGGAATCTTTTTCTTTGAAAGATATACGGTGTTGAAGGATATTTTAAATTCCAGTTACTCTAAAATAATATGCTTAAATATATTTCATTCAATGTATATGGTTGTTTTTAGAGAAACTGAGAGAAAATTTACATAACTACACATTTTTAGTGTTCTTTTCACACTTTGAGAATGAATGGTTAGGGTTTGGGAAGCAGACATGAAAAGAATGAAGTAGAAGAGTGAGATTATTATATTTGACATGAACTATGTAGATAGTGTCAGTGATATCAATCCACCACTGGTCAACTTGGCTGATGATCAGGCAAAGGAGGGTCTTCTGTCTTGACACACAGTTTAGAAACATCTGTACATTAAACTTTAGCTGACTATGTTTAGGAATGGAAACCAGAGATAACCCTTTAAACCATTTATTTAGGTTTCATTGTATGAATATCTTGAACACAGGGGAACACAAACATTTAATTATGATAACTACATTGAAATAACCTTGAATATGTGGTTGGGTGGAGAAGGAAATGGCAACCCATTCCAGTATTCTTGCCTGGAGAATCTCAGGGATGGGGGAGCCTGGAGGGCTGCCGTCTATGGGGTCACACAGAGTCGGACACGACTGAAGTGACTTAGCAGCAGCAGCATGGAGTTGGGAGAGGGCAGAGTCAAATCCCTTCATCTCAGCTCCACATCAGCTCATCAAGAATGAGTGGCTAACATGCAGCATATCTACAGGATGACTTTCTATTCATTTTCTTCCCTTCTCATTGTTAGAGAGCTTTTGCTAAACAAACATTTCACCATTTGTCAGTGACTGGGGGCCCTGGACAGGTTTCCAGGGTTTATCTAAACTTCATGGTTGCTTCCTCTCTATCTAGTATATCTATTTATGTGTTTTATGGAGGAAATGAATTTTGTGTTTCGGTTCCACCAAGTTAGGAGACACAACAACTGGAGGAGGTGGACATTCTATTCAATGAATCAAGGTGTTAATATTGTTATTCATGACTTCTAGGACATGGGGCTTTTATTTTATTTTATTTTTTTCCCATTTATTTTTTATTAGTTGGAGGCTAATTACTTTACATTATTGTAGTGGTTTTTGTCATATATTGACATGAATCAGCCATGGATTTACATGTATTCCCCATCCCAATCCCCCCTCCCACCTCCCTCTCTACTCGATCCCTCTGGGTCTTCCCAGTGTACCAGGTCTGAGCACTTGTCTCATGCATCCAACCTGGGCTGCTGATCTGTTTCACCCTAGATAATATACATGTTTCGATGTTGTTCTCTCGAAACATCCCACCCTTGCCTTCTCCCACAGAGTCCAAAAGCCTGTTCTGTACATCTGTGTCTCTTTTTCTATTTTACATATAGAGTTATCCAAACCATCTTTCTAAATTCCATATATAGGCATTAGTATACTGTATTGGTCTTTATCTTTCTGGCTAACTTCACTCTGTATAATGGGCTCCAGTTTCATCCGTCTCATTAGAATTGATTCAAATGAATTCTTTTTAATGGCTGACTAATATTCCACGGTGTATATGTACCACAGCTTCCTTATCCATTCATCTGCTGATGGGCATCTAGGTTGCTTCCATGTCCTGGCTATTATAAACAGTGCTGTGATGAACACTGGGGTGCATGTGTCTCTTTCAGACCTGGTTTCCTTGGTGTGTATCCCCAGAAGTGGGATTGCTGGGTCATATGGCAGTTCTATTTCCAGTTTTTTAAGAAATCTCCACACTGTTCTCCATAGCGACTGTACTAGTTTGCATTCCCGCCAACAGTGTAAGAGGGTTCCCTTTTCTCCACACCCTCTCCAGCATTTATTGCTTGTAGACTTTTGGATAGCAGCTATCCTGACTGGCGTACCATTATGGTACCTCGTTGTGGTTTTGATTTGCATTTCTCTGATAATGAGTGATGTTGAGCATCTTTTCATGTGTTTGTTAGCCATCTGTATGTCTTCTTTGGAGAAATGTGTGTTTAGTTCTTTGGCCCATTTTTTGATTGGGTCATTTATTTTTCTGGAATTGAGCTGCAGGAGTTGCTTGTATATTTTTGAGATTAATCCTTTGTTGCTTCGTTTGCTATTATTTTCTCCCAGTCTGAGGGCTGTCTTTTCACCTTGCTTATAGTTTCCTTTGTTGTGCAAAAGCTTTTAAGTTTAATTAGGTCCCATTTGTTTATTTTTGCTCTTATTTCCAATATTCTGGGAGGTGGGTCATAGAGGATCCTGCTGTGATTTATGTTGGAGAGTGTTTTGCCTATGTTCTCCTCTAGGAGTTTTATAGTTTCTGGTCTTACATTGAGATCTTTAATCCATTTTGAATTTATTTTTGTGTATGGTGTTCAAAAGTGTTCTAGTTTCATTCTTTTGCAAGTGGTTGACCAGTTTTCCCAGCACCACTTGTTAAAGAGATTGTCTTTTTTCCATTTTATATTCTTGCCTCCTTTGTCGAAGATAAGGTGTCCATAGGTTCATGGATTTATCTCTGGGCTTTCTATTCTGTTCCATTGATCTATATTTCTGTCTTTGTGCCAGTACCATACTGTCTTGATAACTGTGGCTTTGTAGCAAGGAAATTGAAACTGTAATCAGAAATCTTCCAGCAAATAAAAGCCCAGGACCAAATGGCTTCACAGCTGAATTCTACCAAAATTTTAGAGAAGAGCTAACACCTATCTTACTCAAACCCTTCCAGTAAATTACAGAAGAAGGTAAACTTCCAAAATCATTCTATGAGGCCACCTTCACCCTAATTCCAAAACCAGACAAAGATGCCACAAAAAAATAAAACTACAGGCCAATATCACTGATGAAGATAGATGCAAAAATCCTTAAGAAAATTCTAGAAAACAGAATCCAACAACATATTAAAAAAATCATGCACCATGACCAAGAGAGCTTTATCCCAGGAATGCAAGGATTCTTTAATATCCACAAATCAATCAATGTAATACACCACATTAACAAATTGAAAGATAAAAACCATATGATTATCTCAATAGATGCAGAAAAAGCCTTTGACGAAATTCAACATCCATTTATGATGAAAACTCTCCAGAAAGCAGGAATAGAAGGAACATACCTCAACATAATAAAAGCTATATATGACAAACCCACAGCAAGCATTACCCTCAATGGTGAAAAATTGAAAGCATTTCCCCTAAAATCAGGAATAAGACAAGGGTGCCCACTCTCACCACTATTATTCAACATAGTTTTGGAAGTTTTGGCCACAGCAATCAGAGCAGATACAGTACAAAGAATCCAGATAGGAAAAGAAGAAGTGAAACTCTCGCTGTTTGCAGATGACATGATCCTCTACATAGAAAACCCTAAAGACTCTACCAGAAAATTACTAGAGCTAATCAAAGAATATAGTAAAGTTTCAGGATATAAAATTAACACACAGAAATCCTTGCATTCCTATACACTAACAATGAGAAAACAGAAAGAGAAATTAAGCAAACAATACCATTCACCATTGCAACAAAAAGAATAAAATACTTAGGAGTATATCTACCTAAAGAAACAAAAGACCTATACATAGAAAACTATAAAACACTGATGAAAGAAATCAAAGAGGACACAAACAGATGGAGAAATATACCGTGTTCATGGATTGGAAGAATCAATATTGTCAAAATAGCGATACTACCCAAAGCAATCTATAGATTCAATGCAATCCCTATCAAGCTACCAATGGTATTTTTCACAGAAGTAGAACAAATAATTTCACAATTTGTATGGAAATGCAAAAAAACCTCAAATAGCCAAAGCAATCCTGAGAAAGAAGAATGGAACTGGAGGAATCATCCTGCATGACTTCAGACTATACGACATGGGGCTTTTAATGAAGTCAAATGGGACAACCAATGAAAGAGTAATCTAAAGAAACCTCTAGCCTGATTAAAACAACTTTAAATTAAGACAAACATTTGGAAGACAGTTTGGTAGAGCTTTACAAAACTAATGATAGTATTGCCATATATACTGCTGGGCATTTACCAAACTGAGTTAAAAATTCTGTTTATACAAAACCTGCATTTGAGCATTTGTGGCAGCTTATCCATAATTACCAAAAACTAGAGCCATCTAAGATGTCCTTCCATCTGTTAATAGTTAAATCAAGTGTGGTACACGTACAATGGAATATTATTTGGTAATAGACAGAAATAATCTATCATGTCACAAAAAGATATACAGGATCCTTAAGTGTCTATTGCTACACAAACGAAGCCAATCTGAAAAGTCTATGTATGTGCTGTGTGATTCCACCTGTATGAAATGCAAAACTATGGATACAGTGTTAGGTGGTTAGGTGGTGGTTAGGTGATTGTCAGGGGTTCATGAGTTAAGGGGGATGAATGAATAAGTTACACCCAGGAGATTTTAGTAGAGTGAAATCATTTTTTATGATACTGTAATTTTCAATATATTTTCTAAGACATTTGCTGTGTCTTCTGTGGGCACCTGAATGCCATGACAGCCTAGCAACAATGGGCTCGTGTTTGTTTCTAATACTGTTATCCAGTTAAAGGAACCAGGGATTTGTCGAGAAATGGCTATTGTAGGAAAAGAAAATAAAGACACAAGATAAGCCAGGAGCATCTTTTGTCCCGGAAAATAAGGGAATGATCAAACATACATAAACTCACAAAATTTGATGCAGGTATACATCAAAGACGCTTAAGAGCCTAATGAAAATAAAACTCCCAATAGCAGTTTTAGATTATAATCCAAATTATAAATACCCATGATTTCATCCTGATGTAAATGATTTAATAAATTAGTACATGGGGTAGAAGAGTAATCACCCATGCAGGAGAATTAGACATAAATAATGAAGCACACTACCCTAATCAAGGGGAGCATAGCTACTCATTCCTTTAGTATGGGCTGAGTGTAGTGACTTTCCTCTAAATACAGTGTGGATAGTAGGGAAAGTAAATCTACAGCGAGGCAACCTGAGAAACATTTCAGTCAGGTGATCAAGGTCAACATCAACAGACAAATCATGGTGATGGTATAGGCACTTGGTGGAGGTGTCAAAATGGCAGATCACCTGTGGTGTGCTTCCCCTGAACTCATAACTCTGGTGTAATCATGAGAAAATGCCAAATATATTTCAGTGGGGTGATACCCTTCCTACTATGCAGTTGCTCAAAAAGTTAAACCGAATTACCATAAAACTCAGAATTCTGCCCCTAGTCTGTAACCCCAAAGAATTAAAAACAAGTACTAAAACAAAATCTTGTATGTGAATATTACAGAACTATTGACAATGACTTAAGGTGGAAACACTCTAAATATTAATCTGCTGATGGATGGATGAACAAATGTGTTAATCCAAACAGAATAATATAATTCAGCCACAAAAAGGATTGATGTAATGATACACATTTCAATATGGATGAAAACATTTTGGAACTAGGCAGAAGTGATGATTCCACAATATAATGAAGGCCTAAATGCCATCAGTTTGTAGCTTTCAAATGATTAATTTTACCTTATCTTAATTTTACCTTGATAAGATAAAAGTGAAGTGAAGTGAAGTTGCTCAGTTGTGTCCGACACTTTGTGACCCCATGAACTATAGCCTGTCAGGCTCCTCTGTTCATGGGATTTTCCAGGCAAGAATACTGGAGTGAGTTGCCATTTCCTTCTCCATATATAAAATGCAATGCTAAAAAGATAAATGAGTAAATATTATTTTCCATTATGAATTAAGATTTTAGTTATCCACCTTTTTTAAAGCTCATTTTATTTTTAATCATGCTAGGCTAATGTGTACTTATGTAAAAGAGAATGCTACTGTTCCAACACAAAGTTTTTGCTTATTTCTCTCTAGGCTAGATGTCATGTAGAAATTAGTCTAAATTTTTGTAAAATGAGAATAATAGCAGTTTAACAAAAATCAATTTTTTAAAACAATCTGTTGAAATGGAGCTCTTATAATAATGTTAAATGATAAAAGAATTGTGATATTTGGTCTTCTGTGTGTACACATTACTTTTCTGAGCAGTATTATAGAGTTAGATATATTCAGTATGTCTGGGTTCAGTTCATGAATAAAGAATACACAGGGCTGAATGCCAAGACACACATGCTGTCCCTTTTCTACTATTAACTGGTAAATTGCAATCTTATTTGTTCATCTGATGGGGAAGAATATTGTATTTCCTCACTGTTTTGTTGGAAATAATAAATGAGATAGTATAGGTATAATACTCAGAAAAGCAAAAAGCTTAACAGACATATGAGCTCTTTTTTTAAAAAATATATTATAACATTGATCTAAAAAAGAGGCAGCATCTGTATAGGGATTAAATTCCTGATTCAGAATATTATTTCATTTGAATATTAGTTTTGACTTTAGCATATTGACCTTTGCCAACATATTTATTTTCTATTTTCTTAGATATTATTATGGCTAAAATGTGTTTGGTAATTATATAAATGAAGTAAAAGGAGGTATAGGGTTTCTAGGAATAATTCATGAATATGCTTACAATAGAATAGTAAATAATTTCTACTAATGAGTGTCTTAATAGGCATTCCTTTTTCACTGGTGTTGGTCTAAGTGATATTTAATTTATCAATAGATATTCAAATGTTGGGAGATGCAGAGTTTCCTTGAAGATACTGTTGTCATCATTTGTTAACCATAGCTTCCTTTGTTTCCCATTTACTTTTTCAATCAAGCTTATAATATTTTTTCTTCTCTTAATGCTATGGGAATTCAAGGTAGAGATCTCATAATTAACAGCTTGGGAATTCAGGTCACTGAGTCATCAAAGGGTCATCCAAAGCTGTTGTTAAAGCTGGAGTAATTGTAAGAACTAACCATAGAGATCAAAGAGGGAAACAGTTCTTAAGAGATTGTATTTTAGTGAAAATATTCTTTCTTGGGATTTGTTTCTTGGGGAGGTCAGGTAAGTGGAGAAAGTATAATTTAAGTGAATAGCCTGTTAAAATGACCAACTCTACTACAACATTACAAAACTTCTCCCCATGTACCACCTTGCCTCCAGCTCTTTCTTATCTCTGTTTTTCAATTCTATATGCGTTTGTTGAACCTTGTTGAATACACAAGCGCCAGTCTTCCCAAGGGTAAATTCATGTTGTCGTTTCAGATTGTGTGCAGCTCTTCATACACCTAAATTGTATTTTAATTTACAGGGAAATTTTTGGACATGGATTATATTTCACTAAGTACTAGAAAGGACCTTGGGTATTGATTTTGATGTGAATCATCTTTGACCTGTTGTTCGTGAACATTTCTAGAATGAAAATTGCTTTTTAAAAAATTCTACTAGCATTAGTTTTCTTTAGGAATAATATAAAAAAAATCAGTGTGTTTAATGAGAAACTATTATTGTCAATTTTCCAGACGTATGTATATGCACACCTACAGCCATCCAAACCCTTGTCTTCTCTCCTAAATCAACAAAACTTCATCTGGTCAGGATTTATGTATAAGACATAGTTCCTGCTGTTACGAAGCTCATACTCCTAGCAGTGGAGACAGAGCAACGGTGGTTAGTCACTCAGTTGTTCCTGACTCCTTGCGACCCCATGGACTGAAGCCCACCAGGCTCCTCTGTGCATGGGGATTCTCCAGGCAAGAACACTGGAGTGGGTAGCCTAAACCTTCCCAGGGGACCTTTCTGACCCAGGAATTGAGCAGAAGTCTCCTGCCTTGCAGGCAGATTCTTTTATCAGCTGAGCTACCCAGGAAGCCCACAGAGCGACTAGCCAATTGTGAATTATAACATCATGAAAAAGAATATGAGACTCTCACTAGTAAGATGTGACAGCAAAATGGAGGAATATTTCAGGAGACTGGAGGAGAGAGGGGGACATTGTTGAGTAACAATTGACTGAATTTCTAGAACAAAAAGTAATCAGCCACATGAAAAAGGAGATGAAAAAGGAAAGCTATAGTGCAGAACAAAAATATGGGTAACCTTGATATGAATGAAAGAACAAGTGTCCTTGTAGTTCAGGTTTGTGAGGCAGAGAGGTGAGATAAGGGGCTGGGAAAAAACTGTAGACAGTCCCATTATGTGCCTTGCTGAGAGGTTGTGAAGACAAAAGTTACTGAGGGCTTGTAAGCAGTGAGCAGGCAAAAAAGACTCAGGAACCATTTCCTAGAACGCTGTTCCAACTGCTGCTTCCCTTTTAGCTGTCATGGTATTCCTTCTTGCTTGCTTCTATTCTTTCCTATTTCTTTCCTCTGCTTGTCCTTGTCTTTTCTGCCTCCTCTCTTTTCTTTCCTTTTTCTTTCATCTTCTTCCTTATTAGTATCAATCAGCTAAACAATAGATATGCTTTAAAGAAACTAGCAGTTTCTTTACTCAGCTATTAAAAAGAATGCATTTGAATCAGTTCTAATGAGGTGGATGAAATTGGAGCCTATTATATAGAGCAAAGTAAGTCAGAAAGAAAAATACAAATACAGTATATTAACGCATATATATGGAATTTAGAAAGATGGTAATGATGACCATATATGCGAGACAGCAAAAGAGACACAGATGTATGCGAGACAGAAAAAGAGACACAGATGTAAAGAACCGACTGTTGGACTGTGTGGGAGAAGGCGAGGGAGGGATGATGTGAGAGAACAGCATTGAAACATGTTTTAAAAAAAAAGAAAGAAAGAAACTAGCAGTAGACTGTCACAAATAGAAGGTTTTAACTTGGTCATTAATTTCTTATGGAGAACATTTTCTGTTAAGGAGCTACTGTGATTTTTTTTATGAGTAAGCAGTCATTTACACACTTGTAAAACTAATTTTAAACATTTGACTAAATGGTACTGCCATCACTGCAGTCTGAATTTGAAGGGTTGTATGTTCATCTGAGCCTCTTATTCTGTGTTTTATCAATAAATTTCATTTTTAAGTTAAAAGCCAGTATCAGGTTGTTTTAGACCATTTAAATAATACAGAAATATAGGCCTTAGGAAATAAAAGCCATATGTAGTCCTATTTTTCAGGATTCACTATTGGTAATATTTAATGTGCAGTCTTACAAGTTTTTTACGAGAACAAACATATTTTCATAAAAATATTTTTTTGCCATTAGAGGTTTAATTCAGTATTTGGATGGTTGTTTCTAGGTACTTAAATAAATGTAATAAACTGACATAAACATTATACCAATTTAAGACGTAGTACTGGTCATCATGTAACAATTTTTGCAGAAATCAATACCAGCTATGAATATACATACACAGATATCTTTAATACTTTTGACTTTGCACATAGGTGGTGATAATATTCTTGCTTGGAGAATCCCAGGGATGGGGGAGCCTGGTGGGCTGCCGTCTATGGGATCACATGGAGTCGGACACGACTGAAGTGATTTAGCGGCAGCAGCAGCAGCTGATAGTATTATTACTCATAAGAACAGGACCACAATTTTCATGTAACATCAAATTTAACTAGATTAATTTCTGAATTGCTATGGGTGGAAAGCTCTTTTTCTAGGCCTACACAAGACCCAACAAATGATGATTAATATAGGCTTTTTCAGATAGTTTACAATGATATTATGCAGTAACAAACAACAAAATGCAAGTGGCTTATAAAATGTTTTTATTTTTTCAGAAAAGCTGTGGTATAACTGTCATAAATATTGTGTATATTTAAGGTGTACAAATAGATGCTTTGATATAGGTCTATTATACATTCAGTTCAGTTCAGTCGCTCAGTCGTGTCTGACATTTTGAGACCCCATGAACTGCAGCGCGCCAGGCCTCCCTGTCCATCATCAACTCGCGGAGTCCACCCAAACCCATGTCCATTGTGTCAGTGATGCCATCCAACCTTCTCATCCTCTGTCGTCCCCTTCTCCTCCTGCCCTTAATCTTTCCGTCATCAGGGTCTTTTCAAATGAGTCAGCTCTTCATATCAGGTGGCCAAAGTATTGGAGTTTCAGCTTCAACATCAGTCCTTCCAATGAATACCCAGGACTGATCTCCTTTGGGGTGGACTAGTTGGCTCTCCTTGTAGTCCAAGGGACTCTCAAGAGTCTTCTCCAACACCACAGTTCAAAAGGATCAATTTTTCTGTGCTCAGCTGTTTATAGTCCAACTCTCACATCCATACATGACTACTGGAAAAACCATAGCCTTGGGTAGATGGACCTTTGTTGGCAAATAATGTCTCTGCTTTCTAACATACTATCTAGGTTGGTCATAAGTTTTTTTTCCAAGGAGCAAGCGTCTTTTAATTTCATGGCTGCAATCACCATCTGCAGTGATTTTGGAGCCCAGAAAAATAAAGTCAGCCAGTGTTTCCCCATCTATTTGCCATGAAGTGATGGGACCAGATGTCATGAGCTTAATTTTCTGAATGTTGAGTTTTAAGCCAACTTTTTCACTCTCCTCTTTCACTTTGATCTTTAGTTCTTCACTTTCTTCCATAGGGGTGGTGTGATCTGCATATCTGAGGTTATTAATATTTCTCTCGGCAATCTTGATTCCAGCTTATGCTTCTTCCAGCCCAACGTTTCTCATGATGTACTCTGCATATAAGTTAAATAAGCAGGGGGACAGTATACAGCCTTGACGTACTCCTTTTCCTATTTAGAACCAGTCTGTTGTTCCATGTCCAGTTCTAACTGTTGCTTCTGGATCTGTATACAGGTTTCTCAAGAGGCAGTTCAGATCGTCTGGTAGTCCCATCTCTTCCAGAATATTCCACAGTTCATTGTGATCCACACAGTCAAAGGATTTGGCATAGTCAATAAAGCAGAAATAGATGTTTTTCTGGAACTCTCTTGCTTTTTCGATGATCCAGTGGATGTTGGCAATTTGATCTCTGGTTCCTCTGCCTTTTCTAAAACCAGCTTGAACATCTGGAAGTTCATGGTTCACATATTGCTGAAGCCTGGCTTGGAGAATTTTGAGCATTACTTTACTAGCGTGTGAGATGAGTGCAATTATGTGGTAGTTTGAGCATTCTTTGGCATTGCCTTTCTTAGGGATTGGAATGCAAACTGACCTTTTCCAGTCCTGTGACCACTGCTGAGTTTTCCAAATTTGCTGGCATATTGAGTGCAGCACTTTCACAGCATCATCTTTTAGAATTGGAAACAACTCAACTGGAATTCCATCACACCCACTAGCTTTGTTCATAGTGATGCTTCCTAAGGCCCACTTGACTTCACATTCCAGGATGTCTGGCTCTAGGTGAGTGTGAGTGATCACACCTTCATGATTATCTGAGTCGTGGAGATATTTTTTGTACAGTTCTTCTGTGTATTCTTGCCACCCCTTCTTAATATCTTCTGCTTCTGTTAGATCCATACCATTTCTGTCCTTTATTGAACCCATCTTTGCATGAAATGTTTCCTTGGTATCTCTAATTTTCTTGAAGAGATCTCTAGTCTTTCCCATTCTATTGTTTTCCTCTATTTCTTTGCACTGATCATTGAGGTAGGCTTTCTTATCTCTCCTTGCTATTTTGAACTCTGCATTCAAATGGATATATCTTTCCTTTTTTTCCGTTGCTTTTTGCTTCTCTTCTTTTCACAGCTATTTGTAAGGCCTCCTTAGACAGCCATTTGCTTTTTTGCATTTGTTTTTCTTGCGGATGTGCTTGCTCCCTGTCTCCTGTACAATGTCACGAACCTCCGTCCATAGTTCATCAGGTACTCTATCACATCTAGTCCCTTAAATCTATTTCTCGCTTCCACTGTATAGTCACAAGGGATTTGATTTAGTTCATACCTGAATGGTCTAGTGGTTTTCCCCATTTTCTTCAATTTAAGGCTGAATTTGTCAATAAGGAGTTCATGATTTGAGCCTCAGTCATCTCCCGGTCTTGTTTTTGCTGACTCTACAGAGCTTCTCCATCTTTGGCTGCAAAGGATATAATCAATCTGTTTTCGGTATTGACCATCTGGTGATGTCCATGTGTAGAGTCTTCTCTTGTGTTGTTGCAAGAGGGTGTTTGCTATGGCTAGTGCGTTTTCTTGGCGCACTCTGTTAACCTTTGCCCTGCTTCATTCTGGACTCCAAGGCCAAATTTGCCTGTTACTCCAGGTGTTTCTTGACTTCCTACTTTTGCATTCCAGCCCCCTATAATGAAAAGGACATCTTTTTTGGGTGTTAGTTCTAGCAGGTCTTGTAGAACTTCAGCTTCTTCAGCATTTGTTATATGTCTTTATTATGTATGACAAATAATTATCAATAATTATTAAATAATTACCACAATCAAGCTAATGAATGTATCTGCCACTTGGCACAGTTACCATTGTTTTGTGTGTGAAAACACTTCAGATTTACCTCTCAGCAAATTTCAAGTATAAAGCACAACTTGCTTGTGCATTAGGTCTCCAGAACTTATTCACCTTGATATGTGAAATTTTGTCTCTTTTGACAAACATCTCCCCATTTCACCCTCCCCTCAGACCCCAAAACCCATAATTTTACTCTTTACTTCCATGAATTTGAGTCTTTTAGATTTCTCATATGTGATATGATGCAGTGTTTTGTTTTCTATGACTGGCTTACTACAGTTTTCTCTGCTCTTAATCACCTTGTTACAAATGGCTGCAATTTTTTTTTTTTTTTTTTTTTAGAATGAACTATATTTTGGTATGTTTGTGTTGTGTTGTGTGTGTGTATCACATTTGCTTTAACTGTTCATTCATCACCAGAAATTTTGTTTATTTCAATAATTTGGTTCATGTGAGTAATGCTGCAATGAACATGGGACTGCCAATATCTCTTCAAGACACTGATTCCATTTCCTTTGCATATATAAAAGTGAAACCGTTACATGAAAAGATAGTTCTAATTTTAGTGCTTTGAGAACCTCAATACTTTTTCCAGAATGGAAGGCAGAGTGTTATTTTTATGTACTTTCTTGTGTCCGCTAAATTGAAAATCTTTCCAGATCTATATGTATATAGAACTATTTATTTCATTTTTATAGCTTCATAATATTGGAACTTCTTTTTCATTTTCATCTCTCTTTTTCTCTTTCTTTTTTCCCTGCCAGTTGGTGAAACAGAAAACTGTGAGTCTCCTATTCACTCCTGATAATAAGGCTAGGCATCTATCAATATGGTCATTGGTCACTTGTACATGTTGTTGTTATTGTGCCTACTGTCAGTGCCTGTGCATGTATCTCCACTTTTTCAAGTTTAATCTCCTTGCACAGTTACTATATTGACCTTTGCATCAAATATAATCTTCTGTTTGACTAATGCCAATATTTTGCCTTTCTTACTGACCTATAACAAATGAAGAATGTATTATTAATGGACTTTTAATGTTTAGAAAGTTTAGAAAAGAGAAAAACAGGAAAAAAATCACCTAGTTTTCCTAATACTAATACAAAAATTTATCAGTATTTTTTTAAACTGAACTTTCTTTTGGTATTTGAAACATTTTAATTTATTTTTTACATTTGGAAACAAAGTAAATATACATTGTTTTGTATATCAGACAATGTATATTTTAAAATCTACATATTGCATGATTAAAGCCTTAGACAGAAACTTGATTATAGCTCCTTTGAAATGTCACACTCACTGCAGTTAGCTCTGATGATTGTCCCATTCATTCTCTTTTGCTCAGTTCAATTCTTTTTTTCTGTTATTGGCTATAAACTCCTCCATTCACCGCCCCTGTATCAGGGCCTCCTGGCAGCACCCCTGCAGTGTTCTCTTTTGGCTGCAAGACTCGCTTCACATCCACCCTCACAAAGTCCTTCCTGACTGGCCTGGCTGCCTGCATGTCTATTCTTGGCTATAACAGTTTCAGGGGGCTCCAACCACCTTATGCTACTTTCTCACTGAGGCAATGCAAAGTCGTGCCCACAGGAGGCCCAGGCGTGGTGTGGAGTGCCGGGAGAGGAGGGACAGAGAGAGCGTGGTGTGGGGCCTGGGGGAAAGCTTAGTGGTGGCCGTGCAGGTGGGGGCCTCCTGGTATTCAATTCAGATGTGGAACAAGCATCAGTAATTCGGTTTGTTTAAAGTTGTTTAGAAGATCATGTATGAATAAATAGCTTATATATTAGATTGAATTCTATAAAATTGACATTTGACCAAATGTGAACTAACTGAAAGAACAATTTCTTATGACTCAAATTAATAAATGCATATAAGCCTGTAGATGAACAATTTACTGATAAGAACTAAAGATAAACAGTTTTCTATTTTTCCCTAGACGTATATAGGAAAATGGGTTTCCTATATAACCCTCTTGTAAATGTCTCATTTATTATAATGTCTGTTATTCATAGGTTCATAGATTGAACTTTGTTCTGTATATGAATAATAATGCTTTTCTCCAGATGAAAGAACTATGAATACTTAATTCATATAGATTTAACTATGAATATTCTCTGCTGCTGATAATTATGTTATTTTTCTTTTCATAATTTTTTTTTATCATCAGTGCCCCTTGTAGTTTGTTTTAGCTTATCTAGTGGCAATACACTAGGCAAGTTTTCTTTTTATTGAAGTATAGTTAATTTGCAATGTTGTGTTAGTTTTAGGTATACAGCAAAGTGATTCATTCATATATGTTTGTATATATCTAATTATAAGTAAGTAAAGTGAAAGTTGCTCAGTCGTGTCTGACTCTTTGCGACCCCATGGACTATACAGTCCATGGAATTCTCCAGGCCAGAATTCTGGAGTGGGCAGCCTTTCCCTTCTCCAGGGGATCCTTCCAACCCAGGGATCAAACCCAGGTCTCCCGCATTGCAGGCGGATTCTTTACCAGCTGAGCCACCAGGGAAGCACATATCTATATATACATATTTATATATGTTCTTTTTCAGATTCTTTTGCTTTAAAAATTATTACAAGATATTAAATATAGTTGCGTTTGCTACAGAATAGTTGCTTGCTGCTTATCTATTTTATATATAGTAATGTGTATATGTTATATTTTCTTGATTGAGATTCTTAGTCATAAGTAAAGAAAATTATGAAGTTTAGATATTTCTAATGTGCCTTCTAAAGAAACTGCATCAGTTTTAATTCTTTTTATCAGTGTATGAGTATGACTTTCTCCTCTCAGCCTCGTCCATGATGTCATCAATTTTTTGAACCTTTGAAATTTGTAGTACAGAATAGCACCTAAGGCAATCTTATCTACATTTCTTTGATTACTAGTAGAATTTTACTTTTCATGTGACTATCAACTATTGGGACATCTTATGTGTTGGTTGTCTTACATGTTTTTCTCATTTTAAAATTTGTATATCACACTTCCTTTATCTTTCTGGAGGAACTGATTTCATAATAGAAATATTAGTCATCTGTCTGATATTTTATCTTATTTTTCAGAGTGTGTTTTTCATTTTATGGTGTTTATATATCCATATAAGATATCTGTATGTAGATAATAATACAAAATTTTGTACATCCACCTATATCTAAGTATAGCAGAACTGAATATTTTGGATAGTGCCAACTATTTTTCTTCTCTCATTTGTTAATAAGAGATATTTTTAGAATGAAAACTTCATCTTAAATATTTGCTTAAATATTATTTTTATTTCTCTTGATTTGTTAGCCTTTTTTGATGTTTAAATATCCTTTTGAAACTTTCTTGAGTTTATGATGAGAGGAAATAATCTATGTATTTCCAAGTTTTATCTGTTGTCCCAACACTATTGATTGAATATTTCATCTTGTCCACGGATGAGAATGATTATTCAATAGTCTCCTCAAGTCACTCTAAGTTTACCTTCTCCTTCCATTCTTTACACTGAAGCTTTTGTAACTGTTTGAAAGCAAAAAAATTATCAGATACAACTGTATACCCCCCAGATTTTCTACTGCATCATTGAAAAAGCAAGAGAGTTCCAGAAAAACATCTATTCCTGCTTTATTGACTATGCCAAAGCCTTTGACTGTGTGGATCACAATAAACTATGGAAAATTCTGAAAGAGATGGGAATACCAGACCACCTGACCTGCCTCTTGAGAAACCTATATGCAGGTCAGGAAGCAATAGTTGGAATTGGACATGGAACAACAGACTGGTTCCAAATAGGAAAAGGAGTACCTCAAGGCTGTACATTTTCACCCTGCTTATATAACTTATATGCAGAGTACATCATGAGAAACACTGGGCTGGAAGAATCAAAAGCTGGAATCAAGATTGCTGGGAGAAATATCAATAACTTCAGATATGCAGATGACACTACCCTTATGGCAGAAAATAAAGAGGAACTAAAAACCCTCTTGATGAAAGTGAAAGAGAAGAGTGAAAAACTTGGCTTAAAGCTCAACATTCAGAAAACTAAGATCATGGCATCTGGTCCCATCACTTCGTGGGAAATAGATGGGGAGACAGTGGAAACAGTGTCAGACTTTATTTTCTGGGCTCCAAAATCACTGCAGATGGTGATTGCAGCCATGAAATTAAAAAACGCTTACTCCTTGGAAGGAAAGTTATGACCAACCTAGATAGCATATTGAAAAGCAGTGAGATTACTTTGCCAACAAAGGTGCATCTAGTCAAGGCTATGGTTGTTCCAGTGGTCATGTATGGATGAGAGAATTGGACTGTGAAGAAAGCTGAGCGCCGAAAAATTGATGCTTTTGAACTGTGGTGTTGGAGAAGACTCTTGAGAGTCCCTTGGACTACAAGGAGATCCAACTAGTTCATCCTAAAGGAGATCAGTCCTGGGTGTTCTTTGGAAGGACTGATGCTGAAGCTGAAACTCCAATTCTTTGGCCACCTCATGGGAAGAGTTGACTCATTGGAAAAGACCCTGATGCTGGGAGGGGTTGGGGGCAGGAGGAGGAGGGGACGACAGAGGATGAGATGGCTGGATGGCATCACTGACTCGATGGATATGAGTTTGTGTAAACTCCAAGAGTTGGTGATGGACAGGGAGGCCTGGCGTACTGCAATTCATGGGGTCGCAAAGAGTCAGACACGACTGAGTGACTGAACAGACCTGAACTGAACTGAACTAGGATAAAAAGCAAAGTTCATATCATGGATACAAGATTCCATTCTGTCTGGCCTGTTTCTCCTCCTGAGCTCAATCATTCACCTTCCTTCCTCACTGGCCTTCATGTCTCAGGGTCTTTACACATGGCATTCCAAAGTCTGGTCTACTGTATTTACTCTTCGAAAATAACTCATATTTTGCAGAGTCTGAGTAAGTATGATGGTGATATGTCATATTGTTCTCATAGCCCTCTGTTCTTTTCCTTGAAATCAGTTGTCAGAAGTGTATCTGTATTTAAATTCATTTAATCTATGTATCTACCTGTATCTACCCATCTAGATCTAGTCCATTTACTCTCAAAGTCAGAATTACTGTTTCACCTCAGAACTTGACATTGAACTTGGAATATAGTGGATACTCATTAGGAATATCAGTTACACTCTTTAGCTGCATTAGTGAAGAAATAAATTAATGCATTATATTTTCAAAATATATTAATGGCTGTTAGTGAAGATTTCTGATTTAAAACCATATTTGATGAAAGCTTAAATCTGTTTCTCTAAATAAAAGTGTTTGATAAATGCTTTGGTTTATGTTTTGTTTCTAGTCTTTAGGTATCAACAGACCAAGCCAATGTATGAAGCAAATGACTCTTCCCTGTCTGAATTTGTTTTCCTGGAACTTTCTACCTCTAGACCAGTGCAGCATTTCCTCCTTGCCTTCTCTACAGTGTTTTATGTAATAATTGTTTTGGGGAATCTCCCTGTTGTGTTTGCAGTGACCTTTGGCCCTCATCTACACTCCCCCATGTACTTCCTTTTAGCCAACCTCTCATTCATTGATTTGTGTTTTTCTACCATAACAGTTCCTAAGATGATTTCTGACCTGTACTCTGGGCACAAAACCATATCCTTCCAGGGATGTGTCTTCCAGATATCTGTCCTCCACACCCTAGGTGGATCTGAGATGGCGCTGCTCACTGCCATGGGCTTTGACTGCTATGTGGCCATATGTAACCCCTGCACTATCTGACCATCGTGAGACCACGGGTGTGCCTTTTGCTTCCGTGTGGTGCTTGGGCTATTGGCCTCATTCACTCAGTGGTCCAGTTAGCTTTTGTGATCCATTTGCCTTTCTGTGGTCCTAATGAAATCGACAGCTTTTACTGTGACCTTCCTTGGTTTATCAAACTTGCCTGCATAGATTCCTACAGAATGGATTCATGGTTATTGAATTGAATTGATGGTTATTGCTATCAGTGGGTTCATATCCATGGCACATTCTTCTTGTTGATTTTCTCCTATATTTTCATCCTGGTAACTGTGTGGAAACGCTCTTCAGGTGGCTTGCACAAGGCCCTCTCCACTCTCTCAGCACACATCACTGTGGTGGTTTTGTTCTTTGGACCATGCATCTTTGTTTACCTGTGGCCATTTCCTACGGTGCCAGTGGATAAGTTTCTTGCCATTTTAGACTTTTTGGTTATACCCATCCTGAATCCTGCCATTTATACACTGAGAAACAAGGACATGAAGACGGCAATGGGGCGACTGAGTAGTCAGCTCCTGAGTTGGAGGAAGGTCTCCTAAGTAACTCATGGAAGCCCAAGTTACTTCAGACAACTTCATGTAATGCAAATGCTTAAATAAATATACAAAATTTGGAGATTTTTTTCCCTAAAGTCACCATTTTATAATATTCAGACTAGACCATGTATTATGAGGTTACATTGAACTCTTTAGGTAACAAGTTGTTTGATAGCCGATTAATCCCAGGAATTGCTTGGTGGAAATTTTTGAAAAACTGTCAGTTATACACTTCTAATCTGCCTAGTGTATGGCCTTATACATCACCCTGCTTGGGTTCAATTAATCAATTTAATTCAATCAATTGAATTAATATAACTAATATTGTCAAAAGTTTGAGGGGGTTGTGAAATATCTAAGTCTCCTTTGATTTCAAGTTAGGATGTGAAAAAATCATATTTTTTCTGAAAGACAAAAAATGTGTGAGGGGGGATTTAAAACCTGCAGAAATGAAACAGAGTAATAGAAGTGGAGTGGACAGAAGATGGATAAGACAGCATAATAAAGGGAGATTGAAAAATGGTAGAAGAAAAGCATTTGGGAGAACCTCATAATATATTTCATGAGCTTGGCCTCTGGCTACTAAATCTCACGCTAGCTTGTCTCAGTTCCGGAGTCAAGTCATCTACAGTTGGCTTTGGACAGGAAACTTATGAATATGTTGTTATTTCACAATTTTCTGAAATTATAACTTAATCCATCAATGAATATTCCTCCAACATTGGAACATGTTGGTGTGACCATAGCCTGGCTGGTTTTATCATTAGCTAACATCCATTCTGTCCAAATCATTTGCTGACTATTTTTCTCTAATAACTCATCTTATATAACTTTTTTGTGTCAAAACATGGGTCTCAAGTATGTGTTATTGTGTATTACCTGTATAAATAACAAAAATAATTTAATTTATGGTTTACTTTGATAACTAGAAGACTGAGCCAAATTCCCTGCAAAGCTTGAAAGGACCTTATGTTTGAGTATTGTGATCCAAGGTTCATTTATGATTATCAATCATTTCAGTTGTACATTTTATGTTTTTCCTATTGACAATTATTTCATTGCTTTTATTTGTATTTTTAATGGATTCTTGTTAGGTACATTAATTAAAAAGAACAATGTAAAGCCAGATTTCTCTTTGGGTAGTTTGCTATACTTTTTGAAAGTAGTAAGAGAAGGAAGAAAACTAAAGTCTAAAGTTCTAAGCATAAACGTTCTGAAGGGCAAAACTGAATCATCTGAATTCTTTGAGACTGAGGAGAAAAAGATCCTGTAGAATCATCGTCCAAACTTGGAAGGGATCTATCCAAGGAACAGGAACAAACTTGAGGTGTACTAAGTCTTACAAAATTTACAATCCAGACTCAAACAGGCTTTAATACTTGCTTGGATTGAAGTGATCACACCTTAATCTTTTATGCCTCATAGAAGAGAGAGTAGATAATTTGTGGAGGAATAGTGACTCAGATGGAAAAGATTCCACCTGCAATGCAGGAAACCTGGGTTTGATCCCTGGATCGAGAAGATCCTGTGAAGAAGGAAATGGCAACCCACTACAGTATCCTTTTGTGGAGAAATTAGTGGACAGAGGAACCTGGCCGGGCTTCAGTCCATGGGATCACAAAGGGTCAGACACAATTTGTTGACTAACACACACACACATATCATGCCAGAACTAAATGTTCTTCTATACACAGGATTTAAAATAGAAAAAAATAATATATGATGTATAAGTAGCAGGAATATGTAACTGATAATTAACAGGAAAATAATAGAAGTAGACTATGGATAGCTCAATTGTTGACATTAGCAAAGAGCATAATTCATATAATCTAAAGCGATATTAAGAAGTTTAAAAACTGAAAAAATTTTCACAGAGAAACAATCTAAGAAAGAACCAAGGGATATTTTGAAATAAAATTAAATATGTGCAATTATGAATTTAAGGGGGCTTAATTTAAAAACAGACTGGACACAGCAGAAGAAAGGCTCAGTGGATTCAAAGACAAGTCAGTAGATATTATCCAAACTGAGTAAAGAGAGATTAAAAGAACAAAAAATGTCAGAATATATAAGCATATGAAAATAGCAATTCCTTTGTTTAAGGTTCGTTCCTGAGATTTTCTATTGGGAATGTTACAAAATACACAGAACCATGTCATCTTTTACTTCCCTGGAGGCTCAGCTGGTAAAGAATCTGCCTGCAATGCAGGAGACCTGGATTCAATCCCTGGGTGAGGAAGATGCCCTGAAGAAGGGAATGGCAACCCACTCCAGTATTCTTTCCTGGAGAATTCCATGGAGAGAGGAGCCTGGTAGGCTGCAGTCCATGCGGTCGCAGAGTTGGACACGACTGAGTGACTAGCATACATGTCATCTTTAAAAAGTAATATAAATTTGAGATACATCTAGATCCATGGACTCAGATAAATGGATGTAAACTTGTATAATTTTTTGAGGAAGATTTCTGAAGAAAAGTTTTGTTTTGTTATATGTAGTAATGAGTAATTCACAAACTTTGTACATAATCCTGTATTTACAGGCTATTTGAACACTGCATTGAATTAAATAGTTTATTACAAAACTAATTTTTTTGCCCTACCTATATGATGAACTGCCTAACCTATTTATGAATTGGAAGGAAAAAAGCAAAATCTCTAAACGTTTTTTAATATAGTCATCTTTGTATTTCATATACATCATTAAAAGACAATTACAATGTTTCACAAATGACTAAAACATAATATTGAGGGAACAAAACTCTATCCAGATTATGATTATGATTCAACTTTCTGAATATGATTAGGAATGCTTAATGATTACTTTTATAGATATGTCTATAGAAGGTAACTAGAATGTTAACTAATTGATGACTATTGTTTTGTGTCAGGAAATGTTTGTCGGAAGGATTCCTACGTGCTGTCTCTCATGAGTCCTTTGTCCCTCTTCAAGCGGAACAGCACGCTGCTCCCAGGGACTGATGTCATTGTGTGAGGCAGGCTTGGGTCTCCTTTAGTAAACATTCTCTTTAGGTCAAAACTGCTTAGTCTTGCTCCCCTTTCTTGAGATATGGATTGTCTCCTGACCTTGTGGCTAACATTACCCCTTGTTCCCTTAGTAACATTTGCTGTACGTTTGGTTTTCTGATCTCTATCATTCCCGAAAGAAGTTTCTTGTACCACAGCCTATATATACTCATATAAAAATCATTAAAGCACCTTTGCTCCTTCAAAGCTTAGGTCCCCGTGTCTTTTTTGTTTCTCTCTCTCTCTCTGTCTCTTTTTCTGGCTGATTCTCTGGAGCGTGGAGACCTGTCATACTCACTTTCCTGCCTGGGCTTCTAAGACCCTCTCAAGAAGGCACTTTGTGCCTTCATCCCCTTGAGAGGGCACCTGGTGCCTTCTTGAGCAATGCAAGTCCTGTGTCAAGGGCTTTATTGGTCCTCTGCGTAAACCAGGGAATATCAGCCTTTCTCTCTTTTACTTTCTTATCATCGACTCCGTACCACCAGGTTCCAGTCCATTAAAGGACCCCAACAGTTTTGTAAAAGTAAAGAGAGCAATATAATGCAGTAACTTATTAAAGAAAACTTTAGAGAAAGTCTATGTGAAATGTTCTCCTAAAAGAAATGCATAGGATAATAGAAAATTTCCTGATAGGGTGGTCAGTATTGAAGTAATAGTAAAAATATAGTAATATAAAATAGTAACATTCTTACTAATTTCAAGTCATTCTTGAGAACAATCAAAATCATACTTCTAAAGACTGGTCAAATTTCCCTATCAGGAACTCATTTTAACAATTTTAGAATCCTAAAGAATTGACACAAAATTTTCATCAAGAGACACACATAATTTCCATATGTGAATTGGGGAACTCGTCCCAGTCTTAAGTAACAGGGTAGGTGTGGCCAATTTAGTGCACTCACAGTAGATATTCTGATAATTTGAAATGATGAAATACCAAAGAAATCCACACTCTGTCATCATAGTCGCTTAATGGCATTTCTAATCTCTTTGTTTCTTAAAGTATAAATGACTGGATTTAGTAGTGGTGTGATGATGGCATAAAATACAGCAAGGAACTTGTCCACCCAAGTGATGCTGAGTGGACATAGGTAGATGAAGATGCAAGGCCCAAAGAATAACATGACCACTGTGATGTGGGCAGTGCAGGTAGAGAGAGCCTTGGATACCCCACTCTTTGATTGGTGGTAGACAGTAAGCAGAATATAAGAGTAAGAGATCAGCAACAGAATGAAGCAAATGGTTGCAAGTACCCCACTGTTAGCATTTGTCAACACTTCTAGAATATAAGTGTCCATGCAGACTAACTTGATCACCAGTGGAATATCACAGAAAAAGCTATCCAATTTTCTGGGTCCACAGAAGGGCAGTTGTGTAATTATAGCTAGTTGGCTTATTGAATGCACAAAGCCAATGATCCATGATGTCATCACTAGTCGAATGCACATTTTTGTATTCATGATGCTGGAGTAATGGAGTGGCTTGCAGATGGCCACATAACGGTCATAGGCCATCATCACTAGGAGCACCATTTCACCCCCTCCAAAAAAATGTCCAAAAAACATCTGGCACATGCAACCTCTAAAGGAGATGGTTTTATTTTCTTTCAGAAAGTCTGTGATCAGTTTCGGGGTGGCTACTGAGGAATAGCATAAGTCAGAGAATGACAGATTTGCTAATAGGAAGTACATAGGGGAGTGGAAGTGAAGGTCAGCAATAACTAGGAGCACAATGAAGACGTTGCCTGAAATGGTGATCAAGTAAAGTGAAGAAAATACCACTAGGAGGAAGGCCTGGAGGTCCCATGAGTCACATAGCCCAACAAAAATAAATTCAGATACCACAGACTGGTTCACTTCTTCCATTCAGTTCAGTGTCTTCTAAATTTATCTGAAGAAAAGATGTAAAGATAGATTTTCTAAATAAACATTCTGTGCACCAAGTGTGTTTTTTATGCACTGCTAATGGAAGCATGTACTTACATAATCACTGTAAAAAGCAATTGGCCTTCTCTTTTAATGCTCAATATACATATATTCTATGGTGCAGCAATTTCACTCCCGTTTGTATGCTCAATGTAAAATCTTGCATCTGTATATAAGGAAAATTTACAGCAATGCCTATAAACATAGTGATAGAATCTTAACAAAGTCCAACTATATAATACTCCATGAATGTGTGTTAGTAAAATATAGTAATAAAGAAATAAAGAGCCTCAAATAGATCCGTCTCTCAGCATAAATTTTATAAGATGAAGAGCACTACAAAAATAACAGTATATTTTGCAGGAACTTGTATAAGTAATAAAACTATGTCCCAAAATGTAAGAAGTAAGTAACCTCAATTGCAGGAATCCAAGATTCTGTGTGAGGATGAACACATAAGCAGTTGTCCATTATTATCATCTGTTTAGGTCTTGGACTGGGCAGTGTTTCATAGGTATAGTTTTATTATTATATAAACAAGCAAGCAAACTCAAAATGGACATGGAAAAATGAGAATATACTGTGAATCAAGAATGATGATCTACGCAGGCCCAGGTTGGATGCATGAGACAAGTGCTCGGGCCTGGTGCACTGGGAAGACCCAGAGGGATCGGGTAGAAAGGGAGGTGGGAGGGGGATCGGCATGGGGAATACATGTGAATCCATGGCTGATTCATGTCAATGTATGACAAAAGCCACTACAATGTTGTAAAGTAATTAGCCTCCAACTAATAAAAATAAATGAAAAAAAAAAAAAAAGATCATCCTTGACGTGTATTATGAGATGCATGACCTTGGGGCAAATGACACAGCATCCTTAAGTCATTTTTCTCATTTTGTAAAGTGGGAATGATGAGTGTCTACCTTATATAATGGTATTGTTGGAAAGAGTAAGTTAAATATGCATATAAAGCTTAAAAAAAATGATGATCTATTCAATACAGCAAATGTGAGTTAAGTAGTGGTTTCAAATAATGGCATTTGCATTTGTTAATTGAAGTATAGTTGACTTACATTAAATGACTTAAATTCTGCCATCTACAGCAACATGGGTGGACCTATAAAGTATTACTGTTAGTGAAATGACAGAGAAAGACCAGTACTGTTTGATATCACTCATATTTGGAATCTGAAAAGTAATACAAAAAGTGATATTTTATTAATATCTTTTGAAGCTGTGTGGTAAAAAGATATTTATTATACCTAAAATAAATTTGAAAAACTCAAACAATATTTAACACCTTATTGAAGACTAAGAATAATTTTAATGAATGGATCCACTAAAAAAGAGATATTAATACTAGTTTTGATAAAATGACAAATTTTTTTTACCAAGAAACATATGTGTATAAGAGCAGATAAGCTAATCAAGGATAGTGTGGAAGACTACCTGTTGCAGGCATAAGGAGTAAATCAAAAGCATCAGGAAGAAACGTATTCTGTTCATGAAATTCAAAGCTATATAGCCTGTAATTGAGATAAGAAGATATGTGTTTCCCAAACTGTGTGAAGTTGCATCACTGCTCTTGGCACTCATTGCTCTGGTTTTGCTTTCCTTTAGTCTTGGTTTACTCTGCCTGTTTTCTATAATTGAAGTTGTTCTTGATTATATTTTTTTTGTTTAAACCCACAAAGTTATCACATACTAGGGATGAAAATAAGAATAGAATTAGAAAACACTAGATGTAGAATGGATTTTTAATTTTTTCTGATAGGGCAAACAGGAATTTATTGAATAATTACTTCCTGTAAACTGTAATCACTTTTGAGCACATCAGTGAAAAAAAAGTGGATTGCAGTCATTCGAGGTTATACTAAAGAAGTAAAAGGTCATGCCTACTTTCTCAACTAGTTGCCATAAATGTTGTTAATATTATTTTAGTTGAATTACAACAGATAAAATATCACTGCTAAATTAATTATGAAAAATGAAAGTGAAAGTTGCTCAGTTACGTCTGACTCTTTGTGACCCCACGGGCCATTCCAGTCCATGGAATTTTCCAGGCCAGAATACTGGAGTGGGTAGCCTTTCCCTTCTCCAGGGGATCTTCCCAGCCCAGGGATTGAACCCAGATCTCCAGCATTGCAGGTGGATTCTTTACCAGCTGAGCTACTATATTTAATTTTCAAGCAAATACTAGATTGGAGAAGTAAATCTAAAGATTTTAAGAGTACAGTTGTAAAATCAAATGAGTCAAAGCAAGACTCACAAAAAAGAATCAGAAGTTAGGATAATTAAAAATAAAAAAGAAAAGGAGACAATTCTCATTTTTTTAAGCTGATATTCTCAGGGTCATACATAAATTAAATTTGTCTGTTTCTTTGTATCCGTGTCTCTCTCTCTGACTAGCTCCCCTGTGCTAGAAATTTTCACCCACATTGTCTAAAGTAATCTTCCCAATAAGCCCAAGAAAGACGTCTTATTCTGAGTTTGACCATCAGTGTAACCTGTTAGAGTCTCAGAGCTGAGAAATAGCATGACTGGAGTATGTATGTATGTATGTAGTGTGGATGGAAATATGATATTGAAACATTCTCTTAAATGTGATAAAGGAAGGGAACTAAGGGAGAAATTAAGATATTTACAGAGCATATACACTATATTCTTACCAGAGAGACACCATATTTGATCACCTTTTTTCCCAAGAATAAAGCATTGTTTATATTCTTAACTAGAGGCTGAAATAAAATCATTACTTTGTCAAAACAGAATCTGCTTTCTGTTGTGATCAGCATTCATGGGGGACTGTGAGACATATATTTAGTGTAGAAAGTGGCCTCTGGGATAAGAGACTCTCAAGCTATGTTCCTTTGGGACCACTTTATTCTGAGTCTCTGAATTGAGAGTTCACTTGGAAAGTGTTTCTTTTGTGTGGGTCAGAAAGAGACCTGTGGGGACAATGATAAAAACTCTAATGGTGGAAGTTAAGCATAGTTTTAAAACATCTCTTTGCTTGCGGTTTTAAAAAAGAAAAAAATTATTCCAGAACTAATTTGTCATGTCTAGTTCCAGATGACTTGGGTGGGTGGACAGGGGATGACCAACAGAGGGAGATGACCTAGTCACTGCTGTACACCACCTATGTCCATGGTGAAACAGTCAGCCTTGAGCTGCTGGTTTTGTTGGGTTTCAATGAAGATTAGAAACATTATAAAGTATCAACAATTTCTGATTGGAATGGAAACCCAGGGTAAATCAAGAAACTTCTTCTTTAAGTCCAATATTCTTGAACATAGGGTAGCACAAACATATAAATATGACAACTATACTAAAATATCCTTGAATATGGAGGGGGCAGAGTCAAAATACTTCATCTTAGCTCCACATAAACTCATAAAGAAAGGGTGGATATAATGCAGCATATCTGCAGGATGACTTTTCCTTTCCTTTCCTTCTCATTGTTAGAGAGCTTTGGATAAACAGACATTTCACTCGTCCTGAGTGATGGGGGACTTTGGACAGGTTCCAAGCATTTATATAAACTTCATAGTCACTGTCTTATCTACCTGGTAAATCTATCTATGTGTTCTAGGGAGGAAATGAATCCCATGTTTTAGCTTCACCAAGTTTTTAGGTGACACAACAGTAGAGGAGGATGGTGACAAGATTCTATTCAGTTAATCTAGGTAGTAAGACTGTTATTCTTATACTCCTACAGCTTCTAGGAAATGAGGCTTTTAAGCAAAGAAATCAAATGGGGCAGCCAACCAAATAATAATGTATTGAAATCTCTAGCCTGACTAATACAATTCTAAATAAGGGCATACATTTGGAAGACAGCTTTGTAGTGCCTTATAAAGCTAAAGATACTATTGCCATATGATAAAGTAGTAGTACTCCTAGGTATTTACCAAACTGAGTTAAAAAATTCTGTTCATACAAAACCTGAATTTGAATGTTTGTGGCAGCTTATTCATAATTATCAAAAACTAGAGATAACCAATATTTCCTTCAATATGTTAGTGGACAAACTGTGATACGTCCTTATAATGGAATACTATACAACTATAAAGTAATCTATCAAGTCATGAATAGATATAGAAAATCCTTAATATCTTGCTACATGAAATAAGCCAATCTGAAAAGTCTACATACTATATGATTCCCCATATGTGACATGCTAGAAAATGCAAAACTATGGACACAGTGAAAATATAGGTGATTCTCAGGGATTCAGGGGGATGGATGAATAGCTGAAGCATGGGAGATTTTAGTATGGTGAAATTACTTTTTATGATGCTGTAGTTTTGGATATATGGACTCAGACATTCGCTGCATCTCTTTGAGGACCTAAAAGGAATGACAATGTAGTAACAATGAATGCAAATTTGCTTCTAATGCCATTACCCACTAAAAGGAGCCAAGAATCTTTGGAGAAATGGCTATTGTCGGAATAGGGAAGAAAGAGGAAGAATGGTGCAAAATAATCTTGGAGCATCCTTTAGTCTTAGAATATAAGGAAGTGCTCAAACATACATAAAATCACAAACTTTGATGTGGATATGTATCAAAGGGACTTAGGAGGCAAATAAAAAATCTCCCAGTATTAGAGTGTAATAATAATTATATATATATATAAATATAATATATGTAGATTATAGTTCACAGTATTAGATTCTAATCCAAAGTAGAAAATAAAATCTATGGTTTCATACATATATAAATGATTGAATAAATTAGTACATGAGATAGAAGAGAAATCACCCATGTAGAAGAATAACAGAAAAATTATGCTGTCCTATATGAGGGGAACTTAGCTCCCTATTCCTTAAGTATTGGCCGAGTAGAGTGACTTATTTTTTTCAAAAAGTGCATCATGGATAGTAGAGAAAGAAACTTTACAATGAAGCAACTGACAAACATTTCAGTCAGATAATCAAGGGCAATGTTAGTAGTATAAATCAAGTGGATGGTATAGACCTTTGATAGGAGGTGATGAAAATAGGACTTTACCTGTGATGTTCCTCCCTTGAGCCCATGATTCTGGTGTAATCATGGGAAAAATGTCAAGTAAATGTCAGTACAATGGTATCCTTCTTATGTTGCAGTTCCTTAAAAAGTTAAACTTACAATTATCCTACAACCCATCAATTTCACTCCTAGTATTTAATCCCAAAGAAATAAAAACAGATATTGAAATAACAACTTGTATGCAAATGTTTAGAGTAGAATTATTCCCAATGGCCAAGGATGGAAACAAGCCAAATGTTCATCAGTTGATGAATGGATAAACAAATGTGGTAATCCATACAAAGGAATATCATTCAGCCACAAAAAGGAACAGTGCACTAATGCGCATTTCAATATGGTTAAACTTGAAAACATTATGCTAAATGAAAGATGCCAGACACTAAAGGTAACATAATTGTTTTCATTCTTTTTTGTATACAATATCCAGAATAGGTTAATTCATAGAGACAGGAAGCAGACTAATAAGTGCCAGGGGCTTATTAGTGGACAGTGATTGGGAAGAAATGATGATTTAAAATGATGATTTAACAGTACTGTGAATGTACTAAATTCCATTGGATTGTATTCTTCAAATGATTTATACCATATTATGTGAATTTTACCTTCATAATAAAATAACATAAAATTTAATACTAAAAAACACATGAGAAAATATCATTTTCCATCATGAACGAAGACTTTAGTTATCCACTTTGTTTTAGCTTATTTTTTTCAAAATCATACTTGGCTTATGTGTACCTTTCCCTTTTTAAGATAAATGTATAATTCTTATGTAAAAGAGAATGCTGCAGTTCACACACTAAGTTTTTGCTCATTTCTCTCCAGGCTAGATGTTATGTAGAAACTAGTCTAGATTTTTATAAAATGAGATAATAGCAGTTTAACCAACAGAAATCAAATTTTTAGGACAATGTGTTAAAATGGAGCTCCCTGGTGGCTCAGGGGTGAAGAAACTGCCTGCCAATACAGGAGACCAGGGTTCAGTCCCTGGGTCAGGAAGACCTCCCTGGAGAAGGAAATGGCAACCCACTCCAGTATTCTTGCCTGAGAAATCCCATGGACAGAGGAGCTTGGAAGGTTACTAGACCATGGGGTTGCAAAGAGTCAAGCATGATTTAGCAACTAAACAACAAAATAATGGTGTTAAATAAGATAAGAATGGTGATGCTTGGTCTTCTGTATGTGCACATGGATTTTCTGAATAGCATTAGAGAGTTAGAGATATTTGGCATGTCAGAATTTAGTTAATGTATATAAAAAAATCACGGGCTGAATACCAAAGCACACAAATTCTATTACCTTTTCTTCTATTAACTGATATGTCACGATCTTATTTCTTCATCTGATATGAAAGAATATTGGGTTTCCATCTCACCATTTTATTAGAAATAATAAATGAGATAATATAGGCAAAAATACTCAGCTAGGCATAAAGCAAAGTAGACCTGTGAACTCTTATTTATATGTTCTGCAATGATCTAAAAGAGAGAAAATATAGCCTAGGAATTAAATCCATGGACATTGAAATCATAAATTATTGTGTTTGAGTATTAGACCTGACTTCAGCTTATTAACTTCTGCTAACATGTTAAATTTCCATATCATTTAATATTAGTATCTCTAAAATGGGGATGGTAATTGTATTAATGAGTAAAAAGCAGGTTTAGTGTTTTCAAGGAGTTTTTACTAATGTGTTTGTTAATAGGTATTCCTTTTTCGCTGGTATTGGTCTAAATGAAATTTATCAATAAACATTAAAATCTTAGGAGATACTGATTTTCCTTGAAGATATTTTGTTGTCATATTTTATTAGACATAGATTCCTTTGTTTTCCATTTACTTTTTAAATCAAAGTTCTAATAATTTTTTCTACTCTTAATGTCATGAGAATTCAAAGTAAAGCTCTCCTAATAAATGGCCAGGGGACTCAGTTCACTGAATCATCGAGGGTCCAAGCTTGCCCTGCTCTTCACAGGGTAAAGGAATGACTGAGAGACAAGGTGTTGGGATCAGCAAGAGACTTTACCACGAGCCAGCTGGCTGACTGAGAAGATGGTGCTCAGTTCAGTTCAGTTCAGTCACTCAGTTGTGTCTGACTCTTTGTGACCCCATGAATCGCAGCACACCAGGCCTCCCTGTCCATCACCAACTCCCGGAGTTAGAAGCGCAAGCTGGAATCAAGATTGCCGGGAGAAATATCAATAACCTCAGATATGCAGATTTCACCACCCTATGACAGAAAGTGAAGAGGAACTAAAAAGTCTCTTGATGAAAGTGAGAGAGGAGAGTGAAAAAGTTGGCTTAAAGCTCAACATTCAGAAAACTAAGATCATGGCATCTGGTCCCATCACTTCGTGGGAAATAAATGGAGAAGATGGTGCTAGCGCCTCAAAATAATCACCTTGTCAGGGCCTGGTTGCCAGGTTCTTTTATGGATCAGAGATGGGGTGGGGAGATGAGGAGACAAAGTAAAAATACTATTCAATCCTTGCAAATGTCCACCAGAATGCCAAGCCTCAGCCAGGGGGATGTGTGGGTTTCAATTCCTTGTGTTCCTTCACAGGCAGGCAGCTCAGGTTATCTCCCCGAGGCAGTCCATTATTCATGCTTACAAAAGTGGCAAGATGAGGGTTAAAGTTACAGAAGCAGATCCAGCAGAAATTCAAAATTAACCTTTCCCAGTTACAAAGGGTCACCAAAAAACTGTTGCTAGTCCTGGAACAGTTGTAAAGAGCACTAACCACAGAGATCAAATAGGGAAACATTTCTTGAAAGGTTCAATTATAGAGAAAATATTGTTTTCTGAGCACCTTTTTTTTCAGAGGTCAGATTATATGGGCCAGTATAATATAAGTGACTAGCCTGCTAAATTATCAGCTATTTTCCTTAAATGGGTAAAGCAGAGCACCTCTGGGACATTACAACAAATCTCCCACACCCTCTTTCCTCTGATTCTTATCTCCATTTCTATTTTCAATTCAGCAAGCATTTGCTGAACCACTACAGGTGACAGCCTTTTCAAAGGGAAGTTAGTATTTCATTCCAGATTGCTTGAATTGCTTCATATACCTTGATTGTTTCTTGATTTACAGGGAACCTTTTGGGTCTGGACTATGTTTCATGAGGAATTTGAAATGTTAGTTGCTCAGTCATGCCTGACTCTTTGTGATCCTATGGACCATAGCCTACCAGGCTGTTCTGTCCATGAAATTCTATAGTCAAGAATACTGGAGTGGGAAGCCATTCCCTTCTCCAGTGATTTTCCCGACCCAGGGGAATGAGTTGCCCTGCATTGCAGGCAGGGACTTTACCGTCTGAACCAAATAAGTGGAATACATATATTGGAAGGACAGAGGAGGGAATAAAAAGCCTCCAACTGCCCGGGTCCAGCTTGTCAGTCCAAATGGTCATTATGTCTTTGGACATAATCACCAAATGGTGATTAATCTTCCTCAACACCATCATGAAGTGGATGCTATCTTACTATTCAAGCCATTAAATTGATATGCAAAAAGAGCATTGTATTTTCAAGTGGAAATCATACTTAAGAAATTAGGTTTAGGCAGGTCTACAGACATAGAGAAGTTACATGAACTTATGACTCACTTCATTCAACAACTACTACTCTCCAGTTGCCTTCCTTTGCCCCCAACATACAGCTATAGTTAACACAGAGAATTCCTTATAATGAGTAGAATGAAAATTTAAAATTTGGGCCTGAACATACAGATGGTTTTGCATGATATGTTGGTAGCAACTAGGAGTAAAAGTCTACAGCTTTACTGTCCCAATTTAGTGACGTATTATGGTTGAATATAACTTAGTTGTGGTTAGTATTTGGGCTTCCCAGGTGGTGCTAGTGGTCAAGAACCCACCTGCCAATTCAGGAGATGTAAGAGATGCGGGTTCGATCCCTGGGTTGGGAAGAGCCCCTGGAGGAGGGCATGGTAACCCACTCCAGTGTTTTTGCCTGGAGAATCCCATGGACAGAGGATCCTGGTGGGCTACAATCAGGAGTTGAACATGACTGAGCAACTTAGCATGCACATTGTCACTATTCTGTTTATGGTTCTGAAAAACACTAATAAGAGATTCTCCCATTTGGAAGAAATGCAAGCAATGTATTTGGTTGTCCACTTTGTTTGGCTAGAAGCATGCATATATACTGATTCATGAAAAGTTATTAATTGTTTGGTCAGATGATCAGAGCTTAAAGTAAATAGAATTGGAACACTCTGGGTAAAGAATTCCTTGGGGAGAATTGGTGGTAATTGATCTCTCAGAATGGGCACAGATTATGAAAAATCTGTGTCTGGTGTATTCTTACCAAAGGGTATCCATTATAGAGGAAACTTTAGTAGTAGACTAATAAATTCTATGCATGCTAACCTCTTTTTTCCAGCCATCTCCGGGGCTTGCTAAATGGGATTTTGTACAAAATAACCACGGTCAGAAATCATGTATTGCTATCACTGCATTTGATCAAGTTTATTTTATAGCAAAGCAATTAGCAACAACAATGATTATAGAAGTGGATTTGTGGTCATGGAATTCATCTATCATAACATGTACTTAACTACCCATAAATAGCTGATATAATAAATGGTATGATGGCATACTGAAGACTTCCTTATGAGTCTTTTAGGAAGTAATATCTTCATTCTCTGATTCTGGAATCAAAATGTGGAAGTTATAGTTAATCTTTACACTCTGATGCTTCATAACCCACTCACAAAATGTTTGCTTCCCACCTACCAATTTGAACACTTCCACCAGAGTAGATAGTATTTTCACTAACTTGGATGTTAAGACTGACTACTGGCCATTTTGTGATGAAACTGAAAGAGAAGAGTGAAAAAGTTGATTTAAAGCTCAGCATTCAGAAAACTAAGATCATGGCATCTGGTCCCATCACTTCATGGGAAATAGATGGGGAGACAGTGGAAACAGTGCAGACTTTATTTTTTTGGGGGGCTCCAAAATCACTGCAGATGGTGATTGCAGCCGTAAAATTAAAAGACGCTTACTCCTTGGAAGGAAAGTTATGACCAACCTAGATAGTATATTAAAAAACAGAGACATTACTTTGCCAACAAAGGTCCATCTAATCAAGGCTATGTTTTTTCCAGTGGTCATGAATGGATATGAGAGTTGGAGCATAAAGAAATCTGAGTGCCAGAGAATTAATTATTTTGAACTGTGGTGTTGGAGAAGACTCTTGAGAGTCCCTTGGACTGCAAGGACATCCAACCAGTCCATCCTAAAGGAGATCAGTCCTGGGTGTTCATTGGAAGGATGCTGAAGCTGAAACTCCAGTACTTTGGCGACCTCATGCGAAGAGTTGACTCATTGGAAAAGACCCTGATGCTGGGAGGGATTGGGGGCAGGAGGAGAAGAGGATGAGAGAAGATGAGATGGCTGGATGGCATCACCGACTCAATGGGCATGAGTTTGAGTAAACTCCAGGAGTTGGTGATGGACAGGGAGGCCCGGCATGCTGCGATTCATGGGGTCGCAAAGAGTTGGACAAGACTGAGAGACTGAACTGAACTGGGCATTTAAGTTTGGCTAAAGACTCTATAAAACTATGCATCTCACTGATTAATATCTGTGAGAATGATTATAAAAGAAACCAGTGAGAATTAAGGAGAATTTGCCTTTCTGATAAGTGTGTGAAAAATAATGCCTGATGGTATGAAAGTGACTATAATGTTTGAATTGAAAGCATGTGATACTTGCATTTGTTGTGGCAAATTATATTACAAGACAATATAAGCTGCATTTTTCATCCTTATGCTCTTCTATATCCAGAACATTAGAAAATTCATACAAACTGTACTTAAGTGGTTTATTTTTTAAGGAGAGAAGTAAAAAGATACCCATTATTCTAGGTAGGATAAAAGATGCTTTGAAAATACAGAGATGACAGTGCAGCAAATGAATGGGCATACCCATGAGAAAGAGCTGAGGCGACCGCCCGAGATAGAGACAGCCTTGTGGTTGGCTCTTGGTCTTTTGGCACCACCTCTGTGCAGACATGTTCTTGGTGATGTTTCTTCCATTCCCAACTTTCACTTCATGATAAAATTAGCTTGCAAACCATATTACTCCCAGTATTTTTATACAGTTATATTGATAGAGGCACTCTAATATTTTATTCTTGGCATAATTTATTCTTTCACTCTCAGGAATGATTTTCTATTGTACTGTGTAGTGTCATATAATAAATGAATAATTTTGGAAATCAGATTGATCTTTGAATCCTTAAGTGAAGAAAAAATTAAGTTGTACTATCTTGAGGAACTGTATTTCATATTTCTGAGTCTCATTTTCTTATCCATAATTTGGATAATATAATAATAGTAAATTTATATAATACACATAACAGTGGTATAGAGCAGGCATTCAAGGATGATAAGTACTATTTTTTTGCTAAAATTGTTTTAATTTTTTCACTTTAGTTGAAGCATAATTGGTTTATAATATTTTACAATATTAATTTTAGGTGTACAGCAAAATGATTTGGTTATATATGTATGCATATATATGCGCTCAATATATGTATTCAGCTATTATAGGTTATTGCAAGATATTGCATATAATTCCATGTGATATATAGTAAATCCTTGTTGCTTATCTATTTTATGTATAGTACTTTGTATCGGTTAATTCCATTCTCCTCATTTATCCCTCCTCCCATCCTTTCCCCTTTGGTAACTCTGTTTCCTTTGAGAGTCTGTTTCTGTTTTGTGTGGATTCATTTTTATTATTTTTATATTCTACACATTTCTACACGGAAGTGATAGCATATAATATTTCTCTTTCTCTGCATGACTCATTTCACTTAGCATGATTTTCTCTATATTCAGCTATCTTGTTAAAAATGACAATACTTCATTCTTTTTTTTTTCATTCTTTTTTGTATCTGAGTAATATTCCAGTAAATGTGTGTGTGTGTGTGTGTGTGTTTGTTTGTGTATCACATCTTCTTAAATCATTCTTCTGTTGATGAGCAGTTGCTTTGTTTCCATGTCTTGGCTATTTTAAATAATGTTCCTATGAACATTGGGGTGCATATATCTTTTCAAATTAAGTTTTCATGTTTTCTGGATATATGGCCAGGAGTGGGATTGCTGTACTTTTTATTTCTAGGCTCTCTATTTTGTTCCATTGACCTATATGTCTATTTTGTGCCAATACCATGCTCTTTTGATACTGTAGCTTTACAGTACAGTCTGAATTCTAGAAGGGTTATGTCTCCAGCTTTGTTCTTTTTCTTCAGGATTGCTTGGCAATTCTGGGTCTTTTGTGGTTCCATAAAAATTTTAAGATTGTTTGTTCTAGTTCAGTGAAGAATGCTATGAATGTTTTGAAAAGTATCACAGTAAATTTGTAGATTGCTTTGGGTGGTATAGCCATTTTAACAGTATTAGTTCTTCCAATCTAAGAGCATGAGATATCTTTCTATTCCTTTGAATAAGTTTCAGTTTCCTTTATCAGGGTTTTATAGTTCTCAAAATACAGATTTTTCACCTCCTTGGTTAAAATTATTCCTAGGTATTTTAATTTTTTTTTTTTTTTTGGTATTTTACTTTTGACACAATTTTAAATGGAATTTTTTTTTGCTTTCATTCTCTGATACGTCATTGTTATGTAAGTACATCACTTTTATTCTGCCATTTTTCTATTTTTGTTTCCATATTAAGAGAAATAAAATTTCTATATGTATCATATTTTTACTTTAGAACTTTTATTGTTGATTCTTACAACTGAATTTCAATTTACTTAATTTATACCTCTAAAGGAAAGCAAATTTTATTTTTTATTTAAAATTTTTAGGAATTTTTAGGAACAAAAACTCTCAACAAAATTTGAAATAGTTTCCTCTAAGATCAGGAACAGAACAAGGATGACCAGTCTCACCACTTTTGGTTAACATAGTATTGAAAGTTCTAGCCATAGCAGTTAGGCAATAAAAATGAGTCCTCAAAATCTGAAGAGGGCTTCCCTGATAGCTCAGTTGGTAAAGAATCCGCCTGCAAGGCAGGAGACCCTGGTTTGATTCCTGGGTTGGGAAGATCTGCTGTAGAGGGGATAGGCTACCCACTCCAGTCTTCTTGAGCTTCCCTTGTGACTCACTGGTAAAAAAATCTGCCTGCAAAGCTGAAGACCCACGTTCGATTCCTCGGTTTTGGAAGATCCCCTGGAGAAAGAAATGGCAACCCACTCCAGTATTCTTGTCTGGAGAATCCCATGGATGGAGGAGCCTGGCAGGCTACAGTCCATGGGGTCACAAGAGTCAGACACGACTTACTGACTAAACCAACCAACCAAAATCTGAGGAGAAGATGTAAAAATGTCACTATTTGAAGATCACATGGTACTATATATAAAGAGCTCTAAAGACTATACCAAAAAACTGTAAAAACTAATAAATTAATTCAGTAAAATCAGAGAGTACAAAATTGATTTACAGAAGTCTGTTGCAGTTGTACACACTAATATCAAACTGTCAGGAAGGTAAATTAAGAAAACAAACCCATTAAAATTTTATCAAAAATAATTTAAAAACCTAAGAATAAATATAATTGCAGAGGTTTAAGTTCTATATAGTGAAAACTGTAAGACACTGATGAAAGCAATTAGAAGATACAAATTAAAAAGATGTTTTGTGTCCATGAATTGGAAGAATTAATATCGTTAAAATGTTCTTGCTTCCCAAAGGAATCTACAGATTCAGTGCAATCCCTATCAAAATTCTAAAGGTATATTTCACAGAACTACAGCAAGTAATTATAAAATTTGTATAAATCAAAAACAATCCTCAATAGCCAAAACAACCCTGAGAAAGAAGAATAAAGCTGGAGGTATCATAGTGTCTGATTTTAACTATCAAGCTATAGTAATCAAAATATTTGGTACTGGCACAAAAACGGACACACAAGATTAATAAAACAGAGGTGAGAGTCCAGAAATAAACCCACATGAACATAAACAATTTATGACAAAAGAGAAAAGGTCATACATTGAAGAAAAATAGACTTCAATAAATGGTGTTGGGAAAAATGGACAGCCACATATGATAAAATAAAACTAGATCATTACCTTTCACCATTCACAGAAATTAACACAAAATGGATTAAAGACATGAGTGTAAGACCTGAAACCATAAAATTCTTAGAAGAAAGCATAGGCCATAACCATACTGACAGCAGTTTTATTGATGGTTTTTGTCCATGTGACTTCTGATGCAAGAGCTGCAACAGCAAAAAAAAAAAAAAAAAACAAAACAAAAGAAACTACAATAGCCAAAATGCTTCTGCACAGCAAGGAAAACTAGAAACAAAATTAAAAGAGAATCTTAGAAGTGGGAGAAGATGTTTGTAAATCACATATCTGACAAGTGGTTATAAAATATATAGTCATACAACTTAACAAGCAAACTGATTTAAAAATGGGTAGAGGGTCTGAATAGACATTTTTCCAAAGAAGACAACAAATACATGAAAAAATGTTCAATACCACTAATTCTTGGGGAAATGCAAATCAAAACCATAATGAGATATTGCTTCACACATGTTAGAATGACTACTGTTGAAAGGAAAGTGATAACAAATGTTGGAGTGGGTGTGACAGAAAAGGAGTCCTTGTACATTATTGGTGGGACTGTAAATTAGTGCAGCTGCCATGGAAAGAAGTATGGAGACTCCCCTAAAAATTAAGACTAGAGCTAACATATGAAACAGAAATTCCATTCTGAATATTTATCCAAAGAAAACCAAGCATACATAGGTGTATATGCACCCCTATATTCAGTGTCCCATTATTTACAATAGCCAAGATACAGAAACTAGTGTCCATCAGCGGATGAATGGGTGAAGGAGATGTGGTGTATGTACACAATGGAGTATTACCCAGCTCTAAAATAGAATGAACTCTGTCATTTGTGACAACATGGATGGACCTTGAAGGTTTTATGCCAGATGAAATAAATCAGATGAAGATGACAAATACTGTATGATTTCAGTAATATGTGAAATCTGGGACAACAAAGCAAACACAAAGTCATAGGTACAAAGACCAGATTAGTGATTGCCAAAGGGGAAAGGTATTGAAGAGTAGGTGAAATTGGTTAAGAGTGTCAGCTGATTGATGATGAATGATAAGTGTACTTAGACTTGGTGTTGATTACTTTGTAGGGTTTACAGATGTCAAATTATCATTCTGTACACCCGAAATTTATATAGTAAGTAAATAAACACATAAAAAATAGATAGAAGTAACCTGAAAAACATTAATTTTACTGAGCCATTTAAAATGCAATATATTAATAATATTGTAAGTCAACTATGCATCAATACATTTAGAAAAAATAAATATGCAATATTACTGAGTGTTTTAACACCGATTTAACTTCACCATTAAAATAATTGCATTCATTATGTAAAAAAACTTTAATGCCATTATATAAAAAATTTTACACCAAACATGGTTTCTCCTATATTATTTTCTAGATTACTTATAACTTACATTTTTCAGTACATCTGTGATCCATAATGAGTTAGTGTTTGTGAAAGATGTAAGGTCTATGTTTAGATTCTTGGGAGTTTTGCATGTGGATATCTAGTTGTTCCTTCTCTAACTAGATCGTTGCTGTATTTTATTGTGTTTGTTTCTTTGTTAACTGATTGACAAAGTTTCCTATGTACATCTATTTCTTGGTCTTTTATACTGTTACATAGATATCTTTCCATTCTTTAGCCAATACCACACTGTATTGATTGCTGTAGCTTTATAGTAAATCTTGAAGTCTAGTAATGTCAGTCTTCTGACCTTGTTCTTCTTCTTCATCCTTTTACTTCTAATCCATATCATTATATTTAAAGTGTGTTTGACATGTAATATGTAGTTGCATCAATATTCATGAGATATTGGTCTGTAGTTTATTTTGTGTCATTTTTGTGTTGCTTTTGCACCAGAGTAAAGTTGTTCCCTATTCCTCTATTTTCTGGAAGTGTGTGTTGAGAATTGGAGTTATTTATATATAATATATAAATTATATTTTATAAAACATAAATTATATATAAATATATACTATAAATAATATATAAAATATATAAATATTTGGTAGAATGCACCAGTGAAGCCATTAGGGCCTGGCTTTTTCATTTTAGTAAGTTTTCTAATTCCTAATTCAATTCTTTTTCCTTATGTCTTCAATTCGCTATTTTTTCTTGTGTCTTTTTTAGGTATTTGCCCATTCCATGTAAAATATCTAATTTATTGGCATATTGTTTTCTATAGTATTCTTTTTAATTCCTCAGCATATGGATAGACCACAATTTTCTTATTAATTTGACTTATTTCAAGTGTTGGTATTATGAACTGAGTGCTATGAACGTTTGCAAAGCCATTGTGTGGAACAAGAGACAATAATGGATTCCTTTCAGAATGTATTAACACTGGAGGGCAGTTCCTGCAGATTCAGGAACTCCAACTAGAACCCCAAATCTCCACGTTCAGTTTCTTATAGTTAGATCTGCTTCCCAGTTACACAAATTTAGCTTCTAGGTCTTTTTTTCCATTTCTTCTCTACCTTTTCTTCTATCTTTTCCTAGTCTCCACACCCACTGGACACCAATTCCCTAGGGCTTTGGTCTCAGCAGGTTGTCATGGAATAAAGGAGATAAACCAGCTCATGATGTAATATGCATGACTAAAACCAAGCAAATATGTTATGTTTGTAATTTTGTATACTTAAGTACTTTTTTTAAGGAAATGGTTTTATCACTAAAAGAATGACAAAAATAGTGGAATTTTAGGATGTGTGGCAAGTAATAATCAGTGAACGTTTTGGGGAAAGTACTCTTCCAGGCACTATTGAACTTTACCAAATATATGTATATTGTGTGTGGTCTGGTATAAAGCTGTTCCTATGCTTCCTCTCTGAAGATGGGTAAGACCATCTTTTGTGGACATGTCAAATACAGCTCTGATCTTTGTAGGATAGATACAGTGAGTTCTCTAAATGCCATGGCTTCTTTCCTACTTTCAGACAGTTGTGAGTGACCCAGAAAATCTTTCATGGATCTCTACCTATTTTTTGCATATTTATCTTTGGACTGAGAGAAAAGTAGTGGAGACACTGAGGTGTGTGCATTTATGATAGAATAGGTATGTTATTTTCTGTCATACTGCTTCTGTTTCAGTTATCATTCACAAGCTTTTGATTTGCTCTTTAAGGTGGGAATATTTCTTTATTTTTTCAATGGAACATGAGAAAACAATCTCTAAAGAATTTGGAATTTATAAGAAATGCCTTCTGAGGTAGACTGATCATAGTATGAAGACTTATCCATTATAATAGTTGTTTAGTTCTCAACTTTTGCCATTTGTAAACAAAATATTTGCCCGTTGTGTTTTTCAGGTTATTTGTTTTCATTGAATGAATACACAGGATTGTTTTCCTACTTCCTTTTGTCTCTGTAACCAGAGTTGCTACCAATGACTGAAATTTCTTCCTTAAAATTGCAAGGTCTTCTATAATTATAAAGTTCTAGTTTTTTTTTATTATGGTCAAGCGATACATAAAAATAACCTACCAAAAATGTGTATTGTTCTTTTATCACCAGGACTCCACTCTGCCAAAAATCTGACTTCATAAAATATAAAAATTCCACTTGCTATAGCTGCTGGTTTTCATCTAATGTAGCAATACCACAAACTAACAAAGAGGACTAAATGATAAGCTATCAATAAATCTATCCAAATGCACAGCTAGAGAAGCTACATTTTGTGTTTTATTATTGGGAATTAGTAGTGATGTGATGGCATCCAAAAGGCATTACATTAATTCTCTATAAAATAACACAGGTGATTAACATATTATTCAGTTTAGTTCAGTTCAGTCACTCAATTGTGTCTGACTATTCGCAACTCCATGGACAACACACTCAGGCCTCCCTGTCCATCACCAACTCCCAGAGTTTGTTCAAACTCATCTCCACTGAGTTGGTAATGCCATCCAACCATCTCATCCTCTGTCGTCTGTGTCTCCAACTGCCTTCAGTCTTTTCCAGCATCAGGGTTTTTCACATGAGTCAGCTCTTTGCATCAGGTGACCATAGTGTTGGAGTTTCAGCTTCAACATCAGTCCTTCCAAAGAACACTCAGGACTGATCTCCTTTAGGATAGACTAGTTGGATCTTGCAGTACAAGGGACTCTCAAGAGTCTTGTCCAACACCATAGTTCAAAAGCATCAGTTCTTTGGCACTCAGCTGTCTTTATAGTCCAACTCTCACATCCATGTATGACCACTAGAAAAACCATAGCCTTCACTAGACAGACCTTTGTTGACAAATGTCTCTGCTTTTTAATATGCTGTCTAGGTTGGTCATAACTTTCCTCCCAAGGAGTAAGCATCTTTTAATTTCATGGCTGCAATCACCATCTGCAGTGATTTTGAAACCCAAAAAAATAAAGTCAGCCACTGTTTCCCCTGTTTCCCCATCTATTTGCCATGAAGTGGTGGGACCAGATGCCATGATCTTACTTTTCTGAATTTTGAGCTTTAACCCAACTTTTCCACTCTCCTCTTTCACTTTCATCAAGAGGCTGTTTAGTTCCTCTCCACTTTCTGCCATAAGGGTGGTGTTATCTGCATATCTGAGGTTACTGATATTTCTCCCGGCAGTCTTGATTACAGCTTGTGCTTCTTCCAGCCCAGAGTTTCTCATGATGTACTCTGCCTATAAGTTAAATAAGCAGGGTGTCAATATACAGCCTTGACGTACTCCTTTTCCTATTTGGAACCAGTCTGTTGTTCCATGTCCAGTTCTAATTGTTGCTTCCTGACCTGCATACAGGTTTCTCAAGAGAACTGGTGAGGACAATAATAAAAGTTCTAATGGTGGAGTTAAGCACAGTTTTAAAACATTTCTTTGATTAACTTTTTTAAAAAGAAAAACATCATCCCAGAACTAAGTTGCCACTCTAGTCCCAGATGACTTGGATGAGTGGACGCGGGATGATGAGCGTTGGGAGATGAACTCGCCAGTGTGTGCTCAGGTGCCCCCTCAGTGCTGTACACCAAGTATGCCCATTGTAGAGCAGTCAGTCTTGAACTGCTTGTTTTATGGGGTTTTAATGGAGAATAGAGAGACATTTTATAGTGTCAAAAGTTTCTTTGATTATTTGAGCAATGATCATGATTGAAAAATGGGTACAAGGCAATACTGGGGCTTCCCAAGTGGCTCCCAAGAATCTCCTGCCAAGGCAGGAGATGCAAGAGACATGGGTACAATCCGTGGATGGGGAGGATCCCTAGTATAGGAAATGACAACCAACTCTAGTATTCTTGCAGGCATAATCTTTTGGACAGAGGAACCTGGCAAGCTACGGTCCATGGGGTCACGAAGAGTTGGACACAACTAAGCACTCTCATACCCAAAAGGCAATATTAACAATATTATTCAAAATAACAAAACAGTAAGGGAAGCTTACCTTTTATTTTCATTTTTACAATATTATATGATTTAGTCTTATGGGCAAGAATCCAACATTTTAGTGGTCTGAGAAGGAAATATGATAGTGTGTCTCTATCTGCCCATTGCTGTTACATTTTTTTTTAATCAGAAGAATAAAATTGTTCACATATTGGTGGTTATGGTTTCAGTTTGTTTTCTATGCAGTTACATACTAACATGTGTGCACTTTCAAATATATAATATGGAGGAATCTTTTTCTTTGAAAGATATACGGTGTTGAAGGATATTTTAAATTCCAGTTACTCTAAAATAATATGCTTAAATATATTTCATTCAATGTATATGGTTGTTTTTAGAGAAATTGAGAGAAAATTTACATAACTACACATTTTTAGTGTTCTTTTCACACTTTGAGAATGAATGGTTAGGGTTTGGAAAGCAGACATGAAAAGAATGAAGTAGAAGAGTGAGATTATTATATTTGACATGAACTATGTAGATAGTGTCAGTGATATCAATCCACCACTGGTCAACTTGGCTGATGATCAGGCAAAGGAGGGTCTTCTGTCTTGACTCACAGTTTAGAAACATCTGTACATTAAACTTTAGCTGACTATGTTTAGGAATGGAAACCAGAGATAACCCTTTAAACCATTTTATTAGGTTCCATTGTATGAATATCTCAAACACAGGGGAACACAAACATTTAATTATGATAACTACATTGAAATAACCTTGAATATGTGGTTGGGTGGAGAAGGAAATGGCAACCCATTCCAGCATTCTTGGCTGGAGAATCTCAGGGACGGGGGATCCTGGTGGGCTGCCGTCTATGGGGTCGCACAGAGTCGGACACGACTGAAGTGACTTAGCAGCAGCAGCATGGAGTTGGGAGAGGGCAGAGTCAAATCCCTTCATCTCAGCTCCACATCAGCTCATCAAGAATGGGTGGCTAACAAGGAGCATATCTACAGGATGACTTTCTATTCATTTTCTTCCCTTCTCATTGTTAGAAAGCTTTTGCTAAACAGACATTTCACCATTTGTCAGTGACTGGGGGCCCTGGACAGGTTTCCAGGGCTTATCTAAACTTCATGGTTGCTTCCTCTCTATCTAGTATATCTATTTATGTGTTTTAGGGAGTAAGTTAATTTTGAGTTTCAGCTCCACCAAGTTAGGAGACACAACAAGTGGAGGAGGTGGACATTCTATTCAATTAATCAAGATGTTAATATTGTTCTTCTTATACTCCTGTGACTTCTAGGAATTGGGGCTTTTAAAGAAGTCAAATGGGGCAACCAATGAAAGAGTAATCTAAAGAAACCTCTACAAATCAAAACCACAATGGGGTCCCATTACATGCCAGTCAGAATGGCTGCAATCCAAATGTCTAGAAGCAATAAATGCTGGAGAGGGTGTGGAGAAAAGGGACCCAACCCTCTTATACTGTTGGTGGGAATGCAAACTAGTACAGCAACTATGGAGAACAGTGTGGAGATTCCTTAAAATCCTGGAAATAGAACTGCCATATGACCCAGGAATCCCCCTGTTGGGGAAACCAGATCTGAAAGAGACATGTGTACCCCAATGTTCATCACAGCACTGTTTATAATAGCCAGGACATGGAAGCAACCTAGATGCCCATCAGCAGACGAATGGATAAGAAAGCTGTGGTACATATACACAATGGAATATTACTCAGCCATTAAAAGGAGTACATTTGAATTAGTTCTAATGAGATGGGTAAAACTGGAGCCCATTATGCAGAGTGAAGTAAGCCAGAAAGATAAAGACCAATACAGCATACTAACGCATGTATATGGAATTAGAAAGATGGTAATGATAACCCTTTATGTAAGACAGAAAAAGAGACACAGATGTATAGAACAGACTTTTGGACTCTATGGGAGAAGGCGAGGGTGGGATGATCTGAGAGAACAGCATCGAAACATGTATATTATCAAGTGTGAAACAGATCGCCAGTCCAGGTTGGATGCATGAGACAAGTGCTCGGGGCTGGTGCACTGGGATGACCCAGAGGGATGGGATGGGGAGGGAGGTGGGAGGGGGGTTCAAGATGGGGAACACAACTTTAAATGAGGACAAACATTTGGAAGACGATTTGGTAGAGCTTTACAAAACTAATGATAGTATTGCCATATGATAAAGAAATAGTACTGCTGGGCATTTACCAAACTGAGTTAAAAATTCCGTTTATACAAAACCTATATTTGAACATTTGTGGCAGCTTTATCCATAATTACCAAAAACTAGAGCCATCTAAATGTCCTTCAATCTGTTAATGGTTAACTAAAGTGTGGTACACTTGTACAATGGAATATTATTTTGTAATAGACAGAAATAATCTATCATGTCTCAAAAAAATATACAGGATCCTTAAGTGTCTGTTGCTACACAAACGAAGCCAATCTGAAAAGTCTATGTGCTGTGTGATTTCACCTGTGTGAAATGCCAAACTATCGATACAGTGTTAGGTGGTTAGGTGGTGGTTAGGTGGTTGTCAGGGGTTCATGAGTGAAGGGGAATGAATGAATAAGTTACACCCAGGATATTTTAGTACAGTGAAATTATTTTTTATGATACTGTAATTTTCAATATATTTTCTAAGACATTTGCTGTGTCTTCTGTGGGCACCTGAATGCCATGACAGCCTAGCAACAATGGGCTCGTGTTTGTTTCTAATATTGTTATCCAGTTAAAGGAACCAGGGATCTTTCGAGAAATGGCTATTGTAGGAAAAGGAAATAATGAAAAAGATAGGCCAGGAGCATATTTTGGTCCCAGAAAATAAGGGAATGATCAAACATACATAAACTCACAAAATTTGATGCAGGTATACATCAAAGACGCTTAAGAGCCTAATGAAAATAAAACTCCCAATAGCAGTTTTAGATTATAATCCAAATTATAAATACCCATGATTTCATCCTGATGTAAATGATTTAATAAATTAGTACATGGGGTAGAAGAGTAATCACCCATGCAGGAGAATTAGACATAAATAATGAAGCACACTACCCTAATCAAGGGGAGCATAGCTACTCATTCCTTTAGTATGGGCTGAGTGTAGTGACTTTCCTCTAAATACAGTGTGGATAGTAGGGAAAGTAAATCTACAGCGAGGCAACCTGAGAAACATTTCAGTCAGGTGATCAAGGTCAGCATCAACAGACAAATCATGGTGATGGTATAGGCACTTGGTGGAGGTGTCAAAATGGCAGATCACCTGTGGTGTGCTTCCCCTGAACTCATAACTCTGGTGTAATCATGAGAAAATGCCAAATACATTTCAGTGGGGTGATACCCTTCCTACTATGCAGTTGCTCAAAAAGTTAAACCGAATTACCATAAAACTCAGAATTCTGCCCCTAGTCTGTAACCCCAAAGAATTAAAAACAAGTACTAAAACAAAATCTTGTATGTGAATATTACAGAACTGTTGACAATGACTTAAGGTGGAAACATTCTAAATATTAATCTGCTGATGGATGGATGAACAAATGTGTTAATCCAAACAGAACAATATCATTCAGCCACAACAAGGGTTGATGTACTGATACACATTTCAATATGGATGAAAACATTTTGGAACTAGGCAGAAGTGATGATTCCACAATATAATGAAGGCCTAAATGCCATCAGTTTGTAGCTTTCAAGTGATTAATTTTACCTTATCTTAATTTTACCTTGATAAGATAAAAGTGAAGTGAAGTTGCTCAGTCCTGTCCGACTCTTTGCAACCCCATGAACTATAGCCTGTCAGGCTCCTCTGTTCATGGGATTTTCTAGGCAAGAATACTGGAGTGGGTTGCCATTTCCTTCTCCATATATAAAATGCAATGCTAAAAAGATAAATGAGTAAATATTATTTTCCATTATGAATTAAGATTTTAGTTATCCACCTTTTTTAAAGCTCATTTTATTTTTAATCATGCTAGGCTAATGTGTACTTATGTAAAAGAGAATGCTACTGTTCCAACACAAAGTTTTTGCTTATTTCTCTCTAGGCTAGATGTCATGTAGAAATTAGTCTAAATTTTTGTAAAATGAGAATAGTAGCAGTTTAACAAAAATAAATTTTTTAAATCAATCTGTTGATATGGAGCTCTTATAATAATGTTAAATGATATAAGAATTGTGATATTTGGTCTTCTGTGTGTACACATTACTTTTCTGAGCAGTATTATAGAGTTAGATATATTCAGTATGTCTGGGTTCAGTTCATGAATAAAGAATACACAGGGCTGAATGCCAAGACACACATGCTGTCCCTCTTCTACTATTAACTGGTAAATTGCAATCTTATTTGTTCATCTGATGGGGAAGAATATTGTATTTCCTCACTGTTTTGTTGGAAATAATAAATGAGATAGTATAGGTATAATACTCAGAAAAGCAAAAAGCTTAATAGACATATGAGCTCTTTTTTTAAATATGTTATAACATTGATCTAAAAAAGAGGCAACACCTGTATGGAGATTAAATTCCTGATTCAGAATATTATTTCATTGGAATATTAGTTTTGACTTTAGCATATTGACCTTTGCCAACATGTTTAATTTCTATTTTCTTAGATATTATTATGGCTAAAATGTTTTTGGTAATTATATAAATGAGGTAAAAGCAGGTGTAGGGTTTCTAGGAATATTCTGTGAATAAGTTTACAATAGAATATTAAATAATTTTTACTATTGAGTGTCTTAATAGGCATTCCTTTTTCACTGGTATTGGTCTAAGTGATATTTAATTTATCAATAGACATTCAAATGTTGGGAGATGCAGAGTTTCCTTGGAGATACTGTTGTCGTCATTTATTAACCATAGCTTCCTTTGTTTCCCATTTACCTTTTCAAGCAAACTTCTAATATTTTTTCTTCTCTTAATGCTATGGGAATTCAAGGTAGAGATCTCATAATTAACAGCCTGGGAATTCAGGTCACTGAGTCATCAAAGGGTCATCCAAAGCTGTTGTTAAAGCTGGAGTAACTGTAAGGAGAACTAACCACAGAGATCAAAGACGGAAACAGTTCTTAAGAGATTCTATTATAGTGAAAATATTGTTTCTTGGAGTTTGTTTCTTGGGGAGGTCAGGTAAGTGGAGAGAGTATAATTTAAGTGAATAGCCTGTTAAAATTACCAGCTTTTTCCCCTATATGGGCAAAATATAGCAACTCTACTACAACATTACAAAACTTCTCCCCATGTACCACCTTGCCTCCAGCTCTTTCTTATCTCTGTTTTTCAATTCTATATGCAGTTGTTGAACCTTTTTGAAGACACAAGTGCCAGTCTTCCCAAGGGTAAATTCAAGTTGTCATTTCAGGTTGTGTGCAGCTCTTCCTACACCTAAATTGTATTTTAATTTACAGGGAAATTTTTGGACATGGATTATATTTCACTAAGTACTAGAAAGGACCTTGGGAATTGATTATGATGACCGTATATGCAAGGCAGCAAAAGAGACACGGATGTAAAGAACAGACTGTGGGACTCTGTGGGAGAAGGCGAGGGTGGGATGATTTGAGAGAATAGCATTGAAACATGTTTTTTTTTTTTTTTTTAAAACCAGCAGTAGACTGTCACAAATAGAAGGTTTTAACTTGGTCATTAATTTCTTATAGAGAACATTTTCTGTTAAGGAGTTATTGTGATTTTTTTATGAGTAAGCAGTCGTTTACACACTTGTAAAACTAACTTTTAAACGTTTGACTAAATGGAACTGCCATCACTGCAGTCTGAATTTGAAGGGTTGTATGTTCATCTGAGCCTCTTATTCTGTGTTTTATCAATAAATTTCATTTTTAAGTCAAAAGCCAATATCAGGTTGTTTTAGACCATTTAAATAATACACAAATATAGGCCTTAGGAAATAAAAGCCATATATAGTCCTATTTTTCAGGATTCACCATTGCCTTAGAACTTTTTTTCAAGCACAAACATATTTTCATAAAAATAATTTTTTGCTGTTAGAGGTTTAATTCAGTATTTGGATGGTTGTTTCCAGGTACTTAAATAAATATAATAAACTGACATCAACATTATACCAATTTAAGACATAGTACTGGTTGTCATGTAACAATTTTTGCAGGAATCAATACCAGCTATGACTATACATACACAGATATCTTTAATACTTTTGACTTTGCACATAGGTGATGATATTATTATTACTCATAAGAACAGGACCTCAATTTTCATGTAACATCAAGTTTAACTAGATTAGTTCCTGAATTGCTATGGGTGGAAAGCTCTTTTTCTAGGACTGCACAAGCCCCAACAACTGATGATTAATATAGGCTTTTTCAGATAGTTTATGATGTTATTATGCAGTAGCAAGCAACCTTAATGCAAGTGACTCATAACAAGTTTTTATTTTTTCAGAAATATTGAGTATAGTTGTCACAAATATTGTGTATTTTTAAGGTATACAACTTGATGCTTTGACATAGGTCTATTACGCATTATGTATATCAAATAATTTTTGTTCTATGTCAGTATTATATATGACAAATATTACCAATAATTATCAAACAATTACCACAATCAAGCTAATGAATGTATCCACTGCTTGGCAGAGTTACCATTGTTTTGTGTATGAAAACACTTCAGATTTACCTCTCAGCAAATTTCAAGTATAAAGCACAACTTGCTTGTGCATTAGGTCTCCAGAACTTATTCACCTTGATATGTGAAATTTTGTCTCTTTTGACCAACACCTCCCCATTTCACCCTCCCCTCAGACCTCAAAAACCACAATTTTACTCTTTACTTCCATGAATTTGACTCTTTTGGATGTCTCATATGTGATACGATGCAGCGTTTTGCTTTCTATGACTGGCTTATTACACTTTTCTCTGCTTTTAATCACCTTGTTGCAAATGACTGGAATTTTTTTTTTTTTTTTTTTTTAGAATGAACTGTATTTTGAAATGTGTGTGTTGTGTTGTGTTGTGTGTGTGTATCACATTTGCTTTAACTGTTAATTCTTCACCAGAACTTTTGTTTGTTTTCATAATTCGGTTAATGTGAGTAATGCTGCAATGAACATGGGACTGCCAATATCTCTTCAAGATACTGATTCCATTTCCTTTGCATATATAAGAAGTGAAATTGTTACATGAAAAGACAGTTCTAATTTTAATGCTTTGAGAACCTCAATACTTTTTCCAAAATGGAAGGCATAGTGTTATTTTTATGTACTTTTTTGTGTCCCCTAAATTGAAAATCTTTCCAGATCTGTATATTTATAGAACTATTTATTTCATTTTTATAGCTTCATAATATTGGAATTCTTTTTCATTTTCATCTGTCTCTTTTTCTCTTTCTTTTTTCCCTGACAGTTGGTGAAACAGAAAACTGTGAGTCTCCTAATCACTCCTGATGATAAGGCTAGGCATCAGTTTGTTCATTGGTCACTTGTACATGTTGTTGTTATTGTGCCTACTGTCAGTGCCTGTGCATGTATCTCCACTTTTTCAAGTTTAATCTCCTTGCACAGTTACTATATTGACCTTTGCATAAATATAATCTTTTGTTTGACTAATGCCAATATTTTGCCTTTCTTACTGATCTGTAACAAATGAAGAGTGTATTATTAATGGTATTTTAATGTTTAGAAAGTTTAGAAAAGAGAAAAACAGGAAAAAATAATTACCTAGTTTTCCTAATACTAATACAAAAATTTATCAGTATTTTTTTAAACTGAACTTTCTTTTAGTCTTTGAAACATTTTAATTTATTTTTTACATTTGGAAACAAAGTAAATATACACTGTTTTGTATACCAGACAATGTGTATTTAAAAATCTACATATTGCAATGATTAAAGCCTTAGACAGAAGCTTGATTATAGCTCCTTTGAAATGTTGCCCCCACTGCAGTTAGCTCTGATGATTGTAACATTCATTCTCTTTTGCTCAATCCAATTCTTTTTTTCTGTTATTGGCTGTAAACTCCTCCATTCACCGCCCCTGTATCAGGGCCTCCTGGCAGCACCCCTGCAGTGTTCTCTTTTGGCTACAAGACCCGCTTCACATCCACCCTCACAAAGTCCTTCCTGACTGGCCTGGCTGCCTGCATGTCTGTTCTTGGCTATAACAGTTTCAGGGGGCTCCAACCATCTTATGCTACTTTCTCACTGAGGCAATGCAAAGTCGTGCCCACAGGAGGCCCAGCCATGGCGTGGAGTGCCAGGAGAGGAGTGACAGAGAGAGCGTGGCTGTTAGTGGAGTGGGGCCTGGGGGAAAGCTTAGTGGTGGCCGTGCAAGTGGGGGCCTCCTGGTGTTCAGTTCAGATGTGGAACAGGCATCACTAATCTGGTTTGTTTAAAGTTGTTTAGAAGATCATGTATGAATAGCTTATATAGAAATATTAATCATCTGTCTGATATTTTATAACATATTTTTCAGAGTGTGTTTTTTATTTTATGGTGTTTATATATCCATATAAGATATCTGTATGTAGATATTTATACAAAATTTTGTACATCCACTATATCTAAGTATAGCAAGAGGGAATATTTTGGATAGTGCCGACTATTTTTCCTCCCTCATTTGTTAATAAGAGATACTCTTAGAATGAATTCTCCATCTTAAATGTTTGCTTAAATATTATTTTTATTTCTCTTGGCTTGTTAGCCTTTTTTGATGTTTAGATATCCTTTTGAAACTTTCTTGAGTTTATGATGAGAGGAAATAATCTATGTATTTCCAAGTTTTATCTGTTGTGCCAACACATTTGGTTGGATAATTCATCTTGTCCACGGGTGAGAATGATCATTCAATAGTCTCTTGAAGTCACATAAGTTTACCTTCTCCTTCCATTCTTTACACTGAAGCTTTTGTAACTGTTTGAAAGCAAAAAATTATCAGCTACAACTGAATATCCCCCAGATTTTCAACTGCATCATTGAAAAAGCAAGAGAGTTCAAGAAAAACATCTATTTCTGCTTTATTGACTATGCCAAAGCCTTTGACTGTGTGGATCACAATAAACTATGGAAAATTCTGAAAGAGATGGGAATACCAGACCACCTGACCTGCCTCTTGAGAAACCTATATGCAGGTCAGGAAGCAATAGTTGGAATTGGACATGGACTGGTTCCAAATAGGAAAAGGAGTATGTCAAGGCTGTATATTGTCACCCTGCTTATTTAACTTATATGCAGAGTACATCATGAGAAACACTGGGCTGGAAGAAGCACAAGCTGAAATCAAGATTGCTAGGAGAAATATCAATAACCTCAGATATGCAGATGACACCACCCTTATGGCAGAGAGTGAAGAGGAAGTAAAAAACCTCTTGATGAAAGTGAAAGAGGAGAGTGAAAAAGTTGGCTTAAAGCTCAACATTCAGAAAACTAAGATCATGGCATCTGGTCCCATCACTTAATGGGAAATAGATGGGGAAACAGTGGAAGCAGTCTCAGACTTTATTTTGGGGGCCTCCAGAATCACTACAGATGATGATTGCAGCCATGAAATTAAAAAACGCTTACTCCTTGGAAGGAAAGTTATGACCAACCTAGATAGTATGTTAAAAAGCAGAGACAAAAAAAAAAAAAAAAAGCAGAGACATTACTTTGCCAACAAAGGTCCGTCTAGTCAAGGCTATGGTTTTTCCAGTGGTCATGTATGGATGTGAGAATTGGACTGTGAAGAAAGCTGAGAGCCGAAAAATTGACGTTTTTGAACTGTGGTGTTAGAGAAAACTCTTGAGAGTCCCTTGGATACAAGGAGATCCAACCAGCCCATCCTGAAGGAGATCAGTGCTGGGTGTTCATTGCAAAGACTGATGTTGAAGCTGAAACTGCAATACTTTGCCACCTCATGCGAAAAGTTGACTCATTGGAAAAAACACTGATACTGGGAGGGATTGGGGGCATGAGGAGGAGGGGACGACAGAGGATGAGGTGGCTGGATGGCATCACTGACTCGATGGATATGAGTCTGAGTAAACTCTGGGGGTTGGTGATGGACAGGGAGGCCTGGCTTGCTGCAATTCATGGGGTCACAAAGAGTTGGACACGACTGAGCGACTGAATTGAACTGAATTGAACTAGCATAAAAAGCAAAGTTCATATCATGGATACAAGATTCCATCCTGTCTGGCCTGTTTCTCCTCCTGAGCTCAATCATTCACCTTCCTTCCTCACTGGCCTTCATGTCTCAGGGTCTTTACTCATGGCATTCCAAAGTCGACTACTGTATTTACTCTTCAAAAATAACTCATATTTAGCAGAGTCTGAGTAAGTATGATGGTGATGTGTCATATTGTTCTCAGAACCCTCTGTTCTTGTCCTTGAAATCAGTTGTCAAAGGTGTATTGTATTTAAATTCATTTGATCTATGTATCTACCTGTATCTACCCATCTAGATCTAGTCCATTTACTCTCAAAGTCAGAATTACTGTTTCACCTCAGAACTTGACATTGAACTTGGAATATAGTGGATACTCATTAGGAATATCAGTTACACTCATCAGCTGCATTAGTTGAAGAAATAAATTAATGCATTATATTTTCAAAATATATTAATGGCTGTTAGTGAAGATTTCTGATTTAAAACCATATTTGATGAAAGCTTAAATCTGTTTCTTTAAATAAAAATGTTTGATAAATGCTTTGGTTATGTTTTGTTTCTAGTCTTTAGGTATCAACAGACCAAGCCAATGTATGAAGCAAATGACTCTTCGGTGTTTGAATTTGTTTTCCTGGGACTTTCTACCTCTAGACCAGTGCAGCATTTCCTCCTTGTCTTCTCTACAGTGTTTTATGTAACAGTTGTTCTAGGGAATCTCCTTGTTGTGTTTACAGTGACCTTTGACCCTCATCTACACTCCCCCATGTACTTCCTTTTAGCCAACCTCTCATTTATTGATTTGTGTTTTTCTACCATAACAGTTCCTAAGATGATTTCTGACCTGTACTCTGGGCACAAAACCATATCCTTCCAGGGGTGTGTCATCCAGATATTTGTCCTTCACACCCTGGGTGGATCTGAGATGGCACTGCTCACTGCCATGGGCTTTGACCGATACGTGGCCATCTGTAAGCCCCTGCACTACCTGACCTTCATGAGCCCACGGGTGTGCCTTTTGCTTCCGTGTGGTGCTTGGGCTATTGGCCTCATTCACTCAGTGGTCCAGTTAACTTTTGTGATCCATTTGCCTTTCTGTGGCCCTAATGAAATTGATAGTTTTCACTGTGACCTTCCTTGGTTTATCAAACTTGCTTGCATAGATTCCTACAGAATGGAATTCATGGTCACTGCCATCAGTGGGTTCATATCCATGGGCACTTTCTTCTTGTTGATTTTCTCCTATGTTTTCATTCTGGTCACTGTATGGAAATGCTCTTCAGGTGGCTTGTGCAAGGCCCTCTCCACTCTGTCAGCACACATCTCTGTGGTGGTTTTGTTCTTTGGACCATGCATCTTTGTTTACATGTGCCCACTTCCCACAGTACCAGTGGATAAGTTTCTTGCCATTTTAGACTTTTTGGTTACACCCATCCTGAATCCTGCCATTTACACACTGAGGAACAAGGACATGAAGACGGCAATGCGGAGACTGAGTAGTCAGCTCCTGTGTTGGAGGAAGGTCTCCTAAGTAACTCATGGAAGCCCAAGTTACTTCAGACAACTTCATGTAATACAAATGCTTAAGTAAATATACAGCATTTGGGTATTTTTTTCCCTAAAGTCACCATTTTATAATATTCAGACTAGAGCATGTATTATGAGGTTACATTGAACTCTTTAGGTAACAAGTTGTTTGATAGCCAGATTAATCCCAGGAATTGCTTGGTGGAAATTTTTGAAAAACTCTCAGTTATACATTTTGAATCTCCTGAGTGTATGGCCTTATACATCACCCTGCTTGGATTCAATTAATAAATTTAATTCAATTAGTTGAATTAACATAACTATTTGTAAGGCCTCCTCAGACAACCATTTTGCCTTTTTGAATTTCTTTTCCATGGGGATGGTCTTGAACCCTGTCTCCTGTACAATGTCATGAACCTCCATCCATAGTTCATCAGGCTGTCTGTCTATCAGATCTTGTCCCTTAAATCTATTTCTCACTTCCACTGTATAGTCATAAGGGATTTGATTTAGGTCATACCTGAATGGTCTAGTGGTTATCCCTACTTTCTTCAGTTTAAATCTGAATTTGGCAATAAGGATTTCATGATCTGAGCCACAGTCTGCTCCTGGTCTTGGTTTTGCTGACTGTATAGAGCTTCTCCATCTTTGGCTGCAATGAATATAATCAGTCTGATTTCGGTGTTGACCACCTGGTGATGTCCATGTGTAGAGTCTTCTCTTGTGTTGTTGGAAGAGGGTGTTTGCTATGACCAGTGCGTTCTCTTGGCAAAACTCTATTAGCCTTTTCCCTGCTTCATTCCATACTCCAAGATCAAATTTGCCTGTTACTGCAGGTGTTTCTCGACTTCCTACTTTTGCATTCCAGTCCCCTATAATGAAAAGGACATCTTTTTTCGGTGTTAGTTCTAAAAGGTCTTGTAGGTCTTCATAGAGAGATCAAATTGCCAATATCCACTGGATCATAGAAAAAGCAAGAGAGTTCCAGAAAAACATCTAATTCTGCTTTATTGACTACGCCAAAGCCTTTGACTGTGTGGGTCACAATAAACTATGGAAAATTCTGAAAGAGATGGGAGTACCAGACCACCTGACCTGCCTCTTGAGAAACCTATATGCAGGTCAGGAAGCAACAGATAGAACTGGACATGGAACAACAGACTGGTTCCAAATAGGAAAAAGAGTATGTCAAGGCTGTATATTGTCACCCTGCTTGTTTAACTTATATACAGAAGACATCATGAGAAATGCTGGGCTGGAAGAAGCACAAGCTGAAATCAAGATTGCCAGGAGAAATATTAATAACCTCGGATATGCAGATGACACCACCCTTATGGCAGAGAGTGAAGAGGAACTAAAAAGCCTCTTGATGAAAGTGAAAGAAAAACTTGGCTTAAAGCTTAACATTCAGAAAACTAAGATCATGGCATCTGGTCCCATCACCTCATGGGAAATAGATGCGAAGACAGTGGAAACAGTGTCAGACTTTTTTTTTTTTTGGGGGGGGGCCTCCAAAATCACTGCAGATGGTGACTCTTACTCTTTGGAAGGAAAGTTATGACCAACCTAGATAGCATATTAAAAAACAGAGACATTACTTTGCCAATAAAGGTCCGTCTGCTCAAGGTTATGGTTTTTCCAGTGGTCATGTATGGATGTGAGAGTTGGACATGAGGAAAGCTGAGCACCGAAAAATTGATGCTTTTGAACTATGGTGTTGGAGAAGACTCTTGAGAGTCCCTTGGACTTCAAGGAGATCCAAGCAGTCCATCCTAAAGGAGATCAGTCCTGGGTGTTCATTGGGAGGACTGATGCTGAAGCTGAAACTCCAATACTTTGGCCACCTCATGTGAAGAGTTGACTCATTGGAAGAGACTGTGATGCTGGGAGGGATTGAGGGCAGGAAGAGAAGGGGACGACAGAGGATGAGATGGCTGGATGGCATCACCGACTTGATGGACATGAGTTTGGGTAAACTCTGGGAGTTTGTGATGGACAGGGAGGCCTGGCGTGCTGAGATTCATGGGGTCGCAGAGTTGGACACGACTGAGCGACTGAACTGAAGTGAACTGAACTTATAACTAATATTGTCAAAAGTTTGAGGGAGTTGCGAAATATCTAACTCTCCTTTGATTTAAATTTAGGATGTGAAATAATCATATTTTTTTCTGAAAGACAAAAAAATGTGTGAGGGGGGACCTAAAACCTGCAGAAACAGAACAGGGTAATAGAAGTGGAGTGGACAGTCAATGGATAAGGTAGCATAATAAAGAGAGATTGACAGATAGTAGAAGAAAAGCATTTGGGAAAGCCTCATAACGTATTTCATGAGCTTGGCCTCTGGCTACTAATCTCACCCTAGCTTGTCTCAATTTTGGACTCAAGTCATCTACAGTTGGCCTCAGACAGGGAAATTTATGAATATGTTGTTATTTCACATTTTTCTGAAATTATGACTTAATCCATCAATGAATATTCCTCCAACATTGGAGCATGTTGGTCTGGCCGTATCCTGGCTGGTGTTATCATTAGCTAACATCCATTCTGTCCAAATCGTTTGCTGACTATTTTTCTCTAATAATTCATCTTACATAACTTTTGTGTCACAACATGGGTCTCAAGTATGAGTTATTGTGTATAACCTGTATAAATAACAAAACTAATTTAATTTATGTTTACTTTGATAACTAGAAGACTGAGCCAAATTCCCTGCAAAGCTGTGAATGGACCCTATGTTTGAGTATTGTGATCCAAGGTTCATTTAGGATTATCAATCAGTTGTACATTTAGAATTTTTCCTGTTCATAAATATTTCATTGCTTTTATTTGTATTTTTAATGGATTCTTGTTAGGTACATTAATTAAAAAGAACAATGTAAAGCCAGATTTCTCTTTGGGTAATTTGCCATACTTTTTGAAAGTAGCAAGAGAAGGAAGAAGACTAAAGTCTAAAGTTCTAAGTATAAACGTTCTGAAGGGCAAAACTGAATCACCTGAATTTTTTCAGACTGAGGAGAAAAAGATCTAGTAGAATCATCATCTAAACTTGGAAGGGATCTATCCAAGGAAGAGGAACAAACTTGAGGTGTACTAAGTCTTATAAAATTTACAATCCAGATTAAAATAGGCTTTAGTACTTGCTTGGATTGAAGTGATCACACCTTAATCTTTTATGCCTCATAGAAGAGAGAGTAGATAATTTGTGGAGGAATAGTGACTCAGATGGAAAAGATTCCACCTGCAATGCAGGAAACCTGGGTTTGATCCCTGGATCGAGAAGATCCTGTGAAGAAGGAAATGGCAACCCACTGCAGTATCCTTTTGGTTTTCACAGAACTAGAACAAATAATTTCACAATTTGTATGGAAATACAAAAAAACTCAAATAGCCAAAGTAATCTTAAGAAAGAAGAATGGAACTGGAGGAATCAACCTGCCTGACTTCAGACTCTACTACAAAGCCACAGTCATCAAGACAGTATGGTACTGGCACGAAGACAGAAATATAGATCAATGGAACAAACTAGAAAGCCCAGCTACAAATCCACAAACCTATGGACACCTTATCTTTGACAAAGGAGGCAAGAATATACAATGGAAAAAAGACAACCTCTTTAACAAGTGGTACTGGGAAAACTGGTCAACCACTTGTAAAAGAATGAAACTAGAACACTTTCTAACACCATACACAAAAATAAACTCAAAATGGATTAAAGATCTAAATGTAAGACCAGAAACTATAAAACTCCTAGAGGAGAACATAGGCAAACACTCTCTAACATAAATCACAGCAGGATTCTCTATGACCCACCTCCCAGAGTAATGGAAATAAAAGCAAAAATAAACAAATGGGACCTAATGAAACTTAAAAGCTTTTGCACAACAAAGGAAACTATAAGCAAGGTGAAAAGACAGCCCTCAGATTGGGAGAAAATAATAGCAAACAAAGCAACAAAGGATTAATCTCAGAAATATACAACCAACTCCTGCAGCTCAATTCCAGAAAAATAAATGACCCAATCAAAAAATGGGCCAAAGAACTAAACAGACATTTCACCAAAGAAGACATACAGATGGCTAACAAACACATGAAAAGATGCTCAACATCACTCATCATCAGGAATGCAAATCAAAACCACAATGAGGTACCATTACACGCCAGTCAGGATGGCTGCTATCCAAAAGTCTACAAGCAATAAATGCTGGAGAGGGTGTGGAGAAAAGGGAACCCTCTTACACTGTTGGTGAGAATGCAAACTAGTACAGCCACTATGGAGAACAGTGTGGAGATTTCTTACAAAACTGGAGATAGAACTGCCATATGACCCAGCAATCCCACTTCTGGGCATACACACTGAGGAAACCAGATCTGAAAGAGACACATGCACCCCAATGTTCATCGCAGCACTGTTTACAATATCCAGGACATGGAAGCAACCTAGATGCCCATCAGCAGACGAACGGATAAGGAAGCTGTGGTACATATACACCATGGAATATTAGTCAGCCATTGAAAACAATTCATTTGAATCAGTTCTAATGAGATGGATGAAACTGGAGCCCATTATACAGAGTGAAGTTAGCCAGAAGGATAAAGAGCAATACAGTATACTAACACATATATATGGAATTTAGAAAGATGGTAGCGATAACCCTATATGCAAAACAGAAAAAGAGATACAGATGTACAGAACAGACTTTGGGACTCTGTGGGAGAAGGCGAGGGTGGGATGTTTCGAGAGAACAGCATCAAAACATGTATATTATGTAAGGTGAAACAGATCACCAGCCCAGGTTGGATGCATGAGACAAGTGCTCAGGCCTGGTGCACTGGGAAGACCCAGAGGGAACAGGTAGAGAGGGATGTGGGAGGAAGGATCAGGATGGGGAATACATGTAAATCCATGGCTGATTCACGTCAATGTATGGCAAAAACCACTACAATATTGTAAAGTAATTAGCCTCCAACTAATAAAAATAAATGGAAAAAAAAAAGACAAGTCAGTAGATATCATCCAAACTGAGTAAAGCGAGATTAAAAGAACAAAAAAAGTCAGAATACATACACATATGAAAATAGCAATTCTTTTATTTAAGGGTTTATTCCTGAGATTTTCTATTGGGATTGTTACTAAATACACAGAACCATGTCATCTTTTGCTTCCCTGGAGGCTCAGATGGTAAAGAATCTGCCTGCAATGCAGGAGACCTGGATTCAATCCCTGGGTCAGGAAGATGTCCTGAAGAAGCGAATGGCAACCCACTCCAGTATTCTTTCCTGGAGAATTCCATGGAGAGAGGAGCCTGGCAGGCTGCAGTCCATGCAGTTGCAGAGTTGGACATGGCTGAGTGACTAGCATACATGTCATCTTTAAAAAGTAATATGAATTTGAGATGTATCTAGATCCATGGATTCAGATAAATGGATGTAAACTTGTATAATTTTTTGAGGAAGATTTCTGAAGAAAAGTTTTGTTATATATAGTAATGAGTAATTCGCAAACTTTATACATAATTCTGTTTTTACAGGCTATTTGAACACTGCATTGAATTAAATGGATAGTTTATTACAAAACTAATTTTTTTGCCTATCTATATGATGAACTGTCTAACCTATTTATGAATTGGAAGGAAAAAAGCAAAATCTCTACAGGTTTTTAATACAGCCATCTTTGCATTTCATATACATCATTTAAAGACAATTTATTACAAAACTAATTTTTTGCCTATCTATATGATGAACTGTCTAACCTATTTATGAATTGGAAGGAAAAAAGCAAAATCTCTAAATGTTTTTAATATAGCCATCTTTGTATTTCATATACATCATTAAAAGACAATTACAGTGTTTCACAAATGAATAAAACATAATATTGAGGGAACAAAACTCTGTCCAGATTATGATTATCATTCAACTTTCTGAATATGATTAGGAATGCTTAATGATTACTTTTATAGATATGTCTATAGAAGGTAACTAGTATGTTAACTAATTGATGACTATTATTTTGTAAACATAAAGAGAGAAATATAATGCAGTAACTTATTAAAGAAAACTTTAACAAAGGTCTATGTGAAATATTCTGCTAAAAGAAATGCATAGGATAATAGAAAATTTCCTGATATGGTGGTCAGCATTGAAGTAATAGTAAGAATAGTAATATAAATTATTAACATTTCAAGTCATTCTTGAGAACAATCAAAATCATACTTCTAAAGACTGGCCAAATTTCCCAAACAGGAACTTATTTTAACAATTCTAGAATCCTAAAGAATTGACACAAAATTTTCATCAAGAGATACATATGATTTCCATATGTGAATTGGGGAACTGGGCCCAGTCTTAAGTAACAGGGTAGGTGTGGCCAATTTAGTGCACTCACAGTAGATATTCTGATAATTTGAAATTATGAAATACCAAAGAAATCCACAGTCTGCTATCATAGTCGCTTAATGGCATTTCTAATCTCTTTGTTTCTTAAAGTATAAATGACTGGATTTAGTAGTGGTGTGATGATGGCATAAAATACAGCAAGGAACTTGTCCACCCAAGTGATGCTGAGTGGACATATGTAGACAAAGATACAAGGCCCAAAGAATAACATGACCACTGTGATGTGGGCAGTGCAGGTAGAGAGAGCCTTGGACACCCCACTCTTTGATTGGTGGTAGACAGTAAGCAGAATATAAGAGTAAGAGATCAGCAACAGAATGAAGCAAATGGTTGCAAGTACCCCACTGTTAGCATTTGTCAACACTTCTAGAATATAAGTGTCCATGCAGACTAACTTGATCACCAGTGGAATATCACAGAAAAAGCTATCCAATTTTCTGGGTCCACAGAAGGGCAGTTGTGTAATTATAGCTAGTTGGCTTATTGAATGCACAAAGCCAATGATCCATGATGTCATCACTAGTCGAATGCACATTTTTGTATTCATGATGCTGGAGTAATGGAGTGGCTTGCAGATGGCCACATAACGGTCATAGGCCATCATCACTAGGAGCACCATTTCACCCCCTCCAAAAAAATGTCCAAAAAACATCTGACACATGCAACCTCTAAAGGAAATGGTCTTGTTTTCTTTCAGAAAATCTGTGATCAGTTTCGGGGTGGTTACTGAGGAAAAGCCTAAGTCAGAGAATGACAGATTTGCTAATAGGAAGTACATAGGGGAGTGGAGGTGAAGGTCAGCAATAACTAGGAGCACAATGAAGACGTTGCCTGAAATGGTGATCAAGTAAAGTGAAGAAAATACCACTAGGAGGAAGGCCTGGAGGTCCCATGAGTCACATAGCCCAACAAAAATAAATTCAGATACCACAGACTGGTTCACTTCTTCCATTCAGTTCAGTGTCTTCTAAATTCATCTGAAGAAAAGATGTAAAGATAGATTTTCTAAATAAACATTCTGTGCACCAAGTGTGTTTTTTATGCACTGCTAATGGAAGCGTGTACTTACATAATCACTGTAAAAAGCAATTGGCCTTCTCTTTTAATGCTCAATATACATATATTCTATGGTGCAGCAATTTCACTCCCGTTTGTATGCTCAATATCTGTGAACTCTTGCATCTGTATATAAGGAAAATTTACAGCAATGCCTATAAACATAGTGATAGAATCTTAACAAAGTCCAACTATATAAATGACATGAACGTGTGTTAGTAAACTATAGTAATAAAGAAATAAAGAGCCTCAAATAGATCCATCTCTCAGCATAAATTTTGTAAGATGAAGAGCACTTCAAAAATAACAGTATATTTTGCAGGAACTTGTACAAGTAATAAAACTATGTCCCAAAATGTAAGAAGTAAGTAAACTCAGTTGCCGGAAGCCAAGATTCTGTGTGAGGATGAACACATAAGCAGTTGTCCATTATTATCATCTGTTTAGGTCTTGGACTGGGCAATGTTTCATAGGTATAGTTTTATTATTACATAAACAAGCAAACAAACTCAAAATGGACATGGAAAAATTAGAATATACTGTGACTCAAGAATGATGATCTATTCAATACAGCAGACCTGAGTTAAATAGTGGTTTAAAAAAAATGGCATTTGCATTTGTTAATTGAAGTATAGTTGACTTACATTAAATGACTTAAATTCTGCCATCTACAGCAACATGGATGGACCTATAAAGTATTACTGTTAGTGAAATGACAGAGAAAGACCAGTACTGTTTGGTATCACTCATATGTGGAATCTAAAGAATAATACAAAAAGTGATATTTTATTAATATCTTTTGAAGCTGTGTGGTAAAATGATATTTATTATACATCAATTTGAAAAACTCAAACAATATTTAACACCTTATTGAAGACTAAGAATAATTTTAATGAATGGATCCACTAAAAAAGAGATATTAATACTAGTTTCGATAAAATGACAAATTTTTTTTACCAAGAAACATATGTGTATAAGAGCAGATAAGCTAATCAAGGATAGTGTGGAAGACTACCTGTTGCAGGCATAAGGAATAAATCAAAAGCATCAGGAAGAAACGTATTCTGTTCATGAAATTCAAAGCTATATAGCCTGTAATTGAGATAAGAAGATATGTGTTTCCCAAACTGTGTGAAGTTGCATCACTGCTCTTGGCACTCATTGCTCTGGTTTTGCTTTCCTTTAGTCTTGGTTTACTCTGCCTGTTTTCTATAATTGAAGTTGTTCTTGATTATATTTTTGTTGTTTAAACCCACAAAGTTATCACATACTAGGGATGAAAATAAGAATAGAATTAGAAAACACTAGATGTAGAATGGATTTTTAATTTTTTTCTGATAGGGCAAACAGGAATTTATTGAATAATTACTTCCTGTAAACTGTAATCACTTTTGAGCACATCAGTGAAAAAAAAGTGGATTGCAGTCATTCGAGGTTATACTAAAGAAGTAAAAGGTCATGCCTACTTTCTCACCTAATTGCCATAAATGTTGTTAATATTATTTTAGTTGAATTACAACAGATAAAATATCACTGCTAAATTAATTATGAAAAATGAAAGTGAAAGTTGCTCAGTTATGTCTGACTCTTTGTGACCCCACAGGCCATTCCAGTCCATGGAATTTTCCAGGCCAGAATACTGGAGTGGGTAGCCTTTCCCTTCTCCAGGGGATCTTCCCAACCCAGGGATTGAACCCAGATCTCCAGCATTGCAGGTGGATTCTTTACCAGCTGAGCTACTATATTTAATTTTTAAGCAAATACTAGATTGGAGAAGTAAATCTAAAGATTTTAAGAGTACAGTTGTAAAATCAAATGAGTCAAAGCAAGACTCACAAAAAAGAATCAGAAGTTAGGATAATTAAAAATAAAAAAGAAAAGGAGACAATTCTCATTTTTTTAAGCTGATATTCTCAGGGTCATACATAAATTAAATTTGTCTGTTTCTTTGTATCCGTGTCTCTCTCTCTGACTAGCTCCCCTGTGCTAGAAATTTTCACCCACATTGTCTAAAGTAATCTTCCCAATAAGCCCAAGAAAGACGTCTTATTCTGAGTTTGACCATCAGTGTAACCTGTTAGAGTCTCAGAGCTGAGAAATAGCATGACTGGAGTATGTATGTATGTATGTAGTGTGGATGGAAATATGATATTGAAACATTCTCTTAAATGTGATAAAGGAAGGGAACTAAGGGAGAAATTAAGATATTTACAGAGCATATACACTATATTCTTACCAGAGAGACACCATATTTGATCACCTTTTTTCCCAAGAATAAAGCATTGTTTATATTCTTAACTAGAGGCTGAAATAAAATCATTACTTTGTCAAAACAGAATCTGCTTTCTGTTGTGATCAGCATTCATGGGGGACTGTGAGACATATATTTAGTGTAGAAAGTGGCCTCTGGGATAAGAGACTCTCAAGCTATGTTCCTTTGGGACCACTTTATTCTGAGTCTCTGAATTGAGAGTTCACTTGGAAAGTGTTTCTTTTGTGTGGGTCAGAAAGAGACCTGTGGGGACAATGATAAAAACTCTAATGGTGGAAGTTAAGCATAGTTTTAAAACATCTCTTTGCTTGCGGTTTTAAAAAAGAAAAAAATTATTCCAGAACTAATTTGTCATGTCTAGTTCCAGATGACTTGGGTGGGTGGACAGGGGATGACCAACAGAGGGAGATGACCTAGTCACTGCTGTACACCACCTATGTCCATGGTGAAACAGTCAGCCTTGAGCTGCTGGTTTTGTTGGGTTTCAATGAAGATTAGAAACATTATAAAGTATCAACAATTTCTGATTGGAATGGAAACCCAGGGTAAATCAAGAAACTTCTTCTTTAAGTCCAATATTCTTGAACATAGGGTAGCACAAACATATAAATATGACAACTATACTAAAATATCCTTGAATATGGAGGGGGCAGAGTCAAAATACTTCATCTTAGCTCCACATAAACTCATAAAGAAAGGGTGGATATAATGCAGCATATCTGCAGGATGACTTTTCCTTTCCTTTCCTTCTCATTGTTAGAGAGCTTTGGATAAACAGACATTTCACTCGTCCTGAGTGATGGGGGACTTTGGACAGGTTCCAAGCATTTATATAAACTTCATAGTCACTGTCTTATCTACCTGGTAAATCTATCTATGTGTTCTAGGGAGGAAATGAATCCCATGTTTTAGCTTCACCAAGTTTTTAGGTGACACAGCAGTAGAGGAGGATGGTGACAAGATTCTATTCAGTTAATCTAGGTAGTAAGACTGTTATTCTTATACTCCTACAGCTTCTAGGAAATGAGGCTTTTAAGCAAAGAAATCAAATGGGGCAGCCAACCAAATAATAATATATTGAAAATTTTAGCCTGACTAATACAATTCTAAATAATGGCACACATTTGGAAGACAGCTTTGTAGTGCCTTATAAAGCTAAAGATACTATTGCCATATGATAAAGTAGTAGTACTCCTAGGTATTTACCAAACTGAGTTAAAAAATTCTGTTCATACAAAACCTGAATTTGAATGTTTGTGGCAGCTTATTCATAATTATCAAAAACTAGAGATAACCAATATTTCCTTCAATATGTTAGTGGACAAACTGTGATACATCCTTATAATGGAATACTATACAACAATAAAGTAATCTATCAAGTCAAGAATAGATATAGAAAATCCTTAATATCTTGCTACATGAAATAAGCCAATCTGAAAAGTCTACATACTATATGATTCCCCATATATGACATGCTAGAAAATGCAAAACTATGGAGACAGTGAAAATATAGGTGATTCTCAGGGATTCAAGGGGATGGATGAATAGCTGAAGCATGGGAGATTTTAGTATGGTGAAATTACTTTTTATGATGCTGTAGTTTTGGATATATGGACTTAGACATTTGCTACATCTCTGTGAGGACCTAAAAGGAATGACAATGTAGTAACAATGAATGCAAATTTGCTTCTAATGCCACTACCCACTAAAAGGAGCCAAGAATCTTTGGAGAAATGGCTATTGTCGGAATAGGGAAGAAAGAGGAAGAATGGTGCAAAATAATCTTGGAGCATCCTTTAGTCTTAGAATATAAGGAAGTGCTCAAACATACATAAAATCACAAACTTTGATGTGGATATGTATCAAAGGGACTTAGGAGGCAAATAAAAAATCTCCCAGTATTAGAGTGTAATAATAATTATATATATATATATATAATATATGTAGATTATAGTTCACAGTATTAGATTCTAATCCAAAGTAGAAAATAAAATCTATGATTTCATGCAGATATAAATGATTGAATAAATTAGTACATGAGATAGAAGAGAATCACCCATGTAGAAGAATAACAGAAAAATTATGCTGTCCTATATGAGGGGAATTTAGCTCCCTATTCCTTAAGTATTGGCCGAGTAGAGTGACTTATTTTTTTCAAAAAGTGCATCATGGATAGTAGAGAAAGAAACTTTACAATGAAGCAACTGACAAACATTTCAGTCAGATAATTAAGGGCAACGTTAGTAGTATAAATCAAGTGGATGGTATAGACCTTTGATAGGAGGTGATGAAAATAGGACTTTACCTGTGATGTTCCTCCCTTGAGCCCATGATTCTGGTGTAATCATGGGAAAAATGTCAAGCAAATGTCAATACAATGGTATCCTTCTTATGTTGCAGTTCCTTAAAAAGTTAAACTTACAATTATCCTACAACCCATCAATTTCACTCCTAGTATTTAATCCCAAAGAAATAAAAACAGATATTGAAATAACAACTTGTATGCAAATGTTTAGAGTAGAATTATTCCCAATGGCCAAGGATGGAAACAAGCCAAATGTTCATCAGTTGATGAATGGATAAACAAATGTGGTAATCCATACAAAGGAATATCATTCAGCCACAAAAAGGAACAGTGCACTAATGCGCATTTCAATATGGTTAAACTTGAAAACATTATGCTAAATGAAAGATGCTGACACTAAAGGTAACATAATTGTTTTCATTCTTTTTTGTATACAATATCCAGAATAGGTTAATTCATAGAGACAGGAAGCAGACTAATAAGTGCCAGGGGCTTATTAGTGAACAGTGATTGGGAAGAAATGATGATTTAACAGTACTGTGAATGTACTAAATGCCATTGGATTGTACTCTTCAAATGATTTATATCATATTATGTGAATTTTACTTCCATAATAAAATAGCATAAAATTTAATTCAAAAAACTAATGAGAAAATATAATTTTCCATCATGAACAAAGACTTCAGTTATCCACTTTGTTTTAGCTTATTTTTTTCAAAATCATACTTGGCTTATGTGTACCTTTCACTTTTTAAGGTAAATGTGTAATTCTTATGTAAAAGTGAATGCTGCAGTTCACACACTAAGTTTTTGCTCATTTCTCTCCAGGCTAGATGTTATGTAGAAACTAGTCTAGATTTTTATAAAATGAGATAATAGCAGTTTAACCAACAGAAATCAAATTTTTAGGACAATGTGTTAAAATGGAGCTCCCTGGTGGCTCAGGGGTGAAGAAACTGCCTGCCAATACAGGAGACCAGGGTTCAGTCCCTGGGTGAGGAAGACCTCCCTGGAGAAGGAAATGGCAACCCACTCTAGTATTCTTGCCTGAGAAATCCCATGGACAGAGGAGCCTGGAAGGCTACTAGTCCATGGGGTTGCAAAGAGTCAAGCATGATTTAGCAACTAAACAACAAAATAATGGTGTTAAATAAGATAAGAATGGTGATGCTTGGTCTTCTGTATGTGCACATGGATTTTCTGAATAGCATTAGAGAGTTAGAGATATTTGGTATGTCAGAATTTAGTTAATGTATAAAAAAAAAATCACAGGGCTGAATACCAAAGCACACAAATTCTATTACCTTTTCTTCTATTAACTGATATGTCACAATCTTATTTCTTCATCTGATATGGAAGAATATTGGGTTTCCATCTCACCATTTTATTAGAAATAATAAATGAGATAATATAGGCAAAAATACTCACCTAAGCAAAAAGCAAAGTAGACCTGTGAACTCTTATTTATATGTTCTGCAATGATCTAAAAGAGAGAAAATATAGCCTAGGAATTAAATCCATGGACATTGAAATCATAAATTATTGTGTTTGAATATTGGATCTGACTTCAGCATATTAACTTTTGCCAACATGTTAAATTTCCATATCATTTAATATTAGTATCTCTAAAATGGGGATGGTAATTGTATTAAAGAGGTAAAAAGCAGGTTTAGTGTTTTCAAGGATACTCCATGGATATGCTTCCAACGGAATTCTAAATAATTTTTACTAAAGTGTTTGTTAATAGGTATTCCTTTTTCACTGGTATTGGTCTAAATGATATTTATCAATAGACATTAAAATATTAGGAGATACTGGTTTTCCTTGAAGATATTTTGCTGTCATATTTTATTAGACATAGATTCCTTTGTTTGCCATTTTCTTTTTAAACCAAAGTTCTAATAATTTTTTCTACTCTTAATGTCATGAGAATTCAAAGTAGAGATCTAATAAATGGCCAGGGGACTCAGTTCACTGAATCATCGAGGGTCCAAGCTTGCCCTGCTCTTCACAGGGTAAGGCAATGACTGAGAGACAAGGTGTTGGGATCAACAAGAGACTTAATCAGGAGCTAGCTGGCTGACGAGAAGATGGTGCTCAGTTCAGTTCAGTTCAGTCACTCAGTCGTGTCCAACTCTTTGCAACCCCATGAATCACAGCACACCAGGCCTCCCTGTCCATCACCAACTCCCGGAGTTAGAAGTGCAAGCTGGAATCAAGATTGCCGGGAGAAATATCAATAACCTCAGATATGCAGATGACACCACCCTTACGGCAAAAAGTGAAGAGGAACTAAAAAGTCTCTTGATGAAAGTGAGAGAGGAGAGTGAAAAAGTTGGCTTAAAGCTCAACATTCAGAAAACTAAGATCATGGCATCTGGTCCCATCACTTCGTGGGAAATAAATGGAGAAGATGGTGCTAGCGCCTCAAAATAATCACCTTGTCAGGGCCTGGTTGCCAGGTTCTTTTATGGATCAGAGATGGGGTGGGGAGATGAGGAGACAAAGTCAAAATACTATTCAATCCTTGCAAATGTCTACCAGAATGCCAAGCCTCAGGCAGGGGAATGTGTTGGTTTCACTTCCTTGTGTTCCTTCACAGGCAGGCAGCTCAGGTTATCTCCCCGAGGCAGTCCATTATTCATGCTTACAAAAGTGGCAAGATGAGGGTTAAAGTTACAGAAGCAGATCTAGCAGAAATTCAAAATTAACCTTTCCCAGTTACAAAGGGTCACCAAAAACTGTTGCTAGTCCTGGAACAGTTGTAAAGAGCACTAACCACAGAGATCAAATAGGGAAACATTTCTTGAAAGGTTCAATTATAGAGAAAATATTGTTTTCTGAGCACCTTTTTTTTCAGAGGTCAGATTATATGGGCCAGTATAATATAAGTGACTAGCCTGTTAAAATTATCAGCTATTTTCCTTATATGGGTAAAGCAGAGCACCTCTGCGACATTACAACAAATCTCCCACACCCTCTCTCCTCTGATTCTTATCTCCATTTCTATTTTCAATTCAGCAAGCATTTGCTGAACCACTACAGGTGCCAGCCTTTTCAAAGGGAAGTTAGTATTTCATTCCAGGTTGCTTGAATTGCTTCATATACCTTGATTGTTTCTTGATTTACAGGGAACATTTTGGGTCTGGATATTTCATTACTGAGCAGTCATGCCTGACTCTTTGTGATCCTATGGACCATAGCCTACCAGGCTGTTCTGTCCATGAAATTCTACAGTCAAGAATACTGGAGTGGGAAGCCATTCCCTTGCCCAGTGATTTTCCCGACCCAGGGATTGAAATGAGTTGCCCTGCATTGCAGGCAGGTACTTTCCCATCTGAGCCAAATAAGTGGAATACATGTATTAGAAGGACAGAGGAGGGAATAAAAAGCCTCCTATTGCCCGGGTCCAGCTTGTCAGTCCAAATGGTGATTATGTCTTTGGACATAATCACCAAATGGTGATTAATCTTCCTCAACACCATCATGAAGTGGATGCTATCTTACTATTCAAGCCATTAAATTGATATGCAAAAAGAGCATTGTATTTTCAAGTGGAAATCATACATAAGAGATTAGGTTTAAGCAGGTCTATAGACATAGAGAAGTTATGTTAACTTATGACTCACTTCATTCAACAACTACTACTGTCCAGTTGCCTTCCTTTGCCCCCAACATACAGCTATAGTTAACACAGAGAATTCCTTATAATGAGTAGAATGAAAATTTAAAATTTGGGCCTGAACATACAGATGGTTTTGCATGATATGTTGGTAGCAACTAGGAGTAAAAGTCTACAGCTTTACTGTCCCAATTTAGTGACGTATTATGGTTGAATATAACTTAGTTGTGGTTAGTATTTGGGCTTCCCAGGTGGTGCTAGTGGTCAAGAACCCACCTGCCAATTCAGTAGATGTAAGAGACGCGGGTTCGATCCCTGGGTTGAGAAGAGTCCCTGGAGGAGGGCATGGTAACCCACTCCAATATTCTTGCCTGGAGAATCCCATGGACAGAGGATCCTGGTGGGCTACAATCAGGAGTTGAACATGACTGAGCAACTTAGCATGCACATTGTCACTATTCTGTTTATGGTTCTGAAAAACACTAATAAGAAATTTTCCCATTTGGAAGAAATGCAAGCAATGTATTTGGTTGTCCACTTAGTTTGGCTAGAAGAATACATATATACTGATTCATGAAAAGTTATGAATGGTTTGGTTAGATGATCAGAGCTTAGAGTAAATAGAATTGGAAGGCTGTGGGCAAAGAATTCCTTGGGGAGAATTGGTGGTAATTGATCTCTCAGAATGGGCACAGATTATGAAAAATCTGTGTCTGGTGTATTCTTACCAAAGGGTATCCATTATAGAGGAAACTTTAGTAGTAGACTAATAAATTCTATGCATGCTAACCTCTTTTTCCAGCCATCTCCGGGGCTTGCTAAATGGGATTTTGTACAAAATAACCACGGTCAGAAATCATGTATTGCTATCACTGCATTTGATCAAGTTTATTTTATAGCAAAGCAGTTAGCAACAACAATGATTATAGAAGTGGATTTGTGGTCACAGAATTTATGAATCATAACATACTTAATCACCCATAAATACCTGATCTAATAAATGGTAAGATGGCATCCTGAAGACTTCCTTATGAGTCTTTTGGGAGGTATATTTTCATTCTCTGATTCTGGAATCAAAATGTGGAAGTTATAGTTAATCTTTACACTCTGATGCTTCATAACCCACTCACAAAATGTTTGCTTCCCACCTACCAATTTGAACACTTCCATCAGAGTAGATAGTATTTTCACTAACTTGGAAGTTAAGACTGACTACTGGCCATTTTGTGATGAAATTGAAACAGGAGAGTGAAAAAGTTGGCTTAAAGATCAACATTCAGAAAACTAAGATCATGGCATCCAGTCCCATCACTTCATGGCAAATAGATGGGGAGACAGTGGAAACAGTGTCAGACTATTTTTTTGGGGGGCTCCAAAATCACTGCAGATGGTGACTGCAGCTGTGAAATTAAAAGACTCTTACTCTTTGGAAGGAAAGTTATGACCAACCTAGATAGCATATTAAAAAGCAGAGACATTACTTTGCCAACAAAGGTTCATCTGGTCAAAGCTATTTTTTTTCCATTGGTCATGTATGGATGTGAGAGTTGGACTATAAAGAAAGCTGAGCACCGAAAACTTGATGCTTTTGAACTATGATGGTGGAGAAGACTCTTGAGAGTGCCTTGGCCTGCAAGGAGATCCAACCAGTCTATCCTAAAGGAGATCAGTCCTGGGTGTTCATTGGAAGGACTGATGCTGAAGCTAAAACTCCAATACTTTGGCCTCCTCATGCGAAGAGTTGACTCATTTGAAAAGACCCTGATGCTGGGAGGGATTGGGGGCAGGAGGAGAAGGGAATGACAGAGGATGAGATGGCTGGATGGCATCGTCGACTCGATGGGCATTCGTTTGAGTAAACTCTGGGAGTTGGTGATGGACAAGGAGGCCTGGCGTGCTGAGATTCATGGGGTCGCAAAGAGTCGGACACGACTGAGCGACTGAACTGAACTGAACTGGCCATTTAGGTCTGGCTAGAAAATGTATAAAACTATGCATCTCACTGATTAATATCTGTGAGAATGATTATAAAAGAAACCCGTGAGAATTAAGGAGAATTTGCCTTTCTGATAATTGTGTGAAAAGTAATGCCAGATGGTATGAAAGCGACTGTAATGATGAGTTGAGAGCATGTGATACTTGCGTTTGTTGTGGCAAATTATATTACAAGACAATATAAGCTGCATTTTTCATCCTTATGCTCTTCTATCTTCAGAACATTAGAAAATTCATACAAATTGTAGTTAAGCGGTTTATTTTTTAAGGACCGAGAGAAGTAAAAAGATACCCATTATTCTAGGTAGGATAAAAGATGCTTTGAAAATACAGAGATGACAGTGCAGCAAATGAATGGGCATACCCATGAGAAAGAGCTGAGGTGACTGCCCTAGATAGAGACAGCCGTGTGGTTGGCTCTTGGTCTTTTGGCACCACCTCTGGCGAGGCATTTTCTTGGTGATGTTTCTTCCATTCCCAACCTTCACTTCATGATAAAATTAGCTTGCAAACCATATTACTCCCAGTATTTTTATACGGTGATATTGATAGAGGCACTCTAATATTTTATTCTTGGCATAATTTATTCCTTCACTCTCAGGAATGATTTTCTATTGTACTGTGTAGTGTCACATAATAAATGAATAATTTTGGAAATCAGATTGATCTTTGAATGCTTAAGTGAAGAAAAAATTAAGTTGTACTATCTTGAGGAACTGTATTTCATATTTCTGAGTCTCATTTTCTTATCCATAATTTGGATAATATAATAATAGTAAATTTATATAATAAACATAACAGTGGTATAGAGCAGGCATTCAAGGATGATAAGTACTATTTTTTTTTTGCTAAAACTGTTTTAATTGTTTCACTTTAGTTGAAGCATATTTGGTTTATAATATTATACAGTATTAGTTTTAGGTGTACACCAAAGTGATTCAGTTATATATGTATACATATATATAGATTCAATATATGTATTCAGCTATTATAGGTTATTGCAAGATATTGCATATAATTCCATGTGATATATAGTAAATACTTGTTGCTTATCTATTTTATGTATAGTACTTTGTATCAGTTAATTCCATTCTCCTCATTTATCCCTCCTCCCATCCTTTCCCCTTTGGTAACTCTAAGTATGTTTCTTTTGAGAGTCTGTTTCTGTTTTGTGTCTAGATTCATTTGTATTATTTTTAACTTCTACACATTTCTACACAGAAGTGATAGCATATAATATTTCTCTTTCTCTGCATGACTCATTTCATTTAGTATGATTTTCTTTATATTCAGCTATCTTGTTAAAAATGACAATACTTCATTCTTTTTTGTATCTGAGTAATATTCAAGTAAGTATGTGTGTGTGTGTGTGTGTGACATCTTCTTAAATCAGTCTTCTGTTGATGAGCAGTTGGTTTGTTTTCATGTCTTGGCTATTGTAAATAATGTTCCTATGAACATGGGGGTGCATGTATCTTTTCAAATTAAGTTTTCATGTTTTCTGGATATATGGCCAGGAGTGGGATTGCTGTACTTTTATTTCTAGGCTCTCTATTTTGTTCCATTGACCTATATGTCTATTTTGTGCCAATACCATGCTCTTTTGATACTGTAGCTTTACAGTATAGTCTTATTTCTATAAGGGTTATGTCTCCAGCTTTGTTCTTTTTCTTCAGGATTGCTTGGCAATTCTGGATCTTTTGTGGTTCTATAAAAATTTTAGGATTGTTTGTTCTAGTTCAGTGAAGAATGCTATGAATGTTTTGAAAAGTATCACAGTAAATTTGTAGATTGCTTTGGGTGGTATAGCCACTTTAACAGTATTAGTTCTTCCAATCTAAGAGCATGAGATATCTTTCTATTCCTTTGAATAAGTTTCAGTTTCCTTTATCAGGGTTTTATAGTTCTCAAAATACAGATTTTTCAGCTCCTTGGTTAAATTATTCCTAGGTATTTTAATTTTTTTTTTTTTTGTCTTTTACTTTTGACACAATTCTAAATAGAATTTTTTTTTTGCTTTCATTCTCTGATACATCATTGTTATGTAAGTACATCACTTTTATTCTGCCATTTTTCTATTTTTGTTTCCATATTAAGAGAAGTTAAATTTCTATATGTACCATATTTTTATTTTAGGACTTTTATTGTTGATTCTCACAACTGAATTTCAATTTACTTAATTTATACCTCTCAAGGAAAGTAAATTTTATTTATTATTTAAAATTTTTAGGAATGTTTAATTAATGAAAAAAGACTGTACTTAAATACACCATGATTGATAAATGGTATTGATATTTTAATTACAAAAATGGCCTTTTATATATCAATTAAAATATATTTGTTGAATGTTGATTACAAGTACTAAGTACTGCAGTTTCAAGAATTAACCAGGTAAGGCATAGCCCCTACCATTAAGGAGTTTACAAATTCAGGACTTCTAAACCAATGGTTAATATAATTCAAAGTATAAATGTTAATCCTTGAGACTAAAATAATCAAAAGAAATGTCATTTGTTTTGTTTTTTCTTTTATTGAGTTAATGGAAACCAAACACAGAATAGCTTCTGCTGTTATTCTAGTGTCCACTGTCATTCCTATGTACTGTATCACTGTTATTCTGTCTTTATTTTTCCCCTACTGCTTTCCACTAGTATTTGGGTAGAGAGTTAAGCTAAACAGTAATTCAGTTGACAAGAGGTTAAGTGAAAAGTCTGAGGAAAAGAGTCAGTGTTACAGAAACACCTTCCAAATGGCGTTAGGAGAAAATTCTAAAGAAGTTTATTAAGATGCTATCCATCAGAATGGATGCATAGTTTGCTTGAAAAAACTTTAGCTTCTCACTTAAATATAGTTAAAGGCATAGGAAAGCTTATTAGACAATTCCCTCACAAAGAAGAACTATTTGTGTTGTATTTTAGGGAAACATTCTGTGGTGTTCTACTGGTTGATTAGTAAATGTTAAAATTCTATGAACTTTATTAACCCTATTCCTGTACTTTGAGACAGGCATAACATGTAGATATAAATTGAATGCCTAGAATTTTCAACCTCTTTTTTAAGGTCAGTATGTTGTCAATTTGAAGTGCTTCCAGTGAGTTTTCTGGGCATTAAATATTTCCCTTGGGATGTATGTAGTAGCTTCTATATCTCTTTATAGCGTTTTTTATCTCTTTATTTCTCAGGGTATAAATGGTTGGATTTAGAAGAGGTGTAATAACAGAGTAAAACACAGCAAGAAATTTGTCCACCCAGGTGATGCTGAGTGGCCACACATAGATAAAGATGCAGGGCCCAAAGAAGAGCAGCACCACTGTGATGTGGGCAGTGCAGGTAGAGAGTGCCCTAGAGGTACCAGCTTTAGAACTTCGGCGAACAGTAAGAAGAATATATGTGTAGGATATCAGCAGCAGTATAAAGCATGTCATGGCTGGAACCCCACTGTCAGCATTCATTAATATTCCCAAGTTATAAGAGTCTATGCAGGCAAGCTTGATTACCAGTGGTATGTCACAGAAGAAACTGTCAATTTCCCTGGGGCCACAGAAGGGCAATCCCACAATCACAACCATTTGACTCACGGCATGCACAAAGCCAATGGTCCAGGAAGTCACCACAAGCCCAGTGCACTTTTGCAGGTTCATTATGGTTGAATAGTGGAGTGGCTTGCAGATGGCCACATAGCGGTCATAGGCCATTACCACCAATAGCACCATCTCACCCCCTCCAAAAAAATGCACAAAGAGAATCTGGCACATGCAGCCTCCAAAGGAAATAGTCTTGTTCTCTCTGACAAAGTCTGTGATCATCTTAGGAGTGGTCACTGAGCAAAGCCACATATCAACAAAGGACAGGTTGGCCAATAGGAAGTACATGGGAGAATGTAGATGGGGGTCAGTGATGATTAAGATTATGATGGCAATGTTTCCAAGTACAATGATCAGGTAAAGAATAAAAAACATTGGTAAGAGGAAGACCTGCATAGTCCATGACTGGCAAAGTCCCAGAAGCAAAAATTCTGACACTACAGACTGATTTCCTGCATCCATTTAATTCAGCGCATCCTCTAAAACCACTGGGAGAAAAAGACAGATTTTTCAGTTAGTGGGATGGGAAAGAATATTTAATCTTTAGAAATTGGTTGAAATTCTATCTCAATGAAGTTTAAATTCATTGAAAATTAGCATCTATATCTGAGAGTGAAAATTTAATTGGGAAGATAAATATTAGGAAAATACTCATGGTGTTATGAACAAAAGAGAAGTAAATGCCTAAAATTTGCTTTCCAAGATAGAGTTCTTATAAATGATTAACTATGAGGATATTCCCACACACACAAAAAAAGTGAGAAAGGTGGACAGCAAAATGAAAGGCTGAGAAAAGATTGTAGTGTCACCTAGAAACTAGGTTCAGTCTGCTTCCCCAGTGAAAAAAATCTGAGTGCAGGACCAGAAACTGTTATACTGTAATAGCTGTGATTTGAGTAGTCTACTTAGGAAGATGATGGTGAACAGATACTGAAGTCCAGGACAAATGCCATGGCACAAAATTACAGTTTCTCTCTATTATGCATATTGATTTCATTAAGCCTCATTTGAGTGTCTTCTATAAGACATCATTTAATTAAATTTTTACCTTATTTCTCTACATTATATATTGGGACAATCTTTAGGAGAAAAGCCATACAAAAAGTCATATAATAAATACCAGGCATGATAATTCACATGCATAATCAAGCACATAATTTATCATTGTTTAAGATCACAAGTCAATAGAATTCATTTAGTTAACTAAATCTATTAGAAAAAATGTCTGGAGAATTATGTGAGAAAGGGAGGTTACTCAGACTCAGGTTCTGTTTTGATGACATCTGAATGAAAGTTCCTTATAACTCGAGCTTATGAAAGAAAATATTTGCTTTCAATTATATCAATAGATGGTAGGAAACACCTAGGTTTTGAAATATCACCATAAATGTATAAAAATATTTTCTAAGATTACAACAAGCTATAGACATGTGTAAGCAAAGCATGTCTTTGTTAGTACTGATTGAACATGAAGTTAAACTTCAGAGATCATCAATTATTGACGCCTAAATAGAATAAAGATATAGCTTATATTAATCCTTAAGTACATTGAGAATTCCTCTCGAGCTGAATGGTGGAAATATAACTGTGTATCTCTGAAGTGAAAGTGAAAGTTGCTCAGTCCTGTCTGACTCTTTGCAACCCCAAAGACTATACAGGCCATGGAATACTCCAGGCCAGAATACTGGAGTGGGTAGCCTTTCCTTTCTCCAGGGGATCTTCCCAACCTGGGGATTGAACCCAGGTCTCCCACGTTGCAGGCGGATTCTTTACCAGCTGATCCACAAGGGTGTGTGTCTCTCTTCCCCCTCTATTTATTTCCCTTGGCTTTGTTTTACTTTTTTGGGTGCTGCATTTTCTTTTATCCTTTGAAATCTCAAGAGTGGTGCTAAGGAGAGCAGGTGAACAATGGAAACTATTACCTCATCATGAGGACTGGTTTTCCCTTCCCTTATAATGTGAACTCAGAAGTATAGAGAAAGGATGGAAAGAAAAAATCATTTCTTCAAAAAATTAGATGACTCACACATTTGCTGTGAAAGGGGAAACATGTAATGATAGTCTCACAGCTTAAAGATAAATATATCCTCCATGATAGAGATATGTTTAATTTCTAAAGAAAATATCCTATATTACACACAATAGACTTATGTCCCCTGAGAAATTTGAACGATTTTACCTTTCCTTGGAAACTTAATTTTTGTCAAGATAAATCTATCAAGATGACAGACGAGAAATAGTTTTCTATATTTTTTAAAATACTTCTTGGGATTGGAAGAATCAATATTGTCAAAATGATTATACTACCCAAAGCAATCTATAGATTCAATGCAATCCCTATCAAGCTACCAACAGTATTTTTCACAGTACTAGAACAAATAATTTCACAATTTGTATGGAAATACAAAGAACCTCGAATAGCTAAAGCAATCTTGAGAAAGAAGAATGGAACTGGAGGAATCAACCTGCCTGACTTCAGACTCTACTACAAAGCCACAGTCATCAAGACACTGCGGTACTGGCACAAAGACAGAAATATAGATCAATGGAACAGAATAGAAAGCCCAGAGATAAATCCATGAACCTATGGACACCTTATCTTCGACAAAGGAGGCAAGGATATATAATGGAAAAAAGACAAACTCTTTAACAAGTGGTACTGGGAAAACTGGTCAACCACTTGTAAAAGAATGAAACTAGAACACTTTCTAACACCATACACAAAAATAAACTCAAAATGGATTAAAGATCTAAATGTAAGACCAGAAACTATAAAACTCCTAGAGGAGAACATAGGCAAAACACTCTCTGACATAAATCACAGAAGGATCCCCAATGACCCACCTCCCAGAATATTGGAAATAAAAACAAAAATAAACAAATGGGACCTAATGAAACTTAAAAGCTTTTGCACTACAAAGGAAACTATAAGCAAGGTGAAAAGACAGCCCTCAGATTGGGAGAAAATAATAGCAAATGAAGCAACAGACAAAGGATTAATCTCAAAAATATACAAGCAACTCCTGCCGCTCAATTCCAGAAAAATAAATGACCCAATCAAAAAATGGGCCAAAGAACTAAACAGACATTTCTCCAAAGAAGACATACAGATGGCTAACAAACACATGAAAAGATGCTCAGCATCACTCATTATCAGAGAAATGCAAATCAAAACCACAATGAGGTACCATTACACGCCAGTCAGATGGCTGCTATCCAAAAGTCTACAAGCAATAAATGCTGGAGAGGGTGTGGAAAAAAGGGAACCCTCTTACACTGTTGGTGAGAATGCAAACTAGTACAGCCACTATGGAGAACAGTGTGGAGATTTCTTACAAAACTGGAGATAGAACTGCCATATGACCCAGCAATCCCACTTCTGGGCATACACACTGAGGAAACCAGATCTGAAAAAGACACATGCACCCCAATGTTCATCGCAGCACTGTTTATAATAGCCAGGACATGGAAGTAACCTAGATGCCCATCAGCAGATGAATGGATAAGGAAGCTGTGGTACATATACACCATGGAATATTACTCAGCCGTTAAAAAGAATTCATTTGAATCAGTTCTAATGAGATGGATGAAACTGGAGCCCATTATACAGAGTGAAGTAAGCCAGAAAGATAAAGACCAATACAGTATACTAACGCATATATATGGAATTTAGAAAGATGGTAACAATAACCCTATATGCAAAATAGAAAGAGAAACAGATGTATAGAACAGACTTTTGGACTCTGTGGGAGAAGGCAAGGGTGGGATGTTTTGAGAGAACAGCATCAAAACATGTATATTATGTAAGGTGAAACAGATCACCAGCCCAGGTTGGATGCATGAGACAAGTGCTCGGGACTGGTGCCCTGGGAAGACCCAGAGGGATGGGGTGGAGAGGGATGTGGGAGGGAGGATCGGGATGGGGAATACATGTAAATCCATGGCTGATTCATGTCAATGTATGACAAAAACCACTACAATATTGTAAAGTAATTAGCCTCCAACTAATAAAAATAAATGGAAAGATAAAAAAAGTAAAAATTAAGATACCTCTTGGGATAAGGGATATGGAGGATAGCTAGTAGCAAAAGCAGAATTTCAACTGGATTTGAGAGAGGAGTTTCTTAAAAGATTAATATGTACATTGCTGAGGAACCACTTACCAGAAAGAAATGACAGTGTTTTAAAATAAGTTTTGAAATTGTTAATATTTCATAATATTAGTAGACTGATTATATCAATCAATATCAATCTAACATTTGAGAAAATCAGTAGAATAACCTGATGGCCTTTTAGATTAGTCAGATTTGGTCTAAACTCCAGCTTTATTACTTGTTGACCTTGTGATCTTGAGATAAATTTATTTCTATATCCATTTCCTCATCTGTGAAAAGAGAATACTCAAACTAATAGACTTGTCTTAAAATCAGAAAACATATAGAAATTACTTAAAGTTGTCTGATATTCAGCATATGTTTAATAAACTAGTTATTTCCCTTCCTTATTCATTAAAATGTAACTCAAAGCTCTGCAGTTTCCAAAGGTTTCAAGAAACAATCTTAGGTAACTGCCAACCACCTTATATATAAAGTAAATTTTATTTAAAATAATAACTGATTACATTTTCTTTAAATAAGCAACTTTATAGGATGTGAATGCAAAGGAAATATCAAGAAGCAATAATTGCTTCTTAACTTTCCTGGTGGCTCAGAGGGTAAAGCGTCTGCCTTCAATGAAGGAGACCTGGGTTCAATCCCTGGGTGGGGAAGATGCCCTGGAGAAGGAAATGGCAACCCACTCCAGTATTCTTGCCTGGAAAACTCCATGGATGGAGAAGTCTGGGGGCTACAGTCCATAGAGTCACAAAGAGTCGGACACGACTGAGTGACTTCACTTCCGTGAGTTTAACAAGTTGTTTCACCTTTTACATCTGCTTTTATCTAGGAAGTGTTTCATATTTTAAGAAAGTCTTCAAGAGAAGAGTACATTTTTTTAAAGCACCTTTAGAATCCTGTAACTTAGGGTCAGTTTTCATAAGAAGAGGTAGTTATAACTTTGCAATTAGTAAAAATGAAAAAATTAGGGAAAGGAGACAAATTGAGTTACTCTTTTTAGAATATTAAAATACAGCCAAGCATTTTTCATCCCCTTCTAGATGCAAGGTCCTCCTATTAATTTTTTATAGTAGCAATTGTAAAACTGTGATTATCAACATTTTTAATTTTACAAAGAGAAACTTGGACACAGAGAATTTAATAGATAGTCTGAGATATACACTAGGGAAAGTACACAGGGAAATTGTCCAAGTTCCTTTCTCTACCTAAAGCTGCTCTCTTTTCTTCCTAAGGTTATGAGTTTTAATCCTGTTAAATTCTATTAACCCTACAGTAACAGTATTTCATCTTTTCTCACTGGATATATAATTATTTTTTCTTCTATCTTTATGCTGAAAGTTACCTTAGTATGTAGTACTCTCTCTGATATAAAATTCTTATCTTTTAAATGAAAAGGACCATTTAGCCAGGATAGCTGGAAGTTGCTCATAATCAAGTAGTTGTTATAATATTCAAAGAGCTGTGATCTCTCAAAGCAGACTTGAGAGCACCTCTGAGGCATGGCATTATGATGGCATGTATACTGTTGTTAAACAGACCATGGAAATTCCAGTAGGATAACTCATTATCTCTTTAAAGGTCAGAAGCTAAACAAGTCATACTCAACTCTAAGCATAGTGGGAATGCATGAAACAGATGCATAGAAATATTTTTAAAATTATTTTAAGGAAGAAAGTTCTAGAGAATATGAGATAACTTACTAAGATCAGATTTCTCTAAGACCAGATTATTTTTTATTCTTCTCTTCTGATATATGCTTGAGATAACATCCACTGTGGAGTGGAAACAGTATCTGTGGGAGAAATTTCCCTCAGCCTGACATATATTTACCACTGGAATCCCCTGGGTGAATTTTTCCTATTACTTGTTCTGGACAGAACAAGAATCATGAAAATAATTTACATTGTACATCTCTTAGGGACATCTTTGCTAAGAGCAGTAACTTGCATATTCTGGAAATCAGAACTGGGAATCAAGAAAAATCACACATAAAGCAGCTAAGAATAGTGAAGTTTTAAATTACTTTTTTTTTTAACCTATAAGTACTAAGATGTATTCTGCAGTCTTAATCTCTAACTAGATCTAAATAGTCAGATGCAATTAATATTTAATTCCAGTTTTAAGAAACTGTACCCTAACCAGTGTGCAATACATGACCACCAATAGAAAACCCTCATGTGAATGGCAAGATTACTTGTCTATTTAGAAAACATTCAAAGAAGACTTGATAACCTACCTTTTTCAAACTCTCTAAAAACTTGGAGAGGGAAAATTCTCCAAACACATTACTGAAACCAGCATTACTCTGATTCCAAAACCAGACAAGGACATCACACGCACACAAATTATAGGCCAACAACATTGATGTACATAGATGTAAAATTCCTGAACAAAATATTAGCAACAGAATCCAACAATTAATTAATTTAATCATATGTCACAATCTAGTGTCATTTATTCCAGGAATGTAAAGATGTTTCAGTATTCACAAATCACTACGATTTATCACATTAATGAAAAGAGGGATAAAAATCAGATGATTATCTAAAGAGAAGCAGAAATGCATTTGACAAAATCCAGCATCCATTAACAAAAACTCTGAGCAAAATTTGAAATATTTTCCTCTAAGATCAGGAACAGAACAAGGATGACCAGTCTCACCACTTTTGGTTAACATAGTATTGAAAGTTCTAGCCATGGCAGTTGGGCAGTAAAAATGAAAGTCATCAAAATCTGGAGGGCTTCCCTGATAGCTCAGTTGGTAAAGAATCTGGCTGTAATGCAGGAGACCCCGGTTTGATTCCTGGGTTGGGAAGATCTGCTATAGAGGGGATAGGCTACCCACTCCAGTCTTCTTGGGCTTCCCTTGTGACTCACTAGTAAAAAATATGCCTGCAAGCGGAAGACCCAGGTTCGATTCCTGGGTTTGGAAGATCCCCTGGAGAAAGACATGGCAACCCACTCCAGTCTTCTTGCCTGGAGAATCCCATGGATGGAGAAGCCTGGCAGGCTACAGTCCATGGGGTCACAAGAGTCAGACACGACTTACTGACTAAACCAACCAACCAAAATCTGAAGAGAAGATATAAAAATGTCACTATTTGAAGATTACATGGTACTAAATATAAAGAGCTCTAAAGACTTCACCAAAAAACTGTAAACTAATAAATTAATTCAGTAAAATCAGAGAGTACAAAATTAATTTACAGAAGTCTGTTGCAATTGTACACACTAATATCAAACTGTCAGGAAGGTAAATTAAGAAAACAAACCCATTAAAAATTTCATAAAAAAAAATTTAAAAACCTAAGAATAAATATAATTGCAGAGGTTTAAGTTCTATATAGTGAAAACTGTAAGACACCAATGAAAGCAATTAGAAGATACAAATTAAAAAGATGTTTTGTGTCCATGAATTGGAAGAATTAATATTATTAAGTTCTTGCTACTCAAAGGAATCTACAGATTCAGTACAATCCCTATCAAAATTCTAAAGGTATATTTCACAGAACTACAGCAAGTAATTATAAAATTTGTATAAATCAAAAACAATCCTCAATAGCCAAAACAACCCTGAGAAAGAAGAATAAAGCTGGAGGTATCATAGTGTCTGATTTTAACTATCAAGCTATAGTAATCAAGATATTTTGGTACTGGCACAAAAATGGACACACAAGATTAATAAAACAGAGGTGAGAGTCCAGAAATAAACCCACATGAACATAAACAATTTATGACAAAAGAGAAAAGGTCATACACTGAAGAAAAAGAGACCTCAATGAATGGTGTTGGGAAAAATGGACAGCCACATGTGATAAAACTAGATCATTATCTTTCACCATTCACAAAAATTAACACAAAATGGATTAAAGACATGAGTGTAAGACGTGAAACCATAAAATTCTTAGAAGAAAGCATAGGCCATAACCATACTGACAGCAGTTTTATTGATGTTTTTGTCCATGTGACTTCTGATGCAAGAGCTGCAAAAGCAAAAACAAACAAATGAAACTACAATAGCTAGAATGCTTCTGCACAGCAAGGAAAACTAGAGACAAAATTAAAAGAGAATCTAAGAAGTGGGAGAAGATGTTTGTAAATCACATATCTGACACGTGGTTATAAAATATATAAAGTCATACAACTTAACAAGCAAACTGATTTAAAAATGGGTAGAGGGTCTGAATAGACATATTTCCAAAGAAGACAACAAATACATGAAAAAATGTTCAATACCACTAATTCTTGGGGAAATGCAAATCAAAACCATAATGAGATATTGCTTCACACATGTTAGAATGACTACTGTTGAAAGGAAAGTGATAACAAATGTTGGAGTGGGTGTGACAGAAAAGGAGTCCTTGTACATTATTGGTGGGACTGTAAATTAGTGCAGCTGCCATGGAAAGAAGTATGGAGACTCCCCTAAAAATTAAGACTAGAGCTAACATATGAAACAGAAATTCCATTCTGAATATTTATCCAAAGAAAATCAAACATACATAGGTGTATATGCACCCCTATATTCAGTGTCCCATTATTTACAATAGCCAAGATACAGAAACTAGTGTCCATCAGCGGATGAATGGGTGAAGGAGATGTGGTGTATATACACAATGGAGTATTACCCAGCTCTAAAATAGAATGAACTCTGTCATTTGTGACAACATGGATGGACCTTGAAGGTTTTATGCCAAATGAAATAAATCAGATGAAGATGACAAATACTGTATGATTTCAGTAATATGTGAAATCTGGGACAACAAAGCAAACACAAAGTCATAGGTACAAAGACCAGATTAGTGATTGCCAAAGGGGAAAGGGTTGAAGAGTAGGTGAAATTGGTTAAGAGTGTCAACTGATTGATGATGAATGATAAGTGTACTTAGACTTGGTGTTGATTACTTTGTAGGGTTTACAGATGTCAAATTATCATTCTGTACACCCGAAATTTATATAGTAAGTAAATAAACACATAAAAAATAGATAGAAGTAACCTGAAAAACACTAATTTTACTGAGCCATTTAAAATGCAATATACACTTGAAATTAATATATTACTAATATTTTAAGTGAACTATGCATCAATAAATTTAGAAAAATTAAATATGCAATATTACTGAGTGTTTTAACACCAATTTAACTTCATCATTAAAATAATTGCATTCATTATGTAAAAAAACTTTAATGCCATTATATAAAAAATTTTACACCAAACATGGTGTCTCCTATATTATTTTCTAGATTACTTATAGCTTACATTTTCAATACATCTGTGATCCATAATGAGTTAGTGTTTGTGAAAGATGTAAGGTCTATGTTTAGATTCTTGGGATTTTTGCACGTGGATATCTAGTTGTTCCTTCTCTAACTACATCGTTGCTGTATTTTATTGTGTTTGTTTCTTTGTTAACTGATTGACAAAGTTTCCTACGTACATCTATTTCTTGGCCTTTTATACTGTTACATAGATATCTTTCCATTCTTTAGCCAATACCACACTGTATTGATTGCTGTAGCTTTATAGTAAATCTTGAAGTCTAGTAATGTCAGTCTTCTGACCTTCTTCTTCTTCTTCATCCTTTTACTTCTAATCCATATCTTTATCTTTAAAGTGTGTTTGACATGTAATATGTAGTTGCATCAATATTCATGAGATATTGGTCTGTAGTTTATTTTGTGTCATTTTTGTGTTGCTTTTGCACCAGAGTAAAGTTGTTCCCTACTCCTCTATTTTCTGGAAGAGTGTGTTGAGAATTGGAGTTATTTATATATAATATATAAATTATATTTTATAAAACATAAATTATATATAAATATATACTATAAATAATATATAAAATATATAAATATTTGGTAGAATGCACCAGTGAGGTCATTAGGGCCTGCCTTTTTCATTTTAGTAAGTTTTGTAATTCTTAATTCAATTCTTTTTTCTTATGTCTTCAATTCTCTATTTCTTCTTGTGTCTTTTTAGATATTTGCCCATTCCATGTAAAATATCTAATTTATTGGCATATTGTTTTCTATTGTATTCTTTTTAATTCCTCAGCATATGGATAGACCACAATTTGTTTATTAATTTGAGTTATTTCAAGTGTTGGTATTACGAACTGAGTGCTATGAACGTTTGCAAAGCCATTGTGTGGAAGAAGAGACAATAATAGATTCCTTTCAGAATGTATTAACACTGGAGGGCAGTTCCTGCAGATTCAGGAACTCCAACTAGAACCCCAAATCTCCACGTTCAGTTTCTTATAGTTAGATCTGCTTCCCAGTTACACAAATTTAGCTTCTAGGTCTTTTTTTCCATTTCTTCTCTACCTTTTCTTCTATCTTTTCCTAGTCTCCACACCCACTGGACACCAATTCCCTAGGGCTTTGCTCTCAGCAGGTTGTCGTGGAATAAAGGAGATAAACCAGCTCATGATATGATATGCATGACTAAAACCAAGCAAATATGTTATGTTTGTAATTTTGTATACTTAAGTACTTTTTTTAAGGAAATGGTTTTATCACTAAAAAAATGACAAAAATAGTGGAATTTTAGGATGTGTGGCAAGTAATAATCAGTGATCATTTTGGGGAAAGTACTCTTCCAGGCACTATTGAACTTTACCAAATATATGTATATTGTGTGTGGTCTGGTATAAAGCTGTCCCTATGCTTCCTCTCTGAAGATGGGTAAGACCATCTTTTGTGGACATGTCAAATCCAGCTCTGATCCTTGTAGGGTACAGTGAGTTCTCTAAATGCCATGGCTTCTTTCCTACTTTCAGATAGTTGTGACCCAGAAAATATTTCATGGATCTCTACCTATTTTTTGCATATTTATCTTTGGTCTGGGAGAAAAGTAGTGGAGACACTGAGGTGTGTGCATTTATGATAGAATAGGTATGTTATTTTCTGTCATACTGCTTCTGTTTCAGTTATCATTCACAAGCTTTTGATTTGCTCTTTAAGGTGGGAATATTTCTTTATTTTTTCAATGGAACATGAGAAAACAATCTCTAAAGAATTTGGAATTTATAAGAAATGCCTTCTGAGGTAGACTGATCATAGTATGAAGACTTATCCATTATAATAGTTGTTTAGTTCTCAACTTTTGCCATTTGTAAACAAAATATTTGCCTGTTGTGTTTTTCAGGTTATTTGTTTTCATTGAATGAATACACAGGATTGTTTTCCTACTTCCTTTTGTCTCTGTAACCAGAGTTGCTACCAATGACTGCAATTTCTTCCTTAAAATTGCAAGGTCTTCTATAATTATAAAATTCTAGTTTTTTTTTTATTATGGTCAAGCAATACATAAAAGTAACCTACCAAAAACGTGTATTGATCTTTTATCACCAGGACTCCACTCCGTCAAAAATCAGACTTCATAAAATATAAAAATTCCACTTGCTATAGCTGCTGGTTTTCATCTAATGAGGCAATGCCACAAACTAACAAAAAGGACTAAATGACAAGTTATCAATAAATCTATTCAAATGCACAGCTAGAGAAGCTACATTGAGTTGTGTTTTATCATTGGTAATTAGTAGTGATGTGATGGTATCCAAAAGGCATTACATTAATTCTCTGTAAAATAACACACAGGATTAAAGTATTATTCAGTTCAGTTCAGTTCAGTCACTCAGTTGTGTCCGATTATTCCCAACTCCACGGACCACAGCACTCAGGCCTCCCTGTCCATCACCAACTCCCAGAGTTTGTTCAAATTCATCTCCACTGAGTTGGTAATGCCATCCAACCATCTCATCCTCTGTCATCTGCTTCCCCAACTGCCTTCATTCTTTTCCAGCATCAGGGTTTTTCAAATAAGTCAGCTCTTTGCATCAGGTGACCATAGTGTTGGAGTTTCAGCTTCAACATCAGTTCTTCCAATGAACACTCAAGGCTGATCTCCTTTAGGATAGACTAGTGACCTCCTTGCAGTCCTAGGGACTCTCAAGAGTCTTCTTTCTTATTTTTCTTAATATCTTCTGCTTCTGTTAGGTCCATACCATTTCTGTCCTTTATTGAGCCTATCTTTGCATGAAATGTTCCCTTGGTATCTCTAATTTTCTTGAAGAGATCTCCAGTCTTTCCTATTCTGTTGTTTTCCTCTATTTCTTTGTATTGATCACTGAGAAAGACTTTCTTATCTCTTCTTGCTATTCTTTAGAACTCTGTATTCAGATGCCTATATCTTTCCTTTTCTCCTTTGCTTTTTTCACTTCTCTTCTTTTCACAGCTATTTGTAAGGGCTCCTCAGACAGCCATTTTGCTTTTTTGCATTTCTTTTCTTGGGGATGGTCTTGATCCCTGTTTCCTGTACAATGTCACAAACCTCCATTCATAGTTCATCAGGCACTGTGTCAGATCTAGTCCCTTAAGTCTATTTCTCACTTCCACTGTATAATTGTAAGGAATTTGATTTAGGTCATACCTGAATGGGCTAGTGGTTTTCCTACTTTCTGCTATTTAAATCTGAATTTGGCAATACGGAGTTCATGATCTGAGCCACAGTCATCTCCCAGTCTTGTTTTTGCTGACTGTATAGAGCTTTTCCATCTTTTACTGCAAAAAATATAATCAATCTGATTTAGGTGTTTACCACCTGGTGATGTCCATGTGTAGAGTCTTCTCTTGTGTTGTTGGAAGAGGGTGTTTGCTATGACCAGTGTGTTCTCTTGGCAAAACTCTTATTAGCCTTTGCCCTGCTTCATTCTGTACTCCAAGGCCATATTAGCTGTTACTCCCAGTGTCTCTTGGCTTCCTACTTTTGCATTCCAGTTCCCCATAATGAAAAGGACATCTTTTTGGGGAGTGTTAGTTCTAAAAGGTCTTGTTAAGTGTATTATTAATTATCATATTTTAAAATCAAGTCACTCTTAAGAAAAAAAAAATCAGGTTTTCCCTGAATTCTGTAAACTGATTTTTGGAGTCAGAAGCAAAGTTTCTAAAATTCAGAAAATTGGGGCATAAGAAATGTGAATAAGATTTAAAATTAGCAGACTTAAAGACATCTACATGAACTCTCACTATGGAAGCAACAAGAAAATTCAGTGTACTTTGATAGTATAGGTAGATAGTGAAATTCAGAGTTACTGTTTTCTTAGGCACCACACGTGAGTGCTGAGTCAGAGTTTAAGACAGAGAACTAACCTTGGGCCCACAACAAGTGCCACATCATTCTGGTAATACAGACATTCTGTGATAGACTTTCCAAAGAGTCACTTTATTTTTCCTTTCAATCAATACCACTTCAATGCCTTGATTAAGCATGTATTTACCAACTCCTCTTAAATACAAGTGAGTTTTTAATTGAACATTTTTATAATTCAGTCAGCATCATTTAAAAATCTAAAATTTATTTTTTGTTGGATTTTTATAATTTTGCTGTGTTTTACTTGACTTACTCTGAATGGATCAATAGCAACTTTTAAAAGGAAACCTTTAAAAACTTTTAAAGCAACCTGTATCTGTCTAAATTGTATTTTTAATATAAGTATCATCTCTAGAACTCATAAAAGCACTCCAGACTTTCTTCATGGCTGTCTTCATTTCTTTATTTCACAGAGTATAGATAATTGGGTTCAACATAGGGGTGATAATGGTATAAAATACAGCAAGAAACTTATCTACAGAGTGGTTGCTGAAGTGCCAAATATAGATGAAGATGCATGGGCCAAAGAAAAGAATCACCACCATGATGCGAGCAGTCAAAGTTGAACAGGCTTTGGACTGTCCATTAGCAGAGTGGCTCCTAATGATTATGAGAATTATACTGTAGGAAATAAGCAAAATGTTGAAACAGCTCAGAGAGATCATCCCAATGTTGACAACAATGACTATCTGTACAATATAGGTGTCTACGCAGGCAAGCTTAGTAACCAGAGGGAGATCACAGAAAAGGCTGTCCACTACATTGGAACCAAAGAAAGGCAAGTTCACAACAAAGCGTATCTGAATGACGCGTGAATGAAGGAAATATACTGTAATATTAACATATTTAAATATATTAGTTATAATACGCTTCTATACAAATATTCAGTATACTGTATTGGTGCTTTTCTTTCTGACTTACTTCACTCTGTATAATTTGGCCTAACCTCTTTAACATTCAGATTTTGAGCTAATCTTGGAGACATTGTCTTTCCACAGCTATATTAAGAAATTCTATTTTGGTTTTCAATCAACCCCAGAATTTTGAAGGGTCTGTGATCCGGCAAATATAAACCTGCTCTGGAAAGGTGAGTTAGTTGGGTTTTAAGTGAAACACACTGCAGTTCTCCCCAACAATCCCTAAGTGATCTTCTGATCTTTTCACAATTCTAGAAAGACTTTCAGGCAGAGACTGTTTATCCTAGTGTAAGTGTCACCACACTTGGCCTGCTGCGGTTGAAACTCCCATTCCTCGGGAGGTCTTATAGCATCCATGTGTCAAAGGCAGCTTTGGTGACCAGTGGGGATGAATATTCTGAGTCTCTGAGTAGCTCCATCACACTCTATTAATAAGAAGAATATAATATAACATATTTTAGATGCTATGAGTCATAAATGTTTATTGGAGACTGCTGTTTGAGCATTGTATTGGTGAGACTGGCTCCTTGGATCCCAAGCAAATCTTAAAAGTGGCTCAGCAGGGGAGTGTGACGAAATCACCTGTACCTTAGAGCTTAGGCATGAGGCACCACTTTGAGACCATTAGAGATTTGAACTAGCCAGACCACAACTTGTCATTCTTCACTTGTGTAAGATAAGTTTTAATTATTAAGACAGAGTGGCAATAAAAAAGGCACTGGGCCAGTGGCCATGGCATTACTTTACTTGTCTTATGCTTGTAAACAGTCTTATCATATGTATTAAGTCCCCTTAGTTCTTGGGTAAATCAAGAGTGAGGGAGGCTTCAATACTGAGATATTAGACTGTTGCCTAATAATAGGCAGTAATTCCTATTGTAACTAATTGAATATGACAAAAGGGATGTGTTCATATCTGATTCCTAAGCTGATGGGACAAGTCAATCTCTTGAGAAAAAAAGAGATGTTAACGAGTGGAAGATGAGGAGCAAGTCATTCTGTAGGTTGTGGAGATAGCAAGAACAAAGCAGTGGAACCAATTGTGCAGGCTTTGGGGGTGGGTGCTAATAATAGAGATTGCATAGAGAAGAAAAGAAGGAGGAGGAGGAGCAAGACAAATCCTTAATGAATGCAAGTATTTCAGGTGGAACAGTGGAATAAGTGGTAGCTGAAAAGATTTCAGAAGATTGTTGGAGAGGTGGGAGGGAAGAGCAGTGAAGTCTCAAGATTTTCTGTGCCATCTTGAAATTTAGTTGTCCATTTTTATCTTAAACGTGTGTGTGTGTGTGTGTGTGTGTGTGTGTACTCAATCATGTCTGACTTGTTTGAACCCCATGGAGTGTATCCTGCCAGGCTTCTTTGTCCATGGGGTTTTCCAGACAAGAATATTGGAGTGGGATGTCACTTCCCCACATTTCCTGCCTCACATGAATTAGTAACTGGATCCTTTTCCACTGAGCCATCTGGAAAGCCCATTAGATAGTCTTATGAGACATTATATCTCAAAACTCAATAATTAATAAATTTAAGATGTAGGAATATTGACTATTTTAATTGAAATAATGTGTGCAAAGCAGTTGGCATAGATTCAGGATATAGTTCACAGAGAAATGTTAGTTATTATTACTATGCCTATTATGAACTTCCTCAAGTTTATTCAGATAAATTAAAGGACTGGGCTTCAAACTCAGAATTTCATGACACCAAAGTTGTGTTCTCTATCACAGAGTTAAGGATTAACTTTAGCATGCTTATGCATACCATTAGAAGTTTTAAAATACTATAATTTTTGATAATATGATTACTAGAATTAATTTGTAAATACCTATGTAGAAAAGAAAGTGTTGGATAATTGGAAAATTTGCACTGTTATTCACACTAGTACACAAAGTCATTTTTGGCATTGTAATTGCTACTTGAGTAGAATTCTACTTCCCTCAGGCACAGTTCCTGCATGACCTCATTTATATGTGACCTTCCTTTGGCATGGGATTGATATCATGCCTTGCTTCTTTTCTCTTTATTCCCAAGTTATGTTCTACTCTGAAGTATAGTACCTTAGCCTTCTCTATAACCATGCATCACTAGCTGTATCAAACAAAAAGACTTGACATTGATCTGAATTCATTGGTTTACCAGAGAACCATTGAGCAAAATGTGAAGGCCCCTGCATGCCAAGAACAGTTTTGTATAATAGAAGCTTCAGAATTTTTTCATCATTATATCAAAGGATGCATGCTTTGAGCATTGTACTTGGAAGTTCTCTTACCTTTGTAGTATATCTGAAATATTTTGAAATTCAGGGGATATGCTCATAAAGTTAGGATGTTGCCTCTTACTTTACCCATACTTATATGCCAGAACAACAAGGTCATCTACTTTAGCCTACCTGTCTGACTGCACAGAAATATTTTGTAAACCTTCTGTAAGGATAAAACTTATTTTTCATTTAAGGATGTGAGCTGTTGCTTTGATTTTCTCTGAATTTAGGTTGCTGATATCCATGTTTACTTTAGTTACTGGTCTGGGTGCTAAGGCTTCACTTAACTAGTTTTTCTTACCTTGAGATACTGGTGCTTTCTTGATTTCTGAGTCCACGTCCCTTGCTGTGACTCTGAATACACTACTTTGTGCTATCAGTAACAGCCATAGTGCTCCGAATCAATTCCGATCACCTTCCTTTGGAATGTGTTTTAATCATCTGTAGACTCTGGGACAGAAATACTAAAGATTTCTGAGCAGAGAGGCTAGTGATTTGTGCTTTCCTGATTATAATGAGTCTACTTTCCTGATCAAATATCCTTTCTGGATAGCTTTGTGAAGTGAGAGCACTGACTCTGCTCTCTGATTTTTGTCAGTTTAGATGAACCTGTGCTGCCTCTCAGAATATGTATTACATAGTGTATTAGAAAAAAGGCAGGCGCTAACAACTTATTTCTGAAATTCACTGTTAGCTTTCAGGGTTCATCAATCTGTTTCCTCACTATGACTTCTCCACTCCCCCCACCCCCAACACACACACACACATATACAAAGCTACAAACATTATGACTCTTTTGTTGAATCTTTACCTCCCACTGTCTTCTTCACTACTTGAATAAATTTGTTGTTCAGTCACTTCATGCCTGACTCTTTGCGACGCCATGGACTGCAGCCCATCAGGCTCCTCTGTCCATGGGGTTTCTCCAGGCAAGAATACTGGAGTGGGTTACCATGCCCTCTTCCAGGGGATCTTCCCAATCCAGGAATTGAATCCAGGTCTCCTGCATTGCGGGCGGATTCTTTACCATCTGAGCCACCAGAGGAAAGGTAAAGTCCAAATTGGTTTCCTTACTTGAACCTAGCCAGCCGTTCCAGAGCTCCATTTATTTCCTTTGTTTACAAATTTGATTTACAATGAAGAGAAAATCAGCATAGAACTTTTGTTCTTCCTACTGTGGAGGGGAATTGCAATAACATACAATAAAAGAGAGCCCAGGCTTCTCCGATGGCTCAGTGGTAAAGGATCCGCCTGCGGTGCAGGAGACGCGGGTCCGATCCCTGGATCAGTAAGATCCCTTCGAGGAGAAAATGGCCACCCACTTCAGTATTCTTGCCTGGAGAATCCCATGGACAGAGGAGCCTGCCGGACTACAATCCAAATGCTCACAAAGAGGCGACACGTCTGAAAGCTGGCAGAGAGAAGAGAGGTTATTGTTGGCGGGGTCACTGGACTGAAGCTGAACCCAAGTGATACCCTCATTACTGGTGTTTATGCAGCTTCTGAAATTTATACTGGACAGGTCTGTACTGTTTGTATATCACATATTTTCTATGCTGTTTATTCTTCCCAGCCTCCCATTAAGAGCCCTAAGATCAGCAACTCTATCTCTTGCAGTTCCTTTCCTGGAACTATTTGGAGCCTAAGCAACACCACCAAAACAAAACCTCAAATACAGCTTCCTGCTTTGGTCATAAGAGTGCTTAGATTCCCTTAAATTAGCATGGGTTATTTAGAGTTGGGTGTTGGTTTTAACAGTTTTATTTTAGCAGCAGCCTAAATATTTCTACAAAAGCTTCTAAAAACAATGGCCTCAGGAAATTTAACTCCCTAGTAAGAAGAAATGCTTACATCTACATAAATGAACCGTCTCAACTTTTCAATTCCTTCTGTTCACTCTCAATGCAAATGATATATCAGTGGTTCTTTTTTCCAAGTTGAGTCAGAATTGATTCTTCTCTTTGCCCCCATAGCTCTGCTCTTGTAACTTATAATGTAGCTAATTTTTGTATATTTCTCTCTTTCCTCCAAGCTTATGAATTATTTTATTTATTATTGTCACTTTCGCACCTAATGAAGTGCCTGGCATAAAACAGATACCCAAAATTCTTCCCTCAATGTCAGTAAAAACAATCAGTTTTTAAGGTTCTGCTATTCACCATACTCTGTATTAGGAACTTCAATTAAATTCTCTCACTTATATTTTTCAACTCTGAGTTTAATTCTTTCTGGCTCATTTTCCAGAATCTGTGACACATTTTCCCAAACTTTTCATGTTAGATTAGTAAAATTCAGTTAAGAATGGTGATTTTGTGTGAGCTGTAACAAGCAAATACATTGACTTTATATTCACAATGGAATTTTTTACTTACCAGATAAGAAGCAGTTACACGCAATGGATTCAGACTAAAAAATATCTAGATGACCAGGGGCAGGAAGCTTCTTAATTCATGTCGCTTAGGAAGGAACAGGTCACTCAGGTATATAAACTCTAACCTGGAGACTTCCTAATACTATTTTCATTACTATTAGGTTTCGCCCTATAAGTGCTGGAAAGTTTTGGGGATCCTCAGTGGGTGATTCTGATGGGAACACTGTTGTAAGGATAGTGCTTCAGAAAAATGCTTTATCATGGTTAGCCTTTTCAGTTCAGTTCAGTTCAGTTCAGTCACTCAGTCGTGCCCGACTCTTTGCAATCCCATGAACCGCAGCACGCCAGGCCTCCCTGTCCATCACCAACTCCCGGTGTCCACCCAAACCCATGTCCATTGAGTCAGTGATGCCATCCAACCGTCTCATCCTCTGTCGTCCCCTTCTCCTCCTGCCCTCAATCTTTCCCAGCATCAGGGTCTTTTCCAATGAGTCAGCTCTTCGCATCAGGTGGCCAAAGGATTGGAGTTTCAGCTTCAACACCAGTCCTTCCAATGAAAGCCCAGGACTGAACTCCTTTAGGATGGACTGGTTGGATCTCCTTGCAGTCCAAGGGACTCTCAAGAGTCTTCTCCAACACCACAGTCCAAAAGCATCAATTCTTTGGTGCTCAGCTTTCTTTATAGTCCAACTCTCACATCCATACATGACCACTGGAAAAACCATAGCCTTGACTAGACGGACCTTTGTTGGCAAAATAATGTCTCTGCTTTTTAATATGCTGTCTAGGTTGGTTATAACTTTCCTTCCAAGGAGTAAGCATCTTTTAATTTCATGACTGCAATCACCATCTGCAGTGATTTTGGAGCCCAGAAAAATAAAGTCAGCCACTGTTTCCACTGTTTCCCCATCTATTTGCCATGAAGTGATGGGACCGGATGCCATGATCTTAGTTTTCTGAATGTTGAGCTTTAAGCCAAGTTTTTCACTCTCCTCTTTCACTCCAGAATACTGGAGTGGGTAACCTTTCCCTTCTCCAGGAGATCTTCCCAACCACAGGATCAAACCCAGGTCTCTCGCATTGCAGGCAGATTCTTTACCCACTGAGACACAAGGGAAGTGGAAAGTGATATGGAGGTCCCTTAAAAAAATTGAATTAGAAAATTATCATATAATCCCATAATTCCACTTTCAGGTATTTATCTAAAGAAAACAAAAACACTAATCAAAAAGCTATATGCATCCCCATGGAGTTCTCCAGGCCAGAATACTGGAGTGCATTGCCATGCCCTCCTTTAAGGGATCTTCCCAGTCCAGGGATCGAAACCAGGTCTCCCACATTGCAGGCAGATTCTTTACCAACTGCACCACCAGGGAAGTAACTTACATGACTCATTTCAAATAAAAGTATCCCACAGTGAGATGTGTCAAATGAGAGGAATCTAAGTCATATATCTATACCTTGGCAGTGAAAGTTATTGGGAAATGTAGCCTTTCCAAAAAAATTATTTATTGGCAAGATACAGTTGTTCTAATGGGACTATCATCAAAATGTGAAGATGTTCATTATCATGCACTGCCCTGTGTAGAGCAGATAGCTACTGGGAATCTATGTATAGAGTAGGGAGCCCAGCTGGGTGCTCTGTGGTAACCTAGATGGGTGGGAGATTCAAGATTCTGATATATATATATCTGATATATATATATATATCAGAAACTAATGCAACATTGTAAGGCAACTATACCCTAATAAAAAACATGTGAAGATTTTTCAAAAGCATTTTTAAATTTAAGTGTAATTGACATGAATTATGATATTAGTTCCAGGTACATACCATAATAATTTGACATTTATAGTCATTAAACATTGATCACCACAAGTCCAGTAACCATCTGTCACCGTACAACGTTATTGCAGTATTAATAACTATATTTCTTTTGCTGTACAGTGCATTCCTGTGACTTATTTCTTTCATAACTGGAAGTGTGTACCTTTTAACCCCTTCACTTATCTCACCCAATACCACATACCTGCCCTCTATCAACCACCAATTTATTCTCTGTATCTATGAGTCTGTTTCTGTTTTATTTGTTCCTTTGTCTTGTGTTTAGATTCCATCAGTGAAATTGTATGGTTCCTGGCTTTCTCTGTCTGACTTATTTCACTTAGCATAATACTGTCTAGGTTTACCCATGTTGTTTTGAACAGCAAGATTTTATTCTTTTTATGGCTTAGTAATATTCCATTGTCTAATTTTTACCATATCTTCTTTATCCCTTCATCTGCTAGTGGACATTCATCTATAGATGTATCTATCAATGAACACTTTCATATTTTGGCTATAATAAAAATGCTGCAGTGACCATGGGGATGCATATAGCTTTTTGATTAGTGTTTTTGTTTTCTTTAGATAAATACCTGAAAGTGGAATTATGGGATTATATGATAATTTTCTAATTCAATTTTTTTTAAGGGACCTCCATATCACTTTCCACTTCCCTTGTGTCTCAGTGGGTAAAGAATCTGCCTGCAATGCGAGAGACCTGGGTTTGATCCTGTGGTTGGGAAGATCTCCTGGAGAAGGGAAAGGCTACCCACTCCAGTATTCTGGCCTTGAGAATTCCATGGACTGTATAGTGCATGGGCTTGCAAAGACTGAGACACAACCGAGCAACTGTCACTTTCACTTTCATATCGCTTTCTGTTGTGGCTGCACCCATTTACATTCCCCAAAACAATGCAAGAAGTTTTCCTTTCATCTATATAATGCTTGTTATTTGTTGTTTTCAGATAAAAGGCATTCTGATAGGTTTGAGATGACATCTCATTGTGGTTTTGATTTGCATTTCCATGATGATTAATGATGTTGAACATCTTTTCATGCATCTGTTGTTCATCTATATCACTTCCTTCAACAAATATTTATTCAGGTCTCCTGCCCATTTTTCTTAAATTGGATTTTTAAATACTGCATTGTGTGAGTTCTTCATATAATTTTGATATTTCATGCTTAGTCACTCAATCTTTGTGACCCATGGACTGTAGCTCTAGCCTGCCAGATTCCTCTGTCCATGGGATTCTCCAGGCAAGTATACTGAAATGGGTAGTCATTTCCTTTTCTGGGGGATCTTTCCAACCCAGGGATTGAACCCTAGTCCCCTGCATTGCAGGTAGATTCTTTAATGTCTAAGCTACTGTTTGGGGACAAAGGTGCTCAGAGGAAGGCTTCCCTAGGTGTGTTTAAACCACCAACCTTTCGGTTAGCAGCCAAACACACTAACCGATTGAACCACATATCAAATGTATCATCTGCAGTTATCGTCTCCCATTTAGTAGGTTGCCTTTTATTTTTGTTGATTGTTTCTTCACTGTGCAAAAACTTTTTGATTTGGTGAAGCCCCATGTGGTTATTTTTGCTTTTCTAAATCTTTGCTGAGGAAACAGATCCGAAAAAATATTGTTAATTGTACTGCCTATGTTTTCTTCTAAGAGTTTTAGGGTTTCAGGTATTACATTTAAGTCTGTATTCCATTTTGAGTTTACTTTTGTATATGGCATAATAAAGTGGTCCAGTTTCATTATTTTGCATGTAGTTGTCTAGTTTTCTCAATATTGTATGTTGAAGAGATTTTCTTTCCCACTGCATATTCTTGACTACTTTGTCATAAATTGACCATTTTATTTCTGGAAACTCTCTTCTCTTCCATTAATTCATGTGTCTGTTTTTGTGCTAGTACCATGTAGCTTTGATTACTATGGCTTTGTAGTATACTTTGTAATCAGGGAGTGTAATACCTCCAGCTTTGTTCTTTTATCTTAAGATTACTTTGTCTCTTTGGAATCTTTTGTAGTTTCATACAAGTTTTAAGATTATTTCTTCTAGTTTTGTAAAATGTTCTGTTGGCAACTTAATAAGTATTGCATTGAACATGTAGATTGCTTTTGATAGTATGGTCATTTTGACAGTACTAATTCTTCCAATCCATGAGCATACTACATCTATCCATTTATTTGTGTCATCTTCAATTTTTCATCAGTGTCATAGTTTTCTGAGTAAGGTCTGAGGGTAGATTTATTGTTTTATTTTTTTGATGCAGTTGTAAATTATACTGTTTTCTTAATTTATTTTTGTGATAAATTGTTTTTACTGAGTACAAATGCAACAGATTTCTCTATATTAATTTATCCTGAAATTTTACAAAATTAACTTATTAGTTCTTGAATCATTTTTTGTAGTATCTTTAGGATTTTCTACATACAGTATCATGTTATATGCAAATAATGACAATCTTACATCTTCTTTTTAAAATTTTATATCTTTTAACCTTTTTCTTGCCTGATTTCTGTGGCCAGGACTTCCAATATAATGATGAATAAAAGTCTCAATAGTGAGCATTCTTGTCTTCTTACTGATCTTAGAAGAAGACCTTTTTGCTTTTCAGTGTTGTGTATCATATTAGCTGTGGGTTTGTTATGAATGGTGTTTCTTGTATTAAGGTGTGTCCCCTATATACTCACTCTGTGGAAAAACTTACCATAATGTATGTTGAATTTTGTTAAGTGCATTTTTTGCTTCTATTGAGATAATAATGATCTTTAACCTTGTTTTGTTAATGTGATGTAACACATTGATTGATTTGCACAGTTTCTACCTTCCTTGCATTTCTGGCATAAAATTGATATGATCATGGCATATGATCCTTTTAGTGCATTGTTGAATTCAGTTTGGTATCTGCAGGGAATTGTTTCCAGAAGACCCAGGGATACCAAAACCCATGGATGCTCTAAATTCTTCTATACAATGGTGTAGTAGAATGAATACAGGTATCTGTATGTATCTTTGAGCTTCACATCCATCTATCCACTGTTGTTTGAATTTACCAATGTGAAACAGATACAAAGGCCTGCAGATATAGAGGGCTGACTATATTTTATTGAGGATTCTTACATCTATGTTAATTAGGGTTTTGGCTAGTAATTGTGTGTGTGGGGTATTGTTTTCTAGTCTTGGTACTAGGGTTATGCTGGTACAATGAATTTGAAAAGTTTCTTCCTCTTTAATTTTTTGGAATAATTTGAGGATAGATGATAATTCTCTAAATGTTTGGTAGAATTCACCTATGAAGCTGTCTGGGTCCAGGACTTTTGTTTTTAGGGAGTTTTTAATTATTGATTCAATTTCATTACTAGTAATTTGCCCATTCAGATTTTCCCTTTCTGATTTAGTCTTGGAAGATGGTGTATATCTAAAAGTTTATCTACTTCTAGATTGTCCAGTGTTTGGTGTATAACCGTTTATCAGAAAAAATGAATCTTACAATCATTTGCATTTATGTGATATTGGTGTTTACTTCTCCTCTTTCATTTCTGATTTTATTTATTTCCGCCCTCTTGTATTTTCTTGGTGAGACTTAATAAAATTTCAACAATTTATTTGTCTTATCAAAGAACAAACCATTATTTTCATTAATCTTTTCTATTAAAAAAATTTTTTTTTCTCTCTGGCAGCACCACATGGCATATGGGATCTTAATTCCCCATTCAGGGATCTAACCTGTTCCCTCTGTCTTTGACACACAATCTTAACCAGTGAACCTCCAGGGAAGTCCATAATCTTTTCTACTATTTTTTGTTCAATACTTTCTACTCATTTGTTTCCATTCTGATATTTATTATTTTCTTCTTCTGTTAACATTAGACTTCTGCTTGTTCTTCTTTTTCTAATCCCATTAGTGCAAGATTAAGTTGGCTATTTGAGTGTTTGTTTCCTGAGGTAGACTCATATCACTATAAATTTTCCTCTTAGAACTCTTTTTGCTGTGTGGCCCATGGGTTATGTTACATTGTGTTTCTATTTTCATACATCTCAAAATATTTTTTGATTTTTGATTTGATTTTGTCAAAGAGCTATTAGTTGTTTAGTAGCATATATTTAGTTAAAGACATGTGCTCCTTGGAAGAAAAGCAATGGCAAACCTAGACAGTATACTAAAAAGCAGAGACATCACTTTGCCAACAAATGTTCATATAGTCAAAGCTATGTTTTTTCCAGTAGTCATGTATGAATGCAATTGTTCAATCATAAAGAAGGCTGAGTACCAAAGAAATGATGCTTTTGAATTGTGCTGCTTGGAGAAGACTCTTGAGAGTCCTTTGGATAGCAAGGAGATCAAACCACTCGCTCCTAAAAGAAATCAACCCTGAATATCCATTGGAAGGATTGATGCTGAGGCTGAAGTTCTGATACTTGGCCACCTGATGTGAAGATCCAACTTATTGGAAAAGACTCTAATGCTGGGAAAGATTGAGGGCAGAAGGAGAAAGGGACAACAGAGTATGAGATGGTTGGGTGGCATCACTGACTCAAAGAACATGAGTTTGAGCAAACTCTGGGAGATAGTGAAGGACAAGGAAGCCTAGCATGCTCCAGTCCATGGGATTGCAAAGAGTTGGACACGACTTGGCAACTGAACAACAGCAATAAGCCTATGTTTAGCTACCACGTTTGTGTTTCTTCCAGGTTTTTTTGCAATTGATTTCAAGTTTCATATTATGGTGTTCAGAAAATATGCTTGATATGATTTCAATCTTCTTAAATTTACTGAGGTTTGCTTTTTTGCCTAACATGTGACTTATTCTGAAGAATGTTGCAAGTGCACTTGAAAAGACTATATTCTGTTGTATTGGGGTGGAATTTTCAGTATATGCATATCTATTAAGTTCATCTGGTATAAGATATTTGTTGTTTTTCAGTCATTGTATCATGAGCAACTCTTTGAACCCCATGGACTATAGCATGCCAGGTACCTCTGTCCTCCACTATCTCCCAGAGTTTGCTCAAATTCATGTCCATTGAGTTGGTGATGCTATCTAACCATCTCATTCTCTACTCCTTTTGCCTTCAATCTTTCCTAGGATTAGGGTCTTTCCCAATGAGACAACTCTTTACATCAGATGGCCAAAGTATTGCAGCTTCAGCTTCAGCAACAAGAATTAATGACTACTTTATCCAGACTCAGGTTTTCCTGGTGGCTAAAATGGTAAAGAATCTGCCTGTAATACAGGAGAGCTTGGTTTGATCCCTGGGCTGGGATGATACCCTGGAGAAGGGAATGGCAACCCACTCCAGTATTCTTGCTTGGAGAATCCCATGGACACAGCAGCCTGGTGGGCTACAGCCCATGGGTCACAAAGAGTCAGATACGACTGAGCAACTAACACACACATATCCGGCAAGAGTTTGGTGTGGGGTGTGGAAAAATAAGTGAAGAAGATTAAGAGGTATAAACTTTCAATTATAAAATAGAGAAGTCAGGAGGATTTGATTAAAACTTGGAAAATATAGCCAAAAATATTGTAACAACTTTGTATGCTGACATGTTTACTAGGCTTATTATGGTGGTCAATATTTAATCTGCATAAATGTCAAAAATCACTATTTTGTACACCTGAAACTAATATAATATTCTATATCAACTACACTTAGAAAAAAAGAAAAATAATCAAGATTTAAAAAAAAGCATTGACAATGTTAATTAAGTCTATTAGTGTAACAGATTAAATGAGTGAGGATAATTATCTCAAACTGTGCAGAGAAATTTTATGAATTAAATATTCATTTATTATTAAAATATTACAAATCTATTAATAGAAGAGATATATCTTTATTTCAAAAAAGTATCATCCATGATGGTATTTTAGAAACAAGCATTGCAAATTTAGGGGGAAAAAATGCTTCTCTTCAGCACTGTACTGGTGGTTCCAACCCATTCAATATGAAAAAATCCAGAAAACAATAGCTACTTGGTCTGGAAAAGATCAGGAAAAAATTGCTATTTGTTTTCTGTATACCCCTTCATGGATCACAGCCTTGTCTTGGCGAAGGGACTTGCATAACTCAGTGAAGCAATGAGCCATGCCGTATAGGACCACTCAAGATGGACGGGTCACAGTGAAGAGTTCTGACAAAACAGGGTCCACTAGAGGCTTGGGATTTTAAGAGGAATCTATATACAAAAGACAAATGAATGGTAGAAAATTTCAACAAATGTAATGAATATATAATGAATGTATGAAAATTTGTTATTTTTCTACATTAGTAATGACATACTAAAATATAGAGTGTTGGTCCTTTAATGGACCGGAACCTGGTGGTCCGGAGTCAACAATAAGAAAGTAAGAGAGAGAAAGAGGCTGATAGCGCTTGTTGGCCCTTTAATGGACTGGAACCTGGTGGTTCCGAGAGTAAGAGAGAGAAAGAGTCTGATATCCCTTGGTTTACACGGAAAGCCAATAGAGCCCTGTTCTTAGGCTCGCGCTGCTGCACGTAGGCACCAGGCGCCCTCTCGAGTGGATGAAGGCACAGTGCACCTTCTCGAGAGGGTCTTAGAAGCCTGGGCAAGAAAGTGAGCTCAGCGGGCCTCCGCGCTCCAAGGAATTAGCCAGAAATAGAGAGAGAGACAAAGAGAGAAGGAATAGAAAGAAACAAAGAAAGAAAGACACGGGGACCAAAGCTCTGATGGAGCAAAGGTGTTTTAATCAACATGGCGTGGGCATATATACTGTCTTACAAGGTGGTTATTCTCAGCAAAGACAAAGATTAAAATTCCAGACTTACAAGACATAAGATGATCCCTATCAAAGAGAGAGTTGCAAACGGTCACCTTTTACGATTTGGCTCATAATAAGGAAGAGGGTACTTATCACTGTAATGAGAAATGCCTGGATTTCAGCCCTGGGAAAGGCATGCCTCTCCTCTTAATTCCTGAATATTCAGGAATCAATAAGGGCCAGAGGGTTCCTGACAGATCCAAGACAGCACACAGGAAGCCTTTTGTTAAATGCTTCCTGACAATAGAGCAAAAGATATTTCTATGTAATAGCTTGAAAATATAATGCCTGATAAATCAAACAAATCAAAATCACTAAATATAAAATAATAAAATGTAACTAGGTAAAGAGATATACTAGGTTTATGGATTAACATAATAAAAATCATGAAATTATCCATTCTTTCCAAATTAAACTGTAAATTCTATCCAATTTCAATTGATATCCTAAGATTGTTATTGTCTAATTTGACAACTTATCCTAAAATTGTAAGAGTTAGGTAACAAGAAGAACTTAGATATTCTTAAGGTAGCATATTTGAAGAGTATAGATTAACTGTGCTAAGTACCAAACATATTTAAGATTTTATATTGTTGTATCTGAGAAATAAAATGACTAATGGACAGAATGATAGAGTCCAGGAACAGAGCCAAGCATAGATGAATGTTTGATATGTCAGGCGAGTGTATGCTCCTCGGTTCTTTGTCTCGTCACAACAAAGATTTGGAGTGACGGACATTAAAGCCCCTTGGTGGGTCACAGCTCTTGGAGGACAGACCGTGTTATAGCTCTTAAATAAATCACTGTTACAGCTCAGTGTTACAGCTCTATTTATTTAGATGATAGCAGGAAAATCCATCTTCGAGGTGTGAGGGCACTTAGATCCAAAGATGGGAAGAGAAGAGCGCCCCATCGTGTGGGGGAGAGAGAGAGAGAGAGAAAGAGAGAGATAAAAGAGGGAATAGCCTTGGGATCCAACTCAAAGGTTGGGATCTGAGCCCCAGCCTGTAGCTTACTTATCCAAGAGACTTGATCCAACCGCCCAAGGCTGCCTCCCCTGCCTTCGAAATCTTGCAGCTATTGCAGTCATGATAGAAGATGCTTTAAAACTCTCCTTTGGGGGCAAACTAACTATTTTTACCAGCCCCCAAGTAAAACAACTCCTAAATGGGAGAGGCCATTTATCGATGTCTGATCAAAGAATCTTCAGATATCAAGTAATACTGATGGAAAATCCAGGCCTCACTATATCCCCTTGTGAGGTTCTTAACCCACCCTCCTGCCTACCCCCGAGGGCTCTCTCCCCTTTCACTCCTGTCTAGAAACCTTGGACCACTGGACAAAACCCCGAGAGGGATTATCAGAAGATCCTCTGATCAATCCTGAAGAAATCTGGTACACTGACGGAAGCAGCTTTGTCTTGGATGGAAAAAGAAGAGCCAGATATGCAGTAGTCTCAGATTTTGAGATCATAGAGGCTAAGCCTCTGCCACCAGGTACTTCAGCCCAATTAGCTGAGCTCATAGCTCTGACTCGAGCTTTAGAGCTGGGAAAAGGAAAAAGAAAAGCCATTTATACTGACTCCAAGTATGCCTTTCTGGTGCTACATGCACATGCAGCTATTTGGAAAGAAAGGGGCCATTTGACCACCTGAAGGTCCCCAGTCAAATATGGTGATCAAATCCTTAGACTCTTAGAGGCAATCCATCTGCCCACTGAGGTCTCAGTCTCCCATTGTTAAGGACACCAAAAAGGGAGCACAGAAGTGGCACGAGGGAACCAAGCAGCTGATCAGGCAGCAAAGAGAGCAGCATTACAGAACAATGACCTAATAGGGGTTGCCACCTTAGTTCCACAGCCTAACTTGCCAGAAACTCCTTCATATACTGAAGGTGAAACTCTTAAAGCTAAGAGTGAGGGCTTTCAAGAAGACCATATGGGGTGGTTCCAAAAGGAGGGGCTCCTTTTTCTGCCTGGGAACCTCCAATGGAAGTTGGTTAACTCCTTACATGCCACCACCCATTTAGGAGAAAAGACCCTCCAAAGATTACTAGAAAGGTCTTTCGGAGGAACAGGCTTCCAAACAACTGTAAGACAGGTGGTCTCCTCTCGTCCCACTTGCCAATTAAACAACCCCCAAGGAGTTCGAAGACCCCAGCTGGCCCAGCCTGTCCAATGACGTGGGGCCTATCCAGGAGAGGACTGGCAGATGGACTTCACCCGGATGCCAGTTTCTCAAGGGTATAAATACCTATTAGTCATGATAGATACATTCACAGGATGGATTGAAGGCTTTCCCACCTGAACTGAGAAGGCTGAGGAGGTGGTAAAAAAACTGCTCCATGAAATCATTCCAAGGTTTGGTCTGCCTAGGTCATCACAAAGTGACAATGGGATGTCATTTACTTCTAAGATCACCCAAGGAGTCTCTAAAGCATTGGGCATTACTTATTATCTCCATTGTACCTGGAGGCCTCAGTCATCAGGAAAAGTAGAAAGAGCCAACCAATTCTTAAAATCAGCGATAAAATGATAACCCAAGAGACCTCCCTGGGATGGAAGGAAGCTTTACCAATAGCTCTCCTCAGTACCTGTATTGCCCCTAAGAATCAGGTTGGTTTTAGTCCTTATGAGATGCTATATGGGAGACCTTTTGTTTATGTCAATGACCTCTTCCTAGATCCAGAGGTTCAGACCCTCCAGTCTTATACCATGACCATTAGGCAATACCAACAGGATATACGCTTGTGGGGTATGAACCAGGACCCAAAAGACTCTAAGGACTCGCCATTATATGCTCCAGGGACTCAAGTCATAATTAAAGTCTGGAAAGAAGGGTCCCCAAAGGCTCAACTCCAGCCCACATGGAAGGGCCCCTACCCCATAATACTTTCTACTCCCACAGCGGTCAAGGTGCCAGGACATGACTCCTGGATTCACTACTCACGAGTCAAGCCGTGGAAGAAAACAGAAGAGGACACTCAATACACCTGTGAGCCCCTGGGAAATCTCAGATGCCTATTCAGAACTACAAATGAGTGCCCTTCTAATAAACAACCCCAAAATCTGGTCTCTGGCGATAAGATTTCTCAAGACAGCTCTAAAGAACCAACGCAGCTTGGCAGAGATTGTACTTCAAAACAGACAGGAGATAGATCTTCTGATCCCTGAACAAGGAGGGACTTGAGCCATCTAGCGATGTGAATTTGAAATTGGCGAATGCCCCTACTAGTCCTTGTTATGCCATACTGACGCTGCTAATGATTGTTCCATGTACTGTCAATTGTCCAACCTGTCTTGTCTCTGCCCAGGTCAAGCTACGACATGCAGCGCCAGTTCAACAAAGATATAAAACTACAGCCAACCACAGAAAACATCAGTCATCCTTAGATGGACACCGCTATAAGGACTCTGAGGCCTGAGACTAGCAAGAGGGGGAGGCCCAATGCCCCTTGCCATCCCAGTTCAGCAGGAAGTAGCCAGAGAGACCTCGACACCCCTATTCCCAAAGAATGGGCCTCCCATCTCTTGAGGGGGGAATGTTAGGGGGGAATGTTAGGTAGTTAGAATAGGGAAAAGGAGTCCAAAATGGCGGTGGCTAAAAGACCTGGAAGGGAAAGCCCACGAAAATAGAACAAAGGAAGGTCTGAGGACCGGAGTGAGAACCTCAGGTAAAACAAACAACGCTCTTGCCTAAGCCCAATTTGCATAGGACAGGCCCAGGGGGAACAAAAAAACATAAAAAGAGAAGCCAAAGCCCCCCTTTTTTTCTCTCTCTCTCTCCCCTGCGCGATGGGGCGATCTTCTCTTCGTGTCTTTGGATCGACGTGCCCTCATGCCTCGAAGATGGATTTTCCTGCTATTATCTAAATAAATAGAGCTGTAACACTGATTTATTTAAGAGCTATAACAGGGTCTGTCCTCCGAGAGCTGTGACCCACCAAGGGGGCTTCAGTGTCCATCACTCCAAATTTTTGTTGTGACAAGACGAAGAACCGAGGAGCATACACTCGCGTGACAGATATATAGCAAAGATGACATTACAATCAGTAGGGAAAATCTATTCAATAAATCATATTTAGATGATAGTTAATGTCCATATAAAATAAATTATACTCCTTTAATATACCAATAAAGATTTAATTTCTTATTGGATTAAATAACTGTGAAAAATAAATGTTTAAAATTATAAAAAAAGGGTAAAGACAAAATATTTTGGGAGATTACTTATGAAATGTACTACAGAGGAGACAAAAGTTTTAAATCTAAAGGAAAGAAATTGATAAAGGTAACTAGTAAATTTTGTATATGTATAAACATCACAAACTTTTCATATCATCTATGGGAGTGAAGGCCTTTTCAGTTTATATAATTTTTTTATAAAAATGATAGCATCTGCAAAGATTTAGCTTAAGAATGAACTAAAAAGATGAAAGAGGATGTCCAATAAATATTCAAATTGTTGCCCAAATTCACTATTAGCCAAGAAAATGCAATGAATGTTTTAAAATTAAAATTTAACATTTTATTTTAAAATATTTTTTATCCACCTAAATGGAAAAAAAACACAGCAATTTGCAAAATTCGATATTGATAAGTCATAGAGAAATTAGGACCCTTGGTAGAGTATAAACATCTACAATTTAGGAAGAAATTTTGTAATTTCTAGTAAAGTTAGATTTATACCTTACAATTCAGCACTTCTAGTTCTAGGTAAATATCCTACAAAAATTACCACATGTGCACAAAGAAATATATATATATATATAAACATGTATATATATAAACATGTATACTTGTATATATATATTCAATTGAGACATTATTTATAATAGTAAATAATTAGATAATTCTAAACTTTTTCCGAGGGGAGAGGGAAATACATTTTAGTATATCTATTAGAAGAAGACTGTAGCCATTAAAATGAATAAACTAAATTCAACAAGTGGGGTGAGAAGGTTAGATATACACATGTAAAAATGATGTTGGAATTTTAACCTTTCACCATATACAAAAATTAAATCCAAATGAATTAAATACCTAAATGTAAGACCTGACACTACTGAACTTAAAGAAGAAAATACATGAGAAGATTTTGAAGATGCTGAATTTGGCAATTATTTGTTGGATATGGCAGCAAAATATAGCAAAAGCAAAAATCAGACAAAGTTATATCACAGTTATAAACTTTTCTGTAGCAAAAGAAACAATCAAGAGAGTGAAAAGGCAAACTACCGAATAGGAGAAAATATTTGCAAATAATATACATAAGAAGTTAATATATAGAATATATAAAGATCTCGTACAACTTAACAACATGAAACCAAGTAACTGATTGAAAAATAGGCAAAGGACTTGAATAGACATTTATTCAAAGAAAATATGCAATAGTCAGCAAGCATGTGAAGATGTTCAACATCATTAATCACCAGGAAAATGTAAATCAAAAGCACACTGACATATTACCTCACAACTGTTAGGATGGCTTCTGTCAAGACAAAAACCAATAAAAAACAAGTGCTGATGAGGATGTGGACATGCAGAGAAATGGAAAGCCTTTGCATTGTTAGTGGGAATATAAAATGTTGCAACCATTCTGGAAAACACCAGTACAGTATACTAACGCATATATATGGAATTTTAAAAGATGGTAACGATAACCCTATATGCAGGACAGAAAAAGAGACGCAGATATATAGAACAGATTTTTGGACTCTGTGTGAGAAGGCGAGGGTGGGATGATCTGAGAGAATAGCATTGAAACATGTATATTATCAAGTGTGAAACAGATCACCAGCCCAGGTTGGATGCATGAGACAAGTACTCAGGGCTGGTGCACTGGGAAGACCCAGAGGGATGGGATGGAGAGGGAGGCAGGAGGGGGGATCAGGATGGGGAACACATGTAAAACCATGGCTGATTCATGTCAATGTATGGCAAAAATCACTACAATATTGTAAAGTAATTAGCCTTCAACTAATAAAAATAAATGAAAAAAAATTAAAAATAGAGAATAAAAATAGAGTTACCATTTGATACAGACATTTGAATTCTAAGTGTATATGTGTGGGTGTGTGTGTGTGTGTGTGTGTGTGTGTATAAAGAGTTGAAAACAGTATCTTGAAGAGATATTTCCACACTTATGTTCATTGCAGCAATATTTACAATAGACAAGGGGTGGAAGCAAATTAAATGTCCATTGATGAATGACCGGATAAAGAAAATGTGGCATGTACATAGAATGGAATGGTATTTAGCATTAACAAAGAAGGAAATCCTATCATGTGCTACAGCATGGGTGAACTTTGAGAACAGTATCCTAAGTGAAATAAGTCCATCTCAAGAAGATAAAAATACTTCATGGTTGTCTCAGGTACTCAAATCCTTAGAAACAGAATGGAGACTGGTGGTTGCCAGGGTGAGGTGAAGTGAAAAGAGCACTTGTATAATTGCTGTAGTTTTTCAGTTTTGAAATATGAGAAATTTCTAGAGATCTATTTCACAAGGTGCATATATTTAACATTATTGTACAATTGAAAATTAAGATGTTATATTTTAACCACATTTTTAAAAAGGATGAACTAGAGCAGGATATATTTAAGAAGATGAATCTTTACAACATAACAGTGAGTGAAAAAATAAATTTTAGAATAATGGCAATAATATATGGGTACCATTTGTATGAAGTTAAAACTATGCAAAATGTATTTTTGCACAATATATGAAAAAGGAGGAAACTAATTTTTTTAAATATACAAGGGAATGATACTCATGGAGTTGATGATAGTTATTATCTTTGCTATGGTAAAATAATTGGATATAGAGGATTACTTAGAGGTCCTTATTTTTTCTAATAATCCACTTTTGTAGTAAGAATCTGAAATAAATAAGGCAAATGTTAAAAATTCGACAAAATCACATGCCATATCAGTGTCTACATTAAACTCTACAATTGAAATAGTTTATAAGAAAGATACAAATATGTCCATTGATCTCCAGGGACCTTTCCTACCCTTCTCAAAGGGTATTTTTAAAATAAAAATTTAGTGTGAAATATATCAAGCACATATGGCTAGAGATTCATTTTTAAAGCACAATTTAGCCTATAATTAGTATGGACTGCAAGGAGATCAAATCAATCAATCCTAAAAGAAATCAACCCTGATGCTGAGTCTGAACCTCTAATACTTTGGCCACCTGATATGAAGAGCTGACTCATTGGAAAAGACTCTGATGTTGGGAAAGACTGAAGGATAAAGGAAAAGAGGGCACCAGAGGATGAGATGGTTAGGTAGCATCACCAACTCAATGGACATGAATTTGAGCAAACTCTGGGAGATACTGAAGGACAGAGGAGCTTGGGATGCTGCCGTCCATTGGCTTGCAAAGAGTCAGATACGACTTAAATGACTGAACAACAGCAAATTGTTTACAGGCAATGAAGAAAAAGTATTGGATAGATACCCATAATACGATCACTGAATGTTTGGGGGAAAAGCAGAGCATTTGAATTGGATGCCAAAGAGATCATAGAACATGTTTGTGTTCTAATACCCATAGCTGTTTATCAAACTTGTAAATTGGCACACTTTATGCAATCCAAGTAGCTTGAATACTTTCTGTTTTATTGTGAAGTAAATAACTGAATATAGAGAGACTTCTTTATTTTTTCCTTTTCCACGTGTATTGAAATAGTAGTAATGCTCTTACTTGACTCTTGATAGATACGTGAGAACAACTGTGAATACAAACATGAATGATGGAATAAGGTAAAATGAACTGTGTGTAACTTTTATGTTAGGGTGGAACTTCTATTTTCCTTAAGAATTAAATATATGCTTCTTGCCAGCAGATGACACTATTATTTGGATCTACCTACTTATAGAAACTAGCCCATTTTCCTTGTCAAAAAGCAAGAATTCTTATACATATTAGGATCCATAAAATTGTAAGTTTATGTGTGTATATGCTTATGAGTTGAGTTAATACTTTTCTATGCACATATGGCCAACTGCAGAATTTAGCTGAAAGATCCCTCATTTTGAATTTAAAAGTGGACCAATTTATATTTGATTTTTCTTTATTTAATGAAGTTTAGTCCTGAACATTTCTGGGTTTCCCACTATAGTTAGTGAGTCAGTTTTTTTTTTTTTTCTCCTTATTTCTTTATTTAAGAAATTTAATCCCAGCTGAACTGAATTTAATTTAAAATTATTCTTTCAATAAAACAAAATATATTATAGAGATATGATGATGGAGCATTTGGTAGGTTTAATATACATTATGAATATTTAAAAAACTACAAAAAGACGAATTAATACCAACTGATTCCAAGATGTACTATATATGCGTTTTGGTCTAGAAATCTTTTTCATCATGGTTGTTGCCTAGAAGGTCTTTCTGGAGCTCACGTGTTGGGTCCTCAGTCTACTCATGGCTGCTTTCATCTCCTGATTCCTCAGAGTGTAAATAATGGGGTTCAGTAAAGGTGTGATAACTGAATAAAACACAGAAAGAAATTTATCCACTGAAAAGCTACTAAATGGCCAAGCATAAATGAAGATACACGGCCCAAAGAACAGAGTGACCACTGTAATATGAGCAGATAGCGTGGACAGAGCCCTGGAGAGACCACCAGAGGACTGACGTCGAACGGTTACCAGAATGACAATGTAGGAAATGAGCAAGAGTATGAAGGAGATGAAAGACAATAGCCCACTGTCAGCAATTACTAACAACTCCAGAACATAGGTCTCAGTGCAGGCAAGCTTTATAACCAGCGGAAGGTCACAGAAAATATTGTCCACTATATTGGGACCACAGAAGGGCAAGGTGATGGTAAAAACCATCTGGCTCATTGTATGCACAAAGCCAACAGCCCATGATAGCAGCACAGAGCCTCTGAGTACCCGGTGGTTCATGATGGTTGTGTAGTGAAGAGGTTTACAGATTGCAAAGTACCGATCAACCGCCATAACTATGAGAAGTGTCATCTCACTGCCCCCTAAAAAGTGAAGGAAGAACATCTGTGCCATACAGCCCCATAGAGAAATAGTTTTATTTTTCCTGACAAAATCTGCAACCATCTTGGGGGTTGTGATTGTAGAAATAGACATATCGAGAAAGGAGAGGTTTCCAAGGAGGAAGTACATTGGTGTGGAGTGCAGACGAAAGTCCAAAGTTATGGTGACCACAACGAGAAGATTTCCTGCCATAATCGCTGCATAGGCCAATAAAAATATGAAAAAAAAGAAAAGCTCAAGTTCCCAAGTGTCGGTGAGTCCTAACAAAACAAACTCAGATATCATTGAGCTATTCATCATTTTCATCAAGTTATGTATGTATTTTCAGAAAGTCTTTAAAATGAAGGTAATCCAGAAAAAGTGATTATTTAATCTGTGACAGTAGTTTTCAAGGTATAGGCATATAGAAAGTAGTATTTGATGCCTACAGAAAAAGAAAAGGTAGATATTTCTGAAAAATGCATTTTAATTGACTAATGCAAGCACATTACTTGTATACACTTTCACATTACTGCATTTATTTTCAAACAAAAAGGCACAAAAGGGAAACTTCTGGTAAAATTTTGTAAATATAGTTTGTGGGTATAGATTTTCTCTCCACATTTATTTGTTGTTTTTACCATGAGTTCATGAATTTATGAACCCTGAGTTTAATGGATCAAGTAACAGTCAAATGGTCTTTGGTCATAAGTTTTTTCAAGTGGATTGGAATATAGTCATGTAACTTTTTGGCAGCTAGTATTCAATCTTTTACCCTTTTCACCTTCCCAATTTGAAATATTCAGATATGTTTGTATGAGTTGAATTATATACCCACTCAGCAAATTGTTACAGGATTTTCTTCTCTCACCTATACTATATTCTCACCCTTCCCTTTTAGCTCAAGTATATATACCAAATGCTTTAACTTATTCCTGAAGACTTAAACTGGCTACAGTCTGTCATGTGTCTCTACCTCCCCCAAATATTAATAAAATAAGCTTCCCAGGAAGTTTCTGCACAGGAACACAAATGTCAGGGAATGTTTGACGGGAGGATTCCTACGTGCTGTCTCTCATGAGTCCTTTGTCCCTCTTCAAGCGGAACAGCACGCTGCTCCCAGGGACTGAGGTCATTGTGTGAGGCAGGCTTGGGTCTCCTTTAGTAAACATTCTCTTTAGGACAAAACTGCTTTGTCTCTTTCCCCTTTCTTGAGATATGGATTGTCTCCTGACCTTGTGACTAACATTACCCCTTGGTAACGGTTGCTGTACGTTTGGTTTTCTGATCTCTATCATTCCCAAAAGAAGTTTCTTGTACCACAGCCTATATATACTCATGGAAAAATCACTAAAGCACCTTTGCTCAATCAGAGCTTAGGTCCCCGGGTCTTTTTTCTCTCTCTCTCTCTTTCTCTCGTTTACTTTTTTATCGTTGACTCCATACCACCAGGTTCCGGTCCATTAAAGGACCCCAACACACAAATATTTCTGTGTTGATGATTCTTTCTTCCTTTGTTTCTTCCTTCTCCCTCTGTCCGTCCTTCCCTCCCTTTCTCCTTTCCTTCCTTCTATTTTCTTTCTTTCTTTCTTTTTCAGTTGTGTTCCGTGTCTCATACTTTGGTTCGTGAATAAAACTCTTAGCCTCTACTTTTTGTCTATTTCCCTGACTCTCTTGTTGCTGGATTCCTGGCTGGAGTTTTCTTTCTTGTCTCTTTGCGTTCTCCGTGTAAATGATCTGTAAACAATCATCAAATCTTCCACAAGTAGTGCTTATTTCTTCCTTTGGCTCCTAAATGCTTACCTTTTTGTGATGATTGCTTTCCTCTGACTTTTCAAACTTGTGCCCAGACTGACCCTTGATCATTCCTGGCTCAAATATCCTTGATACTTGTACTCTTCTTTTTCCACAAAAAAAAGAGTGGGCACTGTTGGCTTACTTTTGTCTGCTTTTCTCTTTGATTTAGATCTTTGGGCCCCATCTTCCTGTTTCTTTTTTTTCCTTTAAAAAACTGTTAATGACACATACCAACTGCACAGACACAGATGCAGAATCACAGATATACACATATATGCTTATGCCAAGTTCTAGTTCTAGAGTACAAGGACAGAATGTGGAAAATTTACTCTGAATTTCCCTTTTATTTCTTTATAGTTCACAAAATATTCATAAGTGATTGTTTAGTCCAGTTATCAAAACTTGAAAAAACAAAACAAAACAAAACAAAACACTGAACCAAGAGTCAGGAATCAAATCTAGTCCTGCGCTAACATGTACTAGGGAAATATACTCTTTAACTCTTTTCAATGTTGATTTAATTTTCTATAGAAATAAAATATCTACTCTTCAACCTCTCAAAATGTTATAAGACTCTAAAGAGCAATGTGTTGTTTTTGTTGTTCTGTCACTCAGTTGTGTCTGACTCTTTTCAACTCCATGGACTGCAAATTCCCCCAGAGTTTGCTCAAACTCATGTCCATTGAATCGATGATGCCATCCAACCATCTCATCCTCTGTCGTCCCCTTCTCCTCCTGCCCTCAATCTTTCCCAGCATCAGGGTCTTTTCCAGTGAGTCGGCTCTTCGCATCAGGTGGCCAAAGTATTGGAACTTCAGCTCCAGCATCCATTCTTCCACTGAACATTCAGAGTTGATTGGTTTGATCTCCTATCCAAGGGACTTGCAACAGTCTTCTCCAGCACCACAGTTCGAAAGCAGCAGTTCTTTGGTGCTTAGCCTTCTTTATGGTCCAACTCTCACATCCATACATGACTACTGAAAAAACCATAGCTTTGACTATACAGACCTTTGTTGGCAAAGTGATGTCTCTGCTTTGTAATACGCTATCTAGGTTTGTCAGGGCTTTTCTTCCAAGGAATAAGCATCATTTAATTTCATGGCTGCAGTCACCACCTGCCTTGATTTGGAGCCCAAGAAAATAAAGTCTGTCACTGTTTCCATCCTTTTTCCCAAGTATTGGCCATGAGGTGATGGGATCAGATGCCATAATCTTCATTTTTTGAATGTTGAGCTTTAATTCAGCTTTTTCACTCTCCTCTTTCACCTTCATCAAGAGGTTCTTTAGTTCCTCTGCACTTTCTGCCACTAGGATGGTGTCATTGGCATATCTGAGGTTATTAAAAATTCTCCCATATCTTGATTCCAGCATGTGCTTCATCCAGCCTGGCACACTGCATGATGTACTCTACATATAAGTTAAATAAGCAGGGTGACAATATGCAGCCTTGATGTACTCCTTTTCCAAGTTTGAACCAGTCCATTGTTCCCTGTCCAGTTTTAATTGTTGTTTCTTGATCTGCATATAGGTTTCACAGGAGGCAGGTGAGATGGTCTGGTATTCTCATCTCTTTAAGAATTTTCCACCGTTTGTTGTGATCCACACAGGCAAAGACTTTAGCAACAGGAGGATTTTTACTATGCAAGATTTGGTAAAGTAGACTTAGTGTTAATGAAAATGTTTTTCTTTATTAAATATAAGTGATAAAATTACCTAAGCTGTCTTCTTTAAGAGAATTGTTGTCATCTTTGGTATTATATTTAGTGCAATAATTGAGTCTACATAATAATTATGAAATTATCAAAATTATGCAGTCCTCGATCTCAAAATACTAACAGAAGAAAACCTTGAGGAGAATCCTAAAAGTAATTTTTATAGTTTATTATGTAAAATTGGAACATTAAAAGCAAAAATTATATTTAATAATTTATGGTTTAAAAAATTTTTGTAACCATATTTATAAAATATATCCATCTAAATGCACATAAGCATGATTCAAATATGTTACAAGAGGCAAAATCATTGATTTTGAAAATTTTTATATATGATCAAATGTGAAATATTTTTAAAATACTCTTTTACTCAGACACAGGTAAAAATAAGTTAGAATCAGAAAAATTTTACAGTTATTGCTAACTTGAGGCACAGTTTAAAACTTACATGAAAAAATTTATATTTTTGAGTGGTATGTAGTTATACAAATAATACTGAACTGAAATTGATAGAAAAAATAATTGAATAACGTTCAATCAAGCAAGGTTTGATTTTTCTCTACGAGAAATTTCTGAGAATGGGATGGTTGCCTGTGACTGGGAGCCTAATTCTTTCTATGCTGTTTATGTGACTAAATGAATAAAAATTACTAGTTCAACTGTGGTGCAAACTTGAAGAAAGAAAACTATGTTTAATATTCTGTGTCTATATTCAGTAATAAAGCCTTCCTACACATTTTCATAAAAGTACTTAATGTATGTGGAGATATGTAACTGGAAGCTCTTTTGTTGAAAAAAAAGGCTGTGAAGTTCCTATTGATCTTGAATTTTTCTAATGATTATTTGTCCTCAGAGTGTTAAGCTGTGTATGAATTAGATAACCCAGGGGGTAATATTCGCTTATCACAAAAAATGTTTGACATGTGAACAATCAGATTTTCTGCCAAAATAACCAGTATAAATATTTTTCTCATTAAAAAATAAGCTTGTACAGCTGTTAGAAAAAGTTCCAACATTTTACATGCTCAAATAACTCTTTTCCCATATATTGATCAAGTTTAAAATATTAAAGTATGTAGTTGTTATAAATGTAGGTAGAAAAGGGTGGTAAGTTTAGAAAAATTGGAAATAGTCCTTAGGTTACAAAATCATGAAAACAAATATATTAGCAGTATAATTAGACAATCATATTGATAGAAGGTTTGATACTTCAGAAAAATAAAGGTTTAAGGGGAAATCTTTTAAATATTGGTTTAAATTAATCACATTTAATTTAGAATTCCATAAGTGTTTTCTCAGTTTCCCAATGTAGGGAAGTAAAAACATGAAGAATTAAATGAACATAAAATAAGTCAATGTGTTCCATTTTCTTGATATGCGATTTTTATTAGACTACATTTCAGACTTGTCAAAGATGTTAAATGTAGGCAAGGATGAAACTAATTTTTTGTTATTTTACCATATTCTAAATCATTTTGTATTTTATCCAACAGTGGTTAAACAATAAACAAGCTCAAATTTATGTTCTCAAAATACAAACTCAAATTATAAAACTGACCCCTTAGATCAGGTTGTCAATGGTATTTATCCATCACAGACTGGCTTTCTTCTTATTAAAACTGGGTAAATTTGTCCAGATGCTATCTGACCCAAGTTGTATTTTACCATTGCCTTCATGATCAGAATAATCTGGTTTTCATTAAATTCTAGGTTTCGTATACAAAGTCTCCTCCTTTATAAAGTATACAGTTTCCCTGTGTTATAGAACTGCTATTTAAACCTACCAGTTCTAACTGAGGAATGCTCTCTTCAAAGATACGTAGACACAGATTCTGAATATATATTTATCTTTTTGCCTCTGTGTATATACATGACAATCATTGCAGGTCAGAAAAAAAAGGACACAAAACACATATATAAGGTGTAGACAGTGATTCACCCCCAGAGGGAATTGTTAGCATAAAGGTGCTAGTTAGTTGTCTCTAGAGTTCAGAGCAAGGACTTAGTCTCTCATTTAAGTTGATTATGAATTCACCAAGTGTATGAGTTGTGTGGAGTCTCCCTAGTAAGTGCTTTCCAGAAAAGAACATTAACTTAAGTGTTTTGGTTGGTAGAGGGTAAGCAATTTTATGAAAATGGATCTACAATAGATGATGCACTTGAGAAAAATATAATTCTATTCATTTGACTTTACCAATCTGAATACTTATAATTTGATAATTGAATGCATTTATTCAATTAGAATTAAAATAACTAGATCCACACAGAGCAAGGCATATAAGGAAATTCATAGACTATAGACTAGTTCTTAGCACGGAGAAAACTTTCCTTTTACTCTGTAAGGGAATAAGAGAGATAAAGCAGCAGCACATACACTCATGGGCTAGAACGAGCAGAGGAGGCCTTCACCAGTGAAGGGACGTGAAGACGCTCAGTCGTGTGCGACTCTCTGCGAACCCATGGGCTGTAGCCCACCAGGCTCCTCCATCCATGGGATTTTCCAGGCAAGAGTACTGGAGTGGGTTGCCATTTCCTTCCCCAGAGGATCTTCCCGACCCAGGGACTGATCCTGGGTCTCCTGCATCGTAGGCAGACGCTTTAACTGTCTGAGCCACCAGGGAAATCCCTGGCCTTCACCAAGATAATCAATAAATGATTTATGGTAATCAATAAGGGATTAGTTGGTGGAGTTTAGCAGATTTGGAATTTCATGTCGTCTCTTACAATTATGTTTAACTTCATGATGGCTTAACAGTATTAAAGGAATATTATGGAGGGGAGTACAGTAAATCTTTTATGGTAAAACATAATTAAGCAGGTAAAATTCGACGGGCTATCTGAGTAGCAGTACATGGCTGCAGAGTATTTCACCTGTTGAGGAATTTTTCTGTATTTATTCTTATAGGTAACTCTGCCATGTCTCCTCAATTACAATCCTCTTGAAAAGGTTACAAGAAAGTGAGGGTTGTAAATATATGATAAATATGGTTCATTTCCAAAGCCCATAGTAGACATTGCTAAAGATTTCTTATTCTTTCTAACTGAATCTCAGAATTTTTTTCCATGTGGTTCCCCAGACAACTGCTAGCAATTAGAATTGCCGTTAAAAAATATTTCAGGTAAGGAGATACATACCACAACATAGCATGACCTTTGAGGAGATGTTCGCAAGAGAACACAGCAGAGCATTCTTAAAAATAGAAATTAGAAGGATAATATGAGCACAATATTGATATCCAGATGAGATTACCCACACTAGTCGTTAAGGATGGTACACATATAGTTTTTCAGAATAAATTGAAATATTAGGTGCACTATATCTAAGGTCAAACTAAAAACAGGGCAGTGAATTGTTTCTTATCCTGCTCAGTGTGCCAACTGTCTCGCTATTCATACTGTGTGCGCTGTTCCTTGAACCCACGGTAGACGAGGTGCAGGAGGGGAAGCTGGGAGGAAACCGCAGCACGCCCTCTTTCTCGGCTGGCACGGCGGCCGTAGCTGTATTCTCTCCTGGCTGATGCGGCGGTGGTGGCAGCAGACGCGCTATCTTCTCTCCTCTCGTGGCTTACCCAACGGACACAGCCGTGATGCAGCAGTAATGCCACTGCGTTCTAGGTGGAGTTCATATATCTGATTCACAAAAAGTAGCCCACAGGCAAGCAGCGCCTCATTTTGTGAATGCACAGTGCTCCAAGTGATCAGAGCTGTTACATAATCATTATTTGCAAAATGTGGAGCAAGAGCAGGAGGCTGTAGGGTGAGAGAGCCTGACTATGTCATCTTGGCTAATTTGCAATTTCCCTACAGGCAGATACAATCTAACACAGGGGAGAAAACAAAGAAGATGAAAATAAGGAGAGAAAATACACCTTATTCCAGGTTCCTTGTTTTGCAATATGTTAATAAAATACATCAAAAGAGGTGGTCTTGAAGATGTTTGCATAATTTAGGTTTCCAATAAGTCTTTAGAAGGACTCTTTGCAATGTTTCCATAAACTTACTGAATCATTGATAATTTAGATTTGTAACGTGAAATAGCCCACTATTTTCTCTGCATTCATTTCTATTACAATTTATTCTTCATTTAAAAAGACAAACCTTCATGACACTTCAGAAGATTGTTCGATCTATTCTCAAACCTCCCATTCTCAAAACTCTTTAATTGCTTTATATTGCTAAAACCTAGGATTCACAAGGCCTGAATACTCTACCTCTCTGTATAATCTCTGCACAGGTCTTTCTTCCTTTTATCTATCAACCTCCCTCATAAATGTCTGTCTTTGGTACCTAAAATGACTTTCTCACACTACAATATCCATAAAAACTGACCCTTCTGCCTGCAATGACTTTTTCCCACTCAGATGTCTATTCTTTAGCTTTCTTAATGCGTTTCTGTGAAGACTTCTGTTTAACATGATCTTCTAACATCACCACGCCTAGTATAGATGCCTCCTCATTATCCTCTGCAGGGCAGAGAACAGTGTTGTGTGATAACCATGTATGTGTATTATGAACTTTAAACATTCATAAGGGTTCCCTTGAATTTGAAGATAAGGAGGTAAAGGAGGTAATGAACGCAAGCTAATATATGTATTATGTTTGTGCTAAGAATATTTTCCAATAAAATAAAAAGACACCGTAATATTCCTCACATTTTGTAAGGTGGAAATTCAATATTATTTAACATTTGATTTCAATTGTTTGAAGAAATATTTAAATGGTCTTCCCTGGTGTCTCAGTGATAAAAAATCGACCTGCCATTGTAGGAACATGGGTTAAATCCCTGGATAAAGAAGATCTTCTGGAGGAGGAAATGGTAACCCACCCTATGGACAGTGGAGCCTCTTGGGCTACCGTGCATGGGGTTGCAACGAGTCTGACAACACTGAAACTAAACAATAACAATAACCACCCCCAAATTGCAGAGATCAAAAAACGATCGTATACAACAGACAATATTTAGGGGGTGAGCCAGGAACCAATGTGCTGGTTGCTCAGTCTCTTAATGGCTGCCTTCATTTCCTGATTCCTCAGAGTATAAATAATTGGATTAAGGAGAGGAGTGATGATAGAGTAAAACACAGAAAGAAATTTATCTACAGAGTAACGATTAAATGGGAAAGCATAGATGAAGATGGCAGGGCCAAAGAAGAGAGTGACTACCGTGATGTGAGCAGAGAGTGTAGACAGAGCCTTGGAGGATGCACTGGAGGAGCGCTGCCAGATGGTGACCAGCATGACAGCATAGGATATGAGCAAGAGAAGGAAGCAGATCAGGGACAGAAATCCACTGTTCACGATCACCAAGAGCTCTAGGGTGTAAGTATCAGTGCAGGCAAGCTTGATGACCAGGGGCAGGTCGCAGAAAAAGCTGTCCAATACATTGGGACCACAGAAAGGTAAATTCACAGTGAAAACCATCTGGCTTGTACTATGGATAAGCCCAATCACCCATGAGAGCAGCAGAAACCCAGTGAGCACCCTGTGACTCATGATGGTCTTGTAGTGCAAGGGTTTGCATATGGCGACATACCTGTCAATGGCCATAGCTATCAGAAGAGACATCTCTCCACCCCCAAAGAAGTGCATAAAGAACATCTGGATCATGCAGCCCCACCAGGAGATGGTCTTGTGTTTTCTAAGGAAGTCTGAAATCACTTTGGGAGTTGCAGCAGAAGAAAGACATAAATCAAAAAATGATAAGTTTGCCAGAAAGAAATACATGGGGGAGTGAAGATGGTTGTCAACTATCACAGAGATGACAATGAGGAGGTTTCCTACTATGATGGCGACATAGATGAGAAAGAAGATTGCAAAAGAGAATATTTGAGTTTCTTGAGAAGCAGAAAGTCCCACCAAAATGAACTCAGAAACACTTGATCTGTTTTCAGGAGATCCATTCATCCTTCCTCAGAAGCTTTCTGAAAAGGAAAACAAACAGGGTGTGATAGGGACTAACAGGTCAGGGAATCTAGTCTTAATCACCCTATTTCTTATTCAGGAAATTAACCCATTTTATAACATGACTGCTTGTAGATGTGTTGCAATTGGAGATATCTTACAGGACCACAAGACCATAAAAGTGTGGTGGTTATGAAACCAACTAGATTACCTTTTCTCTTGGTTAGTGCAAGGCAAGATCAACTAGACATTGAGCAAACTTGTCTTCCTTCATGTTCAGCTCCAGACCACACTCTGAATAACCACTTAATTTATTAGAGTGATAAGAGTTTTCAAAAGCATTAGGAGAATAGATTTTTTCTTTTGTGGGTTTCATATAATATATTTACTGACATGTTCTGTTAGGTACTACATTGGTGCTTCCATGGTGGCACTGTGGTAAAGAATCTACCTGCCATTTCAGGAGATGCAGGTTTGATCCATGGGTTGGAAAGATCCCCTGAAGTAGGAAAGGGAAAGCCACTCCAGCATTCTTGCCTAGAAAATTCTACCGACAGAAGAGACTGACAGTCTACGGGGTCACACAGAGTCAGACACGACAGAGTGACTGAGCCTGCATACACTTTGTAGTAAAATGTGTACCATATTAAAGAGATATTATTGAAATTGCATGATGTGCATTATATTTCCTGAAGAGAACTAATGATGAGTATGACTGTGACCACATTATGATAGAAAGTTGAATTTTGAGACAGGTATATAGTAGTTAACAAAATTACTGAGATTTTATATTTGAATGACTTACATTGACTCTCACAATATCAGGTGTTCATCTCACATATTTTCCTAACTCTTCGGTCTGTGTGGTCAGACAAGTAAGTGTATCCTGTTTGTGCATTCTCAGCCAACTGTTGCAAAACTGAATCAAATGACCATTTTTATCTGATATTTCTTTTCAATTCATATATTTTCACATATAGTGAGTCTATAGAAATACCAAAATAACCATTATTAAGACTATAAACTAGTGAGAATTCCATGGTACTCTTGTTCAACTTGCCCGTCTTGAAGAGATGTAAGGAGTAAGGGGAATACTGTATCATTGTGAGTCTAAACTCAAAAAGGTTAATGATATTCTGTTTGAGCAGAGTAGTATTTTCATGTTAATTCCTTATCCTCTTTGGACCTATGTTCCTCACAGTAATCTACCTTAAGTTTCATTTAATTGACATTTAACCTTGTCAAGGATAGATAGACTCATAATATTGTGTTATTGACTGAGGTGAACTCAGCTAAACTAAATTAAACATTTTCAAGTACGCGAAAGGGGAAGAGGTCAGTGCTCAGTCTACATAAAGGTACGTATTTCAGTGCTTCCCCTACTTATCTGATTTTAGGTCTATTTTTCAAATCTCATTCCAGCCTCGTTGATCATCTTTAGTGCTTTTCTGGCCTTCTTCAGAGCCTAGAGCCAAACCTAAGGCCAAAATGAGAACACAAAATAGGACATATTTGATAATTCATGTACCCTTAGCCTTTCCATCACACTGTTTAAATGTTAGAAGTACAGTATATGTAGTTAACCATAATAAACATTTAATTATATACACTTATGTATGTAAGTTTACATACATTAAGACACATTTGATCATAAGTGGCCCATACTCTAACCATTATGCTTGACAGCATCACTCAGAGTAGCATAAAACTTCTTGTTTTCACATAATAATGGAATGGAAAACGAAAATCTATATTCTTCTTTGTGCTTTGTTCTCTTAACACAAGACAATGATTTTATCTTATCCAAGCTACAGTCTTGGATGGCTTTGTTTTTCTAAAGTTTGCAAATAAATAAATAGATTTATAGGTACACATGAACTGGGCAAAGATAAGATCCCAGACAAGGTGATTTCTCTCAGCTTTTTTTAACCAATTAATATTTGTTTAAATATATGGCTATTTTCAGACTGTTATCAGAAGATGGTTGTATATTCCTCTCTAAAATTTCTGACAAGTGTAATGATAGTATCAATATTTTGGAAGTGGTGACTTTCTATGATTTTTTTTCAAGCCATGGATCAGGTGTTTTATCCTTGAAGTTTTCTTAACTCTTTTTTAATAATTGTATCCCTAGAAATAAATATGCAATTTTCTCTACATTATGCAGTAATTCAAGGAAACATTTAACCAGTCTGATAAGTATAACCAAACAATTTAAGCTTGCCTAGATCCTTTTTCTGTAGACATAAATTATTTAGCCTGGATTCCTTTATTATTATCTTAATTCCCTGTAAACATCATTAGGGTGACTTTTGTATCTTTTTTCTATTTTTATAAAAATCAAATTTTTTCCAGTTTAAGATCTCCTTTCCCTCCCTTCTTTCAGTTATTATTTTGGCATTTGAATTCATCAGTATGAACAGACACACTTATATTGTAAATGAAATTTGTGATGGGTGTGGTATATAGGCAGAGAAACATGTCAGGATTATGTAACCTACCTGTTGGACTTCAGAAGTAAAATCAACATGATATCCTGAATGCTTATCTTCATCATCTAAAGGTTTTTGTCTCTGAACTTCAAAAGACAACGGTATATAAAAGTATCCCTTGATGGGTGACATAAAGGAGAAACCTCATTTGGCTATTTCAGAGTCCTCAGGGACTGGCAGTAAGAAGTAATTGGGATTGTTCAGAGACACTTTTGCCACTGCAGAACATGAGAAATCATTTTTCACCTTTCAAATTGACAATACTTTAAAGACATCAATACATAATCAAGAGAGTATTGAAAGATATCACTAGCTGTGAATTGTGAGTTTTTTGTATGATGTTTGTCTTGGCTGTAGTTTCTTTTCTTTTCTTTCTTTCTTTCTTTTTTTTATTAGTTGGAGGCTAATTACTTCACAACATTTCAGTGGGTTTTGTCATACACTGATATGAATCAGCCATAGAGTTACACGTATTCCCCATCCCGATCCCCCCTCCCACCTCCCTCTCTACCTGTTCCCTCTGGGTCTTCCCAGTGCACCAGGACTGAGCACTTGTCTCATGCATCCCACCTGGGCTGGTGATCTGTTTCACCCTAGATAATATACATGCTGTTCTTTCGAAACATCCCACCCTTGCCTTCTCCCACAGAGTCCAAAAGTCTGTTCTGTACTTCTGTGTCTCTTTTTCTGTTTTGCATATAGGGTTATCGTTACCATCTTTCTAAATTCCATATACATGTGTTAGTATGCTGTAATGTTCTTTATCTTTCTGGCTTACTTCACTCTGTATAATGGGCTCCAGTTTCATCCATCTCATTAGAACTGATTCAAATGAATAACGGCTGAGTAATATTCCATGGTGTATATGTACCACAGCTTCCTTATCCATTCATCTGCTGATGGGCATCTAGGTTACTTCCATGTCCTGGCTATTATAAACAGTGCTGCGATGAACATTGGGGTGCACGTGTCTCTTTCAGATCTGGTTTCCTCAGTGTGTATGCCCAGAAGTGGGATTGCTGGGTCATATGGCAGTTCTATTTCCAGTTTTTTAAGAAATCTCCACACTGTTCTCCATAGGGGCTGTACTAGTTTGCATTCCCACCAACAGTGTAAGAGGGTTCCCTTTTCTCCACACCCTCTCCAGCATTAATTGCTTGTAGACTTTTGGATAGCAGCCATCCTGACTGGCGTGTAATGGTACCTCATTGTGGTTTTGATTTGCATTTCTCTAATAATGAGTGATGCTGAGCATCTTTTCATGTGTTTGTTATCCATCTGTATGTCTTCTTTGGAGAAATGTCTGTTTAGTTCTTTGGCCCATTTTTTGATTGGGTCATTTATTTTTCTGGAATTGAGCGGCAGGAGTTGCTTGTATATTTCTGAGATTAATCCTTTGTCTGTTTCTTCATTTGCTATCATTTTCTCCCAATCTGAGGGCTGTCTTTTCACCTTACTTATAGTTTCCTTTGTAGTGCAAAAGCTTTTAAGTTTCATTAGGTCCCATTTGTTTAGTTTTGCTTTTATTTCCAATATTCTGGGAGGTGGGTCATAGAGGATCTTGCTGTGATTTATGTCGGAGAGTGTTTTGCCTATGTTCTCCTCTAGGAGTTTTATAGTTTCTGGTGTTACATTTATATCTTTAATCCATTTTGAGTTTATTTTTGTGTATGGTGTTAGAAAGTGTTCTAGTTTCATTTTTTAAAAGTGGGTGACCAGTTTTCCCAGCACCACTTGTTAAAGAGGTTGTCTTTTTTCCATTGTATATCCTTGCCTCCTTTGTCAAAGATAAGGTGTCCATAGGTTCATGGATTTATCTCTGGGCTTTCTATTTTGTTCCATTGATCTATATGTCTGTCTTTGTGCCAGTACCATACTGTCTTGATGACTGTGGCTTTGTAGTAGAGTCTGAAGTCAGGCTGGTTGATTCCTCCAGTTCCATCCTTCTTTCTCAAGATTACTTTGGCTATTCGAGGTTTTTTGTGTTTCCATACAAATTGTGAAATTCTTTGGTCTAGTTCTGTGAAAAATACCGTTGGTAGCTTGAGAGGGATTGCATTGAATCTGTAGATTGCTTTGGGTAGAATAGCCATTTTGACAATATTGATTCTTCCAATCCATGAACACGGTATGTTTCTCCATCTGTTTGTGTCCTCTTTGATTTCTTTCATCAGTGTTTTATAGTTTTCTATGTATAGGTCTTTTGTTTCTTTAGGTAGATATACTCCTAAGTATTTTATTCTTTTTGTTGCAATGGTGAATGGTATTGTTTCCTTAATTTCTCTTTCTGTTTTTTCATTGTTGGTATATAGGAATGCAAGGGGTTTCTGTGTGTTAATTTTATACCCTGCAACTTTACTATATTCATTGATTAGCTCTAGTAATTTTCTAGAAGAGTCTTTAGGGTTTTCTATGTAGAGGATCATGTCATCTGCAAACAGCGAGAGTTTGACTTCTTCTTTTCCTATCTGGATTCCTTTTACTTCTTTTTCTGCTCTGATTGCTGTGGCCAAAACTTCCAACACTATGTTGAATAGTAGTGGTGAGAGTGGGCACCCTTGTCTTGTTCCTGATTTCAGGGGAAATGCTTTCAATTTTTCACCATTGAGGGTGATGCTTGCTGTGGATTTGTCATATATAGCTTTTATTATGTTGAGGTATGTTCCTTCTATTCCTGCTTTCTGGAGAGATTTAATCATAAATGAGTGTTGAATTTTGTCAAAGGCTTTCTCTGCATCTATTGAGATAATCATATGGTTTTTATCTTTCAATTTGTTAATGTGGGGTATTACATTGATTGATTTGCGGATATTAAAGAATCCTTGCATTCCTGGGATAAAGCCCACTTGGTCATGGTGTATGATTTTTTTAATATGTTGTTGGATTCTGTTTGCTAGAATTTTGTTAAGGATTTTTGCATCTATGTTCATCAGTGATATTGACCTGTAGTTTTCTTTTATTGTGGCATCTTTGTCTGGTTTTGGAATTAGGGTGATGGTGGCCTCATAGAATGAGTTTGGAAGTTTACCTTCATCTGCAATTTTCTGGAAGAGTTTGAGTAAGATAGGTGTTAGCTCTTCTCTAAATTTTTGGTAGAATTCAGCTGTGAAGCCATCTGGTCCTGGGCTTTTGTTTGCTGGAAGATTTTTGATGACAGTTTCGATTTCCTTGCTTGTGATGGGTCTGTTAAGATCTTCTATTTCTTCCTGGTTCAGTTTTGGAAAGTTATACTTTTCTAAGAATTTGTCCATTTCATCCAAGTTGTCCATTTTATTGGCATAGAGCTGCTGGTAGTAGTCTCTTATGATCCTTTGTATTTCAGTGTTGTCTGTTGTGATCTCTCCATTTTCATTTCTAATTTTGTAATTGGTTCTTCTCTCTTTGTTTCTTAATGAGTCTTGCTAATGGTTTGTCAATTTTGTTTATTTTTTCAAAAAACCAGCTTTTAGCTTTGTTGATTTTTGCTGTGGTCTCTTTAGTTTCTTTTGCATTTATTTCTGCCCTGATTTTTAAGATTTCTTTCCTTCTGCTAACCCTGGGGTTCTTCATTTCTTCCTTCTCTAATTGCTTTAGGTGTAGAGTTAGGTTATTTATTTGGCTTTTTTCTTGTTTCTTGATGTAAGCCTGTAATGCTATGAACCTTCCCCTTAGCACTGCTTTTACAGTGTCCCATAGGTTTTGGGTTGTTGTGTTTTCATTTTCATTCATTTCTATACATATTTTGATTTCTTTTTTGATTTCTTCTATGATTTGTTGGTTATTCAGAAGCGTGTTATTTAGCCTCCATATGTTTGAAGTTTTAACAATTTTTTTCCTGTAATTGAGATCTAATCTTACTGCACTGTGGTCAGAAAAGATGACTGGAATGATTTCAATTTTTTTGAATTTTCCAAGACCAGATTTATGGCCCAGGATGTGATCTATTCTGGAGAATGTTCCGTGTGCACTTGAGAAAAAGGTGAAGTTGATTGTCTTGGGGTGAAATGTCCTATAGATATCAATTAGGTCTAGCTGGTCCATTGTGTCATTTAAGGTTTGTGTTTCCTTGTTAATTTTCTGTTTAGTTGATCTATCCATAGTTGTGAGTGGGGTATTAAAGTCTCCCACTATTATTGTGTTACTATTAATTTCCTCTTTCCTACTCGTTAGTGTTTGCCGTACATATTGCGGTGCTTCTATGTTGGGTGCATATATATTTATAATTGTTATATCTTCTTCTTGGATTGATCCTTTGATCATTATGTAGTGTCCTTCTTTGTCTCTTTTCACATCCTTTATTTGAAAGTCTATTTTATCTGATATGAGTATTGCGACTCCTGCTTTCTTTTGGTCTCCGTTTGCATGAAATATTTTTTTCCAGCCCTTCACTTTTAGTCTGTATGTGTCTCTTGTTTTGAGGTGGGTCTCTTGTAGACAGCATATATAGGCGTCTTGTTTTTGTATCCATTCAGCCAATCTTTGTCTTTTGGTTGGGGCATTCAACCCATTTACATTTAAGGTAATTATTGATAGGTGTGGTCCCGTTGCCATTTACTTTGTTGTTTTGGGTTCACGTTTATACAACCTTTCTGCATTTCCTGTCTAGAGAAGATCCTTTAGCATTTGTTGAAGAGCTGGTTTGGTGGTGCTGAATTCTCTCAGCTTTTGCTTGCCTGTAAAGCTTTTGAATTCTCCTTCATATCTGAATGAGATCCTTGCTGGGTACAGTAATCTAGGTGGTAGGTTATTCTCTTTCATTACTTTCAGTATGTCCTGCCATTCCCTTCTGGCCTGGAGGGTTTCTATTGATAGATCAGCTGTTATCCTTATGGGAATCCCTTTGTGTGTTATTTGTTGTTTCTCCCTTGCTGCTTTCAGTATTTGTTCTTTGTGTTTGATCTTTGTTAATTTGATTAATATGTGTCTTGGGGTGTTTCGCCTTGGGTTTATCCTGTTTGGGACTCTCTGGGTTTCTTGGACTTGGGTGGCTATTTCCTTCCCCATTTTAGGGAAGTTTTCAGCTATTATCTCCTCGAGTATTTTCTCATGGCCTTTCTTTTTGTCTTCTTCTTCTGGAACTCCTATGATTCGAATGTTGGGGCGTTTCACATTTTCCCAGAGGTCCCTGAGGTTGTCCTCATTTCTTTTGATCCTTTTTTCTTTTTTCCTCTCTGCTTCATTTATTTCCACCATTTTATCTTCTACCTCACTTATCCTATCTTCTATCTCCATTATTCTACTCTTGGTTCCCTCCAGTGTTTTTGATCTCATTCATTGCATTATTCATTTTTAATTGACTCTTTTTTATTTCTTCTAGGTCCTTATTGAACATTTCTTGCATCTTTTCAATCTTTGTCTCCAGGCTATTTATCTGTAACTCCATTTTGTTTTCAATATTTTGGATCACTTTTATTATCATTATTCTAAATTCTTTTTCAGGTAGATTCCCTATCTCCTCCTCTTTTGTTTGACTTGGTGGGCATTTTTCTTGTTCCTTTACCTTTTGGGTATTTCTCTGCCTTTTCATCTTGTTTAGATTGCTGTGTCTGGAGTGGACTTTCTGTATTCTGGAGGTCTGTGGTTCCTTTTTATTGTGGAGGTTTTACCAGTGGGTGGGGTTAGACGATTGGCTTGTCAAGATTTCCTGGTTAAGGAAGCTTGCATCGGTGTTCTGGTGCGTGGAACTTGATTTCTTCTCTTTGGAGAGCAATGGAGTGCCCAGTAATGAGTTTTGAGATGGGTCTATGTGTTAGGTGTGACCTTGGGCAGCCTGTATGTTGACGTTCAGGGCTATGTTCCTGCGTTGCTGGAGAATTTGCGTGGTATATCTTGCTCTAAAACTTATTGGCTCTTGGGTGGTGGTTGGTTTCAGTGTAGGTATGGAGGCTTTTGGATGGTCACTTATTACTTAAAGTTCCATGTAGTCAGGAGTTTTCTGGTGTTCTCAGGTTTTGGGATTAAGTCTCCTGCCTCTGGATTTTAGTTTTATTCTTCCTGTAGTCTCAGGACTTCTCCAACTATACAGCACTGATAATAAAACTTCTAGGTTAATGGTGAAAAGATTCTCCCCCGTTAGGGACACCCAGAGAGGTTCACAGAGTTACATGAAGAAGAGGAGAGGAAGGAGGGAGATAGAGATGAGCAGGAGGAGAAAAAGGGGGACTCAAGAGGAGAGAGACAGATCTACGCAGTTGTCTGTTCCCAGAGTGTTCTCCGTAGCCCAGACACCCACCAAGATTCACAGAATTGGAGTGGGAAGAGAAGGGGAAAGGAGGAAATAGAGGTGTTCTGAGTTAGAAAACAGAGAGTCAAGATTGGGAGAGAATAATCAACACACTCCTGAATAAAAATGGGAACTGAATATTGGATTCTTAAATGTTCACAATTTATATCATATACTGAAAAACAAAAATTAAAAATCTAGAGTAGAGATTAGACTCTTAAAAGTTCTATATTAAAAACAAAAACCAAAACACACAGAAAAAATTTTAGAAATATATATGAAGTTCGGTTTAAAAATAGGGCTTCTCTTTTTTTTTTGTAAGGTTATAGTGTATTGAAAATGAAAATCAAGGAGTAGTAGAGGAGTACTAGAGGGCTTTAAAAGAAATAAGAGAAAAAGAAAAATAGAAAATAGAAGAGAAAAAGGGAAAAAAAAGAAAAAAAAAAGAAAAAAAAATTTTCCCTAATTAAAAAAATCATAAAAATCTATGAAAATGAAAGTTAAGGAGTAATGGGGGAGTAATAGGGAATTTTAAAGGAAAATAAAAGAGAAAAAATATGAAAGAAAAAATTGAAAAAAAAATTTTTTTTTCTTACTTAAAAAAAAAAAGTAAAAATATATCTCGGAATTTCTCTAGAGCTCTTGCAGTCAGTGTGGGTTCGTCTCAGTTTCAGATAGCTCCTCGTTCTAGCTTACACTTCTCGATATCTACAGGCCCCTTCCGGTGTAGTCGGTGTTTTCTACAGGGATTTTAATCTGTTGCACTGGTCCATTCTGAAGCGGTTCCCTTTGTTTATTTGGCTTCTCTTCGCGGTCTCTTCAGAGCCTCATTTCTGCCCTGACACAGGTGCGCGGAGGTGGACTCTTATTCAGGTAGCTAGTTCCATCACGCTGCGGGGAGGGGCTGGCGCTGCTTTCTCCGTCTGCGCTGCTCAGACTCCCAGCTGTTCTATATGGAGCAAGCCCCGCGCTGTGCGCAGTTCCAGCCCTTGGGTGTTCCACAAAAGCGCAGAACAAAAAGCTGCACCTGCTCTTTGTGCCTTCCCCATCAGAGCGGTCCAGGTAGCCAGGGGCTTGACGGGCGGGCGCACTCTCCCCGGGTGCGGCGCGCCCACTCCCTTCCGCGGTCCCAGTCTCAGTTTCCGCCGGCGCCAGTTGGGTGCGTGCGCCTTCTGCCCTCCGCGTCCCCAGCCCCAGTCCCTGCCCGCCGGTCGGGTGCCTGCGCCCTGTGTCTCGCCGTGACCCTCCTGGCGGATGTCGACCATCCAGAATCTCAGGAGGCCTTTGATTAGAAAGTGGGGGCCTGCTTGCACTGCGGCAGGGGATGCGGTCCTTGGGGCTGAGCCTGCCCCCTTCCCCTCCCCCCTGCCTCCTGCCTCCGGCGGGGCTGGGCCAGTCCGCAGCCTGTGAGCTCTTCTCTGGACTTTCCTGGTCCCTTTGTTCTGCGAATGGCCGGCAGTGTGTTCAGGCCGGTTAATTTTCTCTCTCTCTTTTGCTCTCCCATAGTTCAAGTTGGCAACTCACAAAAGCTCCCTCCAATTGTCCTCAGGGCACTCAGGCCCGGACCCTACCCCAAGCAATGCCGCCCGCTCCTCTCTGTTCCGCCCCCACTTGCTGGTGGCGGATGCGGGTGTCTGGGGTACTTTTCTCCTGGGAGTTGCTTTTAACTCGTAATCTGTGGCTTTTATTTATTGTTTCCCTCCCAGTCAGGTTGCCCTCCGAGATTGAAACACTTCCCCCAGGCCCGCCAGTGCAAGGGTTTCCCGGTGTCTGGAAACGTCCTCTATTAAGACTCCCTTCCCAGGACGGATCTCTGTCCTTAGCTCTTTTGTCTCATTTTTATTTTTTATATTTTGTCCTACCTCCTTTCGAAGACAATGGGCTGCTTTTCTGGGCGCCTGATGACCTCAGCTAGCGATCAGAAGTTGTTTTGTGAAGTTTGCTCTGTGTTCAGTTATTCTTTTGATGAATTTGTAGGAGAGAAAGTGGTCTCCCCGTCCTACTCCTCCTCCATCTTGGCTCCCACACCTGTAGTTTCTTTTCTACAGGAAACATTTATGATTGTTCTATTCAGGCAAAATATGAATATTCAGGCTAGATAATTTTAATTCTAAATCTTATTAAAAGTGAACTTTTCCCATGTTTTAACTTTAATCTCTTGGAATTTATTGATAAAGGATGTGTATAATTATTTATATCATTGTAATTAAGTAAGTTAATTCCACTGAATTTTATATTTCCTTTTCCATTTAAAGATATGTGTAGACAAGTCTGCTTCAAGTTTACCCATCTCTCTCCTATTTAAAAAATGAACTGTTTTTTAGACCAGGTTTAGGTTCACAGCAATATTGAGAAAATGGTATTTTCCATACATGTGGTATTTTCCTTCACACATGCATAATGTCCCCTATAATCAACTTATTGCACTATGGTGCATTTGTTACAAATGATGAACCTAAGCTGACATGTAACTGTCGCTCAAAATCCACACTTCACACTATAGTTAACTCTTGATTGAACATTGGATGGATTGGGACAAATCTATAATGATATATAGACATCATTACAGAATCATATGGATTAGTTTCATTGCCATAAAATCCCCTCTGTTCCATCTAGTCTTCCTTTTCCCCCTCTGTTTGCTGACAACTACAGACCTTTTCCTGTCTCCATAGTTTTTCCTTTTCCAGAATGCCATATGATTGGACTTACAGAATATGTAAACTTTTTAGATTGGCTTTTCATTTAGCAATATGCATTTTTCTCCAAGCTTTTAATGGCTTCCTAGCTTGGTTTTTTTTTTTTTTCCGTTTATTTTTATTAGTTGAAGGCTAATTACTTTACAATATTTTAGTGGTTTTTGCCATACATTGACATGAATCAGCCATGGATTTACATGTATTCTCCATCCCAATCCCCCCTCCCATCTCCCTCTGCTTGTTTATTTTTAACACTGAATAAAATTCCATTGTCTCAATGTATCATAATTTATTTAACCATAAGCCTACTGAAGAACATCTTGGTTGGTTTCAAGTTTGGGTACTCATAAAGAAAACTGCTCTGAACATCTGTGTGCATTTTTTTCTGGATAGTTTTCAGTGCATTTGGGTAAATACAAAGGAATACAACTGCTGAAACATAACTGGAAAAGTATGCTTAGTTCTGTAAGAAATCACCAGTTGTCTCCTGAGGTGGCATTACCATTAGCATCCCACCAGCAACGAATGAGAATTCTTGTGTTTCCACATCCTTGCCAGCACTTAGCATCATCGGTATTCTGGAATTTGACCATTTTCATAACTGTGTAGTACTGTTTTATTACCATTTAATTTGCATAATCCTGATGATACCTGATGTATGACTTCTTTGGTGAGGTGTTAGTTAAGGTCTTTCCCATTTTCAAAATAGGACTGTTTATTTTGTTATTTTGAGTTTTAAGAGTTCTTTTTATATTTTGGATAGTGGTCCTTTTTAGATATGTATCTCACAAATCTGTTCTTCATCTGTGGCTAGTGGTTTCATTCTCTTGACATTGTCATTCAGACAGTAGCATTTTTTAAATTTTAATCAATCCAGCTTACCAATTCTGTCAGAGACTGTGTCTTTAGTGATATATCTGAGAAGTCATTGCCTAGCCCTAGGTCATCTAGATTTCCTCCTATGTTATCTTCTATGAATTTTACAATTTTACATTTTATGATGAATTCTGTGATCTATTTTGAATTAATTTCATGATGAATGTAAAGTTTATACTTAGATGGTTTTTTTTTTTCCATGTGAATGTCCATTTGTTGAAAGTCTATCTTGTATTACCTCTGCTCACATGTAAAATAAGTTAACTATATTTATGCAGGTCTATCATGTTCCACTGATCTACCTATTCTCTTTCATATTGTTACCACAAGTTTTCATTTTACTCATTTTATTTTACAGTGCATTTTAATATCAGGAAGGACATGTTGATGCTTTAGACATTCAGAATATCTTAGATATACTGTGTTTTTTAATGAAATAGAATTATTTTCTGAAGTTAAAACAAGTCCCAGTGGGATCAATCAATGCAATATTAGAAACTCATGATAAACATAGGAGAAATTAACAGTTTTACAAAATTGAGCATTTTCATCCAGAAAGAATTTATGTAGCTTTAAATCTGTCTTATTTATAGCTTACAACAAAGTTTTATCATCTTGATTATATGGACAATGCACAATTTTTATAAAATGAAATGTTACATATTTTGTAACTTTTGTTTCTATACTTAATCATTTTCCTTAACAAAAATATAGTCATATGAAATGTTATTATGTTTGTATAATTGGTAAATGTCAGCACACTGGAATTTAATTTTTAATTTTATTTTTATAAGGAAATTCATAGACCTCAAGCAGTTGTTATCATAGACCAAAATCTTTTACCATATAAAGGCTCTTTGAGAGAGGAAGAAATGGGGGAGGCATGAAAGCTGTGAAGGGAAGAAGATAGGGAGAATAGCTGAAAGGGCAAGAAGAGACAAAGAGGCAGAGAGAAAGGAGAAAGAGGAGAAGGCTCTTTTCACCATATGGAAAGCTCTTTATGGATGAATGGTAATTAATTAATGATTAATTAGTGGAGTTGAATGGTCATCACTCTAAAATTTTCAGATTTTGTTATGTCCATTGTGCAAATCTTTATGAGGTTAAAAACTTTTAAAGTTTAAAATATTTTAAAAATTCAGTCATCAATATCTGAATTTAGTTAAAAGAATATTAGTATTCAAGCTATCTGGTATAGCAAGATACAATGAGCAGTTTATGATTTTGATCTTCAATATTTCAGATCATATGGTTTTGAGAAAACTATTCGGGTTGCCAAAGAAATTTTTGGAATATTATTTTCTAAGTACATGGTACATTCTACTAAAAATGATTAGCTTATCGAAGCTATACAGTGAAAAATTATTTTTCAAATTGTCATTCAAATCACAACTCCTTTGTGAAGCTTCTATATGGTTGACATATATTGGCAGATTAATACCTGGTAAATTACTACATACAACCTGGAAACTAAAAGTCACACTAAACATCATATAATGTGCTTTCATTAAAATTTCATATTTTTATAGATTGGTTCACTAAAATATTTTATAAGAATAATTTTTGTCTTATGGATTTTATACATATGAAAATTTATATTATTTAAGTACTTACTTACAGTATTTTTATATATACTTAAGACACACTACCCACAAATAGCCCTGGAAGAGGAAATGGTAACCCTCTCCAGTATTCTCGCCTGGAAAATCCCATGGACAGTGAATCTTATTGAGCTACAGTTCCTGGGGTAGCAAAGAGTTTGACATAACTGAAATGACTTACACACAGACACACACACACAAATAGCAGAGAACATAAAACAATTGTTTGTAACAGACAATATTTAGTGGGTGAGCCCAGCACCAGTATGATGTTTGCTTAGTCTTTTAATGGCTGCTTTCATTTCCTGATTCCTCAGAGTATAAATAATTGGATTAAGGAGAGGAGTGATGATAGAGTAAAACATAGAAAGAAATTTATCTACAGAGTAGCTATTAAATGGGAAAGCATAGATGAAGATGGCAGGGCCAAAGGAGAAAGTGACTACCGTGATGTGAGCAGAGAGTGTAGACAGAGCCTTGGAGGATGCACTGGAGGAGCGCTGCCAGATGGTGACCAGCATGACAGCGTAGGATATGAGCAAGAGAATGAAACAGACTAGGGACAAGAGCCCACTGTTCACGATCACCAAGAGCTCTAGGGTGTAAGTATCAGTGCAGGCAAGCTTGATGACCAGGGGCAGGTCGCAGAAAAAGCTGTCCAATACATTGGGACCACAGAAAGGTAAATTCACAGTGAAAACCATCTGGCTTGTACTATGGATAAGCCCAATCACCCATGAGAGCAGCAGAAACCCAATGAGCACCCTGTGACTCATGATGGTCTTATAGTGCAAGGGTTTGCATATGGCGACATACCTGTCAATGGCCATAGCTATCAGAAGAGACATCTCTCCACCCCCAAAGAAGTGCATAAAGAACATCTGGATCATGCAGCCCCACCAGGAGATGGTCTTGTGTTTTCTAAGGAAGTCTGAAATCACTTTGGGAGTTGTAGCAGAAGAAAGACATAAATCAAAAAATGATAAGTTTGCCAGAAAGAAATACATGGGGGAGTGAAGATGGTTGTCAACTATCACAGAGATGACAATGAGGAGGTTTCCTACTACTATGGCGACATAGATGAGAAAGAAGATTGCAAAAAAGAATATTTGAGTTTCTTGAGAAGCAGAAAGTCCCACCAAGATGAACTCAGAAACACTTGATCTGTTATTCAGGAGATCCATTTATCCTTCTGCAGAAGCTGTCTGAAAAGTGAAAACAAACAGTGTGTGATAGGGACTAACAGGTCAGGAAACTTAATATTTACTTAAACATGTTGCCTTTTATTCAGGGAAATGACAGTTTTGGCAGTACGAGTGCTTTGTAGGTATTTTGCAGTTGGAGATATTTCACAGGACAACGAGACCATAAATATGTGATGATTATGGACCAAATTAAATGAATTATTCGCATGGTTAGTGCAAGGCAAGTTCAGTTAGACAGAAGACGTGTTTTCTTTCATGTTCAGCTCCAGATCGCACTGTGTAGAAAAACTTAACTATTAGAGTGACAAAGGAGAGTTTTCAAAACCTCCTGGAGGTAGATTTTTGTCTTTTGTGAATCTCAAGAAGTACATTATGATATCCTCAGTATGCAGTAATAAGTTTACCTTATTAAAAAAGATATTATGAAGACCAATTCAAGACTAAAGCAGCATGAAGAAAATAAATGACAAAAATTATAGCAAAAATTAAATGTGAAATTCAGAGAAAGATAATGAAAGAAACCAGTGAAACTAAGACCTTATTTAAAAAAAAATGAATAAAAGCACTTATACTCTAAATAGGCTAAGAAGAAAAGAGAAGATGCAATTTTACAAATCAGAAATGAAAGAGAATTCATCACTACTGGTCTACTCATCCCATAAACATTATGAGGATAGTAAATAACTCTATAAAATAAATAAAAAACTATTGCCAAAATCACATTATGTGCATTATGCTTCCTGAAGTAGATTGATTAATGGCATGTATTGTTGATAGAAAGTTAAGTATTGAGAGAGCTCCATGGTTTACTGAGATCAAACCCTATTCATTTACACCTGAAACACCAGGTTAACTCTCAAAAGTGCAGATTCTCATTTCACCTGTTTTCCTAACTCTTCCCTTTATGTGGCTATGCAAATAAATGTATTCTATCTGTGCATTCTTACCCTGCATGCTGCATGCTGTCACTTCAGTTGTGTTGAACTCTGTGCGACCCTGTGGACTGTAGCCTGCCAGGCAAGAATACTGGAGTGGGTTGCTTTGTCTTCCTCCAGAGCATCTTTCTGACTCAGGGATGTCAATTGCATCTCCTGCATTGGTTGGCAAGTGTTGCAAAACCCATGACCATTCTTTACTGATATTTGCTTTTAATGCACATATTTTCATAAATACAATGAGTATGTAGAAATACCAAAAATACTGTCACTAAGACCATGAGCTAGTGATGTAACTAAGGTAGTCCTGGTCAACTTTTCACTCAAAGAGATGTAAGGAGCAGGGTGACTGAATTATTTACCATTGTGCATCTAAACAAAGAAACTAAAAATATGATGAGCTATTTGAACAGAGTAGCATCTTTGGATAGTTACTTCTCACCTTTGGACCTGTTTCCTCTCATTGATTTTCCTTAAGTTTCCTTTAACCTTTAACTTTGTCAAGGATAGACAGAAATAGATATGTGGTGCTGACTGAGGTGGACTCTGCTAAGCTATTTTTAAAAATACAAATAAAAGGAAAAGTGAATATTTAATCTACATAAATTCACTTATCTCATTGCCTCCGCTGTTTATCTGATTTTAGCTCTATTGTTCAAGTTTAATTACAGGCTCAATGATCATCTCTAGTGCTTTTACTGCCTTCTTCAGAGCCTAGAGTCAGACCTAATGCCAAAATGAGAGAATAAATAGGAAATATTTGATTATTTGTGGACCTCCAACCTGTTAATCACACAGTATAGTTTTTGGAGACTCAGTATATCCAGTTGGCCATAATGAACATTATATGCACTTAGGTATGTCAGATTACTATCAGGAAGACACACATTTGATAAGTGGCCATACTCTAACCATTATGTTTGACACCATTACTCAGAGTAGCATAGAAACTTCTTTCTTTCAGGTGGTAGTCAGATAGAAAATGGAAATCTTTATTATGTGAATCAACATTCCTTCTTTGTGCTTTGTACCCTTAATGCAAGACAATGATTTTATCTAAGCTATAGGCACTGGATCTTCTGTGTTTTTCTGAAGTATGCAAATAAGTAGATTTGAAGGTGCTCATTGACTTGGCAAACATCACATCCTAGACAGGGTGATTCTTCTCTTTTTTTTTTTTTTTTTTTTTTACAAACTCAGTTCACTTCAGTTCAGGTCAGTCACTCGGTTCTGTCTCAATCTTTGCAACCCCACGAACCTCAGCACACCAGGCCTCCCTGTCCATCAGCAACTCCCAGAGTTTACCCAAACTCATGTCCATTGAGTCAGTGATGCCATCCAACTGTCTCAGCCTCTGTCGTCTCCTTCTCCTCCTGCCCTCAATCTTTCCCAGCATCAGGGTCTTTTCAAATGAGTCAGCTCTTCGCATCAGGTGGCCAAAGGATTGGAGTTTCAGCTTCAACAGCAGTCCTTCCAATGCACCCCCAGGACTGGTTAGGTTCTCCTTGCAGTCCTAGGGACGCTCAAGAGTCTTCTCCAACATCACAGTTTAAAAGCATCAATTCTTTTGTGCTCAGTTTTCTTCATAGTCCAACTCTCACATCCATACATGTCTACTGGAAAAACTATGTTTGTTTAAATATATGGCAATTTTCAGACTGCTGTCACTGGATAGTATGTCATATATTCCTCTCCATAATTCTGAACAAGTGTAATGAAAGCATCAATATTTTGTATGCGTTGAAACTCCATGATTGACCAAGCCATGAATCAGGCATTTTATCCTTGCAGTTTTGTTATCTGTCTCCCTTTAAAAATAATTGCATCCCTAGAAACAAATATTCAAATTCCTCTATATTATGTAGTAGCTCAAAGAATAAAGTCATTTAATCTGATCAGGGTAGCCAAACAATTAAAATATCTTGAAAACATACCCCTTTCTCTAAGAATAATTTCTTTGGCCTGAATTGCTGCCTTAATTCCCAGGAAACATGATTAGAGTGATTTTTATATTTTTTCCACTTATATAAAAATAAGCTTTTTTTCCAGTGCAATTTCACTCTTCGACACTCACCTCAGTTATTATTTTGGCATTTGAATTTTATCATTTATAGACACATTTATATCATAAATGAACTAACATGATAGATGTGATATATAGGTAGAGTAACACATCAGGCTTATGTAACCTACCGGGTGCACTTGTGCTTTAGAAGTAACATCACTATGAGATCCTGAATGCTCAGTTATTATCCAGTGATTTTATTTTCTGCTCTGGACTTCAAACTACTCAGTATATAAATGCATCTCTTAATAGGAGGTATAAAGGAGAAAACTCACTTGATTGTTTCAGAGTCCTCAGAGACTGGCAGTAAAAAGTAACTGGGATTGTTAAAAGAGACTTTTGCCATTACAGAAATTGAGACACCATTTTTCAGTTCTCAAATTGACAATTCTTTAAAGGCTACAATAGATAATCAAGGGGGTTTTAGAAGCTGTCACTAGTTGTGAATTGTGGGATTTTTGTATAGTTTTTTTTTTTTCTTTTGTTGTAGTTTAATTTCTAAAATAAGCATTAAGAAATGTTATATTTAGGCAAACATATATATGTTCTAGGTGACTTTAACTGTAAATTTTCTAAGGTTGAAAATGTCACATTTAAACTCAAATCTGTTGAAATTTTTGAGAAATGATATGAGGAAATTTTCCATCATTCCAAAGAAATAATTATTCCACTAAATACTTGTTATACTTTTTATTTTTAATAATAATGTAGCAAATTTGTAGAAGGATCAGGTTCTTTTTTGGGTGTGCTCATTTTCTTCCTTGTCTTGGCTATTAGCTTTTGAGCAGGTTCTACACACTTTATTTTTACCTTACACACTTTATTATTTCTTTATTTAAGAAATTTAATCCCAGCTGAACTGAATTCAGTTAAAAATTACTCTTCCAATAAAACAAAATATATTATAGAGATATGATGATGGAGCATTTGGTAGGTTTAATATACATTATGAATATTTTAAAAACTACAAAAAGACGAATTAATACCAACTTATTCCGAGATGTACTATATATGCGTTTTGGTCTAGAAGTCTTTTTCATCATGGTTGTTGCCTAGAAGGTCTTTCTGGAGCTCACGTGTTGGGCCCTCAGTCTACTCATGGCTGCTTTCATCTCCTGATTCCTCAGAGTGTAAATAATGGGGTTCAGTAAAGGTGTGATAACTGAATAAAACACAGAGAGAAATTTATCCACTGAAAAGCTACTAAATGGCCAAGCATAAATGAAGATACACGGCCCAAAGAACAGGGTGACCACAGTAATATGAGCAGATAGCGTGGACAGAGCCCTGGAGAGACCACCAGAGGACTGACGTCGAACGGTTACCAGAATGACAATGTAGGAAATGAGCAAGAGTATGAAGGAGATGAAAGACAATAGCCCACTGTCAGCAATTACTAACAACTCCAGAACATAGGTCTCAGTGCAGGCAAGCTCTATAACCAGCGGAAGGTCACAGAAAATATTGTCCACTATATTGGGACCACAGAAGGGCAAGGTGATGGTAAAAACCATCTGGCTCATTGTATGCACAAAGCCAACAGCCCATGATAGCAGCACAGAGCCTCTGAGTACCCGGTGGTTCATGATGGTTGTGTAGTGAAGAGGTTTACAGATTGCAAAGTACCGATCAACCGCCATAACTATGAGAAGTGTCATCTCACTGCCCCCTAAAAAGTGAAGGAAGAACATCTGAGCCATACAGCCCCATAGAGAAATAGTTTTATTTTTCCTGACAAAATCTGCAACCATCTTGGGGGTTGTGATTGTAGAAATAGACATATCGAGAAAGGAGAGGTTTCCAAGGAGGAAGTACATTGGTGTGGAGTGCAGACGAAAGTCCAAAGTTATGGTGACCACAATGAGAAGGTTTCCTGCCATAATCACTGCATAGGCCAATAAAAATATGAAAAAAAAGAAAAGCTCAAGTTCCCAAGTGTTGGTGAGTCCTAACAAAACAAACTCAGATATCATTGAGCTATTCATCATTTTCATCAAGTTTGTGTAGGTGTTTTCAGAAAGTCTTTAAAATGAAGGTAATCCAGAAAAAGTGATTATTTAATCTGTGACAGTAGTTTTCAAGGTATAGGCATATAGAAAGTAGTATTTGATGCCTACAGAAAAAGAAAAGGTAGATATTTCTGAAAAATGCATTTTAATTGACTAATGCAAGCACATTACTTGTATACACTTTCACATGACTGAATTTATTTTCAAACAGAAAGGCACAAAAGGGAAACTTCTGGTAAAATTTTGTAAATATAGTTTGTGGGTATAGATTTTCTCTCCACATTTATTTGTTGTTTTTACCATGAGTTCATGAATTTATGAACCCTGAGTTTAATGGATCACGTAATAATCAAATGGTCTTTGGTCATATGTTAGTTCAAGTGGATTGGAATATAGTCATGTAACTTTTTGGCAGCGAGTATTCAATCTTTTACCCTTTTCACCTTCCTAGTTTGAAATATTCAGATATGTTTGTATGAGTTGAATTATATACCCACTCAGCAAATTGTTACAGGATTTTCTTCTCTCACCTATACTATATTCTCACCCTTCCCTTTTATGTCAAATATATTTACCAAAAGATTTAACTTATTCCTGAAGGCTAAAACTGCTACAGTCTGTCATGTGTCCCTACCTCCCCCAAATAATAATAAAATACGCTTCCCAGGAAGTTTCTGCAGAAGAACATGAATATTTCTGTGTTGATGATTTTTTCTTCCTTTGTTCTTTCCTTCTCCCTCTGTCCCTCCTTCCTTCCCTTTCTCCTTTCCTTCCTTTTCTTTTCTTTCTTTCTTTCTTTCATTTGTCTTCTGTGTCTCATACTTTGGTCCGTGAATAGAACTCTTAGCCTCTACTTTTTGTCTATTTCCCTGACTCTCTTGTTGCTGGATTCCTGGCTGGAGTTTTCTTTCTTGTCTCTTTGCATTCTCCGTGTAAATGATCAACAAATCTTTCACAAGTATTGCTTATTTTTTCCCTTTGCTCCTAAATGCTTACCTTTTTCTGATGATTACTTTCCTCTGACTTTTCAAACATGTGTCCAGACTGACTCTTGATCATTCCTGGCTCAAATATCCTTGATACTTGTACTCTGTTTTTCCACAATGAGTGGGTACCGTTGGCTTACTTTCGTCTGCTTTTCTCTTTGATTTAGATCTTTTGGCCCCATCTTCCTGTTTCTTTTTTTTCCTTTAAAAAACTGTTAATGACACATACCAACTGCACAGACACAGATGCAGAATCACAGATATACACATATATGCTTATGCCAAGTTCTAGTTCTAGAGTACAAGGACAGAATGTGGAAAATTTACTCTGAATTTCCCTTTTATTTCTTTATAGTTCACAAAATATTCAGAAGTGATTGTTTAGTCCAGTTATCAAAACTTGAAAAAACAAAACAAAACAAAACACTGAACCAAGAGTCAGGAATCAAATCTAGTCCTGCGCTAACATGTACTAGGGAAATATACTCTTTAACTCTTTTCAATGTTGATTTAATTTTCTATAGAAATAAAATATCTACTCTTCAACCTCTCAAAATGTTATAAGACTCTAAAGAGCAATGTGTTGTTTTTGTTCTTCTGTCGCTCAGTTGTGTCTGACTCTTTGCAACTCCATGGACTGCAAATTCCCCCAGAGTTTGCTCAAACTCATGTCCATTGAATCGATGATGCCATCCAACCGTCTCATCCTCTGTCATCCCCTTCTCCTCCTGCCCTCAATCTTTCCCAGCATCAGGGTCTTTTCCAGTGAGTCGGCTCTTCACATCAGGTGGCCAAAGTATTGGAACTTCAGCTCCAGCATCCATTCTTCCACTGAACATTCAGAGTTGATTGGTTTGATCTCCTATCCAAGGGATTTGCAACAGTCTTCTCCAGCACCACAGTTTGAAAGCAGCAGTTCTTTGGTGCTTAGCCTTCTTTATGGTCCAACTCTCACATCCATACATGACTACTGGAAAAACCATAGCTTTGACTATACAGACCTTTGTTGGCAAAGTGATGTCTCTGCTTTGTAATACGCTATCTAGGTTTGTCAGAGCTTTTCTTCCAAGGAATAAGCATCATTTAATTTCATGGCTGCAGTCACCACCTGCCTTGATTTGGAGCCCAAGAAAATAAAGTCTGTCACTGTTTCCATTCTTTTTCCTAAGTATTGGTCATGCGGTGATGGGATCAGATGCCATAATCTTCATTTTTTGAATGTTGAGCTTTAATTCAGCTTTTTCACTTTCCTCTTTCACCTTCATCAAGAGGTTCTTTAGTTCCTCTGCACTTTCTGCCACTAGGATGGTGTCATTGGCATATCTGAGGTTATTAAAAATTCTCCCATATCTTGATTCCAGCATGTGCTTCATCCAGCCTGGCACACTGCATGATGTACTCTACATATAAGTTAAATAAGCAGGGTGACAATATGCAGCCTTGATGTACTCCTTTTCCAAGTTTGAACCAGTCCATTGTTCCCTGTCCAGTTTTAATTGTTGTTTCTTGATCTGCGTACAGGTTTCACAGGAGACAGGTGAGATGGTCTGGTATTTCCATCTCTTTAAGAATTTTCCACCATTTGTTGTGATCCACACAGGCAAATGCTTTAGCATAGTCAATGAAGAAGAAGTAGATGTTTTTCTGGAATTCCCTTTCTTTTTCTATGATCGAATGGGTGTTGGCAATATGATCTCCGGTTCATCTGCCTTTCCTAAATCCAGGTTGTACATCTAGAGGTTCTTGGTTCACATACTGTTAAAGCCTAACTCGAAGGATTTTGAGCTATATTTGTGTTATTTTATTCTACACATAGGTGCTAAATACCTATGTGCATTCCCCAAATTTTATCTTTAACATTATCTTATTTTCTGGTGATTGTGAGGATACTCAAACCAATAAGGACCACAGGAGGATTTTTACTCTGCAAGATTTGGTAAAGTAGACTTAGTGTTAATGAAAATGTTTTTCTTTATTAAATATAAGTGATAAAATTACCTAGGCTGTCTTCTTTTAAAAGAGTTGTTGTCATCATCATTGGTATTATATTTAATGCAATAATTGAGTCTACATAATAGTTATGAAATTATCAAAATTACACAATCCTCGATCTCAAAATACTAACAGAAGAAATCCTCGAGGAGAATCCTAAAAGTAATTTTTATAGTTTATTACATAAAATTGGGACATTAAAAGCAAAAATTATATTTATTAACTTATGCTTTTAAAAAATTTTGTAAGCATATTTATAAAATATATCCATCTAAATGCACATAATCATGATTCAAATATGTTATAAGGGACAAAATAATTCATTTTGACAATTTTTACATATGACCAAATATGAAATATTTTTAAAATACTTACTCTTCTACTCAGACAGGTAAAAATAAGTTAGAATCAGAAAAATTTTACAATTATTGCTAACTTGCGGCACACTTTAAAACTCACATGAAAAAATTTATATTTTTGAGTGGTATGTATTTATACAAATAATATTGAACTGAAAAGGATAGAAAAAATAATTTAATAATGTTCAATCAGGCAAGGTTTGGTTGTTCTCTACGAGAAATTTCTGAGAATGGGATGGTCGCCTGTGACTGGGGAGCCTAGTTCTTTCTGTGCTGTTTATGTGACTAAATGAATAAAAATTACTAGTTCAACTGTGGTGCAAACTTGAAGAAAGAAACTATGTTTAACATTCTGTGTCTATATCAGTAATAAAGCCTTTCTACACATTTTCCTGATATGAGATTTTTCCATTTTCTTGATATGCAATTTTTATTAGACTACATTTCAGACTTGTCAAAGATGTTAAATGTAGCCAAGGATGAAACTAAATTTTTGTTATTTTACCATATTCTAAATCATTTTGTCTTTATATCCAATAGTAGTTAAACAATATACAAACTCAAATTTATGTTCTCAAAATACAAACTCAAATGATAAAACTGACCCCTTAGATCAGGTTGTCAATGGTATTTATCCATCACAGACTGGCTTTCTTCTTATTAAAACTGGGTAAATTTGTCCAGATGCTATCTGACCCAAGTTGTATTTTACCATTACCTTCATGATCAGAATAATCTGGTTTTCATTAAATTCTAGGTTTTGTATACAAAGTCTCCTCCTTTATTAAAGTATACAGTTTCCCTGTGTTATAGAACTGCTATTTCAACCTACCAGTTCTAGCTGAGGAATGGCCTCTTCAAAGATACGTAGACACAGTGAGATTCTGAATATATATTTTTTATCTTTTTGCCTCTGTGGATATACATGACAATCATTGCAGGTCAGAAAAAAAAGGACACAAAACACATACATAAGGTGGAGACAGTGATTAACCCCCAGAGGGAATTGTTAGCGTAAAGGTGCTAGTTAGTTGTCTCTAGAGTTCAGAGCAAGGACTTAGTCTTTCATTTAAGTTGATTATGAATTCACCAAGTGTATGAGTTATGTGGAGTCTCCCTAATAAGTGCTTTCCAGAAAGACACAGAAATACAGAACAGACTATTGAACTCTGTGGGAGAATGTGAGGGTCGGATATTTCAAAAAAACAGCATGTATACTATCTATGGTGAAACAGATCCCCAGCCCAGGTGGGATGCATGAGACAAGTGCTCGGGCCTGGTGCACTGGGAAGACACAGAGGAATCGGGTGGAGAGGGAGGTGGGAGGGGGGATCGGGATGGGGAATGCGTGTAAATCTATGGCTGATTCATATCAATGGATGACAAAACCCACTGAAATGTTGTGAAGTAATTAGCCTCCAACTAATAAAAAATTAAAAAAAAAATAAAAAATAAAAAAAAAAAAAGAAAAGAACATTAACTTAAGTGTTTTGGTTGGTAGAGGGTAAGCAATTTTATGAAAATGGATCTACAATAGATGATGCACTTGAGAAAACTATAATTCTATTCATTTGACTTTACCAATCTGAATACTTATAATTTGATAATTGAATGCATTTATTCAATTAGAATTAAAATAACTAGATCCACACAGAGCAAGGCATGTAAGGAAATTCATAGACTATAGACTAGTTCTTAGCACGGAGAAAACTTTCCTTTTACTCTATAAGGGAATAAGAGAGAGAAAGAAGCAGCACATACACTCATGGGCTAGAACAAGCAGAGGAGGCCTTCACCAGTGAAGGGACGTGAAGACGCTCAGTCGTGTCCGACTCTCTGCGACCCCATGGGCTGTAGCCCACCAGGCTCCTCCATCCATGGGATTTTCCAGGCAGGAGTACTGGAGTGGGTTGCCATTTCCTTCCCCAGAGGATCTTCCCGACCCAGGGACTGATCCTGGGTGTCCTGCATTGTAGGCAGACGCTTTACTGTCTGAGCCACCAGGGAAATCCCTGGCCTTCACCAAGATAATCAATATGATTTATGGTAATCAATAAGGGATTAGTTGGTGGAGTTTAGCAGATTTGGAATTTCATGTAGTCTCTTACAATTATGTTTAACTTCATGATGGCTTAACAGTATTAAAGGAATATTATGGAGGTGAGTACAGTAAATCTTTTATGGTAAAACAATTAAGCAGGTAAAATTCGATTGGCTATCTGAGTATCAGTACATGGCTGCAGAGGATTTCACCTGTTTGAGGAATTTTTCTGTCTTTATTCTTATATGTAACTCTGCCATGTCTCCTCAATTACAATCCTCTTGAAAAGGTTACAAGAAAGTGAGGGTTGTAAATATATGATAAATATGGTTCATTTCCAAAGCCCATAGTAGATATTGCTAAAGATTTCTTATTCTTTCTAACTGAATCTCAGAATTTTTTTCCATGTGGTTCCCCAGGCAACTGCTAGCAATTAGAATTGCCATTAAAAAAATATTTCAGGTAAGGAGATACATACCACAACATAGCATGACCTTTGAGGAGATGTTCGCAAGAGAACACAGCAGAGCATTCTTAAAAATAGAAATTAGAAGGATAATATGAGCACAATATTGATATCCAGATGAGATTACCCACACTAGTTGTTAAGGATGGTACACATATAGTTTTTCAGAATAAATTGAAATATTAGGTGCACTATATCTAAGGTCAAACTAAAAACAGGGCAGTGAATTGTTTCTTATCCTGCTCATTGTGCCAACTGTCTCGCTATTCATACTGTGTGCGCTGTTCCTTGAACCCATGGTAGACGAGGTGCAGGAGGGGAAGCTGGGAGAAAACCGCAGCACGCCCTCTTTCTCGGCTGGCACGGCGGCCGTAGCTGTATTCTCTCCTGGCTGATGCGGCGGTGGTGGCAGCAGACGCGCTATCTTCTCTCCTCTCGTGGCTTACCCAACGGACACAGCCGTGATGCAGCAGTAATGCCACTGCGTTCTAGGTGGAGTTCATATATCTGATTCACAAAAAGTAGCCCACAGGCAAGCAGCGCCTCATTTTGTGAATGCACAGTGCTCCAAGTGATCAGAGCTGTTACATAATCATTATTTGCAAAATGTGGAGCAAGAGCAGGAGGCTGTAGGGTGAGAGAGCCTGACTATGTCATCTTGGCTAATTTGCAATTTCCCTACAGGCAGATACAATCTAACACAGGGGAGAAAACAAAGTAGATGAAAATAAGGAGAGAAAATACACCTTATTCCAGGTTCCTTGTTTTGCATTATGTTAGTAAAATACATCAAAAGAGATGATCTTGAAGATGTTTGCATAATTTAGGTTTCCAATAAGTCTTTAGAAGGACTCTTTGCAATGTTTCCATAAACTTACCGAATCATTGATAAATTCAGATTTGTAACCTGAAATAGCCCACAATTTTCTCTGGATTCATTTCTATTACAATTTATTCTTCATTTAAAAAGACAAACCTTCATGACACTTCAGAAGATTGTTCGATCTATTCTCAAACCTCCCATTCTCAAAACTCTTTAATTGCTTTATATTGCTAAAACCTAGGATTCACAAGGCCTGAATACTCTGCCTCTCTGTATAATCTCTGCACAGGTCTTTCTTCCTTTTATCTATCAACCTCCCTCATAAATGTCTGTCTTTGGTACCTAAAATGACTTTCTCACTTTATAATATCCAAATAAAATGGCCTTTCTGCCTGGAATGCTATTTTTCCCACTCAAATGTCTATTCTTTAGCTTTCTTAATGCATTTCTGTGAAGACTTCTGTTTAACATGATCTTCTAACATCACCACGCCTAGTATAGATGCCTCCTCATTATCCTCTGCAGGGCAGAGAACAGTGTTGTGTGATAACCATGTATGTGTATTATGAACTTTAAACATTCATAAGGGTTCCCTTGAATTTGAAGATAAGGAGGTAAAGGAGGTAATGAACGCAAGCTAATATATGTATTACGTTTGTGCTAAGAATATTTTCCAATAAAATAAAAAGATACTGTAATATTCCTCACATTTTGTAAGGTGGAAATTCAATATTATTTAACATTTGATTTCAATTATTTGAAGAAATATTTAAATGGTCTTCCCTGGTGCTTCAGTGATAAAAAATCGACCTGCCATTGTAGGGAACATGGGTTAAATCCCTGGATAAAGAAGATCTTCTGGAGGAGGAAATGGTAACCCACTGTATGGACAGTGGAGCCTCTTGGGTTCATGGGGTTGCAACGAGTCTGACAACACTGAAACTAAACAATAACCACCCCCAAATTGCAGAGATCAAAAAACGATCGTATACAACAGACAATATTTAGGGGGTGAGCCAGGAACCAATGTGCTGGTTGCTCAGTCTCTTAATGGCTGCCTTCATTTCCTGATTCCTCAGAGTATAAATAATTGGATTAAGGAGAGGAGTGATGATAGAGTAAAACACAGAAAGAAATTTATCTACAGAGTAGCTATTAAATGGGAAAGCATAGATGAAGATGGCAGGGCCAAAGAAGAGAGTGACTACCGTGATGTGAGCAGAGAGTGTAGACAGAGCCTTGGAGGATGCACTGGAGGAGCGCTGCCAGATGGTGACCAGCATGACAGCATAGGATATGAGCAAGAGAAGGAAGCAGACTAGGGACAGAAATCCACTGTTCACGATCACCAAGAGCTCTAGGATGTAAGTATCAGTGCAGGCAAGCTTGATGACCAGGGGCAGGTCACAAAAAAAGCTGTCCAATACATTGGGACCACAGAAAGGTAAATTCACAGTGAAAACCATCTGGCTTGTACTATGGATAAGCCCAATCACCCATGAGAGCAGCAGAAACCCAGTGAGCACCCTGTGACTCATGATGGTCTTGTAGTGCAAGGGTTTGCATATGGCGACATACCTGTCAATGGCCATAGCTATCAGAAGAGACATCTCTCCACCCCCAAAGAAGTGCATAAAGAACATCTGGATCATGCAGCCCCACCAGGAGATGGTCTTGTGTTTTCTAAGGAAGTCTGAAATCCCGTTGGGAGTTGCAGCAGAAGAAAGACATAAATCAAAGAATGATAAGTTTGCCAGAAAGAAATACATGGGGGAGTGAAGATGATTGTCAACTATCACAGAGATGACAATGAGGAGGTTTCCTACTATGATGGCGACATAGATGAGAAAGAAGATTGCAAAAGAGAATATTTGAGTTTCTTGAGAAGTAGAAAGTCCCACCAAAATGAACTCAGAAACACTTGATCTGTTTTCAGGAGATCCATTCATCCTTCCTCAGAAGCTTTCTGAAAAGGAAAACAAACAGTGTGTGATAAGGACTAACAGGTCAGGGAATCTAGTCTTAATCACCCTGTTTCTTATTCAGGAAAGTAACCCGTTTAATAACATGACTGCTTGTAGATATGTTGCAATTGGAGATATCTTACAGGACCACAAGACCATAAAAGTGTGGTGGTTATGAAACCAACTAGATTACCTTTTCTCTTGGTTAGTGCAAGGCAAGATCAACTAGACATTGAGCAAACTTGTCTTCCTTCATGTTCAGCTCCAGACCACACTCTGAATAACCACTTAATTTATTAGAGTGATAAGAGTTTTCAAAAGCATTAGAGGAATAGATTTTTTTCTTTTGTGGGTTTCATATAATATACTTACTGACATGTTTTGTTACGTACTACATTGGTGCTTCCATGGTGGCACTGTGGTAAAGAATCTACCTGCCAGTTCAGGAGATGCGGGTTTGATCCATGGGTTGGAAAGATCCCCTGAAGTAGGAAAAGGAAACCACTCCAGCATTCTTGCTTAGAAAATTCTACCAACAGAGGAGACCGACAGTATATAGTCTACGGGGTCACACAGAGTCAGACACGACAGAGTGACTGAGCTCGCATACACTATGTAGTAAAATGTGTACCATATTAAAAAGATATTGCTGAAATTACATGATGTGGGTTATATTTCCTGAAGAGAACTAATGATGAGTATTACTGTGACCATATTATGAAAGAAAGTTGAATTTTGAGACAGGTATATAGTAGTTAACAAAATTACTGAGATTTTATATTTGAATGACTTACATTGACTCTCACAATATCAGAATTTCTCTAACTCTTCGGTCTATGTGGTCAGACAAGTAAGTGCGTCCTATTTGTGCATTCTCAGCCAATTGTTGCAAAACTGAATCAAATGACCATTTTTATCTGATATTTCTTTTCAATTCATATATTTTCACATATAGTGAGTCTATAGAAATACCAAGATAACCATTATTAAGACTATAAACTAGTGAGGATTCCATGGTACTCTTGTTCAACTTGTCTGTCTTGAAGAGATATAAGGAGTAATGGGAATACTGTATCATTGTGAATCTAAACTCAAAAATGTTAATGATATTCTGTTTGAGCAGAGTAGTATTTTCATGTTAATTCCTTATCCTCTTTGGACCTATGTCCCTCACGGTAATCTACCTTAAGTTTCATTTAATTGACATTTAACCTTGTCAAGGATAGATAGACTCATAATATTGTGTTACTGACTGAGGTGAACTCAGCTAAACATAATTATATATTTTCAAGTACACACTTACATGGAAGGGGAAGAGGTCATTGCTCAGTCTACATAAAGTTATTTATTTCAATGCTTCCCCTGCTTATCTGATTTTAGGTCTATTTTTCAAATCTCATTCCAGCCTTGTTGATCATCTTTAGTGCTTTTCTGGCCTTCTTCAGAGCCTAGAGCCAAACCTAAGGCCAAAATGAGAACACAAAATAGGACATATTTGATAATTCATGTACCCTTAGCCTTTCCATCACACTGTTTAAATGTTAGAAGTACAGTAAATGTAGTTAACCGTAATGAACATTTAATTATATACATTTATGTATGTAAGTTTACATACATTAAGACACATTTGATCATAAGTGGCCCATACTCTAACCATTATGCTTGACAGCATCACTCAGAGTAGCATAAAACTTCTTATTTTCACATAATAATGGAATGGAAAATGAAAATCTATATTCTTCTTTGTGCTTTGTTCTCTTAACACAAGACAACGATTTTATCTTATCCAAGCTACAGTCTTGGATGGCTTTGTTTTCCTAAAGTTTGCAAATAAATAAATAGATTTATAGGTACACATGAACTGGGCAAAGATGAGATCCCAGACAAGGTGATTTCTCTCAGCTTTTTTTAAACCAATTAACATTTGGTATAACATATGGCTATTTTCAGACTCTTATCAGAAGATAGTTGTATATTCCTCTCTAAAATTTCTGACAAGTGTAATGTTAGCATTGATATTTTGAAAATAGTGACTTTCTCTGATTTTTTCAAGCCATGAATCAGGTGTTTTATCCTTGCAGTTTTCTTAACTCTCTTTTAATATTGCATCCCTAGAAACAAATATGCTATTTTCTCTACATTATGCAATAATTCAAAGAAAAATTTAACCAGTCTGATAAGTATAACCAAACAATTTAAGCTTCCCTAGATCCCTTTTCTGTACACATAAATTATTTAGCCTGAATTGCTGTATTATTATCTTAATTCCCTGCAAACATCATTAGAATGACTTTTATATCTTTTTTCCATTTTGATAAAAATCAAAGTTTTTCCAGTTTAAGGTCTCCTTTCCCTCCCTTCTTTCAGTTATTATTTTGGCATTTGAATTCATCAATATGGACAGACACACTTACACACACCCCTGTAAATGAAGTTTGTGATAGATGTGGTATATAGGCAGACAAACATGTCAGGATTATGTAGCCTACCTGTTGGACTTCAGAAGTAAAGTCAGTATGAAATCCTGAATGCTTCTCTTCATCGTCTAAAGGTTTTTGTCTCTGAACTTCAAAAGACAACGGTATATAAAAGTATCCCTTGATGGGTGACATAAAGGAGAAACCTCATTTGGTTATTTCAGAGTCCTCAGAGACTGGCAGTAAGAAGTAATTGGGATTGTTCAGAGACACTTTTGCCGCTGCAGAACATGAGAAATCATTTTTCACCTTTCAAACTGACAATACTTTAAAGACATCAATAAATAATCAAGAGAGTATTGAAAGATATCACTAGCTGTGAATTGTGAGTTTTTTGTATGATGTTTTGTCTTGGCTGTAGTTTCTTTTCTACAGGAAACATTTATGATTGTTCTATTCAGGCAAAATATGAATATGCAGTCTAGATAATTTTAACTCTAAATCTTATTAAAAGTGAACTTTTCCCATGCTTTAACTTTAATCTCTTAGAATTTATTGATAAAGGATGTGAGATAATTATTTATATCATTGTAATTAAGTAAGTTAATTCCACTGAATTTTATATTTCCTTTTCCATTTAAAGATATGTGTAGACAAGTCTGCTTCAAGTTTACCCATTTTTTCTCCTTTTTAAAAAATGAACTGTTTTTTAGAACAGGTTTAGGTTCACAGCAATATTGAGAACATGGTATTTTCCGTACATGTGGTATTTTCCTTCACACACGCATAACCTCCCCTATAATCAACTTATTGCACTATGGTGCATTTGTTACAAATGATGAACCTACGCTGACATGTAACTGTCACTCAAAATCCACACTTCACACTATAGTTAACTCTTGATTGTACATTGGATGGATTGGGACAAATCTATAATGATATATAGACATCATTATAGAATCATATGTATTAGTTTCATTGCCATAAAATCCCCTCTGTTCCATCTAGTCTTCCTTTTCCCCCTCTATTCACTGACAACTACAGTCCTTTTCCTGTCTCCATAGTTTTTCCTTTTCCAGAATGCCATATGATTGGACTTATGGAATATGTAAACTTTTTAGATTGGCTTTTCATTTAGCAATAGGCATTTTTCTCCAAGCTTTTAATGGCTTCCTAGCTTGTTTATTTTTATCACTGAATAGAATTCCATTGTCTCAATGTATCATAATTTATTTAACCATAAGCCTACTGAAGAACATCTTGGTTGGTTTCAAGTTTGGGTACTCATAAAGAAAACTGCTCTGAACATCTATGTGCATTTCTTTCTGGATTGTTTTCAGTGCGTTTGGGTAAATACAAAGGAACACAACTGCTGAAACATAACTGTAAAAGTATGCTTAGTTCTGTAAGAAATCACCAGTTGTCTCCTGAGGTGGCTGTACCATTACCATCCCCCCAGCAACGAATGAGAATTCTTGTGTTTCCACATCCTTGCCAGCACTTGGCGTCATCGGTATTCTGGAATTTGACCATTCTCATAACTGTGTGGTAGTGTTTTATTACTGTTTAATTTGCATAATCCTGATGATGATACCTGATGTATGACTTTTTTGGTGAGGTGTTAGTTAGGGTCTTTCCCATTTTCAAAATAGGGCTGTTTATTTTGTTATTTTGAGTTTTAAGAGTTCTTTTTAGGGGGGAGGAGCCAAGATGGCGGAGGAGTAGGACCGGGAGACCACTTTCTCTCCTACAAATTCATCAAAAGAATAACCGAATGCAGAGCAAACTTCACAAAACAACTTCTGATCGCTAGCTGAGGTCATCAGGCGCCCAGAAAAGCAGACCATTGTCTTCGAAAGGAGGTAGGACAAAATATAAAAGATAAAAAGTGAGACAAAAGAGCTAAGGACGGAGACCCGTCCCGGGAAGGGAGTCTTAGGCGGCCTTGCTTGGGCTAGGGTCCGGGCCTGAGTGCCCTGAGGACAACCGGGGGGAGCTTCTGTGAGGTGCCAACTTGAACTGTGGGAGACCAAAGGAGAGAGAGAAAATTGACCGGCCGGAACACACTGCCGGCCGTTCGCAGAACAAAGGGACGGGGAAAGTCCCGAGAAGAGCTCGCAGGCTGCGGACCGGCCCAGCCCCGCCGGAGGCAGGAGGCAGGGGGGAGGGGAAGGTCGCGGCGAAACACAGGGCGCAGGCACCCGACCGGCGCGGGGCGGGGACTGGGGCTGGGGACGCGGAGGGCGGAAGGCGCGCGCACCCGCCTGGCGCCAGCGGAAACTGAGACTGGGTCCGCGGAAGGGAGTGGGTGCGCCACACCTGGGGATAGCGCGCCCACCAAGCCCCTGGCTGCCTGGACCGCTCTGACGGGGAAGGCACAGAGAGCAGGCGCAGCTTTTCCTTCCGCGCTTTTGTGTAACACCCGAGGGCTGGAACCTCGCGCAGCGCGGGGCGCGCTCCATATAGAACAGCCGGGAGCCTGAGCAGCGCAGACGGAGAAAGCAGCGTCAGCCCCTTCCGGCAGCGTCAGCCCCGCCCCCGCAGGGCCAGCCCCTCCCCGCAGCGTCAGCCCCGCCCCGCAGCGCCAGCCCCGCCCCGCAGCGTCAGCCCCTCCCAGCAGCGCAACGGAACTAGCTACCTGAATAAGAGTCCGCCTCCGGCCGCCTGTGTCAGGGCGGAAATGAGCCTCTGAAGAGACCGGCAAACAGAAGCCAAATAAACAAAGGGAACCGCTTCAGAAGGGACTGGTGCAACAGATTAAAATCCCTGAAGAAAACACCGACTTCACCGGAAGGGCCCTGTAGATATCGAGAAGTGCAAGCTGGAACGAGGAGCTATCTGAAACTGAGCCGAACCCACACTGACCGCAACAGCTCCAGAGAAATTCCTAGACATATTTTTACTTTTTTTTTTATTTTTCTGTTTTTTCTAAGTAAGGAAAAAAAAAAAAAATTTTTTTTTTCTTTTTATATTTTTCTTTTTTATTTTTTCTCTTTTATTTTCCTTTAAAATTCCCTATTACTCCCCCATTACTCCTTAACTTTCATTTTCATAGATTTTTATGATTTTTTTAATTAGGGGAAAAAAAATTTTTTTTTTTCTTTCTTTTTTTTTTTTTTCTTTTTCTTTTTTTTTCTTCTCCTTTTTCTTCTTTTTTTTTTCTTTCCTTTTTCTCTTCTATTTTCTATTTTTCTTTTTCTCTTATTTCTTTTAAAGTCCTCTAGTACTCCTCTACTACTCTTCATTTTCATCTTCACTACACTATAACCTTACAAAAAAAAAAAAAAAGAGAAGCCCTATCTTAAAACTGAAGATTATTCCCTCCCAATCTTGACTCTCTGTTTTCTACCTCAGAACACCTCTATTTCCTCTTTTCCCCTTCTCTTCCCCATCCAATTCTGTGAATCCTTGTAGGTGTCTGAGATACGAGAACACTCTGGGAACAGACAGCTGCGTAGATCTGTCTCTCTCCTCTTGAGTCCCCCTTTTTCTCCTCCTACTCATCTCTATCTCCCTCCTCCCTTTTCTCCTGTTCATGTAACTCTGTGAACCTCTCTGGGTGTCCCTAACGGGGGAGAATCTTTTCGCCATTAACCCAGAAGTTTAATTATCAGAGCTGTATAGTTGGAGAAGTCCTGAGACTACAGGAAGAATAAAACTGAAATCCAGAGGCAGGAAACTTAAGCCCAAAACCTGAGAACACCAGAAAACTCCTGACTACATGGAACTTTAAGTGATAAGTGACCGTCCAAAAGCCTCCATACCTACACTGAAACCAACCACCACCCAAGAGCCAATAAGTTTTAGAGCAAGACATACCACGCAAATTCTCCAGCAACACAGGAACATAGCCCTGAATGTCAACATACAGGCTGCCCAAGGTCACACCTAACACATAGACCCAACTCAAAACTCATTACTGGGCACTCCATTGCTCTCCAAAGAGAAGAAATCAAGTTCCACGCACCAGTACACTGACGCAAGCTTCCCTAACCAGGAAACCTTGACAAGCCAAACGTCCAACCCCACCCACTGGGTAAATCCTCCACAATAAAAAGGAACCACAGACCTCCAGAATACAGAAAGTCCACTCCAGACACAGCAATCTAAACAAGATGAAAAGGCAAAGAAATACCCAACAGGTAAAGGAACAAGAAAAATGCCCACCAAGTCAAACAAAAGAGGAGGAGATAGGGAATCTACCTGAAAAAGAATTTAGAATAATGATAATAAAAATGATCCAAAATCTTGAAAACAAAATGGAGTTACAGATAAATAGCCTGGAGACAAAGATTGAAAAGATACAAGAATTGTTTAATAAAGACCTAGAAGAAATAAAAAAGAGTCAATTAAAAATGAATAATGCAATGAATGAGATCAAAAACACTTTGGAGGGAACCAAGAGTAGAATAACGGAGGCAGAAGATAGGATAAGTGAGATAGAAGATAAAATGGTGGAAATAAATGAAGCAGAGAGGAAAAAAGAAAAAAGGATCAAAAGAAATGAGGACAACCTCAGGGACCTCTGGGACAATGTGAAACGCCCCAACATTCGAATCATAGGAGTTCCAGAAGAAGAAGACAAAAAGAAAGGCCATGAGAAAATACTCGAGGAGATAATAGCTGAAAACTTCCCTAAAATGGGGAAGGAAATAGCCACCCAAGTCCAAGAAACCCAGAGAGTTCCAAACAGGATAAACCCAAGGCGAAACACCCCAAGACACATATTAATCAAACTAACAAAGATCAAACACAAAGAACAAATATTAAAAGCAGCAAGGGAAAAACAACAAATAACACACAAAGGGATTCCCATAAGGATAACAGCTGATCTATCAATAGAAACCCTCCAGGCCAGAAGGGAATGGCAGGACGTCCTGAAAGTAATGAAAGAGAATAACCTACAACCTAGATTACTGTATCCAGCAAGGATCTCATTCAGATATGAAGGAGAACTCAAAAGCTTTACAGATAAGCAAAAGCTGAGAGAATTCAGCACTACCAAACCAGCTCTTCAACAAATGCTAAAGGATCTTCTCTAGACAGGAAATGCAGAAAGGTTGTATAAACGTGAACCCAAAACAACAAAGTAAATGGCAACGGGACCACACCTATCAATAATTACCTTAAATGTAAATGGGTTGAATGCCCCAACCAAAAGACAAAGATAGGCTGAATGGATACAAAAACAAGACCCCTATATATGCTGTCTACAAGAGACCCACCTCAAAACAAGAGACACATACAGACTGAAAGTGAAGGGCTGGAAAAAAATATTTCATGCAAACGGAGACCAAAAGAAAGCAGGAGTCGCAATACTCATATCAGATAAAATAGACTTTCAAATAAAAGCTGTGAAAAGAGACAAAGAAGGACACTACATAATGATCAAAGGATCAATCCAAGAAGAAGATATAACAATTATAAATATATATGCACCCAACATAGAAGCACCGCAATATGTATGGCAAACACTAACGAGTATGAAAGAGGAAATTAATAGTAACACAATAATAGTGGGAGACTTTAATACCCCACTCACAACTATGGATAGATCAACTAAACAGAAAATTAACAAGGAAACACAAACTTTAAATGACACAATGGACCAGCTAGACCTAATTGATATCTATAGGACATTTCACCCCAAAACAATCAACTTCACCTTTTTCTCAAGTGCACACGGAACCTTCTCCAGAATAGATCACATCCTGGGCCATAAATCTGGTCTTGGAAAATTCAAAAAAATTGAAATCATTCCAGTCATCTTTTCTGACCACAGTGCAGTAAGATTAGATCTCAATTACAGGAAAAAAATTGTTAAAAATTCAAACACATGGAGGCTAAATAACACACTTCTGAATAACCAACAAATCATAGAAGAAATCAAAAAAGAAATCAAAATATGTATAGAAATGAATGAAAATGAAAACACAACAACCCAAAACCTATGGGACACTGTAAAAGCAGTGCTAAGGGGAAAGTTCATAGCATTACAGGCTTACATCAAGAAACAAGAAAAAAGCCAAATAAATAACCTAACTCTACACCTAAAGCAATTAGAGAAGGAAGAAATGAAGAACCCCAGGGTTAGCAGAAGGAAAGAAACCTTAAAAATCAGGGCAGAAATAAATGCAAAAGAAACTAAAGAGACCATAGCAAAAATCAACAAAGCTAAAAGCTGGTTTTTTGAAAAAATAAACAAAATTGACAAACCATTAGCAAGACTCATTAAGAAACAAAGAGAGAAGAACCAAATTAACAAAATTAGAAATGAAAATGGAGAGATCACAACAGACAACACTGAAATACAAAGGATCATAAGAGACTACTACCAGCAGCTCTATGCCAATAAAATGGACAACTTGGATGAAATGGACAAATTCTTAGAAAAGTATAACTTTCCAAAACTGAACCAGGAAGAAATAGAAGATCTTAACAGACCCATCACAGGCAAGGAAATCGAAAGTGTCATCAAAAATCTTCCAGCAAACAAAAGCCCAGGACCAGATGGCTTCACAGCTGAATTCTACCAAAAATTTAGAGAAGAGCTAACACCTACCTTACTCAAACTCTTCCAGAAAATTGCAGAAGAAGGTAAACTTCCAAACTCATTCTATGAGGCCACCATCACCCTAATTCCAAAACCTGACAAAGATGCCACAAAAAAAGAAAACTACAGGCCAATATCACTGATGAACATAGATGCAAAAATCCTTAACAAAATTCTAGCAAACAGAATCCAACAACATATTAAAAAAATCATACACCACGACCAAGTGGGCTTTATCCCAGGAATGCAAGGATTCTTCAATATCCGCAAATCAATCAACGTAATACACCACATTAACAAATTGAAAGATAAAAACCATATGATTATCTCAATAGATGCAGAGAAAGCCTTTGACAAAATTCAACACTCATTTATGATTAAAACTCTCCAAAAAGCAGGAATAGAAGGAACATACCTCAACATTATAAAAGCCATATATGACAAACCCACAGCAAGCATCACCCTCAATGGTGAAAAATTGAAAGCATTCCCCCTGAAATCAGGAACAAGACAAGGGTGCCCACTGTCACCACTACTGTTCAACATAGTGTTGGAAGTTTTGGCCACAGCAATCAGAGCAGAAAAAGAAGTAAAAGGAATCCAGATAGGAAAAGAAGAAGTAAAACTCTCACTGTTTGCAGATGACATCATCCTCTACATAGAAAACCCTAAAGACTCTACCAGAAAATTACTAGAACTAATCAATGAATATAGTAAAGTTGCAGGATATAAAATTAACACACAGAAATCCCTTGCATTCCTATATACTAACAATGAAAAAACAGAAAGAGAAATTAAGGAAACAATACCATTCACCATTGCAACAAAAAGAATAAAATACTTAGGAGTATATCTACCTAAAGAAACAAAAGACCTATACATAGAAAACTATAAAACACTGATGAAAGAAATCAAAGAGGACACAAACAGATGGAGAAACATACCGTGTTCATGGATTGGAAGAATCAATATTGTCAAAATGGCTATTCTACCCAAAGCAATCTATAGATTCAATGCAATCCCTATCAAGCTACCAACGGTATTTTTCACAGAACTAGACCAAAGAATTTCACAATTTGTATGGAAATACAAAAAACCTCGAATAGCCAAAGTAATCTTGAGAAAGAAGAATGGAACTGGAGGAATCAACCTGCCTGACTTCAGACTCTACTACAAAGCCACAGTCATCAAGACAGTATGGTACTGGCACAAAGACAGAAATATAGATCAATGGAACAGAATAGAAAGCCCAGAGATAAATCCACGAACCTATGGACACCTTATCTTTGACAAAGGAGGCAAGGATATACAATGGAAAAAAGACAACCTCTTTAACAAGTGGTGCTGGGAAAACTGGTCAACCACTTGTAAAAGAATGAAACTAGAACACTTTCTAACACCATGCACAAAAATAAACTCAAAATGGATTAAAGATCTAAATGTAAGACCAGAAACTATAAAACTCCTAGAGGAGAACATAGGCAAAACACTCTCTGACATAAATCACAGCAAGATCCTCTATGACACACCTCCCAGAATATTGGAAATAAAAGCAAAACTAAACAAATGGGATCTAATGAAACTTAAAAGCTTTTGCACTACAAAGGAAACTATAAGTAAGGTGAAAAGACAGCCGTCAGATTGGGAGAAAATAATAGCAAATGAAGAAACAGACAAAGGATTAATCTCAAAAATATACAAGCAACTCCTGAAGCTCAATTCCAGAAAAATAAATGACCCAATCAAAAAATGGGCCAAAGAACTAAACAGACATTTCTCCAAAGAAGACATACAGATGGCTAACAAACACATGAAAAGGTGCTCAACATCACTCATTATTAGAGAAATGCAAATCAAAACCACAATGAGGTACCATTACACGCCAGTCAGGATGGCTGCTATCCAAAAGACTACAAGCAATAAATGCTGGAGAGGGTGTGGAGAAAAGGGAACCCTCTTACACTGTTGGTGGGAATGCAAACTAGTACAGCCGCTATGGAAAACAGTGTGGAGATTCCTTAAAAAACTGGAAATAGAACTGCCATATGACCCAGCAATCCCACTTTTGGGCATACACACTGAGGAAACCAGATCTGAAAGAGACACGTGCACCCCAATGTTCATTGCAGCACTGTTTATAATAGCCAGGACATGGAAGCAACCTAGATGCCCATCAGCAGATGAATGGATAAGGAAGCTGTGGTACATATACACCATGGAATATTACTCAGCTGTCAAAAAGAATTCATTTGAATCAGTCCTAATGAGATGGATGAAACTGGAGCCCATTATACAGAGTGAAGTAAGCCAGAAAGATAAAGAACATTACAGCATACTAACACATATATATGGAATTTAGAAAGATGGTAATGATAACCCTATATGCAAAACAGAAAAAGAGACACAGAAATACAGAACAGACTTTTGAACTCTGTGGGAGAATGTGAGGGTGGGATGTTTCAAAAGAACAGCATGTATACTATCTATGGTGAAACAGATCACCAGCCCAGGTGGGATGCATGAGACAAGTGCTCGGGCCTGGTGCACTGGGAAGACCCAGAGGAGTCGGGTGAAGAGGGAGGTGGGAGGGGGGATCGGGATGGGGAATAAGTGTAAATCTATGGCTGATTCATATCAATGTATGACAAAACCCACTGAAATGTTGTGAAGTAATTAGCCTCCAACTAATAAAAAAATTAAAAAAAAAAAAAAAAAGAGTTCTTTTTATATTTTGGATAGTGGTCCTTTTCAGATATGTATCTCACAAATCTGTTCTTCATCTGTGGCTAGTGGTTTCACTCTCTTGACATTGTCATTCAGAGAGTAACATTTTTTTTTTTAAATTTTAATCAATCCAGCTTACCAATTCTGTCAGAGACTGTGCCTTTAGTGATATATCTGAGAAGTCATTGCCTAGCCCAAGGTCATCTACATTTCCTCCTATGTTATTTTCTATGAATTTTATAATTTTACATTTTATGTTGAATCCTGTGATCTATTTTGAGTTAATTTCTGTGATGAGTGTAAAGTTTATGTTTAGATTTTTTTTGTATGTGAATGTCCATTTGTTGAAAGTCTATCTTGTATTACCTCTGCTCACTTGTAAAATAAGTTCACTATGTGTATGCAGGTCTATCATGTTCCACTGATCTACCTATTCTCTCTCATATTGTTACCACAATTTTCATTTTACTCATTTTATTTTACAGTGCATTTTAATATCAGGAAGGACAGGTTGATGTGCTAGTCATTCAGAATTTTCTTAGAAATTCTGTATTTTTTAGTGAAATAGAATTATTTTCTGAAGTTAAAACAAGTCCCAGTGGGATCAATCAATGCAATATTAGAAACTCATGACAAACATAGGAGAAATGAACAGGTTTACAAAATTGAGCATTTTCATCTCAAAAGAATTTATGTACCTTTAAATCTGTCTCCTTTTATAGCTTACACAAAGTTTTATCATCTTGATTATATGGAAAATGCAAAAATTTTATTAAAAGAAATGTTACATATTTTGTAACTTTTGTTTCTTTACTTGGTAATCTTTTTCCTTAATAAAATATAGTCATATGAAATGTTATTATGTCTATATAGCTGGTAAATGTCAGCACACTGAAGTTTAATATTTAATTTTATTTCTATAAGGACATTCATAGACCTCAGAGCAGTTGCTATCATAGGCAAAAATCTTCTTTACCCAATAAAGACTCTTTGAGAGAGGAAGAGATGTGAGAGGCATGAAAGCTGCGAAGGGAAGAAGGTAGGAAGAAATAGCAGAAAGTGCAAGAAGAGACAAAGAGGCAGAGAGAAAGGAGAAAGAGGAGAAGGCTCTTTTCACCATGTTGAAAGCTCTTTAAGTCGAATGGTAATTAATTAATGATTAATTACTGGAGTTGAGTCGTCATCACTCTAAAATTTTCAGATTTTGCTATGCCCTTTGTGCAAATCTTTAAGAGGTTAAAAACGTTTAATGTTTAAAATATGATAAAAATTCAGTCATCAATATCTGAATTTAGTTAAAAGAATATTAGTATTCAAGCTATCTGGTATAGCAAGATACAATGAGCAGTTTATGATTTTGATCTTCAATATTTCAGATCATATAGTGCTGAGAAAACTATTCGGGTTGCCAAAGAAATTTTTGGAATATTATTTTCTAAGTACATGAAACATTCTACTGAGATTATTAGCTTATTGAAGCTATACAGCAAAAAATTATTTTTCAAATTGTGATTCAAATCATAACTCCTTTGTGAAGCTTCTATATGGTTGACATATATTGGTAGATTAATACCTGGTAAATTACCATATACAACCTGGAAACTAAAAGTCACACTAAACATCGTATAATGTGCTTTCATTAAAATTTCATATTTTCATAGATTGGTTCACTAAAATATTTTTATAAGAATAATTTTTGTCTTATGGATTTATTATTAAATTAATATTATTATTTAAATACTTACTTACAGTATTTTTATATATACTTACGACTCACTACCCACAAATAGCCCTGGAAGAGGAAATGGTAACCCTCTCCAGTATTCTCGCCTGGAAAATCCCATGGACAGTGAATCCTGTTGCACTACATACAGTCCATGGGGTAGCAAAACGTTGGACATGACTGAAATGACTTACAGACAGACAGACAGACACACACAAATAGCAGAGAACATAAAATAATTGTTTGTAACAGACAATATTTAGTGGGTGAGCCCAGCACCAGTATGATGTTTGCTTAGTCTTTTAATGGCTGCCTTCATTTCCTGATTCCTCAGAGTATAAATAATTGGATTAAGGAGAGGAGTGATGATAGAGTAAAACACAGAAAGAAATTTATCTACAGAGTAGCTATTAAATGGGAAAGCATAGATGAAGATGGCAGGGCCAAAGGAGAGAGTGACTACCGTGATGTGAGCAGAGAGTGTAGACAGAGCCTTGGAGGATGCACTGGAGGAGCGCTGCCAGATGGTGACCAGCATGACAGCATAGGATATGAGCAAGAGAAGGAAGCAGACTAGGGACAGAAATCCACTGTTCACGATCACCAAGAGCTCTAGGGTGTAAGTATCAGTGCAGGCAAGCTTGATGACCAGGGGCAGGTCGCAGAAAAAGCTGTCCAATGCATTGGGACCACAGAAAGGTAAATTCACAGTGAAAACCATCTGGCTTGTACTATGGATAAGCCCAATCACCCATGAGAGCAGCAGAAACCCAGTGAGCACCCTGTGACTCATGATGGTCTTGTAGTGCAAGGGTTTGCATATGGCGACATACCTGTCAATGGCCATAGCTATCAGAAGAGACATCTCTCCACCCCCAAAGAAGTGCATAAAGAACATCTGGATCATGCAGCCCCACCAGGAGATGGTCTTGTGTTTTCTAAGGAAGTCTGAAATCACTTTGGGAGTTGCAGCAGAAGAAAGACATAAATTAAAAAATGATAAGTTTGCCAGAAAGAAATACATGGGGGAGTGAAGATGGTTGTCAACTATCACAGAGATGACAATGAGGAGGTTTCCTATTATGATGGCGACATAGATGAGAAAGAAGATTGCAAAAAAGAATATTTGAGTTTCTTGAGAAGTAGAAAGTCCCACCAAAATGAAGTCAGAAACAGTTGATCTGTTATTCAGGAGATCCATTCATCCTTCTGCAGAAGCTTTCTGAAAAGGGAAAACAAACAGGGTGTGATATGGACTAACAGGTCAAGAAACTTAATATTTACTTAAACATGTTGCCTTTTATTCAGGGAAATGACAGTTTTGGCAATAGGGAGTGCATTTTAGGTATTTTGCAGTTGGAGCTATTTCACAGGACCACGAGACCATAAATATGTGATGATTATGGACCAAATTAAATGAATTATTCACATGGTTAGGCAAGTTCAGTTAGACAGAAGACGTGTCTCCTTTCATGTTCAGCTCCAGATCGCACTGTGTAGAAACACTTAACTATTAGAGTGACAAAGGAGAGTTTTCAAAACCTCCTGGAGGTAGATTTTTATCTTTTGTGAATCTCAAGAAGTACATTATGATATCCTCAGTATGCAGTAATAAGTTTACCTTATTAAAAAAGATATTATGAAGACCAATTCAAGACTAAAGCAACATGAAGAAAATAAATAACAAAAATTATAGCAAAAATTAAATGTGAAATTCAGAGAAAGATAACAAAGGAAACCAGTTAACTGAGACCCTGTTGTTTAAAAAAAAAGATTAAAACCAATGATACTCTAAATAGGGTGAGAAGAAAAGAGAAGACGCAATTTTACAAATCAGAAATGAAAGAGAATTCATCACTACTGGTCTACTCATCCCATAAACATTATGAGGATAGTAAATAACTCTATAAAATAAATAAAAAACTATTGCCAAAATCACATTATGTGCATTATGTTTCCTGAAGTAGATTGATTAAAGACATGTATTGTTGATAGAAAGTTAAGTATTGAGAGAGCTCCATGGTTTACTGAGATCAAACCCTATTCATTTACACCTGAAACACCAGATTAACTCTCAAAAGTGCAGATTCTCATTTCACCTGTTTTCCTAACTCTTCCCTTTATGTGGCTATGCAAATAAATATATTCTATCTGTGCATTCTTACCCTGCATGCTGCATGCTGTCACTTCAGTTGTGTTGAACTCTGTGTGACCCTGTGGACTGTAGCCTGCCAGGCAAGAATACTGGAGTGGGTTGCTTTGTCTTCCTCCAGAGCATCTTTCTGACCCAGGGATATCAATTGTAACTCCTGCATTGGCAGGCAAGTGTTGCAAAATCCATGACCATTTTTATCTGATATTTGCTTTTAATGCACATATTTTCATAAATACAATGAGTATGTAGAAATACCAAAAATACTGTCACTAAGACCATGAGCTAGTGATGTAACTAAGGTAGTCCTGATCAACTTTTCACTCAAAGAGATGTAAGGAGCAGGGTGACTGAATTGTTTCCCATTGTGCATCTAAACAAACAAACTAAAAGTATGATGAACTGTTTGAACAGAGTAGCATCTTTGGATTGTTACTTCTCACTTTGGACCTGTTTCCTCTCATTGATTTTCCTTAAGTTTCCTTTAACCTTTAACTTTGTCAGGGATAGACAGAAATAGATATGTGGTGCTGATTGAGGTGGACTCTGCTCAGCTAAATTATTTAAAAAAAATAAATAATAAGAGGAAAAGTAAATATTTCATCTACAAAAATTCACTTATCTCATTGCCTCCGCTGTTTATCTGATTTTAGCTCTATTATTCAAGTTTAATTACACGCTCAATGATCATCTCTAGTGCTTTTATTGCCTTCTTCAGAGCCTAGAGTCAGAGCTATGCCAAAATGAGAGAATAAAATAGGATATATTTGATTATTTGTGGACCTCCAACCTGTTAATCACACAGTATAGTTTTTAGAGACAGCATATCCAGTTGGCCATAATGAACATTATATGCACGTAGGTATCTCAGATTACTATCAGTAGGACACACATTTGATAAATGGCCATACTCTAACCATTATGTTTGACACCATTACTCAGAGTAGCATAGAAGCTTCTTTCTTTCACGTGTTAGTAAGATAGAAAATGGAAATCTTTGATATATGATTCAACATTTCTTCTATGTGCCTTGTACTCTTAATGCAAGATAATGATTTTATCTAAGCTATAGCCACTGGATCTTTGTGACCCCATGAATCTCAGCATGCCAGGCCTCCCTGTCCGTCACCAGCCCCTGGAATCTACCCAAACTCATGTCCTTTGAGTTGGCGATGCCATCCAACCATCTCATCCTCTGTCGTCCCCTTCTCCTCCTGCCCTCAATCTTTCCCAGCATCAGGGTCTTTTCAAATGAGTCAGCTCTTCACATCAGGTGGCCAAAGTATTGGAGTTTCAGCTTCAACAGCAGTGCTTCCAATGCACCCCCAGGACTGATCTCCTTTAGGATGGACTGGTTGGATCTCCTTGCAGTCCTAGGGACTCTCAAGAGTCTTCTCCAACATCACAGTTCAAAAGCATCAATTCTTTGGAACTCAGTTTCTTTATACTCCAACTCTCACATCCATACATTACTGGAAAAACTATGTTTGTTTAAATATATGGCAATTTTCAGACTGCTGTCACTGGAAAGTTTGTCATATATTCCTCTCCATAATTCTGAACAAGTGTAATGAAAGCATCAATATTTTGTATGTGTTGAAACTCTGTGATTGACCAAGCCATGAATCAGGCATTTTATCCTTGCAGTTTTGTTATCTATCTCCCTTTAAAAATAATTGTATCCCTAGAAACAAATATTCAAATTCCTCTATATTATGTAGTAGCTCAAAGAATAAAGTCATTTAACCTGATCAAGATAGCCAAGCAATTAAAATATCTTGAAAACATACCCCTTTCTCTAAGAAGAATTTCTTTGGCCTGAGTTGCTGCCTTAATTCCCAGTAATCATGATTAGAGTGATTTTCATATTTTTTCCACTTATATAAAAATAAGCTTTTTTTCCAGTGCAATTTCACTCTTCAACCCTCACCTCAGTTATTATTTTGGCATTTGAATTTTATCATTTATAGACACATTTATATCATAAATGAACTAACATGATAGATGTGATATATAGGTAAAGTAACACATCAGGATTATGTAACCTACCGGGTGCACTTGTGCTTTAGAAGTAACATCACTATGAAATCCTGAATGCTCAGTTATTATCCAGTGATTTTATTTTCTGCTCTGGACTTCAAACTGCTCAGTATATAAATGTATCCCTTAATAGGAGGTATAAAGGAGAAAACTCACTTGATGTTTCAGAGTCCTCAGAGACTGGCAGTAAAAAGTAACTGGGCTTGTTAAAAGAGACTTTTGCCATTACAGAAATTGAGACACCATTTTTCAATTCTCAAATTGACAATTCTTTAAAGGCTACAATAGATAATCAACGGGGGTTTGGAAGCTGTCACTAGTTGTAAATTGTGGGATTTTCATATAGTTTTTTTTCTTTTGTTGTAGTTTAATTTCTAAAATAAGCATTAAGAAATGTTATATTTAGGCAAATATATATATGTTCTAGGTGACTTTAACTGCAAATTTTATTAAGGTTGAAAATGTCACATTTAAACTGAAATCTGTTAAAATTTTTTTGAGAAATGATATGAGGAAATTTTCCATCATTCCAAAGACATAATTACTCCACTAACAATTTGTTATGCTTTTTTTTTTGCGGGGGGGGGGGGGGGGGGCGTCTGCTCATTTTCTTCCTTGTCTTGGCTGTTAACTTTTGAGGAGGTCCTACACACTTTATTTTTACTCTTTATGTTTGATGGTATATTTTAGTGTTAGAAAGATCTTGTCCTTTCTCATTGCTTAATTCATTCAAAGGGTTCTTGTATGTTTTTATATCTTTCTTATTCTAAATTAAATTGATTTATTTTCTAAAATTAAAACAAGTTCTGCTAGTCATTTTGATATCACAATATTAAACTTAAAAAAATGTAGAAAAAATTCAGAAAATTACAAATTTGAGTCTTCTAAGAAATTCTTACATGCCTTTAAATATTTACTATCATGGCACAGCAAAATTTTGTCACATTTGTTTTTTCAACACATTTTTTGCTAACACTATTTGTTAAATCTAATTTTGCACATTTTGTACTTGGGTGCTACACTTACTATTAAGTTTTCCCCTAACATGATTGATCTTACTGTTACTGTTTTTGTTTTCCATATGTAGGTGGTAAATGGTATCATTGCTTACATCTCATTTCTAATAATTTTTCTACTACTTTCTCTTTGTGTTAGGTTAATGATAAATGATCTCCAAACATTAATACTTTTTCTATTACTTATCCTGTTAACTAAAATTTTCTAGCAATACTGAGTAGCAGTGACAATAACTGCTATGGGCAAAACTTGTTCGCTTCCCAACCATGACTTTCTTTTTTCTTGATAATGACACCTCATTTTCTTGGGATTAGTTGCCTATGTACTTCCATGAAGCCTCAAACTCTATAAAAAGCTGCATCTCACTAACCAAGGTCAATCCCAACTCCACTATTTTCCTCACCAGTGTCTAGTTTAGCCATGATCGTAGACCATGTAGCAGAGACTGCTATTATCTGCTGTGTGGCCTTCTCCTGTTCTTCATATGTAATTGATACCTGAATTCATTTAGAGACATGTACAGCCTCCCTTGTAATTAGAATTGGTAAACAGCATGAAATAAAACAATAGTATCATGAGGCTACTTGGTGGAAATTCCCTATAAGGGCTGACTGATCAAAAAGTTATGCTCTTTTCCTGTTGCTAACCCTATATAATCCAAGTCTATGCCCCGACCAGTAATGCTGAAGAAGCTGAAGTTGAATGGTTCTATGAAGATCTACAAGACCTTCTAGAATTAACACCCAAAAAAGATGTCCTTTTCATTATAGGGGACTGGAATGCAAAAGTAGGAAGTCAAGAAACACCTGGAATAACAGGCAAATTTGGCCTTGGAGTACAGAATGAAGCAGGGCAAAGGCGAATAGAGTTTGCCAAGAGAACACACTAGTCATAGCAAACACCCTCTTTCAACAACACAAGAGAAGACTCTACACATGGACATCACCAGATGGCCAACACCAAAATCAGATTGATTATATTCTTTGCAGCCAAATAAGGAGAAGCTCTATACAGTCAGCAAAAACAAGACCCAGAGATGACTGTGGCTTAGATCATGAACTCCTTATTGCCAAATTCAGACTTAATTTAAAGAAAGTGGGGAAAACCACTAGACCACTCAGGTATGACCTAAATCAAATCCCTTACGATTATACAGTGGAAGTAACAAATAGATTTAAGGGACTAGATCTGTAGACACAGTGCCTGATGAACTATAGACGGAAGTTCATGACATTGTACAGGAGACAGAGATCGAGACCATTCCCAAGAAAAAGAAATGCAAAAAGGCAAAAATGGCTGTCTGAGGAGGCCTTACAAATAGCTGTGAAAAGAAGAGAAGCAAAAAGCAAAGAAGAAAAGGAAAGATATATGCATCTGAATGTAGAGTTCCAAAGATAGCAAGGAGAGATAAGCCGTCCTCGGCAATCAATGCAAAGAAATAGACTGGGAAAGACTAGAGATCTCTTCAAGAAAATTATAGATACCAAGGGAACATTTCATGCAAAGATAGGCTCAATAAAGGACAGTAATTGTATGGACCTAACAGAAGCAGAAGATATTAAGAAGAGGTGACAAGAATACACAGAAGAACTGTACAAAAAAGATATTCATTACCCAGATAATCACAATGGTGTGATCACTCACCAAGAGCCAGACATCCTGGAATGTGAAGTCAAGTGCTCTTAGGAAGCATCACTATGAACAAAGCTAGTGGAGGTGATGGAATTCCAGTTGAGTTGTTTCAAATCCTGAAAGATGATGCTGTGAAAGTGCTGCACTCAATATGCCAGCAAATTTGAAAAACTCAGCAGTGGCCACAGGACTGGAAAAGTTCAGTTTTCATTCCAAACCCTAAGAAAGGCAATGCCAAAGAATCTCAAACTACCACAGAATTACAGTCATCTCACATGCTAGTAAAGTAATGCTCAAAATTCTCCAAGCCAGGCTTCAGCAATATGTGAGCCATGAACTTCCAGATGTTCAAGCTGGATTTAGAAAAGGCAGAGGAACCAGAGGTCAAATTGCCAATATCCGCTGGATCATCAAAAAAGCAAGAGAGTTCCAGAAAAACATCTATTTCTGCTTTATTGACTATGCCAAAGCCTTTGACTCTGTGGATCACAATAAACTGTGGAAAATTCTGAAAGAGATGGGAATAACAGACCACCTGACCTGCCTCTTGAGAAACCTGTATGCAGGTCAGGAATCAATAGTTAGAAGTGGATGTGCAACAGACTGCTTCCAAATAGGAAAAGGAGTATGTCAAGGCTGTATATTGTCTCCCTGCTTATTTAACTTATATGCAGAGTACATCATGAGATATGCTGGGCCGGAAGAAGTACCAGCTGGAAACAAGATTGCCAGGAAAAATATCAATAACCTCAGATATACAGATGACACCACCCTTATGGTGGAAAGTGAGGAAGAACTAAAGACCCTCTTGATGAAAGTGAAAGAGGAGAGTGAAAACATTGACTTAAAGCTCAACATTCAGAAAACTAAGATCATGGCATCTGGTTCCATCACTTCATGGCAAATAGATGGGGAAACAGTGGAAACAGTGTCAGAGTTTATTTTTGGGGGCTCCAAAATCACTGCAGATGGTGATTACAGCCATTAAATTAAAAGATGCTTACTCCTTGGGAGGAAAGTTATGACCAACCTAGACAGCATATTAAAAAGCAGAGACATTACTTTGTCAACAAAGGCCCATCTAGTCGAGGCTATGGTTTTTCCAGTAGTCATGTATGGATGTGAGAGTTGGACTATAAAGAAAACTGAGTTCCAAAGAATTGATGCTTTTGAACTGTGATGTTAGAGAAGATTCTTGAGAGTCCCTTGGACTGCAAGGAGATCCAACCAGTCCATCCTAAAGGAGTTCAATCCTGGATGTTCATTGGAAGGACTGATGCTGAAGCTGAAACTCCAATCCTTTGGCCACCTGATGCGAAGAGCTGACTCATTTGAAAAGACCCTGATGCTGGGAAAGACTGAAGGCAGGAGAAGGGGGCGACAGAGGATAAGATGGTTGGATGGCATCACCAACTCAATGGACGTGAATTTGGGTAAACTCCGGGAGTTGCTGATGGACAGGGAGGCCTGGCGTGCTGAGCTTCACAGGGTCGCAAAGAGTCGGACATGACTGAGCGATTGAACTGAACTGAACCCTATGTTTTCTCAGGTCTAATTTGGAAAAGTGTTTAATGCTAACATGAGACACTGTAATTATTTATAGTTAAATAATGTTAATAAGCATTTTAAACAGAATTAATTTGATTACTTAAGTGGCACAATGACTGGGATGATAACAGACTCTTAAGGACGTATGAAATGTTCAATGTAAGAAGAGTTTTATTACGATATGTTAGTTAGTTAAGCTTAGTTTTCAGCAAAAGAGATTCAAGAGTTAACCATTGAGCAGATATCTACTGGCCTTATCATTTACTGCATAACAGAGAAGGTACTGTGCTGGCTGGTAGAGCATCAGAGTAATCATTTGCTATCACTTTTTTTTTTTTTTTTTTGCTATCACATTTGAACCATCCATTTTTATATTGCATCCTGCTGTCTTGGGATAGCATTCTCTAATATACACTCTTAACCAGTGATTATTATAAGTCATTTTGTCCTAAGTTCCCCTTATAGGAAGAATCTGTAGAATTTGTATTTTTTTCCTCCCACAACTTTAGACTCTGTAGTTCTGGAAGTTCTGGACATGCTTTCACCAGAAGATGCATTAAGATTTCTCTTTACTTCAACCTATTGCTGCCACTCAGTAACTACATTTTCCTTTTCCAAAGACTCAAAAGGCAAGGAAAGGTGCCACAGCCTGATAAAGAGTAATTTATCTTGGTCATCAAGAGAAGCAGTAGTACTACAGTATAAATGGTTGAGTCATGGAGGATATTAAAAAAGTCCAAATTGAAACATGGGATTGAACTATTCTATTTGTGAGATGAAAATGCCATTGACTGGTATTAATGACAGAGATGACATTGCAGAAAAAAGATTAGTGCACTTGAAATTACCAATAGAACTAAAACATGGAGAGAATAGAAGATAATTTTTATTATATGTCTCTTTAAAAAATAAATACTTTTGCAAAGCAAAAGTAATAATAATGTGTTGTTGAATGTGTTAGCTCAGTAAGAAAATAGTAGACACTGAATATACAACACAAATATAAAAGCAGGGAGGAGGTAAATGGAAGTATACTGCAGTAACTTTCTTTTTTTTTTTTTTTTATTAGTTGGAGGCTAATTACTTCACAACATTTCAGTGGGTTTTGTCATCCATTGATATGAATCAGCCATAGATTTACACGCATTCCCCATCCCGATCCCCCCTCCCACCTCCCTCTCCACCCGATTCCTCTGGGTCTTCCCAGTGCACCAGGCCCGAGCACTTGTCTCATGCATCCCACCTGGACTGGTGATCTGTTTCTCCATAGATAGTATACATGCTGTTCTTTTGAAATATCCCACCCTCACATTCTCCCACAGAGTTCAAAAGTCTGTTCTGTATTTCTGTGTCTCATTACACAGCCGTTAAAAAGAATTCATTTGAATCAATCCTAATGAGATGGATGAAACTGGAGCCCCTTATACAGAGTGAAGTAAGCCAGAAAGATAAAGAACATTACAGCATACTAACAGATATATATGGAATTTATAAAGATGGTAATGATAACCCTATATGCAAATGCAGTAACTTTCTTATATTACACCCAGAAATATATAATTTCAAAATTAGACAATGATAAGATGTACGATATATATTTATAGCCCTAGATTAACCACTAAAAATCACAGGAAAAAGATTACTAAGTCAACATTATTAATATGAATAAATATAAATTAATAATAGAAAATACTTAAAAATTTCCCTAAAAACAAGAAGGATAAAATCAGAAAAAATGGGTGAAACAAATATAAAATAGAATGTTTTGTCAGTTTTAACCAAACTGTACCTATAATCATGATATATATAAATGGCTTAATAACCCAATTAAACACAGAGATTATCATATTGGATAAAATATATGTTACAGACAAGGAGCCATCATTAAAATAAAGATACATAGATTAAAAGTAACAGGACAGAAAAGGAAAAGTAATACGTCATTGTTTGACTAAAATGTGATGTGCTGGTTGCCTCCTGCTGCTATAAAAAATTACCACAAACTTAGTGACTTAAAATAGCCGTAATTTATTATCTCACTATTTTTAGGTCAGAAGTCTGATGCAGTCTCATTGGGTTAAATTCATAGTGTTGGCAGAGTTGCATTTCTTTCTGTAAGCTATAGGAGAGAATTCATTTCCGTGTGTGTGTGTGTGTGTGTTTATGTGTGTGTGTTAGTAACTCAGTCTGACTCTTTGCAACCCCAGATACAGTAGCCCTCCAGACCCCAGGCTCCTCTGTCCATGGAATTCTCCAGGCAAGAATACTGCAGTGGGTTACCATTCCTTTCTCCAAAGGATCTCTCTTCCCCACCCAGGGATCGAATGCATTCTCCCACATTGCAGGCAGATTCTTTACCATCTGAATGCTGCCAAGGAAGCCCTCATTTCTTTGCCTTTTTCAATTAAACCAAAAGAAAGAAAAAATAGAGTAATACAAAACATCTGGCAAGAAAACAAGTTTTAATCTAACCATATCAATATCATTAAATATAAGTGATCTTTCATTTTTCACTATTGTCCTGCATTTATACATGTAAGTACATATGTCATATATGTAAGTCCCATGAGGTAGCTACTATTTTTTGTACAGTCAATTTTCACTGTGTACTTATTTACATGTATCAATATAGTTGACAATCTGCTTCTATATCCCCCAGCTTTATAATTGCTATGAGGCCAGTAACTTGTTTTATATATCAATTTGTTGGCAATGTTTTGGGATTATCACTGAGAACCATACCAAAATATACCTTTACAGCACATTCCATGATTTTGTAAGCACCTAATGCCTTATATTACCTTATTTAAAAAATAACCAGAAAAGTTTAGTTATCTGTAACCAAATAATGACTGATATACCAAATACCTATCATTATTGCATTAAGTGAAAAGATTTTTGAGTGAACTCATATTCCTTTCTAAGATTTAAAAAATAACCATTACAAATAACCACAAAACTCTCCAAAACTTTGAAATATGAAGTTAAACTCTTTCATGACCATTTTCCATAGGATATAACAGCTTTCTTTACCTCACTCCACCAAATTAGGAACAAACAACTACATCTTTAAGTGTCCATTAAGATTATGTAACAGCATGATACTTTGTACTTAATGATATTTTACTACGCAAAACCCTTTATTTAAAATCTCGAGAATCCTGCTTTAAATCAAATAGGAAACATTAGTCACTCTTTTACTTAATACCTTTTTTGGCATCTCTTTGAAAAATGAATAGATTGAACATTTTTTTATCACCTAAAATATGTGATTTTCTTGTACCAATCTCTCTAGCTTCAATTTCTTCCACTTTCACACTAACTATGCTATAGCTAGTCTATTTTTCTTTATGATTTTCAAATATATCAAGCTTATAAGATCTTTGTGTCCTTGTATTAGTCATCCTCTCTGCCTAGAATATTCAGTTCCTATGGTTATTGCATGGTTGTTCTTTCAAATCATCTGGATATCAGCTAAATACCACTCAATATCTTGCTTAACAACCAAAAATAAAGTAACTACCATCTCTCAAACTCTAACATGACATTATTTTTAATTTGCTTCAGAGCATTATCTCTTTCAGACATTGTGTCTTTTTTTCAGTTTAATAGTGTAACCTATCTTTATCTACTCAAATATAGTCACAGCAGATCTGGAATCTTACCTGTCCCATTCATATACTTAGAATAATGCCTGAAACCTGAAAGTGTTGAATAAATACATTATTTGCTAAATGATTGATTGATTCGGTGCATTAATGAATAAATATTTAATTCCAAATGAACTTACTCCCTTCCTTGGTTTTCCAGTCTTTCCATTGTATTCAGCAAACCATGTGATGACTCAACAACTTCCTCATGGAAGCTTTTACTTCCTGATTGCGAAGGGTATAAATCACAGGGTTCATCAAAGGAAAGATTACAGTGTGAAAGAGAGAAACCACTTTGTCAGCTGGGAAGGCTCTGAAGGGGCGGGTGTAGATGAAGACGGCAGGTCCAAACATGAGAAACACGATGATGATGTGTGTGGAGCATGTGGACAGAGCCTTGCTCTTCCCTTCAGAGGAGTGCCCCTTTACATGGCAGAGGATGACTGCATAGGAGGCCAGAAGCCCCAGAAAGCACAGGAGGGTGAGCAGGCCACTGTTGGAGACCATCAGGAGCTCCACCACAAAGGTGTCAGTGCAGGCCAGCTTGATGACCTGCGGCACGTCGCAGAAGAAGTTGTCCAGTCGGTTTGGACCACAGAAGGGCAAGTGGATAATAAGAGCCACTTGAGCAATGGAATGAGTAAACCCCCCAAGCCACAGAGCCAGCAGCAAGGCGTAGCAGGCTCTAGGGTTCATGACAGTAGAATAGTGTAAAGGACGACAGATGGCAATGTAGCAGTCAAAGGCCATGACGACAAGAAGGAACATCTCCCCTGCCCCGAGAAAGTGCAAGAAAAAGAGCTGAGTGATGCAGCCTCTATAGGAAATCACCTTCTTCTCAGAGAGGAAGTCCACCAGCATCCTGGGAGCCACAATGAAGGAGTAGGATGCATCCAGGAATGCCAGGTTGCCCAGGAAGAAGTAGAGGGGGGCTGTGAGGCCAGGGTCTGACCTGATGGTGAGAATGATGAGGAAATTTCCAGGGAGGATGATGAGGTAGAAAATTAAGACTAGTGTGAAGACCAGGAGTTGAACATCTTGAGATTGGGTCAGACCAAGTAGGATGAATTCTGTCACCTCAGTGCTGTTCTCCCTCTCCATCAGTCCTCAGTCTGTGGAATAACAAAGAGCAGAATACCATCTGTTATAACCACCTTTTCATCTATCCCCTAGCTCTTCTCCAAATAAAACTAATATTTTCCACATCCAGCACTTTGCCAGCTGAATGCAGTTTATGCATCATAGCTCTCCTGTGTTTTCAGTTAAGCTTTCTACCTTTCATTTTCCTGACTCTCCAAGACACTGATCTTATGGCCACACTTGCATTCCTATTTAAGCGTGTGTTTCTGTGTAATTGTGTTCCTAAGCTATTTTGCTTGAAGTGTACTAGAAATTTCCTGATTAAAGCAAAACTAGTCATTGTTAAGGTTGTCAGGTTGTTGGTCTTGTTGTCCGTGGTGCACTGTCTCTAAAGCTTACATTCGTTGCTGAGTTTTGGTCCCCTTCTTCATCTCCAAAGATATTTTGCAGATGCTTCTTTCCTCCAGTTCCTGTAGAATTCCCAGTTCCTGACTTGCAGCTATGTGCCTTCTTTTCAGAATTTGTGCCTTATTAGTTCCATTACAGTGTTTTGCTTTGGTGCCCTTGTGCAACCTTACTCTGTTTAGTCACCTGGATATCAGCAAGTACACTGCATTACATCTAACTTAGAAGGATTCCCCTAGTTGGGGCATCCCAGGTGACTCAGTGGGAAAGAATTCACCTGCCAATGCAGGAAATACTGGAGATGCAAGTTCGATCCCTGGATCACAAAGATCCCCTGGAGGAGGTAATGGCAACCCACTCCAGCATTCTTGCCTGGATAATTCCATGAACAGAGGAGCTACAATCCACGGGGTCACAAAGAGTCAGACATGACTCAGCAACTTAGCACACATTCCCCTACTTACACCTCTGACTGGTCCCCAATCCTGCATGTGTTCCACACCCTGTTCTTAAATCCTAATTAATACTAGTCCAGTCTCACTTGCTCACCATATATATCCACAGTCTACTTTTCCCTCAGATCTCAGGATGATAGCCAAATGCTATCCCCACAAATATTTTCTTGTAGTGTAAAGCTTATGCTAATATACAAAATATTTTGACTATCTCAACTAATAAAATCAAAGCGAGATCTGGAAATGACCGTATAGAACATGTAGTCTAATATATCATTTAACAGATGAGAAAAAATAGAGCAGTTTCAGTTAAGATTTTAAATTTGCAATGACTTGTCTTTTTTATTCTAATTAGTAAGTGATAGGGGAGGAAAGGTATGTGTTCTTCAGTTTAAACAGATTGTGTGTGTGTGCTCAGTTGTGTCTGATTCTTTGCAACCCCATGGACTGTAGCCAACCAGGCTCCTCTGTCCATGGGAATTTCCAGGCAATTAAGTTACTAATTAGGGCCCCATCAACTTGTATGATTTTATCTAGGTGCTTAAATAATTACTATTTGCTTATGTAAATACTTTGTCTTTGTGGGCTATAATCTGATCTAAAGAAGAATTCTGTTCATGACATCCAGAATTAAGGTTTAGTCTATATAGTGGTCTCCAAAATGGAATATGCTCATCTCAGTGGATAATCAAGATAATCCATTAGGGTGCATAAAAACAGTGGAAGTTCTCCATATATTATTATAAATCATGCTTGAATTTTTAAAAGTATTTGTGATTGCTAAGTTTTACATTACTATAACTGTAGAAACATTCTATAAATAAATATTCATATATATGATATCTGTGCATATTTGTTGAGATGAGTGATGTAAAAGAAGAAAGGTTGTTGACTATAACAACATATTACAATGTAGCATAAAGCAATATTTCACTTGATTTTTAATTACACACAATGTTGATTTTCAAAAATGCTATGCATACAATGGAATGCAATTTAGTAATAAAAAGGAATTGAGTACTGATATATATTAAAACATGGATATAACTCAAAACCATTATGCTATATAAAAGGAACCAGTCATAAAGGACCACATGTTGTATAATTCACTTTATGCAAAATGTCCAGACAAGGCAAATCTGTAGATATAGAAAGTAGAAGAGTGGTTGCCAAGGAATAGGAGTGGGATTGGAGTGACTGTTAATGAGTATGAGATTTCTTGGGAGTGACGAAAATGTTCTAAAATTATATCATGCTGATGCTCACATAGCTCATTAAATACACTTAGCACTGAATAATACAGTTTAAATGGTAAATTTTATGATATGTTTTTAATATCTCAATAAATATTATTTGCACTGTGCTCAATCGCTCTAGTTGTGTCTGACTCTTTGTGTCCCCATGGACTGTAGCCTGCAGGCCTCCTCTGTCCCTGGGATTTTCCCAGCAAGAATACTGGAGTTCGATTCCTGGGTTGGGAAGATCCCCTGGAGAAGGAAATGGCAACCCACTCCCATATTCTTGCCTGGAGAATCCTATGGACAGAGGAGCCTCGCAGGCTACAGTCTGTGGGGTTGCAAGAGTCAGACACAACTAAGGGACTAAACCAACCAAAACATAACTCATGGGCACATATTTGTGCATAAAAATACATATTCACACATTGTGAGTCTAAGAAAATTGAAATAGAAAAAAAATATCTTTGGTGACCTTCAAATTATTTAGGAGCTTCTTTCTTTCTTTTATTCACTTAAACACTGATTTGTCTCCACGTTCATTCCTCATTCTGCCTGTGGAAAGCTGCTCTTAGGAAAGTAAGTCAACAGCTCCCTCTATCTGTTCTTACGTTTTGTGCATTTCAGGTTAATAGTTCCAGGACAGAGGGATCACTGTGAGTTACAAGCTTTTCCACTCTACCTTTGCTTTTATTTTCTATCATCCACCTCTACCCCCTATTTGTTATTAGCAAATGAAAATCTATACCACTTAATATTTTAAATTCACTACTCTTCTCCCATTCTCATGTACATACCTTCTATTCCAGTGATCCTCAAATTGTGTTCTTCACAGAGATAAAGGACAGATGTGCCTAGGATGACTATTTCTCTGTAAAAAAAAAAAAAAAAGAATTATGAAAAAAAAAAAAAAGCCCCAAACAATGGATCTTAGAGGGACAAGCTTTTGTCCTAATCCTATAAAGCAAAGAAGTACTGTCAGCGTAGGCTAAATTAGAGATCTGAATGCTCTCATCATCTCTAATATTCCTTGTTATTTCAACTGGTACAAAAACACATCTGGCACTGAAGATGCATGGGTAGAGATGTCTATCTCTTTTCCCTCTTTCTCAGAGTGCAGACCTGCAACATCCATCCACAAGCAATACCGATCATGCCTAAGTTTCCAGCTGCTGTCAGATCAACTCCCCTCTGGGGACCTGATTACCATCCTGGCATCTCACTCTTTAATCTTTCCCCATTTATTTCCTGTTCTTGTTTTTTTTATGATTTCCCATTCTCCTCCTGTTAATTATACCTTAATACATTCATTTTCTCAATTATTCTTTTTATATTTTCTTTAGCTTCTTTTATTTTCAATTTTATTCTTTTATTTTTTTCTTGCAATTTCTCTTGCTTGTTATACCTCTTGCTTCCCCTTCCTCCTTGCTTCCTTCCTTATCATTCTCTTTCTTTTCCCTCTTTTTGCCCAAATTCTTTCAGTGTTAAATATTTTTCACCTTCTTCTTTATATGTATTTTATTTCATCGTTTTCCATGCCTGTTTTTCCATTAATTCTGAGATAATAGATTGTTTTTCTCATTCCGTGGTAGAGGGAGCATGATAGGTGCTTCCTAAGTGTTCACTTAGAATGGATTTTCTATAGACTGAAAATTCTTAACTTGGTCTTCTGTGCTAGGCCTTTTCTCCTGAATTCTATCCTCTTAAATTTACTCAGTCTCAATCTCACATTAGTTACTCAATCACACATTCTCTCACATGTTTTGTCTGTTTTTAACTCATTCTGATACATATGAAATGACTTTGTGCTCTAAAATTAATTTCCTTGATACCACCCTTGCCAAGATGAAAGTTCAAATATGACAATGTGGTTTCTGATAATGTATTGATTTCTATATTTTATTACAATATATTGTTTCTATTACTACAAGCTTTAAGAAATGTGGATCAGGCAGAAGAATAAATATATAACTGATAGTAGAGTTGAGGATTGTGTAAAATTTTATTCAATTGCACAATCACCCACACAGTATCTTATAAATTAAATGGAATAGTTAAATTAGATCACGGAAATTTGTATTTTCCTTTGAGACTCCAAGATTTTATATAGTATCATGAATATTATTTGAAGATATTCTATTTAATATAAGTGACTATTTCTATAGTTTGGTAACTGTATAACCTTGGGTAAGTCATTTAGTGCTTTAAAATCTTTTTTTAATCTAAAAAGGAGAAATAATATATCCCATCTTTCTGTTCCACGGGGTCAAACGAGACTCTCAGTAGCCAATTCACATCTACTTAGACTGAACTAAAACATCCAGTAATTAGACAAATTCTGGTAAAAAAATGATAAAGGGGACACTATGTCAGTAGATCTTTGGTTATTGCCCTGGAGTTTATTCCATCAAAGATGATGATGGCTTCAATCTGAATCATTTCAGGGTAGAAAATTGTGGATGTTCAAGAAAGTGCCCATGTAAAGTTTTCTTAAATATTTCAGCTAGGGTTTGTGAATCAAGTCTTTCTTGTTTTAAGATCCCTAACTTGGAGCCTTACGTTTGTATATGTTAGGACCGGATGCAAGAGAAAATACTCATGCCCACTGAGTGTGGGATCCAAGAAATTTGCAAACTTGTGAAGTCAGTGTAGTTTCTGGGACTCTTAGGACTCTGATTCTTCCTTTCTTTATATCTGATTTAGCGTGAGGAAAAATCATTTGTATGATATCCCAATTTAAATTCAGATGATTAATCTTCTAAAGCTACTGGCATTTATACTTTTTTATAATAGTGGAAATAGAGATTTTATTTTCTTTAAAGTAACACTAAGCACCAGGAGGATGTGGCAGAAGGTGTATTTGAGGGGCAGGGTAGAAAGTGCTGTTGGAATGTAGATCTCACCTTTTCTGTGTTCCTGCAACATTATCCTATTATCATGCATTTTCAGGCAGCAAATGTCCGACAGTTACAGTGTGAATTGTTTTCTGTTTTCTTCTTCCTTTCAATTTCTTTCAAATACAAAGACTGAGCAAAAATTTCACCTCAGCAGGTGTTCAGTGTTACTCTCAAACAAATGGCTATTATCTTCCTCCTGATGAAAAGGAGATTAACTGATCATTCCAGAATTTTTCCTTAAATATATATTCTCGTGGTGAAACATGATGAATTCTAAATCTGTTCGACAACTTATAATACAATAAGGGGTTTTGGAGTATTATAGCTACTTTAAGCCTGCAGAGTACTTCCAGTAGGAATATTAGAATGTCATTTAAAATTAGAAAAAGGAAAAGATGAGAATATTTTAAGGATTAACTGTTCAAAAAAGGTACCATCTAGGGCCACACAGGTCTTGTTAGGATTTAGAATTTGACATTTTATCAGTGACAGTGATAATGGAATGGCACATATGTTTATTAAGCATAATGAAAGTAGAAAGTCTAGGGAGATTATTTCAGATCTTATTATACAATTCGTACAAGTGATGAAAATACATGGTTGTTTAATAAAAAGTTAAATAGTGAAAATAAATCAATGGTAAATATGTTACTACCTGCATTTCTCTGTATAGAAGAGCTAGACAGAGAATATATTATGCTCAAAATATTTTTCAGGAATAATTCTCCTTAAATAAGAGAACTTCATGATGTCTTGTAGAATAGTCTCTCTAGGGATATGCTGTATCAAATGAATTATTCTACTGTGATTTTTATATTTATAGTTATTCACTTTTTTAAATGTGTGTTCAGCTATAGCAAAATGAAGACTTTTTAGTTTCTAAATTAATGTTATATGGAAGAAAAAATGCTTAATTGTAAAATATTAATTCAGCTTTTTGTTTAAGGAGTGAAATAAATCCATCACATTAAAATTAAAATAACAAACATCTTTTACAAAAGGAATACAATATATGATCAAATGTACTTTCATTCAAATTTATATCCAATTCAACCAGAGATGCAGTAGGAGATAAAAAGTTGGAGAAGAGGTAAAGAGATGAAAATAATGTTATTTATTTTTTCCTATTATAATCTGTGCTGCAAATAAATAACTTTGAATGTATGTCATTTTGCTTGGGTAAAATTAATATAATAATATAAATTCCCAGAAAGACAGACTGAAGCGTAATTGGAAAAGACAGGAGGAAAGAGTGAAAAAATGGAAAGACATAGTGGAAAAAATAGGAGAAAAGATGTAGAGACAAAGAAACCATGCCCACAGAGATGCCTGTGCCACAAAGGCATGTATGCAGATACAAAAAAAGGAGCAGAGAGAGGACAAAGGGAGAGGAAAGAGTGTCCAAGAGAGATGAAATATCTCTGGAAATGCAGTGTCTTGTGTTGTGGTTTTTGGGTTTTGTTTTTATTGGTTTTTTATATAATTACAGATTTCTCAGGGATCTCTGTTTTCAGTAATGATTGATAAGATAGATTCTAGTTCTTTGAGAAGCCTCTGAGAAGTTGAGGTGTTAGGTGCATGGATCGATTCTTTCCCTCCCCAGGGAGAAATTGAGAGCTGAGGTTTTTAATCACCAAGTAATATTCTATAATGTGGATATAGCACATTTTGTTTTATCCATTTATCAGTTGGTGAACACTTGGGGATGTTTTAACTTTTTTATTATTATAATTAAGGCTGTTGTAATCATTCGTCTACAGTTTGTTGTATGCATATGTGTTTTCATTTATGTTGCATTGATATTTGAAGTAAAATTGTGAGGTCATATGTTAACTCTATGCTTAACATTTTGAAAAACTGCCAGAATTTTCTTTAAAAGTGTTGTACCATTTTATGTTTCACCAGCTATGTATTAGGGTTCCAATTGTTCTACATCCTTGTTGACCTTTGGAATTGTCTATTGGATTATAGCCATCCCAGTGGGTGTGATGTGGTTTCTTATTGTGAATTTGACTTGGGTTTCCTCTTGATACTAATCATGTTCAGCATCTTTTTACATACTTACTGGCCATTTGTATATCTTTTATGGAAACATTTATTTAGATTATTTGCCCATTTTTAATTGAGTTGTCTTTTGATTCTAGAATTTTCTAAATTCTTGTATTCTGGATACACATCCCTAATCAGATACATGATTTATAATCGACTTCTACCATTCTGTGTATTGTCTTTTCCCTTTCTCCAGATTCTCAACTATGCTGAACTTTTTGTTTGCTTGTCTTGGGTTTTTTTTATTGTGAAAGTGTGAAAGTCTCTCAGTCATGTCCAGCTCTTTTGCTATCCCATGGACTGTCATCCAGTCATGCTCTTCTGTCCATGGCATTCTTCAGGCAAGAATATTGTAGCCCAGCAGGCTCCTCTGTCCAGGCAAGAATACTGGAACAGGTAGCCACTCCTTTCTCCAGGGGATCTTCCCAACCTCAGGCTGGAACCTGGGTCTCCTGCACTGCAGGCAGATTCTTTAGTGTCTGAGCCACCATGGAAGCATCTTTTATTGTGAGTTCTCTTTTAAAATCTTTCTACAAGAGTAAGTATAGCCTGTCTGAAAATTAAAAGGAAACCTTAACTGAAATTGGATTTGGGAAGGCCTGTAAAGGGAGCTCTCATGGCCTACCATCTATCCTCAATTACCCCAAACAGGAAGTAATCAGGCAGTAGCCTCAGTGGGAATATATGTATATAGTTCTCCCAAAAAGGAAGGACAATTGCTCTACTTTCCCAGCAGGAAGACAGAATACTTTCTTCTTGTCCAGCAACAAGTTCAAGTCAAAGGAAAATGCCTAAGCTCAGACTTCACCTGAACTTTTACTTTCTTTCAATGAACTTTCTTCTTTTGACTTCCATATGACTTCCTTTCCTTATCCCACTCTCCTTACTATCAAAGCTTCACATATATCTCACTCATAGTATCTTTCTGGCAAATGAGCTTTTCTACCTGACATGAATTGTTTAATAAGCCAATTAGATCTGCAAATTTACTCAGTTGAATTTTGTATTTTAACAGGTGTTTCAAACCATGTTTTTTTTTTTTTCAGGAACTCTTGTGTTTTCTTCTACCAAATACCCAAGCCTATCACTTTGAAGTTGCAAGTTAAAAGAAAATTCTCACCTTGATGTTTCAAGACATACAAAGAATTTGATGACAAGCCAAACCCTTACTAGGGAAGCACTTATTTTCATCTCCACTAAGAATCAAGTTTGAGAGACACTTTTTTTTTTTTTTCCCTTGCTGTCTGCTTCTGCTGGGCAGGCTTTCTTCTGATTTTCTCTCTTTTTTTTTTCCCCAGACTCTGAGCTCTCATTCAAGTGAAGTCTGAGCCATCCCTGTTCAGGCTCAAAGTCTAGTCCACAGTGCTCTCCCAAATTCAGTTTTACTAGCAGGCTCTAGGCAGTGGTATTCTATAGATGTTCTCAAAGTAGGCAGTGGTTCCATGCTGGTGTATTTTCCTGGAATGCCATTCAAAGTTCAAGCTAGAGTTCAGGTGCGATTTTTTTATAAATTTCTTTTTTAAATAATTAATTTAAAAAATATTTTAAATGATTTGACAATTATATATGTTTTGCCAACCGAGGGACTGAAGAGTTCCAGCGAGTTATACTGATAGACACAAAAATCTTACATAATATTTTATCAAATGACATATAATTCCATCTACCACTGAATGTATATTTACCTTGCAATTAGTTAGGATTCCTTTAATATCAGGTGTGCTATATTGTAAGACTGAGATATTTTTGCTTCTTATGTAGAAATAGAGTTGAATATAATTCTATGACAAATATTCTTAAATTATGATATATAATATAAAATCAGTGTACTTTTTTTTAATTGACATTTGAAAGTCAACTCTTCACACTTATGAGCATGTGGTTTCAAGGCTTCTCTTTGTAGTTCTATTGAAATTGTCCTTCCATTATTTCTTTTTCCTTTCTGGTATTTTATATTCACTCTGTCACCTTATATTAACTATACTATCAAATTTATTTATTTTTATTCTTTATCTCATTGGTTCAAGAGGTTGGAATTAAATTTTTGCCTTTGGTGTTAGCATTCTTTTAATCATGATTTATTCAGGATACCACATTTATGTTAGTATAAGTTAGTGATAATCATTAGCAATCTATATTAAAATAATCTCTAATAGTACCACTACATATTTTTAAATTTATCTCTTCACTAATAAATAAATATTGACTGTATCATAAAGTATTTAATGACATTATGTGTCTATTTTGCTGCAGATAACTAATTATCATTATGTGTTATAACAGCATTAACTGTGAATTTAAAGCATTTTGTCATTAATTTTTTCTGCACCAGTTATGATTCTAAAATAAAAAAGTAAAACCATGTATTATGTATAATATATTCAAATTATGTTAGCCTTATATTTGAAAGCTGGATTACTTACACAATTCTAAAATCTAAAAATTCTATGTGGAGCTAACATTTTGGAACTGTAACTTTCTCATGGCCACTTGCATTTTCTGATTTCTCAAGGTGTAAATAATAGGATTCAATAAGGGTGTGATAACAGTGTAAAATACAGCAAGGACTTTATTGCTGGCAAAACTCTTGAAAGGCCAGGCATAGATGAAGATACACGGCCCAAAGAACAGACTGACCACAGTGATGTGGGCAGACAGTGTGGACAGGGCTTTGGAGAGGCCTCCAGATGATCTTCGTTGCACGGTGGCCAGGATGACAGTGTAGGAGACAAGCAGGAGGAGGAAACAAATAAGTGACCACAGTCCACTGTCAGCAATGACAAATAATTCCAGGGTGTACGTTTCCACACACGCAAGCTTAATCACAAGGGGAAGGTCACAAAATATATTGTCTATGATGCGGGGGCCACAGAAAGGCAGGTTTACTGTTAATACCATCTGACTCATGGTGTGTATAAAACCGATTGTCCATGAAAGTATAACAAACCCGTTCAGCAACCTATGGTTCATGATTTTCCTGTAGTGTAGGGGTTTACATACGGCCACGTATCTGTCAAAAGCCATGGCTACCAGAAGAGTTGCCTCAGCACCTCCAAACAAGTGCATGAAGAACATCTGAGCCATGCATCCCCATATAGAGATGGTCTTGTGTTCAGTGAGCAAGTCTCTGATCATCTTGGGTGTGGTGACCGTGGAGAGACACATGTCCAAAAAGGAGAGGTTTCCGAGGAGGAAGTACATGGGAGAATGAAGGGTGGAACTGCAAGTCACTGTGACCATAATGAGAGCATTTCCCAGCACAGTAGCCCCGTAGATCAAGGAGAATGTCACGAAGAAGACAATCTGAAGTTCCCATCCTGCAGAAAATCCTTGTAAAATAAACTCAGTCACTACAGATCCATTTTTCAGATCCATTTGCTCAACTCAAGAAAAGTTCCAGAAGTTCTTTCTTATCTCAGATATTTTCAAGAAATGATTAGTGCCTACAAATTAGAGAAAATAAAATGGAAAAAAAAAAATAATGGTGTTCCTGTAGAAGTATAGAAGTATACAGAACGGATACTAAAATGTTGACTGTGGACCTGGGGAGTACACAGAAGACAGCATGACACTAAGCCTTCTATGAAGAGTTGTGCTACATGAATAACATGTAAATGAGCAGTAATATTACTATTGACACTTTTGTGACAGTAAATGCAATAATTGCATGCATTATGGAGAAATGACAAGGCTTGCTAACTATTAAAATGAAACCAGCTATAATTTGGGAACCATTGCTTTTGTCACATGGAGTTATTTTTTTTACTTCCAGAATTATATTTTCTTCTTTTTTAAAACTAAACATAAAGAAAAGTTTCTTTTGTCAATGCTCCTGTTAATGAAAAAGGGACTATATTTTTCACATAGTTCCTATGCTACATAGAATTTTACAACCCATGATACAGCTAATGACAGAAAAACCTGAATATGAAATTAATTCAATTAAGCAAAAATTGATTAAAAAGACTTATTTTGGCCTTTTACTTTATTTCAGAGGGAAAGATGACATTCATTTAAGTTGATGACTTTCCCAGCATTTGTGTCTCTTATTCTTCTTCCTGAGCAAGTCTTCTCAAAATATTTCTGCACTTAATAGACCTGTTCTTCTATTATGAATATGAAGGCAATATAAATGAAATGAAAGAAATTATTATATAGCTTAGACAACAAAATGTATTGGTAAAGAAACTTTTATTCCTCTTGAATAATTAATTGCCAATTTCATTTTATTGCTTTCATTCAATTTATGATCCACTTTGGAGAAAATTGAAGGTAGAAAAGTAATCATTAGCACTAGGATAGCACTTTCTAATCATTTTTTCTCCACATCTTATTTAGTAAATGAAAAATCAAGCTCTATGTAATTAAGTAAATCTCCCCAAGTCGTACGGAGAAGGCAATGGCAAACCACTCCAGTACTCTTGCCGAGAAAATCTGATGGGGTCGCAAAGAGTCGGACACGACTGAGCGACTTCACTTTCACTTTTCACTTTCATGCACTGGAGAAGGAAATGGCAACCCACCCCAGTGTTCTTGCCTGGAGAATCCCAGGGACTGCGCAGCCTGGTTGGCTGCCGTCTATGAGGTCGCACAGAGTCGGACACGACTGAAGCCATGTTAGCAGCAGCACCAGCCCCAAGTCCTAAAGGCAAGACCACTCCCAAGAATGCGTAGTGAGTATTAGATGAGACAGTGTATGTATAAGCGCCTGGCTTGGCACAGAATGAGCACCGAGAAGGCATATATTGAGTCAGTTATTCATGTAAATCCAAGATTAAAGTCTGAGAATAATTTATATAAATCCCTATTGCTGCTGCTGCTAAGTCATTTCAGTCGTGTCCGACTCTTAGTGACCCCATGACCTGCTACCAGACTCCTCCGTCCATGGGATTTTCCAGGCAAAAGTACTGGAGTGGGGTGCTATTGCCTTCTCCGAAATCCCTATTAGAAAAGTAATAAACCAAGGCTTGTTTTATTATCAGATACGAATATTTCCGCTCTTGCTCATGTGTATACAATACACATTACTTAATGTAACAAGTAAATATTTTCTTTCCCTTTTATTATAGACATTTTAAGAAAACAATTTCAGTATTGATGGATTTTATATTTTTTAAAACCTATGCACACTTATCCTAGACAAACCTCAAAACTAAGTGAAAGAGACCTAACACAAAAGACTACATGTTATATAACTTCATTTATATGAAATATTGAAAAACAAAAATCCATAAAGATAGAAATTATATCAGTAGTCCCCTTGAGTTGGGATGTGAGTGCCAATGGGCTTTGCTGATGATAATGATTTAAAATCAGATTGTGGTGATAGGTACACAAATATATGAATATAATAATAATCATTGAAATGCATACTTAAAAAAGGTAAATGTATAGTATGTGAATTATATTCAATAAAATGTAAACCATTATATATATTTTAACTTTTATTCTTGTTAAAATTTAGTGTTTGTAAGTTATAGTTTTCTAGTACTATAGAGCTGCTTGTACTCAAATATATTTCATTGTGAGATAATTAATGACCTACTGCAGTCTAATCGAATAGTTATAAATGTATTAATAATTATAAATAGTTAAATAGTTATAAATGTTAAAATAGTTATAAATGTATTAATATCCCCTATTTGAATTTATATTTTTGGCTTCCTTTAGTATTTGGAAACTTGCTCTTCTCTGCTCTTGTTAAACAGTTTCCTTCATACTTTTCCTACTATTTTGAATACTCATAATTTGTTTTGGGGAGTATTCAAATTTTCCTTCATTCTCTTGAATATGAGGGGTTTCCCTGGTGGCTCAGACAGTAAAAAAATCTGCCTGCAATGCAGGAGACCCAGGTTCCATCCCTCAGTCAAGATGAGCCCCTGGAGAAGGAAATGGCAACCCACTCCAGTATTCTTGCCTGGAGAATCCAATGGACAGAGAAGCCTGACCTGCTACATACAGTACATAGGGTTGCAGAGAGCTGGACACTACTGAAGTGACTTTGCACTTTAATACGAACATCCTGTAAGGACTTCTCACTCTTTCAGATTTATTTAAAATCTCATTGTATTAATGGTAGGTTTTATACAGAGATTTTCTAAATATCTAGTTTGTGTCTACCTAATTCTACCTTGCCAACTCCTGTTTCAACTGTCATTATATATGCATATTTACATATTCTGCCGACACTTGAAGCATGATTCCTATTCTGCTCCATGAGTTTCTAGGTTTTCCGTTATTTTCAATGATAGTATGAATTATCTGGATACTCAGGATTTATTTTTCTTAATTTTAGTCATGATTCCTAATCACATCATCTATTGCCATATTTTACTTTGCAATATCATTTTGAGAATATATACCTTTTAAATTTTCATGAAAATTGTTGGTTATAGCTCACTGTGAAATAAATATGTGATTTCATATCTTAGAATCCAAAACCTTTTCCTTTCAGCCAGCATGGAATTAACTAAAATACCATTTTCAGTGTATTAACCTTCTAATGAATTAGCTCTCTGTAACATTTTCACTTACCTGCTCTAAAGGCACAGTATTAAGAGAAGCATGTTCAAGGGTTTATTCAAAATGAGAAATCTACTTTTCACTCTCTGTGAGTCCCTTCATATGGTTCTGGATACTATTTTAGGCCTGTGTTATAAAGATGTGAACCACCTTGGAGGCAGATTTGTTGGATCTCTGGGACTCCAAATTTCAGTGGGAGTAGTTAAAACACTGAGGCTTCTGCCATAGTGTGACCAGGAAAGATGTTCACACTTAATTTCTGATCCTGGAATATGCTGTCACTCTCCTGTCATTTCCTGGAGTATTCAAATTTTCCTTTAGCCTCTTGAATATGAGGGGCTTCTCTGGTGGGAAGTTGAAATGATTAAAATAGGCATGAGAGTGTTGGTTGACTGTGATAGTGTAAGTGTAAACAGCTTTGATTTAACACACACTTCATTTTCCTCACTTCACTCCCGAGAAATTTTCTTACATTCCTTCTGACAACTCTGCAGTAATTTTTTAGATGAATAATCAAAAAACCATTCTGTCCATCAAAACCTTAATATAAAAATTGATCTACACATATTGTATAAAAGCACATCTTATGTATGTATTTACATATTACAGAAATAGAAATTTTAAAAGATAAAATTGAAATAAATTATGTTAAATTATTTTAAATTGATATTCATTAATGGTTATCTGCTTTAAGCTACCTAAAATATAGTGTTTTTGTTATTCAGGTGTCTTTCTATGAGATTTTGAGAGAATATTTATACTTGGCACAAAATAGCTTCATAATCATTTCTGTGTGCTGCTGTGCTGTGTGCTCGGCTGTGTCTGACTCTGTGACCCCATGGACTGTACCCTGCCAGGCTTCTCTGTCCATGGAATCTTCCAGGCAAGAATACTGGAGTGGGTTGCCATTTCTTACTCTATGGGATCTCCACGACCCGGGGATCAAACCTGCATCTCTTGCATCTCCTGCATCGGCAGGGGGATCCTTACCACTGTGCCACCTAGGAAACCCTTTCATAATCATTACCCTTTTTAAAACAAAATATAATAAATTCTTGTTTTGTAAGGTGTTGCTTTTTACTAAATTAATCATATTGATATTTCTGGTATAGTTTGCAACACAGGCTTCAAAGTCTGTTCGATAACTTGATAACAAGGGATGCCCTGAATAACTTTTGAATTGGTTGACATCTCTGTTCCTTATCTCCAAATCTTTATGTATCTAGTCAAATTCATCATTTAACCCATGGTTTAATGTAGAGTTTTTGCATAGATATTGCTTTTTTGCAAGAGTCATTGTAGTTGGGAATTTCTCATATACAAATGTTAAAATTTCCCATAGTCTTGCAATGAGCAAAATTCCTTTCCACAAGACTTAATTTATTCTATCACTATATTTGCAAACATTAGAATTGGTTTGTGTGTACTTTCCCATGGTGTTTGCTGATAAGGAATGTATTTTATTTATTTTCATATTGCTCATCTTACCCATTTTTACAGAATAGCAGAAAATACAAGTAATTTCTCAGTGGAATGTGGCTTTGTTCATTTGCTATTAATAAGAAACATTCTAAAACACTTTTTATTACATTAAGTGAAAAATTTAAAGCCTTCCATTGATTATTATATGGCTATTAATATTTCAAAGAAAATTATCAGTAGTTTCATTATGGTATTATTGGAAAATGTGCTTGATATATTTTCAATCTTCTTATGTTTATTGAGACTTATTTTATTGCCTAACTTGATATCTACCCTAGAGAGTGTTCTATGTGCAGTTGAAAAAATATATATTCTGTTGATTTTGGACAGAATGCTCGGTAAATATCTGTTAAGTTTTTCTGTTCTAATCTGTCATTAAAGACCAATATTTCTTTACCTATTTTCTGTCTTGAAGAATATCCATTGACATAAGTAGTGTGTTAAAGGTCCCTTACCATTATCGTACTGTCCTTTTATGTCTGTTAATATTTGCTGTATGTATTTAGGAGTTCCTATGCTGAGTGCATAAATACTTACAAGTGCTATTTCTATTTTGAAAAATAAATGATTTTCATTTTTACAAGATGTAATACCAGTCAGTCTTGTGTATATCCAGATTAGCAAATAAGGCATGAGTAGCTGCACAGAGATTTTAATATTTTAGTAAATTCACAGAGTACTTGATAGTGTAACACAACTTGTAACTTAAAATTGTATTTCACTTAATCATAAATTTCAGGTATTAAAAGCAGAAGATAATCAGCAGCTTAGAAAATAACATAGAAGAAACCCAAAAAAGAAAAAGTTAAAGGAGAGACAGGGGACATAGGAGAGCTACTTGGTAAGTTTGGTGTCTCAGTGGCATGTTTACTGGATGACTTGAAGGCAGAAATACAAAATAAAAGGCAGCCATGAGGTTATTCTCTGATACCTGTTTCTCCTGCACTTCCCTGCCTTTTCAAAGCTCTGCTCCAGCCATGTCTTCCATGATTCAGGCTTGCTCGTTGTTTCCTAGCATTCCAGAAACTTATTTCTCTTTCTTCTATTTTAGTTCCTAAATTTATGTTATTTTAAACTTAGAAATATTTCATTACTCTGCAATTATTCGCTTGTTCTTATTTATTCCTAGCTGAAAATTTTGAAGAAAATATTCCTATGTAGTAGCATTACACCAGTTCAATTCAGTCATGTCTGACTCTTTGCAACCCCATGGATTGCAGCATGCCGGGCTTCTCAGTCCATCACCAACTCCTGAAGCCTGTTCATGTTCATCAAACTCATGCCCATCAAGTTGGTCATGCCATCCAATCATCTCATCCTCTGTCATCCCCTTCTCCTCCTGCCTTCAATCTTTCCCAGCATCAGGGTCTTTTCCATTGAGTCAGTTCTTTGCATCAGATGGCCAAAGTATTGGGGTTTCAGCTTCAGCATCAGTCCTTCCAATGAATATTCAGGACTGATTTCCTTTAGGATTGACTGGTTGGATCTCCTTGCTGTCCAAAGGATTCTCAAGAGTTTTCTCCAACACCACAGTTCAAAAGCATCAATTCTTTGGCACTCAACCTTATTTATGGTCCACCTCTAACATCTGTACATGACTACTGGAAAAACCATGGCTTTGACTACATGGACCTTTGTCAGCAAAGTGATGTCTCTGCTTTATAAAACACTGTCTAGGTTTGTCATAGCTTTTCTTTCAAGGAGCAAGCGCCTTTTTATTTTGTGACTGCAGTCACCATCCACAGTGATATTGGAGCCCAAGAAAATAAAATCCGTCACTCTTTCCATTTTCTCCCCATCTATTTGCCATGAAGTGATGGGACTGGATGCCATGATCTTAGTTTTTTGAATGCTGAGTTTTAAGCCAGCTTTTTCACTGTCCTCTTTCATCCTCATCAAGAGGTTGTTTAGTTCCTCTTTGCTTCCTGATATTAGAGTGACTATCATCTGCATATCTGAGGTTGTTGATATTTCTCCCAGCAATCTTGATTCCAGCCTGTGAGTCATCCAGCCTGGCATTTCACATGATGTACTCTGCATAGAAGTTAGATAATGTCAGTATACAGTCTTCACATATTCTGTTCCCAGTTTTGGACCAATCAGTTGTCCCATGTGAGGTTAGAAATATTGCTTCTTGTCCTGCATACAAGTTTCTCAGGAGACAGGTAAGATGATCTGGTATTCTCATCTCTTTAAGAATTTTCCACAGTTTTGTTGTGATCCACATGGTCAAAGGCTTGTATTGAAGAAATAAACAGATCATCAAAGGAGATAATTCAGTATAAAAAAAGAACCCTATATACCACCATTCATCACTGGATCTTGATTGTCAACTAAGTTCTCAATTAATAACTTGAATACTTTAAAATATATAGGACCCCTGGGATACTTCTTATTAAACTCTTAATTTTATTTATAATAAAATTGTGACCCAGGATTTGATTTTCCCCAAAAACTTGACAAATTACCATGTCAAAGAAGAACACTGAAGCTCTTTCTCATCATATAAAATAACCCATGTCTTCCATGACTAATTTTCTTCAGTTTGATCTGAGAAGTTCATATATACATACTAATATAAACTAAAAGTCAAATGTTCTAAACTATGCTTAAATTTATAAAAGATGGGCGGTTATGGTGGTCTTAATGCTTGGGAAAAGGAAAGACTAGGGCAATACACAATTTACTAGTGAATTACATTTATTTTTCTGAAAAAAAAGAGAAAACTTGAAAAGCTATTAATTTTAGTGCACTGCTAGTTTAATTTTAACATATAAGGCAAAATTAGAGAAAAATATAGCACACAAAAATGCCAAAATGTAGAGAATATAAAAAACAAACAATAAAATATCTATTAGGACCAGTAAAACTAGAACTCCTCTCTGCCACACCTACTTTTACCTTGGAAAATGAATTAGACCTTGGCTTTAAGAGTTTATAGCTGCATCCCAGGAGAAGGAGAAAAAGTTTTTTGGTAAGAAAACAAATCAATATATTGCTCTATTATAATTAATATTATTTCCATAAAGCACCCTCGAATTTTCTTTTATTAACTATTGAAAGGATACCATCCCAAATAACTTTATTTGATATTTTTGCTATTCTTTTTTAAAGCCAACCTTTTAAATTCTGTTATCTACATGATAAATAATTTATAGATGTTAAGATGAACAAATCTTAAATGTATAGTTTGAAAATTTTGTTTTCCTTGTGCAGGCGTCTATGAAACTACCACACTTGTCAAATTTCTCAATATTTTTCTCACACCAAAAATTTCCCTTCAACTGCTTTGCAATAAACATTCACCAGCAGAGATAAGGACTATTCTCATTTCTCTCACATAATATGTTTTGTCTATTGTTGAATTTCTTTTAAATAAACTCTTACAATGTGTATGCTTTTGAGTATCTTCTCCCTAAAATAACAGTCTTTTAGAGATGTATCCAGACTTTAATGTATAAGTTTAAATTTTTTTTAATTTATTACTGAGTTTTATTCCACTGTGTGAATGTACTATGAATGTAACCTCATCTTGGTATCCATTTCTCAGAAGACCTAAATTAACATAATTGGTACTGGGAGTGGTCTGAGAAACAGATGAAAATGGGGACTTGTAGCTGAATCAATTGGCCTGGTGGCCAATAAGATTTCACTGCAAATGGTAGGGTTCCCAGGTGGCTCAGTGATAAAGAATCCACCTGCCAATGCAGGAGACGCAGGTTCAATTCCTGGCTCAGGATGATCCCCTGGAAGAGGAAATGGCAACCCACTCCAGTATTCTTGTCTGGAAATTTCCATGGACAGAAGAGCCTGGCAGGCTACAGTCCATGGGCTAATGAGTTAGTGAGCATGCATTCACACAAGTGATAGATGGGACATAGGCCCTGGCTTAGTGTAGTTGGCTGATGGCTAAATATTTCATGGGTGGTGATCTAGGAATACAACCTGTTGGAAAGGAATGCTATTGCAGGTGAATAATTCTTTTATTTGAAAGAAAGAGAGGAGAAATTCCTACAAATAGTGCAGTTGTTTGCTTATTGTTAAGTTGGATTGATACCTTGAAATAAAAGAAATTGAAAGCCATTAACTAACAAACGTTAAAGGTTAGGTGTAAGGACTTAAAAACTCTTTGGTAGTTTACAAAGAGTTCCTTGTCTCCTGAATAAGGAGACACAGACAAGCAAGATGCTGAAGATCTAACAGAGCTACACAAGTATACTATACCTTTAGAATATCCCTCACCTTTGAAACTGTTAGTTACTCAAGTAGTGTCTGACTCTTTGCAACCCCATGGACTGTAGCCCACCAGACTCCTCTGCCCATGGAATTCTCTAGGCAAGAATACTGAAGTGTGTTGCCATTCCCTTCTGTAGGGGATCTTCCACAGTTACACAGATCCAAAAAAGTACAAACACTCTAGGCATGTGTATCATGATAAGGTCAGAGCACTGGTAGGGAAAAATTTAAAACCATGAAATATCGAGTGAGTACGTCTGGATAAATGCCCCAGCAGACTTTGCTTCTACAGACTCCTCAACATCAGTATGAGCTAGAACTTTCTGCTCAAGGAGCTTCAGAGGCCTTGCTTCTGCAAGGAAATAGGTCATCTTTTAGGCCTGGACTAACTTCCTCTTCTGCATAATAACTAGAGTAGAAGCCCAGCATAACCCCTGGGATACACTGAGCCTGATAAAAACGAAAGAGACTGTATACTAAAGTAATTGTGAGATTTTACTGTCATGTTCTGGCAGGAGCCATGAGACTATTATTGAAGGGAGTCATGAAACTATTATTGAAGGGAGTATTCATGCATTGTTCTCTTCATTCCAAAGGGAATCTTTATGACAGTTGTTTTTAATTCTCAGTCAGGTAAATCATGAACTCTGTTTCATCACTGTCAGTTTCTGGAGATTTACCTTGCTTCTTTATTTAGAACATCTTTGCCTGGTTCTCTGTTGATTCTCTGTGTTGGTCTCTAAACATTAGACCATGCACGCACCTCTGCCAGTCTTCACAGATTGGCCTTGTACAGGTGAGGGTCCTCACCAATAAACCTGAACAGAGGTTCTGGACACCTCTGCCAATGGTTTCCCTCCTCAGGAGGAAGCATGCCTCTTGGCAGTGATTTTTATTTTCTCACTCTGTGGACAGATCGTGGTGAGGTATGTGGTGGAGCTTTGGCATTCTAGAAGCCCAACCTGCCGTGTCCATTGTCCCCCAGCACCTGGACTCTGTCAGAACCATTACAGCTCCAAGCTTAGTGAGATAAGTACTAGCTCTTTGGGAAGCCTCTGTGAAGTTGGGATGCTAGATCCATAAATTAACTCTTTTCCTTTACAGGTGGAAGCTGAGAGCTGGAATTTTTTATCCACTCATTCTGTGCTGAGTTATGGAGGATCAGTGATATAACTGGCCCAGCTAACTGCCTCTGTCTTCCCCCAGACAGCCAGACTGTGACAGACCTGTCAGAGCTCCAAGACTAGCAAGACCTGAATCTCCTTGCCTGATTTGGCGAGTCTGGTTTTTCATTCTCCAGGGGTAAAAGAGACTTTCAATTGGTTTCAGAGTTCTCACAAAGAAAATCTGTCCTCAAATTGCTGTTAAATTGGTGTGTTTGTTGGAGAGCAATGGTCCAGGGATTCCTCTTCTCATGTTGCTCATGTCATTCTTAACATCAACTAGTGAGGTAAGCTGTGACATGAACGAGTCTTGAAAACATTGAAGAGAAGCCAGTCTAAAAAGACCACATCCTTGCTTCCCTCACACTTCCGGCTCTAGGCAACCATTAGTCTACTTTTTGCTTCTAAGGGTTTGCCTCTAAAGGACATTTCATACAAATGGACTCATGTAAGGTGTAGTTTTTAGTGACTCATTTCTTTAACTTAGACAAATGTTTTCAAGATTCATGCATAGTGTAGCATATGCCAGTACCTGATTCATTTTTATTGCCAAGTAATATTCCATTGTATGGATATAGCATGTTTTATTTATCCATTCATTAGTTGATGAACATTTGCGTTGTTTTAACATTTTTACTAGTATGATGAAAGCTGCTACAATCATTTTAGTATAACTTTTTGGGGTGTACATGTGCCTTAATTTTTTTGAGGGTGTATTTGGAGTGAAATGACAGGGGCACGTGGTGATTCTATGTTTAACATTTTTGAGGAACTGCCAAAATTCTCTCCAAAATGGTTACACCATTTTGTATTCCATCAGCAGTATATGAGGGTTCCAGTTATTCTACATCCTTGTCAACCCTTGTTATTTGTCACCTTTTGATTATAGCCATCTTAGAGAAATAATCATAATTTTATGAGACAATTTTAGGTATAGTATAAAACTGTTTCACTGGTAATCTTTTATGAGCATTCTGATCAGTAATGTGTTATAGGTTATTTTGACATTTGTGAACTACTAAGCCTGAATTTAGCTTGCCATACAGTTTAAACAAACAGGCTCCCAACATGCTGCAAAGAATCCGAGCATTGTGCCTTAACAGCATCACTCTTGATGAGCTTGAGGATGCACTGAATGGAGAAAAAAATCTAAATGCTTCTTTAGGATTAATTTCAAAACTATTGCCTAGAACAAGAAAAAATGTTTGGTCTCTTGAATTGGGGAAGAATATTTAAGATTAGCCATCAATAAGTTTAGGATTCTGAATTCAGCAAGAAATGCCCCCTTCCCCTCAACACTAACAAGCTTAATTTGCTTATAATTGCAATAAAAATTGCAAGCTTACCAAAGACAATTGAACCATAGTTTAAACACTTGGAAAGAACAAGTTACATGGTATATTACATAAAATTAAAAAAAAATGTTCTTCTACTTTTATTTCCTTAGGTTTGAAAGTCAATTATGCCTACAAATGGCATTTCTTAGAGCGTTTGGTTTCAAGGCTGCTCTGTGCAGTTCTATTGAAATTGCCTTCTATTGTTTTTTCCCTTTGTAATCTTATGTTCAATTTAGCATTTTATATTTATGATACTGTCAAATATAATTTTTTATTCTTACATTTTCTCTGATTGGTTCAAATTCTTTGAATCATTATTTGTTTAGGGTGTCTCATTTATGATAATATAAATGACTATCATTTGTAGAAATGATAATTATTTATAAATGACTATGAGTATAAATGATAGTATTATGACTGTCATTAACAACCCATATCAATTAAAGTAATCTCTAACAGTATTCATCATGTTTTTATATTTATTTCTTCACTAGAAAATATATATTGCCTGTATCATAAAGTATTTAATGATTTTTATATGTCTATTTTGCTGAGATCACTAATTATCATTATATAACAGCATTGTGTAAATTTAAAATATATTATCATTAATTTTTTCTGCATCAGTTAAGATTCTAAAATAAGAAAGTAAAACCATGTATTACATATGTATTCAAATTATATTAGCATTATATTTGAAAGCTTGGTTACTTATACAGTTCTAAAATCTAAAAGTTCTGTGTGGAGCTAACATTTTGGAACCCTAATTTTTTCATGGCCTCTTGCATTTTCTGATTTCTCAAGGTGTAAATAACAGGATTCAATAAGGGTGTGATAACAGTGTAAAATACAGCAAGGACTTTATTGCTGGCAAAACTCTTGAAAGGCCAGGCATAGATGAGGATACACGGCCCAAAGAACAGACTGACCACAGTGATGTGGGCAGACAGTGTGGACAGGGCTTTGGAGAGGCCTCTAGATGATCTTCTTTGCACGGTGGCTAGGATGACAGTGTAGGAGACAAGCAGGAGGAGGAAACAAATAAGTGACCACAGTCCACTGTCAGCAATGACAAATAATTCCAGGGTGTACGTTTCCACACACGCAAGCTTAATCACAAGGGGAAGGTCACAAAATATATTGTCTATGATGCGGGGGCCACAGAAAGGCAGGTTTACTGTTAATACCATCTGACTCATGGTGTGTATAAAACCGATTGTCCATGAAAGTATAACAAACCCATTCAGTAACCTGTGGTTCATGATTTTCCTGTAGTGTAGGGGTTTACATACGGCCACGTATCTGTCAAAAGCCATGGCTATCAGAAGAGTCATCTCAGCACCTCCAAACAAGTGCATGAAGAACATCTGAGCCATGCATCCCCATATAGAGATGGTCTTGTGTTCAGTGAGCAAGTCTCTGATCATCTTGGGTGTGGTGACCGTGGAGAGACACATGTCCAAAAAGGAGAGGTTTCCGAGGAGGAAGTACATGGGAGAATGAAGGGTGGAACTGCAAGTCACTGTGACCATAATGAGAGCATTTCCCAGCACAGTAGCCCCGTAGATCAAGGAGAATGTCACAAAGAAGACAATCTGAAGTTCCCATCCTGCAGAAAATCCTTGTAAAATAAACTCAGTCACTACAGATCCATTTTTCAGATCCATTTACTCAACTCAGAAAGATTCCAGATGTTCTTTATATACAAAGAGAATTTTTTTAAAAAGCCACAATTAGCACTGACATGGGGTTGCAAAGAGTCAAACACAACTTATCAAATGAACTTCAACAAAAACACCAACATTTTTTTATTTCTATTTGATGAATAACAATTGGTGATATGAGGATAGTCTTAAATCTCAGATCTTTTGTATTGTTTTCTCAAATCCTTTTATCATCACTGTTCACAGTGAAGAGTTTGGGTGTTGTGTGCAAATGGTATGTCATGGTTTAGAGCAAATAGTGAAATGATTCAATCCTAATGTATAGATATTGCTTTGGTTGTAATATATCACACTAAGTTTTCTTTGCTGAGCTTTTTAGATGTCATTCTTAGGATGTAGAGTGATCAAAATTAATTATCATTATGTGATCACTATGTGATAAGCTGTGTTGTATTTCACATATGTTAAGCTTTACTGTTATGAGCATAACAACCCCATTATTATAATTATCCTAATTTTGTATTAAAGGAAACTTGGCATAGATGTTTTAAATGACTTACTCACACCAGCATCTAGGCTTGTAGCAAAACACCATATTCCCTCCAAACATAAAGGAATGAATATTTATGGTCAAGTTATTAAATATTGATTAAATTAATATGTTCCATTTATATGAACATAACAGATATGATTCAACAAGTATTTGGAATCCCTCTATGTAATTAACTGCACTTTTTTTCTTATGCAAAAGGAATCAGAACCTGGTATCTCGGGAGTTTACCATCTAGAGTTAATTATCAATCAAAAATTAGCAATGAGACATGTAAGAAAATATTTAATTTAGCACATGTTGTGAAAAATGTTGTAAGATTTTTTAAAATTGGCAACCAATTCCAAATGTCACTTTTAAGACACAGCTTCAAGCTTGTTTGTTTCTATCTTCAAACGTTTTAAAAAGTAAAACGAAAAGTACTCATGGTCAGTAAATAAAAGGACAAGTCTTAAAGACTGAAGATTTATAAGAAGAAAAGAATTGATAACAGTGAGTATAAAAAGTGGTGTATTTGGAAAAGTGACTGAATTAAGTTTTAAAGATTCTTAGGAAATGTTTGTTTTCTTTTCTCCAATGGCCTATAAGTCTCTCCTTGTTTTCAGCTCTGCTTGGTCTCTTGTCAAAATATCTTATCACCATTATCCAACCTTAATTATCTCAGTTGTTATCTTACCTCCAATATTTTTAAGAAATAGTCAGTGTCTACAAACTAGGGGAAATAAAGGTGAAAAATGTTGTAGTTCCTGTAGGTCAACCTCCAGGAGTTGCTAAATGGTGAACTGTGGACCTGGAGGGGCATGCAGAGGACAGTCTCCACACCATGCCTTCTATAATGGTTGTGTTACATGACTATCATGAGAGTGACCAGAAATATTGCTATTGAGACTTTTGTGACAGAAATGGAAATAACTGCATGCACTTTGGGGAAGTGACATGGCTTGATAACTGTTAGAAAGAATGAACATGCCAGCTATCATTTGGGAACCAATACCTTGAATTTTATATCCCACAATAAAGTAAAAACAGAAAAACTTGCAAATGAAATTAATTTAGTTAAACATAATTGATTAAGAAAGATTTATTTTGGCCTTTTATTTCAGAGGGAAAGCTGGAATTTACTGTGTTGATGACTTTCCCAGCATTTCTGTCTCTTATTCCTCTCTTTCATTTTTAAGCAAGCTTTCTCAAAATATTTATTTGGTTCTGCACTTAACATACCTGTTTCTATATTGTGAAGGTAAAAAGACTATACAAATGAAAAGAAATAAACTATCATATAGTTTAGACAAAAATCCTATCAATGAAGAAAATTGTCTTCCTCTTAAATAATTGCACATTTTGTTTTAGTTACCTTTACTCAATTTATGATGCACTTTGCAGGAATTTGAAGACAAAACACAGTATATTAGAGTTAGGAGGGAACTTTGTAATCCTTTGTTCTCTTTAGTAAATGAAAAATCAAGATCCCCATAATTAGTTAAATTTTCCCAAGTCTTAGATGTAGGACCACCCTGAGGAAATGTAGTGATTATTAGGTGAGATGGTGTATGTATAAGCTCATGGCTGGACACAGAATGGGCACAGAGAGGGCATGTGTTGAATCTGAGTCACTCATATAAATCTTATATAATCCTGAGACTTTTCCATATAAATCTCTATTAGGAAAGGAAGAAGTCAAGGCTTGTTTTAGTAAACTGTTGAAAATAAATATTTCTACTCATGCTCATGTGTATATGAGACATAAATTACTTAATATAGCAAAAGAAAAAGGGGGTAGCAGAAGATGAGATGGTTAGATTGCATCACCAAATCAATGGACATGAATCTGAGCAAATTTCAGGAGATAGTGAAGGACAGGGGAGCCCTGTGTGCTGAAGTCCATAAGGTCACAAACAGTCAGACACAACTTTGCAGCTGAACAACAAACACTACAAGCATAACTAACTCAAATAAATATTTTCTCCCATTGTCATTATAGATATTTAAATAAACTAAGCATAATTTCTATCTTGACTAATTTCACCTTTTTCTAAAACTATACGTATTTTTGTTAAAATACAGATGAAACTGAAAAATATGCTTAATAAAAGAAGCTGGACACAAAAGACTATATGCTTTGTAACTTCACTTATATTAAATGTCTAGAAAAAGCAAATCTTTGATAAACGAACGCATATTAGTAGCCCTTCAGCTGGGGATTGATTGGAGATGGGCATGAGTTTTCTTTTTGCAGTGGTGAAAATGATTTAAAATAAGATTGTGTAAAATAAGATTGTGGTGATCCTTGCACAGCTATGTGAATAGAATAATAATCATTAAAATGTGTATTAAATGGGTTATTTTATATTAGGTGATTATGTTCAATAAAACTGTTATGCATTTTTTTCTTTTATTATTAAATTAAAATTATCTTTAATATTTTAATTTAGTGTTCTTAAATAGGGTTTTCTAATACTGTCCAGCTGTTTGTCCTCAAATTTATTTCACCAGGAGACAATTATTGTCACACTGCAATCCAATACAATCTAGCTTTAAACTTTTATTAAAGTCTCCTATTTGAATTTATGGTTTTGAATGACATCTATTTGGAAGCTTACTTTTCTCTGTTTTGTTAAATAGATTTCTTGATATTATTACTATTTTGAATACTCATAATGAGATTCCTGAATATGAACATCCTGTAAGGGCTTCTTTGTCTTTACTCTTTAAAATGCCCTATGTATATATGGTATAACCATAAGTTTCAAACAGCGATTTTCTAAATATCTAGTTCTAAATACCTAAATATCTAGTTCATTAATTCTCCCTTGCCAGCTTCTTTTCCAACTGTAATTATGATATTCTTATCTATATGTACTGGGTATACCTGAAATTTATTAAAAGAAATCTGCAAAAAAATATACTGCAAAAAATAATATGAGTTTCTAGCTTTTCCACTGTTTTCAATGATAGTATGAATTATCTGGATGCTCAGGAATTTATGTTTCTTAATTTTATTCATCATTCTTAATCACTTACCATATACCACCAAATTTATTTGCAATATCATTTTGAGAGCATATACCTTTTAAATGTTCATGGAAATTGTTGATTATAATCCATTGTAAAATAAGTATGTAATTCCATGTCTTGAAAACCATAGTATTTTCCTTCCAGTCAACACACAATTAATTAAAATACCATCTTCAGTATACTAAATTTGTAATGAATTAATCCTCTATAATGTTTTCACTTACTTGCTGTAAAGGTGCATTATGAGAAACAATGTGTTCAAGACGTTATTTGAAATTAGAAATCTAATTTTCACTCTCTCTGATGCCCTTCATGTGGTTCTGGATACTGTTTTCTGCATCTTTTATAAAGACCTGAACCACTTTGGAGGCAAATTTTTCTGGAGCCCTGGGAATCCAAATTTCACTGGGAGTAGTTAAAACATTGGGGCTGCTGTGATAGCATGACCAGGAGAGATGTTCACTCTTAATTTCTGGTCCTGTAATATGCTTTGCTTTCCTTGAGCATTGGAATGATTAAAATAGTCATGAGAGTATTGGTTTTTTGTGATATTATAAGTGCAGACAGCTTTGATTTAAATGATATCCTTGTCCTCACATTATTCCCAAGCTACAGTCTTACCTTCCTTCTAACAATTTTGTGGTATTATTTCAGATGAATAATCTCTAAACTTTTCTGACCGTTACATCTTTAATGGAAAAACTGGTCTATACATGTTACACCCTTACTCCTAAAAGCGCACATTAAGTGCACTTTACTATATTTAGGAAATAGAAAATTGTAAAGATATACTGAGAATAATTCACATTAAATTACTTCAAACTTCATATACATTAATGTTACAACTGTTTTATGATCATTAAAATACTAATATTTTTAAAAATGTATTTACCTTGCTATGAGAGTTTCAGAGAATATTTATATGGCAAAATATGTTTTCATTGTCATTGCCCTTTTTACTATAAAATCTTACAGTAAATTCTTCTTTTATAAAAGTTTGTTTCTTTTATGCAGTTCATCATATTGATCATCCTAATGTACTTTGCACAGCAGGCTTCAAAGTCTGTTTCAATAACTTGCCAACAATGTCATGAGTAACTTTCAAATTGGTTGACATATCTGTATCTTATCTGCAAATTCTTACTTAATGCCAGTCAAATTCACTATTCAACCAAGGGCTTAATGTAGATTTTTGTCATAGACCAGCTTTTATATGATTCAATATTATTGATAAGAATTTCTATGTACAAGTGCTAAAATCTTTCAACTCTTACATAAGGCAAAACTCCTCCCAAGACATAATTTATTCTATCACTTAATTTGCAGATAATTAGAAATAGTTTCTGTGTGCTTTTCAGTAGCATTTGCTGATAAGGAATGTATTTTATTTATTGTCATACTGCTCATCTTAATCATTTTTATAGAATGGTAGAAAATACAAGTAATTTCTCTGTGGAATGTGGCTTTTGTTCTTCTGGTATTAGTAATAAATGGAAACACTTTTTACTACATTGAGTTAAAATTTAAAGCCTTCCATTGGTTATCATTGCAATAAATTGCAACAATAATACTGCAAAATTATTGCAATAATAATATTGCAAATAAAATTGTAGAGGTTTACTTTATGTTTTATATATTTAGTTTTTAGTGTTTTACTAATTTTGATGACAAGCTAATTTATCAAGGTACAATATATATTGTCACATTCATTGTTGATAAAGATGAAAGTAAATCCATATTGTGAAATAATTTTTCTTAACTTAAAATATTGTGACCAGTTTACTGTCAGTTCTGTATCTCATTGTTCTTTTATTAATACTTTTTGATTTAGCTAAGAAAAAGTTCATATTGTGGGTATAATTATCAATTCTGTCTTTTTATAATCATTTACATGAATTCTAAAAATAAGAATGGTCTTCAATCCAAGGTTTATTCACAGAAACATTTTTAAAGCCCTAATGAAGTTGTGGAGGATGAATTGAGCTAAAATAAGATAATATAATCTTTAAATATTCCCTCCCCTTTACTTTAGCACACCTAAGCTATTATACAGAGAGATAGCTGTTTATTGAATAATAATTTGTTCAAACCAAATGACCTTGAAGAGAACTGCTTTTGATCCCCCTCTGTCATTGGTTAACTCACATTTTCTCCAGAAACTTTAAATGCCATATAGCATGACCAGGCAACACACAGATTAATTGAGTACCTAAAATAATCTGTGTAGTAAATAATAACAAAACTTACTTATCATTTAATATTAAAAGACATAAATAGATGTTCTCATTTTTTCATACCTAATTAAATGATTACAGTTAGCTTAAAATGCATGTACCCTCCTTAAAATGATGGGTTTGAATAACATTTTAAAATAACTACTTAATTCAGGCTTCTTTTTTGTTTCAACTATGAATTCTGATCGAATAAAATATTCCTCCAGATCCCTCATTACTTATATATATCCTTTATTCTTGATTAAATATGCACCCTAAGTTACTGGTCAGGGTAAAATTCTGTGATTCTCGATAAATGCCTTCCCTCTTCTCAAATGTTTAATACTCTTATTCTATCTTTATTTAAACTCCCAAGGAACAATAGTTGTCTTATCCTAAAGATTTATACAAATTAAGACATTCACCCTCTTTTCTCCAAATGGAAAGACAAAATTCTATTGATTACTATGTCCATCTCAGTGTGATATTGGTATTTCCTCTAATTTAGTCATAATCCCACATGAATATCCCATATCCTAGAGACAAAATTCTAAAGTTAACCTCCAACAACTCCTTGATAATGAACAACAACAAAAAATTGAAATTTGTCAACAAATACTATACATATATATTGACCATAAATATTTTAGGTAGAAAACAGTCTTAGTTTCTATAATCATCATTTAATTTTTTTATTTTTTTCAGTTTTATTTATTTATTTATTTTTTACTTTACAATATTGTATTGGCTTTGCCATACATTGACATGAATCCTCCATGGGTGTACATGTGTTCCCCATCCTGAACCCCCTTCCCACCTATCTCCCCGTCCCATCCCTCTGGGTCATCCTGGTGCACCAGCCCCGAGCACCCTGTATCATGCATCGAACCTGGACTGGCTATCTGTTTCACATATAATAATTTACATGTTTCAATGTCATTCTCCCATATCATCCCTCCCCTGCCCTCTCCCACAGAGCCCAAAAGACTGTTCTATACATCTGTGTCTCTTTTGCTATCTTGCATACAGGATTATCATTACCCTCTTTCTAAATTCCAGATATATGCATTAGTATACTATAACGGTGTTTTTCTTTCTGACTTACTTCACTCTGTATAATAGGCCCCAGTTTCATCCACCTCATTAGAACAGATTCAAATGTATTCTTTTTAATGGCTGAGTAATATTCCATTGTGTATATGTACCACAGCTTTCTTATCCATTTGTCTGCTGATGGACATCTAGGTTGCTTCCATGTCCTGGCTATTATAAACAGAGCTGTGATGAACATTGAGGTACATGTGTCTCTTTCAATTCTGGTTTCCTCGGTGTGTATGCCAAGCAGTGGGATTGCTGGGTCATATGGCAGTTCTATTTCCAGTTTTTTAAGGAATCTCCATACTGTTCTCCATAGCAGCTGTACTAGTTTGCATTCCCACCAACAGTGTAAGAGGGTTCCCTTTTCTCCACACCCTCTCCAGCATTTATTGCTTGTAGACTTTTGGATAGCAGCCATTCTGACTGGCATGAAATGATACCTCATTGTGGTTTTGATTTGCATTTCTTTGATAATGAGTGATGTTGAGCATCTTTTCATGTGTTTGTTAGCCATCTGTATGTCTTCTTTGGAGAAATGTCTGTTTAGTTCTTTGGCCCACTTTTTGATTGGGTCTTTTATTTTTCTGGAATTGAGCTGCAGGAGTTGCTTGTATGTTTTTGAGATTAATCCTTTGTCTGTTGCTTCGTTTGCTATTATTTTCTCCCATTCCGAAGGCTGTCTTTTCACCTTGCTTATAGTTTCCTTTGTTGTGCAGAAGCTTTTAATTTTAATTAGGTCACATTGTGTTTATTTTTGTTTTTATTCCCAGTATTCTGGGAGGTGGGTCATAGAGGATCCTGCTGTGGTTTATGTCAGAGAGTGTTTTGTTTATGTTTTCCTCTAGGAGTTTTATAGTTTCTGGTCATATGTTTAAACCTTTAATCCATTTTGAGTTTATTTTTGTGTATGGTGTTAGAAAGTGTTCTAGTTTCATTCTTTTACAAGTGGTTGACCAGTTTTCCCAGCACCACTTGTTAAAGAGACTGTTTTTTCTCCATTGTATATTCTTGCCTCCTTTGTCAAAGATAAGGTGTCCATAGGTGCATGGACTTATCTCTGGGCTTTCTATTTTGTTCCATTGATCTATATTTCTTTCTTTGTGCCAAGACCATACTGTCTTGATGACTGTGGCTTTGTAGTAGAGACTGAAGTCAGGCAGGTTTATTTCTCCATTTTCATTCTTCTTTTTCAAGATTGTTTGGCTCTTCAAGGTTTTTTTGCATTTCCATACAAATTGTGAAATTATTTGTTCTAGTTCTCTGAAAAAATACCATTGGTAGCTTGATAGGGATTGCATTGAATCTATAGATTGCTTTGTGTAGTATACTTATTTTCACTGTATTGATTCTTTCAATCCATGAACACAGTATATTTCTCCATCTATTTGTGTCCTCTTTGATTTCTTTCATCAGTGTTTCATAGTTTTCTATATATAGGTCTTTTGTTTCTTTAGGTAGATATATTCCTAAGTATTTTATTCTTTTCATTGCAATGGTGAATGGAATTGTTTCCTTAATTTCTCTTTCTGTTTTCTCATTGTTAGTGTATAGGAATACAAGGGATTTCTGTGAGTTGATTTTATATCCTGAAACTTTACTATATTCATTGATTAGGTCTAGTAATATTCTGGTGGAGTCTATAGGGTTTTCTATGTAGAGGTTCATGTAATCTGCAAACAGTGAGAGTTTCACTTCTTCTTTTCCTATCTGGATTCCTTTTGTTTATTTTTCTGCTCTGATTGCTGTGGCCAAAACTTCCAAAACTATGTTGAATAGTAGTGGTGAGAGTGGGCACCCTTGTCTTGTTCCTGACTTTAAGGGAAATGCTTTCAATTTTTCACCATTGAGGATAATGTTTGCTGTGGGTTTGTCATAAATAGCTTTTATAATGTTGAGGTATGTTCCTTCTATTCCTGCTTTCTGGAGGTTTGTTTTTTTTTTTTATCATAAACGGATGTTGAATTTCGTCAAAGGCTTTCTCTGCATCTACTGAGATAATCATATGGTTTTTATTTTTCAATTTGTTAGTGTGGTATATTACATTGATTTGTGGATATTGAAGAATCCTTGCATCCCTGGGATAAAGCCCACTTGGTCATGATGTATGATCTTTTTAATATGTTGTTGGATTCTGTTTGCTAGAATTTTGTTAAGGATTTTGGCATCTATATTTATCAGTGATATTGTCCTGTAGTTTTCTTTTTTGTGTGGCATCTTTGTCAGGTTTTGGTATTAGGGTGATGGTGGCCTCATAGAATGAGTTTGGAAGTTTACCTTCCTCTGCAATTTTCTGGAAGAGTTTGAGTAAGATAGGTGTTAGCTCTTCTCTAAATTTTATTAGAATTCAGCTGTGAAGCCGTTTGGTCCTGGGCTTTTGTTTTTTGGAAGATTTATGATTACAGTTTCAATTTCTGTGCTTGTGATGGGTCTGTTAAGATTTTCTATTTCTTTCTGGTTCAGTTTTGGAAAGTTGTACTTTTCTAGGAATGTGTCCATTTCTTCCAAGTTGTCCATTTTATTTGCATATAGTTGCTGATAATAGTCTCTTATGATCCTTTGTATTTCTGTGTTGTCTGTTCTGATCTCTCCATTTTCATTTCTAGTTTTGTTGATTTGATTTTTCTCCCTTTGTTTCTTGATGAGTCTGGCTAATGGTTTGTCAATTTTATTTACCTTCTCAAAGAACCAGCTTTTGGCTTTGTTGATTTTTGCTATGGTCTCTTTTGTTTCTTTTGCATTTTTCTGCCCTAATTTTTAAGATTTCTTTCCAGCTACTAACCCTGAGGTTCTTCATTTCTTCCTTTTCTAGTTGCTTTAGGTGTATAGTTAGGTTATTTATTTGACTTTTTTCTTATTTCTTGAGGTAATACTGTATTGCTATGAACTTTCCCCTTAGCACTGCTTTTACAGTGTCCTATAGATTTTGGGTTGTTGTGTTTTCATTTTCATTCATTTCTATGCATATTTTGATTTCATTTTTGATTTCTTCTGTGATTTGTTGGTTATTCAGCAGCGTGTTGCTCTTAGCTGTTTTAATTAGCTCTTTTTATTGAATCATAAGCATAAGGAAACAGAAATTGTTGGTTTCTTTTTACTTTCAGATCAATAAAAAGTCATTTTAACCTTTGTTGGGAAGATTTACTTATTCATTTTTTTTAAATGCAAATTATTAATTTCCTGCACTTGTTTCCAATATGCCAATTTTTCTTCCCTTCACTTACCATCTCCAGGCTCAGCTTCAGTTTTACAAGTCTTTTCTATCTTTCCTATACCAAGATTCTGCCAGGCATGTCACAAACATCATTATTATTATATTATTATTATTATCATTTTGTGGTTCACCAAACTCTTTATTTTTTTTAATTAATTAATTAATTAATTTTAGTTTATAACATTGTATTGGTTTTGCCATACATTGACTTGAATTTGCCATGAGTGTACATGTATTCCACATCCTGAACCCCCCTACCTACCTCCCCATCCCACCCCTCTGGGTCATTCCAGTGCACCAGCCCAGATTTAATTATTGGGAACTATGACATGTAAAGGAGAGGACAGGAAACAAAAATGTATGAATGCTAATTAAAATTTATATAAAAATATTTTTAGTTATAAAGGCATAGATTTTGTAGTTACATGTAGGATCTAATTCTAGGTCTAGTACTTACAATTTCTGTGACAAGTTTGTTAAATTTTATAATGTGCAGTTTTCTGGTGATGAATATAAATAATATTCTCTATTTTGATTGTGTGAAGTTAAAAGAAAATGCATGCGAAGTGCCTCAGACATGGTTAGAACTCAACAAACAGTATTTTAAAATCTAAGAATTTATAGAAAAATTTAAAATTACAACATAAATGAATGATAATATATTGGAATTATTTGCACTTGGATGTACAATTCTGAATGCTTTATTGCATATATGCTTGTGTAGGGAAAAGTAATAATTTCCCCAAATATTACTTATGTTTGATGTAAAATCTTATACCTGTGTCTCTGGATGATGACAACAATTATGATGCCTTTGATGAGTGTAATATTTAAGTTAAAAGGCTGATCTGGAACTCACATTCTTGGTCTTTATTTTTATCATTGCTTTCTTAATGTCTTTATTCCTAAATGAGTAAATGAATGGATTTAAAAGGGGAGTAAAAATTGTATAAAACACAGAGACGATCTTATCTATGAAAACATGGCTGAATGGCCATATATAGATAAAGAGGCAAGGTCCAAAGAATAGTACCACCACTGTGATGTGGGCTGCAAGAGTGGACATGGCCTTGGAATATCCACTGGAGGAGTGATGATGGACAGTTATCAGGATGATGCTATAGGAAATGAACAGAAATATGAAACAGAACAAAGAAAGTAGTCCACTAAATGCAATGACTAATAGGTCTAAGATATAGGTGTCAGTGCAGGCAAGTTTGATCACCTGAGGCAGGTCACAAAAAAAATTATCCACAACATTGGGGCCACAGAATGGTAAAGTCACTATAAAAACCATTTGGCTAACAGAGTGCACAAACCCAGTAGTCCAGGAGAAAAGTGCAAGTCTGATGCAAATACGGTGGCTCATAATATTTTTGTAATGAAGGGGTTTGCAAATGGCAATTAATCTATCAATTGCCATGGCTACAAGCAACATCATCTCACTTCCACCTAAAAGGTGAAGGAAAAAAATCTGGGCCATGCATTCTTCGTAAGAAATGGCCTTATTTTCACTAATTAAGTCACCAATCATTTTAGGAGTAGCAAAGGAAGCCAGAGACATATCAATAAAGGACAGGTTGACCAGTAGGAAGTACATTGGAGACTGTAATTGAGGGTCCAATTTCACTACCAAGATAATAATGAGGTTACTTAATAAAATGGCTATGTAAATAATAGAAAAAAATAAAAAAAATAAAATCTGTAACTCATGAAACTCTGTGAGTCCCAGCAAAATAAATTCAGTCACTACAGAGTGATTTTGTTTTTCCATTTGTTTGGCTGTTGGCATATATTGCCTAAAACAAAATCAAAATTAAAAGTCTGTTAGTTAAATTTGAAAGATAAGTGCATAGTCACTTAACTTTTTTTCCTAGAATTCACTGAAATGCTTAAAAAGGATAAAAAAATAATCAACAATAAATCCATTTTTTTTAAAGAGATAGACACAATTTCTTAACAAAAATTATGAGGAATATCTGCCATAAACCAAGATGTTTGAAAAAAATTGAAACTATCAATATGTAACTCATATTTGGGCTAATCTTAAGAAAAGTGATTATCTCAGCTGGTGAGAGAATATGCAAGCTCCTTGACACCTTTTTTAGATTTTGAGAAATAGATTTATTCATCCTCCATAGACAAAAAAATAAGGTCTACCATCTTGAACTCTAATAATAGTAAGGATCATGTAAGTGAAAAAAAGGCCAAACAGTTTTCTAATTATAAGCAGGACTAAGAGAAATGAAACTGGGTAACTAGAATATAGAGCATTAACAATCTAGGAGTCATTCTGTATTTGCTGCTGAAAGTCAGATGAACAGAGATAATAAACATTATGAGTCTCTGAGACAAATGAATCTATGGTTGGCAAATTGAGATAGCTTCTCATCTTATTTTTTTCTGAGATGGAAGAAGTGTCCAAATATTTGAGTCTTCTCCCACAGGCCCTGATTTCCTTTGGGCCTATGAATTTAGTAGATTGGGAAGTACAGTGCAGAGACAGCCTAAATGGATGCTTGCCGCTGGCTTATGGATCCCTGATAAACAAAAGGAAATCTGTTTATCAGGGAACACATCCATGTTGCTCCAGATGTGTAAAGCAGATCTTTGTGGAATGACATCCATTTACACATGAATAATGCTAGCCAGAATTTTTGAAACAAAATAACAAGGAAGATACACCAGGTATCTAAGAAGAGATAGTAACACAACACATTGTTTTTTAAGAGATCTGAAAAAAAAAAATGCAGAAGAGTTTCTAGCTGAACAAAGAGAAATATTTTTAAATATTTTAAGAATCCAGAAAAGTAAAAAATGCTATAATAAAGATCTTCATCCTGTTGTCAGAATTAACAAGTATGTGCATTTTTATCATTTTGCTTCAAACTTTTTAAATAAAATTAAAAAATACTGGCAGAGGTAAAGTTCACTTATCATCTTACTAGTTTGTGTATGATATGAAAATGAATAAGTGATATCCTGTCATAACAACATTCTGCAAATGATTTTATTTTTACTGACAAACTAATATTCTAAAATTGTACAACATACTGGTACATATCTATTTACATGTGAAAAACTTTTTCAAGATTACATTACCAGAAGTACAATTACTAGTCATCTTCAACTAATCGAATAATGCAAAATTCTCAATAAAGATTTATATAAATACTACTTTGCACAAATATTGTTATTTTTTTAGCTCTCATTCTGACCACCTGATTTTATTGTAGGAATGCAAAAATGGTTCAATACTAGAAAATCACTTTATATAATTATCAAAATTAAAAAGTCAGGCAAGTAACATAATTTACAAGTAACAACAAAATAAGCATATAATAAATATTAGATTCATGAATTATAAAATATGCCAATTATCTTTAAGTCCATATATATATTCATGTACTCCCAATCTGAATTCAAGTAGGAGTTTTTAGAAAATTGACATGTTAATTCTAAAATGTATATTGAATTGCAAAAGATCAAGATGAGCCAAGGCAGTTTTGGAGAGCAAAGCTAGAAGATTTATACTGCCAAGACCTACTTATAAAGCCATATAAGACAGTTTGATTTTGGTTCAAGTATATAAAAATAAACCAAAGAAAACAATGAAATATCACAAATGACAGCAACAGATAACATAGTAAAGCACATTTGTGGAGAAACAAATATAACTGTTTACTGATGAGCCAGTATGTAATAAGTAGCTGGTGCTGGTGGCTCTGTTTTGGGAAAGAGGACCTTTCTAATGTCAGAATTCCACAATATCAATAAATGCCAGTAGTTGGCTTAATCATATTCACCTGAAAATTTGGCTTCAAAATTAATATTGCTTAACCTTAAAGATTTGATATTTTAATCTTTTCTTCCAGTTTGTTCTCAGGTTTGCCTGATTATAAAGTAGACCAAGCAGTGGGTGAGATAACTTTCCTGGGACACATTATAAGTCTACATGCAGCAATAACCCAGCTTCCCCATGAGATGATGAGAAAAGAAGGAACTTTGCTAAATTTTTACTTGTAAGTTTCCCACTAAATCATACTTTTCACATGTGACTCTGCCATGTGACATAATGGTGCTTGTCTTCATGCACTACTTATTCCACAAACTACAGATTTCAGAGAGTAAGGACTCAGAGCGGGAAGAATGAGACAGCAAAATGAAACAAAACTACAGTTGACCTTGAATAACAAGGGTTTGAACTGTGCTTATGCAGATTTTTTTTCCAATAATAAATACTACAGTTTTATATACTTGGTTAGTTCCACTGTGTTGGAGGGTTGGTGCCCCTAATCTCCCCATGTGTTCAAGTTAGTAGCTCAGTCATGTCCAACTGTGATCCTATGGACTATATATATAGCTCACCAAGCTCCTCTGTCCACAGAATTCTCCAGGCAAGAGTACTGGAGTGGGTTGCCATTTCCTTCTCCAGGATGTGTTGAGTCAATTGTATTGTCCACACCTAGACACAAACACATAGGTAAATGAGATATATAATAGAGACAGATTTGGGGATCAGTAAGGGAAATAGTAAATGACAATGGGGCAGCTACTTAGCAATCAGGAATGGCAAGATCAAACCTCTAATTTCACTTCTCTTTTGAAAATTAATCTCAGAAGTGTAAAAGATTTAGACTTATAAAAATACAGCTATGAAAACAGTAAGGGCAAACATAGGTACATATTTTAGCCCATTAAAAATAGCTCATTAAAAATGTTTTAGATATGATGCACAAACTAAACTCTAGGAAGATATAGACTAGTAGATTAACTTTACTAAATGTAAAAAATAAAAAAGTGATCATAAAAAAGAAATGAGAATATACTTTCAACAAATGAAACTAAGAACTGTTACCTTTGATCAGTAAAAAAAGGTTAAAGAAACAGTGGAAAAAGTGGAAGAAACATATGGATTAGCAATTCACAGAAGAACTTCAAATATCTTTAAACATAAGCCTGCTCAACTTTACCGATAATTAAGGAAATGCAAGTTATAGTAAAATATGTAATTTTAGTTATCACATTTAAAAATAAATTTAATTTTGACAGAATGTGATAGAGTTTAATTATTCTCTTTTTGATATTGGCCCTATATATATTTTGGGAGGGGTTTTGGCACTATGTCTTAGATTTAAAAATTTTGCTATAGTTTAATGGAGAACCTCCTCTTATGGGATTTGTATGCTAAGTGTTCAAAGAAACATAATCATATGCTGTATCATTGTCTTTAATAACCAAAAATCAAGAAGCTCCTCAAAATCCCACTATTAGTGGGATTATTTTATTTATTTATTTATTTTGGGGGGGTTATTTTAAAATAGAAATATATATGTGCTGATCTGGAGAAAATATATGACATATTAAATTTGTAAATGTTATATTTTTGTCAATGTATGGCAAAAACCACTACAATATTGTAAAGTAATTAGCCTCCAACTAATAAAAATAAATGGAAAAAAACCAATAAATGTGTAAATGTTATATTTTAAATTGTTGCAATATTTTAATGAAATAGTTCATACAAATTTCAGAGAACTATCAATTCACTAAACTACCAAGACTGCTTACCTCTGGCATATTAACATATAAACTTTAATAAAGATTCTAAATTTTATAAGTTCAAATTCTGTAAAATTTAATAAAATTGAATTAGAGTCTAGTTCTGGATAAATGCTCTCAAAAATGTAGTTGGCATTTAGCTACCAAAAGCTTTGAATCAGAGAGTCATTTATTTTACACACAGCTATAACGGAATATTTAAAAATATCCATAAGTAACCTGAAACTTGTGACATTAACTTGCTGTGCCAGTTTATCATCTACTGCCGAAAGCAAACTCTAAGTTGGTGATTATGGATTTGGCAATCAATCATACATAGCCAGAATTGGAAACATATTCTAAGTTGTATATCAACTTTGACAAAGAAACTTCAAGAAAGTCGGGATGCTATCTCTGTCCCCTTACCCTTCAGCCGTTCCAAAGTGTCCTCTGTGAATAATGAGAAAAATTCTTGAAGTGAAGGACAATGAAGTCTGATATTAAAATGTATTACAAAGCAGAGTAATAAAATGATATTTTAGTTTCATAACATTAGATAGAGTAATGAAGTGATTGTAAGAAACCTGAGAATTTAAAAAATAGTCATAGATTAAAAATATGTTCTTAAGGATAAATTTACAGTTATTTGAGAATAAATATGGCTGGTTAGCTACATATCTTAAAGAAAAATAAATTCAAATATTTTAAATATTTCAACAATAATTTCAATGATAAAATACTGACACAAATATATAAGTGAATATATATACTCTTTTGTATTAGTATTGGGTACCATCAAGATAAACCTATAAGTAAATATATTCATTTTGTTATGTTATAGTACTGAGTTAGGATCATGTAAAAGGCAAAAATAAAAGTCAATAGATTTTATTCAGTGAGGATGAGTAAACTATTATCTCAAAAACATAAAAAAATTTGTAAGAGGCAAGAGCTGAACTGGAGAAAAACAGTCAATATATATGCCCTTAATATCAATTTTTTACAAGTCAACAGGACAATATCAAGAGCCATGTAAAAAAAAATAAGACAAAGTGAAGTATAAATGTTTAAGAAAATATATGTGATGTTTGAACCTGTGGAAAAAAGAAATTAATTTCCATAAAAATATAGCTTGAGATCATACACAGCAAAGTTTTGGTGATTTAGTTGGACAGTAGAATTAGATTTCCTATATGTCTTGATATATCATGAATATTTTGTAATAAAGATATTTATTTTTAAAATTAAAGATGTTTGAATAAATATTTTATGTAATATATTCAAACATAAAAATATCTAATTTTTTCTCCATACCTTGTACCTGCTTTGAGAGTTGTGACTGAAAATCACTGAGATTCTTCTAGAATTTTTTTTTCACTTGCTCCCACTTTCTTTAATCTTCTTTTTGTATGTGCAAATTCTAATAAAGGAGAATTTTACTTGAAAATGTACAAGACAACATGAAAAAATGTGTCAATTAATGACCTTGGGAAAGTCTGGCATCTTATAACTGAATTCCCTCAGCAATTAAAAGGACATGTATTTGGCAAGCTAGAGTATTCAAATTCTCTCATTAGTGTGTAGTTTTTCCCAATAACAAGGGACAAAAATAAGGCTTTACCAACCAAACAATACATCCACATTTCAAAAAGCAGACATGGATATAAAAACTGAGTGTCTATTTAAAATGTAGATAAAATTGAATTTTCAAAAATTGAAGTAAGAAGGACTTATAAATATGAGACAAGATTAATTATATTATAATTCACTTTATTATAGAAAATTTCTTTAAAAAAAACTTTCCTAGCCATAAACATCTCTTTTTTTAATCCTATTATCTGAATAAAAGTCAAGATAACAAATTTAATTGGAAATATTGGAAATAACTTATTCCTAAGAGTCACATTCCTCTGATACCTTTCTATTTTCCTCTGTAATTAGTTCCTCTTGGATTTGCAAGCTCCCCCATAACTGCATTGTTCCAGAAGAGTTCAAACTGGTTAAAATTTGGTTAAAATTAAAGAGATTTGCTATTTTTTTATTTCTTCCATGTCAAACAGCAGCTAATTTATTTCTCACATTTGACTGCCAGTGTTTATTATGTCAACAAATGGCCTATGCAACCAATTATTTTGTTGAATTGTATTGGGATTTCAGTGAAAAGCCTGGTCAATAGTATCCAAAAGTACTTTTTTTCTGCTTCTATATTGACAGCTTCACATATTCATTACTTCATGTATTCATAGTTTAGATACTCTTAAGAAAATAGCATACCTGTTAAAAGGTTAATGTGTTATTCCCAAATCTGCTATAAGCATTCTTGTACATTTCTTTTGGACATGATCATTTCTTTCTCTTTAGGTGTATACCTTGCAGTGAAATTACTGGCTCTTTGGTAGACATGTCTTTTAGAAAGACAGTCTGCCAGTTTCCAATGCTGTTTCACCACTTTATCCTCCCACCAGCAGTGTACAAGAATTCTAGATGTTCCATATCCTTCACAGACTTTGATATTCTCAACCTTTTTAAATTTAAAGCTATGTTCTTATGTACATAGCAATACTAATTGTTATAATATTAACTAATACATTTCCCTGATTACTAGTAATAGGGAATACCTTTTCATATGATTATTATCCATTTGAATATTCCCTTTTGTGAAGTACCTATTTAACTCTTTTTGCCCAAATCTTGTTAATGGACAACTTAAGTGAAACAAGCAAATCTTGAAACCACAAATTATACTACTGGCAAGAGAAGAAAGAAAATGTACATATTGTGTATCAAGGAGATTAAAACTATAATTTAAAATATTCCCTTTAAAAAAGACACAAAGGAACATTTGTTTCACTAATGAAAAATTTTCCCAATGTTTTAAGTGAAATAATATAGAAGGAGTAGACAGAGATGATGGTGGAATAGGAGGATGCTGATCACACCTCCCCCCCAGAAACACATCAAAAACATATCTACACGTGGAACAATTCTCACTGAAAACAACTTTGAGACTGGCAGAAAGCCTCTTGTACAACCAAGATTGTAAGAAAGATACACACAGAATTGGGTAGGAAGGGAAGAGAAGAGATCAGTTCAGGACTCACAACCCATCAGAGGGGACACAGAAGAATCAGGGTTTGGAGATCCTCCCTGGGGAGTGAGCAGTTCAAATCACATATTTGACACCCCAGCCCTGGAGTCTGACCCTGAGAAGATGAGTCCCATTAGCTGATTTGAAAACCAGTGGAACTTACAAAGGGCTGTGAGAAACCCAGACCCACTGGTGAAGTGCACGTACATCTTTCTTACTCCCAGGAACCAGGAAGAGGAAGCAGATTGAAACTGTGTCAGGCTCTGGCTGGTTCCCAGAAAATACTCCAGCATGTACCTTTGCCCATGCCAGTCACCTACTCTGGCCCCTCTACCTCCGGCACAACTCCCTACTAGAGTGAACACTGCCTATGTCAAGGAGAGTGTTCAGTGTTGATGAATTTATGCCTAAAAAATTCCTGAGACTAAAAAAGGAGACAGATATTCAGGTAGAAGACAAATAGTCAGATATTCATCACAGAGAACCCTAATCAAGATGAACTCAAAGAGACCCACACCAAGTCATATCATAACTAAAATGACAAAAATTAAAGATAGAGAATTCTATCTTTAGAATAGAGTTTCTAAGCAGCAAGAGAAAAACCAAAGAGTCATATACAAAAGAACCCCTATCAGATTATCAGCTGAATTTTCTGCAGAAACTTTGCAGGCTGGAAGGGAATGATATGATAGAAATTACTGAAAAAGAAAAAAATAAACCTAGAATAGTCTACCCAGCAAGATTATCATCAAGAACTGAAGGAGAGACAGACAAAAGCTAAAAGAGTTCATCAACCTCATTTTGTTCTTTGATCTGTGGGTTCATTGTTGTTGTTCAGTCATCAAGTCATGTCTGATTCTTCACAACCCCATGGACTGCAGCACACCAGACTTCCCTATCCCTCACTATGTCCACTGAATCAGTGATGCCATCCAACCGTCTCATCCTCTGTCACATTATTCTCCTGCCTTCAATCTTTCCCAGCATAAGGGTCTTTTCCAATGAGTCAACTGTTCACATCAGGTGGCCAAAGTTTCTTCTTCTCCAGCATCAAAACTTCCAAAGAGTATTCAGTGTTGATTTCCTTAAAGATTAACTGGTTTGATTTCCTTGCTTTCCAAGGGACTCTCAAGAGTCTTCTCCAGCACCACAGTTTGAAAGCATCAATTCTTTGGTGCTCTGCCTTCTTTATTGTCCAACTCTCACATCTGGACATGACTACTGGAAAGACCATAGCCCTAACTATATGGACCTTTGTCAGCAAAGTGATGTCTTTGCTTTGTAACACACTGTCTAGGTTTGTCATAGCTTTCATGCCAAGAAGCAATCGTCTTCTAATTTCATGGCTGTGGTCACCATCCACAGTGATCTCAGAGCCCCAAAAGAGGAAATCTGTCACTGCTTCCACTTTTTCCCCTTCTATTTGCCATGAAGTGATGGGACTAGATACCATGATCTTAGATTTTTAATACTGAGTTTTAAGCTGGATTTTTTACACTCCTCCTACACCCTCATCAAGAATCTCTTTAGTTCCTCTTCACTTTCTGCCATTAGAGTGGTATCATCCACATATCTGATGTTGTTGATATTTCTCCTGGCAACCTTGATTCCATCTTATAACACATCCAGCCCAGCATACTTTTCATTAAATTTATAATTTTTTAAACATTATTTCTTTAGATATTTCTTTTCTGCCATCCCTGACTCCAGTACCACATGTGGTATATCATGTGATATTTTTCATAGGTTATAGAGGCTCTTTTAAGTTTTTCTCCAATTTTGTTCTGTTTCTGATTTAGCTTAGATGATTTCTATTTTCCCTCCAGGTGTTTTATTTTTCCTTTGTTTCCCAAATGGAATTTTTCAGATTCTGTATTATATTTTACCACCTCCAATTCCATTTGGTTGTTTATTTCATATCTTCATTTTTTTCTCTCATGTTCATATTTTCCTTTAAATTCTTGATCATTTGTATAATGTCTATTTCAAAATTTTTAATTTTAAGAACTTATTCATCTAAATCATTTCTGAATATGTATCTCTTGGTTATATAGATCATATCTTACTTCTTTGAATTTTTATTAGCTAATGATTGGATGTCATATATCAGTGATTCTCCATGAACGGACATTTGGCATTATCTGGGGACATGATCGGATGTCACATGTGGGGGCTGCTACTGGAATTTAATGGATAGAGGAAGGAATGCTGCTAAACATCTTATAATGATCAAGAAGACTTTTCAACCTACAATAAAACTATCTTTAAAACTTAAAGTTGAAATCAAGACATTTTAAAGCATACAAATGATTAAAGAATTCTTAGCAACCTGGTGCTTATAAATAAATATGTTAAATGAAGTTGTAATGAAAATTTTTACATTTATTTATGTACAAATAAAATTTGAATATGACAATAGTCCATAGAAGAGAAGATGCATAAAGAAGTTTCTTACATTTTTTTTAATGAAATGGTATAATTATTTGGAAGTATGAGAAATAAAATGTTTCCTGCCATATCAGTAAACAAAGATGTTGCAGTCATTAGCAATTGCAGCCCCCACAATGGTGAGCTGGTAAGCTCTGAGGGAACTTGGAAGTAGAAGAATATCTACCATGTTGCAGCCATCAGATTATAGCCACTCCTTACAGTGAGCCACAAGGAAACTCAGGATGCAAACAACAACAGGATACTGGTCCTACATAGCTCAGGTGCAAATAAATGGGATGATTTCAGTGAGCCCAAACTCTTGCATCTTCCCATACATGGAAAAGAACTAAATTCCTTAACTTATCTGATTTTCTTTAAGTAACAACAATATTTTCTTGTTCAGACTATCTGCCTTTTGTTGCAAAACTTCTATATAACCTGGTTCTTTCCTTCACTTTGGAGCAGTTCTCTCAGGGTCACTTGAGATGTTGTCTTCTAAGTTTGAAGTTCTAAAAATCCCCACTGGAAAAAAAAATAGCTCTCAATTTTTAGGTTGTGAGTGTTTAAGTTGACAGGAACCAGAAAGTGATAATTTAAAGTTCAGTTCAGTTCAGTCACTCAGTTGTGTCTGACTCTTTACAATCCCATGGACTGAAGCACACCCAGCTTCCCTGTTCATCACCAACTCCCAGAGCTTGCTCAAACTCATGTCTGTTGAGTTGGTGATGACATCCAACAATTTCATCCTCTGTCATCCTCTCATCCTCTGTTGTCCCCTTCTCCTCCTGCATTTAGTGTTTCCCAGCATCAAGGTCTTTTCCAATGAGTCAGTTCTTCACATCCAGTGGCCAAAGTATTGGAGTTACAGCTTCAGCATCAGTCCTTACAATGAGTATTCAGGACTGATTTCCTTTAGGATTCACTGACTTTATCTCCTGGCAGTCCAAGGACTCTCAAGAGTCTTCTCCAACACCACAGTTCAAAGCATCAATTTTTCAGCACTCAGCCTTCTTTGTGGTCAACTATCACATCCATACATAACTACTGGAAAAACCACAGCTCTGACTAGACAGACTTTGGTCAGCCAAGTAATGTCTCTGCTTTTTAATATGTGGTCTAGGTAGGACATAGCTTTTCTTCCAAGGAGCAAGCATCTTTTAATTTCATGGCTGCAGTCACCATCTGCATTGATTTTGGAGCCCAAGAAAATAAAATCTCTCACTGTTTCCATTGTTTCCCTATCTATGTCATGAAGTGATGGGACCAGATGCCATGATCTTAGTTTTTTGAATGTTGAGTTTTAAACCAGCTTTTCCACTCTCTTCTTTCACCCTCATAAAGAGGCTCTTTAGTTCCTTTTCAGTTTCTGCCATAAGGGTGGTGTCATCTGTGTATCTGAGGTTATTGAAATTTCTCCTGGCAATCTTGATTCCAGCTTGTGCTTCATCCAGCCTGGCATTTCGCGTGATGTACTCTACATATAAGTTAAATATACAGTTTTGATGTACTCTTTTCCCAATTTGGAGGGCTTCCTTGGTGGCTCAGACATTAAAGACTCTGCCTGCAATGCAGGAGACCCAGGTTCGTTTTCTGGGTTGGGAAGATTCCCTAGAAAAAGAAATGGCAACTCACTCCAATATACTTGCCTGGAAAACCCCATGGACAGAGGAACCTCGCAGGCTACAGTCCATGGGATCGCAAAGAGTTGGACACAGCTGAAAGACTAAGGTTTTTTTTCCAATTTGGAACCAGTCTGTTGTTCCATGTCTGGTTCTAACTGTTGCTTCTTGACCATCATGCAGATTTCCCAGGAGGCAGATGAGGTGGTCTAGTATTTTCATCTCTTGAAGAATTTTCCAGTTTCTTGTGATCCACACGGTTCAATAAAGCAGAAATAGACATTTTTCTGGAACTCTCTTGCATTTTCTATGATCCAACAGATGTTGGCAATTTGATCTGTGGTTCTTCTGCCTTTTCTAAATCCAACTTGAACATCTGGAAGTTCTTGGTTCATGTACTGTTGAAGCCTGGCTTGGAGAATTTTGAACATTACTTCACTAGCGTGTGAGATGAGTGCAATTGTGTGGTAGTTTGAATATTCTTTGGCATTGCCTTTCTTTGGGGTTAGAATGAAAACACCTTTTCTAGTCCTGTGGCCAGGACTTGAAAAGTTATATTATGTAATTTAAAGATACATATTATATATATACTCTAAAGAAATCACAAAAATGAAATAGAGAAAAAGAAAATGACAGAAGGAGGAAGTAAAGAAAGAAGGAAGAAAGGAAAGAAGAAGAAGAGAAAGAAAAAAACAGAGGTTATGTAAAATAACAATGTTTGTCTAGTAGTAACTAACTTGGACAGCCCAGTCTAAGCCATTTGATTCTTTTCTGGTCAAACCAAACAAGCTTTTTGGATTAGTGATGGGCTTTCCAGAATGAAGGCCATGTTGCCCTTTGCATTATTAATCAGCCACAATCAGTCCCAATAAACAATAAAAATGTTGAAAAAGGTAAAAGGGAAATCTGCATGACAAATGTACCAAGTATCCCATGTTAGTATTGCAACAGGAATTCTGTTCATGGTCACAGTGATATCTTCAGACATTGATAGTCTCTTAAACCAGTGTTCTTCCTATGTGGTCAAGTCTATTGGCTCTAGATAACTGAAAAATAAAACCACTCTCATCTTGAGAACTCAGTCATGGAAACTTTCATGGGAACTTTGAGGAAGATTAAAAAAGGTCATGTAGAAACCTCTTGAAAAAGAAAAAAACAAACCTGGAGCCAGGAAACTGGAATGCATCTGCAAGGTCTTTCAGATGACTTAGAATTCTTAGAAGCAGCTACTTGGGGTCATGAAATAAATTGACATGGGAACATCAAACAAAGAATAGATGTACATACATCTCTCATACACAGCTGCTGAAGCCACTTCTCTGAACTGAGCTTGGTGCCCATGGGGAAAAATAATCTGAAGTTGAGTTTAGGCAAATTTCTCTGATGGCAAACCTGCACAAAATCAGAAAATGGATTGTATTGGATTCATTCCTGAAGCCCCAGTAGTATAAAAAGAGATATTCAACAGAATTGACACCTATTCAGCTCTTAAATATGATTAGCCTCTTATAGAAGCAACCACCATGAATACAAGTAAAGATTTATAACTGCAGAGTCTATCAGTATATTTCATATGAATACAATTCCTCTGGTCAAGAAAGGCATTTTTTGTTATTAATATACAAAAATTAGCCAAGAAACATTGAATTATGCGGTATTCACGTTTCTCATTATTCTTAGAGCATTGGTCTTCTTGAAAACTGAAACACGCAATTCAAAGCATATGTTACTTTTAATAGGAGTGAATACAGACACAAAAGTCTGCTAATATTAATGGGAAAATGTACTTTTCAATTGAATATGAGAGTAAAAGGAAATATTCCACAGGAAAAGTTTATTAAAACTGGAAGTAGAAATGAGGAAATAGAGGGAAATATAATTACCTAACATTATCTTTTCATATCTTGTATTTTAATAGGCCCAGTTGTATTTAAAATACATTAAATACATTTAAAGAAAACTAAAGTTAGTTTACAGTAAATGTTAGATATATTTTGCATTTGATGCTTTTTAATACTCTTCAAGTATATTTTCATAATTTGAATATCCCAGACCTGAGAGTGGTTTTATATTGCCCTCTTATCTGTTGTCCATAAGTAAAGCATATCAATTTCTATAATTATGTGATATTAGAAAAGAATGTTTAATTCTATTGTAATTAAGGGAAAGCAATGTAGCATCTTTAATAATTCCCATTGGTATTTGATCATCAGTTGGGTATTGTTAGGTCTCAAAATATATCTTTTGTTATTACCACCCTCTCAATATTTATGATCCCTTTTTCCCTAGGAAAATGAATATTCATATGTGTCATTATTTTAAGGATAATGTGATTATTTTGGAGTGAGACACTCTCCAGGTTTCAGTGTGCCCAGAGTCAAGTGATGTTCTGAAACACTCTGTAGAGTTGGTAAGTCATGGAGGTAGTTTTAATGTAGATTAAAACAATACAGAAGCATTCCTGGATACTGGCTTATAATCACATTGTCCATAGGTAGAAACAGATGTGAAAAGTCATTTAGAAGCTGAACAATGTGATAAAATTATAGAATTCTAGAAGGCATTATTACTCTAGTTGTCATACAAATATAGCATAGTCCCATAATATGTGTGACAACATGATGAAAATTATATGATTGAGTATACTTTGATACAACTCAAGTGATTTTACTTTCAATCTGCTAAACAGTGTCCATGTCAAACTTTATCATGTCAATGTTATTACCAACAAAAATTTTATGGTGAACTATGCCAAGCAGTGTTTATTTAAAATAGTAAATGGGTGAGTGGAAACTTCCCTCTTGTTTTCCAAGAAATGTGTTATTGTCTTGTGCTTATAAACCTACCACATCTAACACATCAATTTGTCCTATTATGTTTTTAAAGAAAAATAAGTCAGCTAAATGGACTAGTATCATATGGATAAGAATATGACTTTTGGCAAATCTGACCTAAGAATATTCACTTTTATTTAACATTTTTAGGTATTAAGATTACAAATATTAAAAATATAAACTTTAAATAGAATAAATCTTTTATCTGTTCTCTAATATTTGAACATTTTATTCTTTGTAGGTAAAGCACTAGGTGCATGCTAAGTTGCTTCAGTCATGTCCAACTCTTTGTGACTCCATGGACTGTAGCCCTCCAGGCTCCTCTGTCCTTGGGATTCTCCAGGCAAGAGTACTGGAATGGGTAGCCATTGCCTTCATTAGGGGATCTTCCTGACTCAGGGATCGAAACGGGGACCTTATGTTTTCTGCATTGGCAAGCGTATTCGTTACCACTAGCACCACCTGGGAGATCCTAAAGCACTAGGTAATCAACCACAATTTTTCCTTTTCTTATCACATTTTGATGACTATAATCTTCTGTGAGTAAATTTCAAATTCTAAAACTTAGTTCAGTTATACTTCCTGCACATGAGTCTATGTGCTGTACTTAGTCACTCATTTACGTCTGACTCTTTGTGACCCCATGAGCTGTAGCCCACCAGGCTCCTCTGTCCACAGGGATTCTCCAGGCAAGAACACTGGAGTGGGTTGCCATGCCCTCCTCCTGGGGATCTTCCCAACCCAGGGAATGAACCCAATTCTCTCACATTACAGGAATATTCTTTACCGTTTGAGCATTAGAATTAAAATGTTAGTTTCAGGGTTTCATATATCCATCTTTATCCTCATCCATTTTAGAATAATCTGAAAGTCTTTCATTGAACAAAGGAAAGTTAAGGACTTTGCTTTTGCAGAAAGGGAAGATGCTAGGCAGACAATCAAAATGATTCTTTTGAAAACAAAAGAGATTCTTTTCTGTGTCTTCTTCCTTCTTCATACCCTTAGGGAGTCTGTGTGGGTGATTGTGTGTGTGTGTGTGTGTGTGTGTGCTCTGTGTATGTATATGTGTAAGGTTTTGGATTAAAAATCTATATACAAAAATGTTTTTTAAAGGAAAATCATAGATTAGTGCAACACTATAAAAACAGAAAGGAATAAAAGTAGAAAAATCCATTGGCATGTAAAAATTATTAGCTACATATTTTTAGAAATATTACTCTAAAAATATTAACAAATCTTTGGAAATTTTTTCTTTTTCAATATCTGTATGCTTTCACTCACTGAACAGCTTTATTGATGGCTTTCATAAACTGTATTAGTATTATGAGAAATAATTTGTATATTTTCAAGGACCTTAAAAATTCCTTATTTGGGAAGGAAACCACACTAGAAATTTAACCCTAGGAGTCAGAGATACCTAGTGTTAGAATAAATGTGCCTAATTCTTATTAGAAGAATTAAAAAAGAACTAAAGAGCCTCCTGATGAAAGTGAAAGAGGAGAGTGAAAAAGTTGGCTTAAAGCTCAACACTAGGAAAACTAAGATCATGGCATCTGGTCCCATCACTTCATGGCAAATAGATGGGGATACAATGGAAACAGTGGCTGACTTTATTTTTTTGGGCTCCAAAATCACTGCAGATGGTGATTGCAGCCATGAAATTAAAAGATGCTTACTCCTTGGAAAGAAAGTTATGACCAACTAGACAGCATATTAAAAAGAAGAGACATTACTTTGCCAACCAAGTTCCGTCTAGTCAAGGCTATGGTTTTTCCAGTAATCATGTATGAATGTGACAGTTGGACTATAAGGCAAGCTGAGCGCTGAAGAATTGATGCTTTTGAACTGCGGTGTTGGAGAAGACTCTTGAGAGTGCTTTGAAGTGCAAGGAGATCCAATCAGTCCATCCTAAAGGAGATCAGTCCTGGATGTTCATTGGAAGGACTGATGTTGAAGCTGAAACTTGAAATTCCACTACTTCGGCCACCTGATGCAAAGAACTGACACATTTGAAAAGACCCTGATGCTGGGAAAGATTGAGGGCAGGAGAAGAGGGAGACGACAGAGGATGAGATGGTAGGATGGTATCACCAACTCAGTGGGCATGGGTTTGGGTGGACTCTGGGAGTTGGTGATGGACAGGGAGGCCTGGTGTGCTGCAGTTCATGGGGTCGCAAAGAGTTGGACACAACTGAACGACTGAACTGAACTGAACTGAATTCTTATTCTGGGCTTCCCTGGTGGCTCAGTGGTTAAGAATTTGCCTGCCAATGTGGGAAATGCAGGTTGAGCCCCTGTGTCTGCAAGATCCCCTGGAGAAGTAAATGGCAGCCCACTGCAGTGTTCTTGCCTGGGAAATCCCACGGACAGAGGAGACTAGTGGGCTCTAGTCCATAGGGTCACAAAGGAGTCAGACATGACCTATCAACTTAAACAACTCTTATTCCAGTGCTCCTTCAGAAGACTGAGAATTAAAACATGTAATATATCTGATATATATGCGAAATAGTTAAGTTATAGGATGCATGAAATGGACAATAAATGCAGTGGAAATTACAAGTTTCAAATCTATGGAGGGTTTTATTATGTACAAGAGAGGCCTTGATGTGCTCTGAAGGATTTGGTTATACAACAAACAAATTTGTGTAGCTAAGAAGGAGAAAACAAACAAGGATGGGAAAAAAAAATGCATGAAGAATGTAGAAAGCCATGAGGTTGTGTTTGCTGAAAGAGAAGTTGAATTTTTTCAATACTAGAAAATAGTATTGGGTTGGTTGGTGAAGAGCTGACTGTGAAGACCTAAGTACATTTGGGGATTCATCATATAGTTAGAAATGTATAAGTTTTTTAGAAAACAGTGATATGATGAAAACAGAATTTTTACGGGAAACATTAAAATCCTAAAAACAAACTGTATTTGTGGGGTGATTACATATGCATCATCTATTGGTGTAAAATCAAATTCTGTATAGCTGCAAAAAGTTCAGAATTTTTATGCACTTATATGAACATGTCTTTAATTTTTAAGTGAAAAACCCAAGGGAAATAACTATGCATGTAGCATGAACACTGTTGCCTTATAAATATAAACATACACTAATATACACAACACACAAACAAACACCATACTAGTATGTTCTTAGTTTTCCTGAAAGCTATCTAGGATACAAACGGCTTACAGTTAGTGTTCCTGTTATGTGTGACGTGTTCTTTTCTTTAATCTAAAGGAAAACTATATTTTTAACAAATATTTTAAAATGGTGATTGTCTCTGTTTTAAATGCCTCAACATTCAATTTGACATATGATTTAAATTTCCAATTTCTATTGACTTTGCTCTAAAACTAATTTTAATCTAGATCCTGAATATATAATGTATAATTCATTTATTCAACCATTCATTCAACAGGTACTTGAGTGTCATGAACAGATGCTAAAATGTGTACAAATTACTTTATGTGTTTCTTGAGAACTGCCCTGTTCTCTTTAAATGAAGTTACAAAAATTAGATTTTAAAAAGGATACAATGTTGTAAAGTAAAATAAATTAATTAATTAATTAAAAATTAAATAAATAAAAAAGATCACTATAAGGGATCCTTAAAATACTAGACTGTAGCTGAAAGGAGCTATAAACTTTCTAGATATGGAAAGGAATAAATTTATATACTTGATGTAATTTAGTACTTGACGTCAATTCACGTTTCTCAGAGTAGGAAATTGTCCAAAAGATATGTTCATATAGAGGAAAAAAACAGCCTCATTTGGAAAATGTATTAATACTATGACGTTGCCTTGAAGAAACAGAATATACACCACTATGACACTTATTCTTTCTGTTTTTGATGATTGGGAGAGTAAATTGTAGGAAGTTGATGGGATAGAGGCTAGGAGATACATGGATATCCCTGGGATTCACAGAAGACGCCTTCACATGAACATATTTTCTCCTTGTCTGCTGGGTATCAATGGGGCAAAAAGAAGACTATATTTACTGAGGGAGAATTATAAAAACAGGTAGTTTAGAAATCATTAATGACTATGCTAAAGCGTTTGTCTATGTGGATCACAGCAAACTCAACAATTCTTAAGGAGATGAGAATACCGGGCCACCTTACTGGCCTTCTGAGAAATCTGTTTGCAGATCAAGAAGCAACAGTTAGAACTGGACATGGAACAATGGACTGCTTCCAAATTGGGAAAGGAGTACCTTATATGCAGAGTACATCATGAGAAACGCAGGGCTGGATGAAGCACAAGCTGGAATCAAGATTGCGGGAGAAATAGCAATAACCTCAGATATGCAGATAACATCACCCTTATGGCAGAAAGCAAAGAGGAACTAAAGAGCCTCTTTATGAGGATGAAAGAGGAGGGTGAAAAAGCTGGTTTAAAACTCAACATTCAAAAACCTAATATCATGGCATCTGGTCCCATCACTTCATGGCAAATAGATAGGGAAACAATGGAAACAGTGAGAGACTTTATTTTCTTGGGCTCCAAAATCAGTGCAGATGGTGACTGCAGCCATGAAATTAAAAGACACTTGCTCCTTGGAAGAAAAGCTATGGCCTACCCTAGATAGCATTACTAAAAAGCAGAGACATTACTTTGCCAATCAAGGTCCATCTCGTCAAAGCTACGGTTTTTCCAGTAGTCATGTATGGATGTGACAGTTGGACTATAAAGAAAGCTGAGCGCCGAAGAACTGATGCTTTTGAACTGTGGTGTTGGAGAAGACTCTTGAGAGTCCTTTGGACTGCAAGGAGATCCAACCAGTCCTGAAGGAAATCAGTCCTGAATATTCATTGGAAGGACTAGTGTTGAAGCTGAAACTCCACTACTTTGGTCACCTGATGCGAAGAACTGACTCATTGGAAAAGACCCTGATGTGGGGCTAGATTGAAGGTGGGAACAGAAGGGGATGACAGAGGATGAGATGGTTGGATGTCATCACCGACTCAATGGACGTGGAATTTGAGTAAGCTCTGAGAATCGGTGATGGACATGGAACCTGGTGTGCAGCGGTCCATGATATTGCAAAGAGTTGGACATGACTGAGCAACTGAAATGAACTGAATGATGAAAGCAATTTTTAAAAAGCAAAGCTAGTCAAATCAGTTTTGCAATAAGCATGGGCTTAATTACGTGATTCTACTGCAAAATGTGTATAAGTTAGTTGCCTCAAACTTTCTCAGTTATTTTGAAGCCTGTTACAGATACACCTAAACAAACCAACCAGTGATCCTCTATACAGCAACAAGCAAACAAAAAACAAATAAATGAATACAAACTAAAAACGAAATAAAATCAGTTACATTTGGCTGTGGATTTTTTTCACCTTTTGTACTTTTTCCCCAGAATTCTAGAATAGGCATTTGATGTGAATACAGTTAAACTTTGAGTGAATAAGTTGTATTTTTATATATTTTTAAAAAGTGTGTAATGACCATCACTAGTTAAGCTGTGAGACATTGTTGCACTGGAGCATGAAATGGAGCATGGAAAAATAAAGCTAGATTTCTCAGGAACTAAAAGCAAATATTTAAACCTTAATTTATGTTTTAATTCATAGTTCTTTACCAAAATCTATTTCAAAATATAGTTCTAGAGAATCATGGATATATTGTCTACATTTCTAATTTCCAGATTAAAATTTAATTTCGGTAGTCCAATTTTTTTTTATTTTACAGAGACAGAAACTTGACCATCAAAAGGGAAATGGCTTATCCTATGTTGCTCAATGAATAGCTCAGCTAGGTGTTGTATTGAAGCCTTCTAATTCCAAGTTCACAGTCTATAAAATTGTGGTTTCATTAACTTTTTATTTTTGTTTTTCAGAAATGTATATTCTGAATTCTACCATTATTTGGATACTTCTCTGGACCATTTAGTAAATCACTGACCAACAAAAATTCCCCAAAGTAGGAGGTGCTTATAAATTCAAGTACCCTGTCTAAATAGCAAAGCTGGACATCAGCATGAACCACTTTATGTAAATACAATTTTCCTACTCCTTATTCTTACTCATTTTGATTATTACAGGATTAAGTAGACAACCAGACAAGTGGATGACATGGAAAACAAACCATTCAGTGGTATCTGAGTTCATTTTGCTGGGACTTTCCAAATCTCAGAATCTTCAGATTTTATTCTTTCTGGGATTCTCTGTGGTCTATGGAGGGATTGTGTTGGGAAACCTCCTCATCTTAGTCACTGTGATCTTTGACTCATGCCTTCACACACCAATGTATTTTCTGCTTATCAATCTCTCCTGTATTGATATGATCCTGGCTTCTTTTGCTACCCCTAAGATGATTGTAGATTTCCTCCGAGACCGGAAGACCATCTCCTGGTGGGGATGTTATTCTCAGATGTTCTTCATGCACCTCCTAGGTGGGAGTGAGATGATGTTGCTTGTTGCCATGGCAATAGACAGATATGTTGCCATATGCAAACCCCTCCATTACATGACCATCATGAGCCCGCGAGTGCTCACTGGGCTGCTGTTATCCTCCTACGCAGTTGGATTTGTGCACTCAGCCAGTCAAATGGCTTTCATGTTGAATTTGCCCTTCTGTGGTCCCAATGTGGTGGACAGCTTTTTCTGTGACCTACCCCTTGTGATCAAACTCGCCTGCGAGGACACCTATGTGCTCCAACTCCTGGTCATTGCTGACAGTGGCCTCCTGTCGCTGGTCTGCTTCCTCCTCCTGCTCGTCTCCTACACGGTGATCGTTTACTCTGTTAGGCAGCACACTGCCAGTGGTTCCTCTAAGGCTTTCTCCACTCTCTCAGCACACATCACAGTAGTGACTCTGTTCTTTGCCCCTTGTGTCTTTATCTATGTATGGCCCTTCAGCAGATACTCCATAGATAAAATTCTTTCTGTGTTTTATACGATTTTCACACCTCTCTTAAATCCTATTATTTATACATTAAGGAATCAAGAGGTAAAAGCAGCCATTAGGAAGATAAAGACTGGACATACAAATTCAAAGCACGCTTTGTAGATGATACCGCTGAAGAGGTGTTTGGACATTATTGTTTGGACATTACTTAGGAATGCACTTTAAATGCATTTCAAGTTCTGTAAAACAGTATGTTTCATTGTTAAAAAGGAAGCCTCCCTATTGTCACCCTTAATGTTTAAATGCATAATATCTACAGTCCGGCAGGTGTGCGTTTAAATCCCACCCTCACCACTTTCATGCAAATTTGAACAAAATGAATAAATTCTCTGCAACTTAGTTTCTTTATCTAGAAAAACTTCCTCCTATGTTTCTTTTACTATTTTAGCATGTCTTTAAACCTTGTAAAGTATGTTATTATTGCTGCTGTTACAGCTGTTGTCATTACAATGGTATTCTGCATTTGGAATATGCACACAGATGACACTTCACATAGTTGTTAACTAAGGGCCTGGCTAACTGCCTTGCTAGAGAGCTGCATTTTGTAAATAATCCCTATCACTACGTATTAATTTTTAATTACCTACTTACCACAGTAACTCCAACCATTCTACATATATTTAGTGAGCCTGCAAAGTCCTGGAAGATTTATCTAGGACTGTGAGGAACATGGCCTAAGGATGGAGAGAGTGAACTAAATTTGCTGTTGCGTTGTGGCATGAAAGCACTATATTAAAGGATGCACAGGGCGCTGTAGAAATGCAGAGGAGTGACATCCAGATCAGGGCAGGTGCAAGGAAGGCTTCCAGCAGAAGGAAATAATTGGAGTAAGCATTGGTTGGATAAGAAGAAAGACATCCTGACAAAGCGAGCTGTATAGGAGAACACAGGGAAGCGAGAAATATGACACCGTGGAGGAAACACATATAATTTTATTGAGTTAGGACATGGAGTTTGATAGCAAGAGCTGAGGTAGAGAGGTCAAATGCAGTCTTATCTTATAAAAGAAGACCCAAGGGCACTCCCTGGCATCCAAAACTATATGATATGGAAATTAAAACAGAAGGAAAAAAAAAGCATAGACTCTCCTGCCCCAAATAGTACATTGTATTGTTCTTATTCCAAGTTTACCTTCTTCATTTTAGCTCTATCTATGATATTCCTTTTTGCCATCTAAGCAGCTAAACCTGGAACTGAATAAAAGGCAAAAGGAAATTTATGGCAACTGGTTATGGGAAGAGATTGCCCATTGTCTTTTAACTGCAGCACACAATAAAAGAGAATCTTATCACATTTATGGAATTTATCATAGCTATGACCCAGAAAATAAAACATTAAATACTATGGCAGCAACACATCAATAGGTCTACAGTCTTGTTTCTACAAGCACATTACTGATTGATGGGTTGTGGCCAAAAATTTGTAATTTAAATCATTTGTAATTTATTTCTTTTATGCCAACGCAGAGTAAAACCACTAACTACTCAAGATTTTCCCCCAAACAGTTACATATTTTTCCACATCATTATTTTTAATATAATTTATCCTCCTTTCACTTTGTTATGTGAAATTTGTAAACTGTTGTTAGGAGGAATAATATTTTCCCTCTCTCGCAATTCTGCTTGCCATCAACACATAGTAGAGAAACATTCATCTTGATATTAGCAAGACTTCTCTCCTTTTGCACTTCCTTCCCTATACCACTCACTCACTATTCCTCTTGGTATGAAGCATGATTTATAGATCATTAAGGTTTTGAACGGAGACAGCATGAGACCCTCATAGTTTTGCCCTTTCAGAATTGCTCACACACACATGAGTTCTCTCTTTCTGCTCTTGGTGTTAAACCTTAGTCAGGGATTATAAACTGCCTTCTAGGAGCAGATTTGGAAACATCTCAAAGTGTCTTCCTCTACAAATTATCTGCTCTAGAGGTATGTGCAGTTTAAAGTTATGCTTGCCCCTTCCTGTTTTTGTTCTGCAAACCCTCCCTTTGGGTTTCAGGGTTAAAATTAAGGGGAAATGGTACAGAGACTTTTGGAGTTACACATTCAACACTGCTTTACCAGTAATAATACTGATACTCTGTCTCTTCCTTTTTCCTGATTCTATTTATAGACTGGTTCAGAACTCATGAGGGGGAAGCAATGATTAACACTTCTGAGAATCCTGCAATCAATTCCTAGTACCCTAGTACCAGTATCAGGCTTTTTTTTCATTATTATTTTAAAAGTAGTTTTTAAATGGAAAAAAATAATCACTCTCTTTAATGTATCATTCTGTAAGTTTGGACAAAGCATATAGTCATGTAAACATCACAGTAACATAGGAGAGTTTCATCAACTCCCCAAATTCCCCTGGTCCCATTTGTAGTCAACCTTCTCTCCCTTCCTCTGGTCTTGGTACAAGTGATCTGTTCTCTGCCCCTAGTGTTTGTCTTTTCTAGACTTGGATCTGGAATGACATGGGATCATAAAAACAGCTTTTTGAACACAACTTCCTTCACTTAGCATAATGCCTGTGAGATCCATTCAATAGCAAGTTGTTTTAATTACCATAAACCCATATTCATTTTAATATCTATCTAGTAAGTAAGTATACTCATTACTATTCTTCTAAAATTATTCTGAAACCAATTCAGTTATTCATTGATACTAAGTAGAATACTTCTATGAAATAACATGAATACTCAGTAATTATATTTGCATTCATCTTACACATCAATTTAGGGAGAAGTATGATATTGACAATTTTGGGCTTTTTAATCCAGAACATGTTTATTTCTGCACTTCTTCAGGTCTTCTTTTATGCTTTCTAATAATGTTCAATAAAGTTTTCCATTACATACTAAAACTAGTAAAAATTGTGACCTATATTACTTTATTTAATTTTAATGTCATTTTCAATTGTATTTTTTGTTATTTCTGGAGTGAAGAAAGTCTAGTTTTATTTATATGTGTGTGTGTGTGCTTGTATGAGATACATATATATATTTACTGGAAATTAACCACTAAAATAAACTCTAAATAATTCAAAATTTTAGTCAGTTTTGGGGGGCTTAGTATATAATATTTCAGCTATGATAAATATGTTTTTCTATTCTTTTTCAGTGTTTTCTTTTATATTTTAGATCATGACATGTCAAGAGCTTAGTACATTTCCTGAAATTTTTCCTAAAAGCTGGAGAACAAATAGATATATGCCATAAAATTTGTGAGACAGTTCAACACCAATAAGATTTGCTGATTTTAATCTATTTGTACAATGTGTTGGATATTTTGCATATTTTACAAAAATAATTTAATATTTGAGATAATAAAAACTACAGTTTGCACTTGGCTTATTTGATATGGGTAAATTGCTAATTTCATTGGAGCGACTGTCGGCATTTCCAATAGGTAGAGGTAAATCTTTTAGGTGGTATAGGAAATCTAAGAAAATGTATCTAAAGCTGGAAGTGAGACTGCCTAGCAAAAATTAGCACAAATTTATAAGGAGCTTGGGCGCCATCTAGAGAGTGCAACCTCCTGTGTTTCTCTTCCTGGCTTTAAACAAGAAACCAAGAATTAGGAAGGAGAATTTAAAAGAATGGGATGAATTCTTCTCAATCCCCTCAATAGATTCAGCTCTAAGTCCTGTACCTCCCAAAGAGGAAGTCAGGTTGATTATTCTCATCATTACCAAAAAATAGCCATTTTCACAGACAAGTTTTAACATTATTTTGAGAGCTTTCTTTCCTCCAGTACCCATCAGCCAAGTCTAGAATCCCAGTAGACATCACAACCTACTAAGTCACCATTAGGGTGAAAACGGCAAGTCAAACTATTAGTAGTAGCAATAAATTATCTATTTTTTATGATTTAAAAATTTTATAACCTACTATAGATTTACAGAACTAATGCTTTAACTTCTCTAAAAGTGTGGATGAGCCTTCTAAATTTCAGGAGGAACAAATATATATATTACCCATTATTATCTTAATTTGCAAGATTTTATTTTGAGCATAATTGGTTAGATTGGTTAATATGTCCCAAAAAAATAGGAATTGTTTAAGGCTACTACAGAATGAATGGACAAAGGCAATTCTTCAGTCAGTATTCAAAAGACTGATTTTGAAAAATTAATAGAATTAAATTAGTTTTAATTAAAATAATATAATGGATGAAAAACTAAGTAAATAACTTGGCTATCTCAGTGCTATTAGCTACTTGATGTTTTTATCCCCGTTTTTATGTATGAGGGAACTGTCACAGAGGGGCTTTATAATTTTTCTAAGTTTCCATATCTAGTAAGTAAAGAATTGAAATTCAAACTCAGTCTGTTTTTAGACTCCATGCACCTCTTTATAATTCTTATGCTACCTCTACCTTTAACCCAAATTCTGGAAACCACATTTATAAACAATGCATTCCCAAAATCCTGAAAGAGTTTAAAACAAAACAGAGGGAAGCTGAGTCCATGGACAAATAATGCAAAAGCTAATTTATTTTCCTATATACTCAAGATTTTTTGAAAAAGTGATATTGAACACTTTCACTGTAAGACTTCCCTGCTCACAAGTATTGAGGTTTTGAAATAACCATATATGATAAATATGATGAAATTTTCAAGTGGTGTTGATTGTAAAAAGCTAAATAGTAAACAGTAAATAATTTATAATTTTGCCATAGAGGTGTAGTTGGTAGAATAGCATTTTCCAAAATTCATGTCCAACCAAAAATCTCAGAATGTGACCTTGCTTGGAAATAGCATATTTGCAGAGACAGTAAAGATAATGGTCTAAATGAGGTCATACTGGATTCGGGTGGTCCCTGAATCCAGAGTGTGCCCTGTGGAGACAGAAAAGGACACACAGTTACACAAACAAAATGCCATGTGAAGACGCAATAGGCAGAGTTTGGAGTTATGCTGCCACAAGCCAGAGAACACTTGGAGCTGCCAGAACTGGAGGAGGCAAGAAGTGATCCTTTCCTGGAACTGTCAGAGGGAGCATGGCCCTGATGACACCTTTATTTCAGACTTCTACCTACAGGATGCGGAACAATAAATTTCTGGTATTTTAAGCCCCAGTGCTTATGGCAATTTGTTATGGTAGCCCTAGGAAACTAATACCACCAAGGAAATCTACTTCTTGTACTAGAAAAAAATTAAGGTTAAATACAAAATTGCACCACCAAATTAACATAAAATCAGATTTTGAATGATGCAAATTGATGGCAAGAATGAGGAAATATAGGACTCATGCAACGTTAGTGGGAGAAACCAGTATGGAGAGAATTATGGCATTATTTATTGGAGAAGGGAATGGCAACCCACTGCAGTATTCTTGCCTGGAGAATCCCATGGATAGAGGAGCCTGCTGGGCTACAGTCCGTGAGGTCGCAAAGAGTTGGACACGACTGAGTGGCTAACACACATGGAATTAAATATATTCATCTGCTAATGCTAAGCAATTCCTCCCTCACACCCACTGGTGCTCAAAAAGTGGCAGCTATTCCTGTAAGGGCCAGTGATGGGAAATGAGGCTCTGTGGATGGAACTGCCCCTGAGCCTCACACTCCTCCCTTCCTTCATGTCACACTGGCCCCACCCAGGTGCCAGCGCCATTTCAGCCACCAGCTAGCCCCTGGGAAGATTTTAAGATGCCCCTTGGTGACGGGTGATGGTCCCCTTCTGGATCAGACCTTCCTGGGAAGGCTCATGGCTCTACCAAATGGAGAGAGGCCCTTGTTGGCATGGGGAGGAGACCTAGAACAGGAAGGGGGCAGAGGCATGACCTGGGTGAGGACCCTGCCTACATCCCAGCACCTAGGCCAGTATCTGGCACCTGGAAGATGAGGCACAGAGAGGTTAAGCAACATTGAGAGATCATCCAGCAAGTCAGGTGTAGAGCTGGTCCAGGAGTCTCGTGTTTCATTCCCAAGCTGGGATTTGTGTCTTTAGGTTCCTTCGAGCAAGGATCAGAGGGAAGGCTGTGCTGTGGGTGGAGGTAAACCTCCAAAAAAAAAAAAAAAAAAACACCTCCACGTCCAAAAAAAAAAGTCTTATCAGAATTGCTCCATCCTGAAACACTGAAGCTGTTTGAAATCACCCCAGACTAAAACATCACTCAATGATAATGCTTAGAAAATTCTGTCACAGAATAGCATTAAAATGTGTGTTAAATAAAACAAATTAATAAAATTTCTTATTATGTGATAAGTGTTTGTGAATGTTATGTTTGCTCTTAGTAAAACCCATAAAAAAGGTATTGAAACCATATAGTGTCAATGAGAGAACATTAATTAAATACTAATACTTGAGTGAATTTTTTAGCAGTCACATTAGAGAAAGATCCTCTACATTAAAGTCTTTCACAGACTTCAACAACTCTTATCAGTCTCAAACTAACATAGTCTGTAGTTAATGTTAAATACTCAATAAATAGTAGTTTAAAAAAAAGTTGAGCAGACAATTCTATGCCCTCAATGATGTTTTTACCTTAACCTGACCTCCTGGTTTAGAATTAACACTGTCCTTATTGTGTACACACTGTCCATGCTACATGATACTATCATTAAAAGTTTGACTTTTGATTGCATCTTTTGTCAAGAGCCACTAATCAAGTTACCCCTTGAGGCTTGCAATGATGTTTCATTTCTTATTCCCACTAGATTATTACACAGTCTCTGGCATAAAATAGATTCTCAGGGCAGATTCATTTTAAGCAATTAGTGCTACAGTTAATTATGTGATGAAGATTTAAGGGGAATCAATTAATCTTAACCATTTTCAGTTAGTGTGGCAGTGAAATGGTCAATTAATATATTTGAGGAGTCAGTAGTGACGTGGGATTAGAAGGAAAGACAAAAGAATAGAGGAGAGCTACTTACAGAAAATGTACTTTGGTAACCAGTATAGTTGCAGGTTAGCCATAGAAATCCCAATTTATATGTTAATGTCAGATTTATTAACCTCTCTTTTATTTGTTGGTACCTGTACAATTTAATGTATTCTAAACATGTGTGGTTATCAAAGCTGTTTATTTCTGTACATATCAGAAACTTTCCCTTGTTTATAGTAATTTTAGCATTATCTTCTCTTATGGCCAGTGGCAGAGATTTCTTTGAGATAAATGTCATTTCCAGAAACATTTAATGAGTGCCAAGTTTATACTAGTATTCAGATTATGTAATGTATTAGGATGGTTAAAATATGGTCTTTAATTTTGAAACAATAGTGTTTAGGCATCTTTAGAGAAACATTTTAATTAATACTGTAATTTAACAGACACCATTAGAGATTTTATTTTCTTTTAATCTATGGAAGTATGAGATCTTACTTCTGATATGAGCAGCTTTAGCCCACAGCAGTCAGATAACCAGTGTGCACAGAAGCCTGAGAATCCTAAACAAAACATCAGAGGTAGAAAAGGCAAAGTGAGCATTAAAGAAAGGAGCAATAGCTTCTGAGTGGAAAAGCATTGGTGTTCTTTAAAAAATAAGAGCAATGGCAGATTTGGCATAAGAATTTATTTTACAGGCTGGAGTAGAAGGCTTTCAAAGTCAGGTAGGTCAACTCTAAAGAGTTTTGAAAAGAAAGTTCATGACAGGAGTAGCAGTAAAATGTCATCAAAGAGTAGTATTAGGGATGTGCTATTGGGGACAACTGACATAGAGAAAGGTAGAAGGAAATATGAAAACACAGATGTATGGACATCTATCTGACATGACCTTATGGGGCTCTAGAAGGATTATGCATGAGTGTTTCAGTTTGATGTGCATCAAATCACTTTCCCAAATATTGTGGCTCATATAGCCACTTTATTCTGCTTGCAGATTCGTGGGTCAGTGAGTGGAAAGGGCTAAGCCAAGAAGTTCATATCTGAACAACATAGGGTCAGTTTCTTTTGAAATTGAACTCACCTTGGGGTCAGAGTCCTTATCTTTCAAGGGGGCTCCTTTTCTCATATGTCTGGCATTATGGGCTGCAAATCTTCATTGGGAGAGGCATGTCTCATTATAGGAGAATATATGGAAGAAAAGGTGCTGGTATAACCATCTTTGGAAAATATGATCTGCTGCAGGAAAATAGTCAGGATTGTGACCCAGTATCTTGCTAACATTATATCATAGGTGCAAGAGCTATTGAGCCAGAAGAATAACTGAGAATATTAATAAAGAGACAGAAATAATGAAAAAAAGAAATTTTGGAATGAAAAGATACAATAACAGAAATGAAACATTCACTAGTAGAAATTAAACATTCAACTGCACTTTTGGCTTTCAGAAGAAAATATCAGTGAACTTGAGGATAAGTCAATTGAGATTATCCAGTCAAGAATAAAGAAAAATTAAAAGAGTTTTAGAGACCTGAGGAGCACCATTAAAAGTACTAAAATATATAATGGTAATTCTGAAGGAGAACAAGACAGAAAGAAAGAAATAAAATAGTTAAAGAAATAACAACAACAAGAGACCCAAAACCTTCTTATACTTGACGAGAAACACTAACATACATGCCAAAAATCTCATGTGTGAGTGCTCAGTACTTGAGTCATGCCCAATTCTTTGCGATCCCATGGACTGTAGCTTGCTAAGCTCATCTGTCCATGGAATTTTCCAGGCAAGAATACTGGAGTGGGTTACCATTTCCTTCTCCAAGGGATCTTCCTACCCAGGGATCAAACAGGTATCGTCTCCATCTCCTGCACTGGCAGGTGGATTCTTTCCTTCTGCACCACCTGGGAAGCCCTCAGTGACCTTAATAAATTCAGGTTCACAGCTACATACACATTAGTCAAACTGTTAAAGACTAAGCAATGGATCTTGAAACCAGAAAATAAAAATACTCATACATCACACACAAGTTGCTCTCAATATGTCTACAGTTCGTACCTCATCAAAAGGTATAGATGCCAGAAGTTAGTGGAATGACATACTTAAAGTTCTAGAGGAAACAAAGCAGATGTTACTCTTAAAATATTATTTCTCTACCTTTACTTGTCTTTAGGCTACCTGAAGGAGTAGCACTTGTTTTTATTTCACATACCTAGTAACTCACTCAAGATAGAAAAGCAGACAACATTCCTCAAAAACATTGTAATGCAAATAAAAAATCCACCTTGGACAAACGTTTACTGTTGAGGTATACAATAGAACACCAAAACTTATGGAAACAATTTGGGGAGAGTGTCTTTGGGAAATTGTTTCTTTCACAAATGGCTGTGTACATTGAGGAATTAGAAAGTTACGTGCATGACCAGAGTGAGATATACGCTCAAAAAAATAAGAAAGACATGAGAAGACTTTATGCTTTCATCTCTGACTGGTCTCTAAGCTAAGTGTAAACAGAAAGTTAAGGTTTAAGGCAAAGTTGTAAATGACCTGCTTAAGCATTGAATACCTGCTCTTGCACAGAGCCAATCTGCAAAGTTTTAGTGATTCTTTCTTCCTTCCCTCTCTTTCTGTTTTTTCTTTCTCTTTGTCTTTGTCTCTCAATCTCTCTCTCCCCAACTCCCTTTCTCTCTCTCACCTGCTCTTTACATTCAAAAAAAGCTCTGTCAAAACACTAGCTGAAGACAGAGGAGTCCAAGATGGCAGGGTAGGAAGAACGTGAACTCATCTCTTCCCCTGGAAAAATAAACTGACTAAAACATACCTCATACTTGACCAAGGAAGTGGTGTATTTATTCCAAATTTTGTATGTGAATAGAAGTAATATCTTGTTAATTTTTATGTTTGATGTTTATTGAGGTAAGATGTTTAAAGGTCACTGGCCTATTATTGTTTTCATTTAAAAAATAATTTTCTTATACTCTTTGTTCATTATTTTCTTCAAGTTTTCTTACTGATTCGTAAATTTTTTTTTTTTCTCTATTGAAGATATTAGGCCTCTGTGATCAGGGCTATAACATCCACTCTGGAACTTTGTGTGGATTGGAAAAAAAATGTGATTCCATTTTGGCAGACTCAGGTCTCGTCAGTGTATATGGTTCCTTGGATGAGTGGGGCACAGGCTGGATGTCAGCCCCCAAAGACATTTTGGCCAGTAGAGCCAGAGCAGTTAAAACTGACATGATTCACAAATTTAGACATACAGTTAACCAGTTTGTAGTTGGATTTTAATATTCTTGTGATGATGTCTCAAATACAAGGTTTTTTTAAAAATTTTAAATATTTTGATATTTTATCCTTCTACAAGCTGAATTCTTCCATTGTGGAGAGGAGCAGCGGGAGAGGAGAAAGGAGAGGGAAGGGAAGGAAAAGGACACGAAGAGAAGAGATTTGTTCTAAGAGATGGTTCATGTGATTTGGAGCCCTAGCAAGTCAGGTATCTGAAGTGTGGACTGGCAAACTGGAATCCCAGGCAAGCTGATGACTGTTTTTTTTTTTTTTTTGGATTGTTGTTCTTCTATTCAATCTCAAAGATTTAGAGGATAATCTAGAGTATTCATTAGCCTTCAACTGATTGGATGAGGCCTACCCACATTGTGGATTGTGATCTCCTTTACTCAGAGTTCACCAATTTAACATCAGTCTCATCCAAATACACTCTCCATGTTAACACATAAAATTAATTATCACATTTAGTAAATCCTTCCCTACCTCTGTATCAAGTATCCATTTCTGTGGCTTGTCACAACTTTCTCTGTTATTCTTTGTTTTACATAATATAGCTGTACCCACATAAAAGCTACATTTCAGAAACAAGTGACACTGATATATGTAGTCTACTTCTACAATCATTATTTAGCAACAATTATTTCTGTGTTTTAAATAGAGATACAGAAACTTAGAAAGGTTTTTTATTATTCCTTTTAGTGAACTATAATTATGTAATGCAGAAAGTGAAGAGGAACTAAAAAGTCTCTTGATGAAAGTGAAGGAGGAGAGTGAAAAAACTGGCTTAAGGCTCAACATTCAGAAAACTAAGATCATGGGAAATAGATGAGGAAACAGTGGAAACAGTGTCAGACTTTATTTTTGGGGGCTCCAAAATCACTGCAGATGGTGACTGCAGCCATGAAATTAAAAGACGCTTACTCCTTGGAAGGAAAGTTATGACCAACCTAGATAGCATATTAAAAAGTAGAAACATTACTTTGCCAACAAAGGTCTTTCTAGTCAAGGCTATTTTTTTTCCAGTGGTCATGTATGGATGTGAGAGTTGGACTGTGAAGAAGGCTGAGTGCTGGAGAATTGATGCTTTTGAACTGTGGTGTTGGAGAAGATTCTTAAGAGTCCCTTGGACTGCAAGGAGATCCAACCAGTCCATCCTAAAGGAGATCAGTCCTGGGTGTTCATTGGAGAGACTGATGCTGAAGCTGAAACCAATACTTTGGCTACCTGATGCGAAGAGCTGACTCATTGGAAAAGACCCTGATGCTGGGAGGGATTGGGGGCAGGAAGAGAAGGGGATGACAGAGGATGAGATGGCTGGATGGCATCACCGACTCGATGGACATGAGTTTGTGTAGACTCCAGGAGTTGGTGATGGACAGGGAGGCCTGGTGTGCTGCAATTCATGGGGTCGCAAAGAGTCGGACACGGCTGAGTGACTGAACTGAACTCAACTGAACTGAATTTGGAACTTGTCTTTTTCATTAAATGCAGCTGCTATCCTGGAAGAAAAAATTTGTTATAAATTTGACTGCATGTATATGTCTAATATGGAATTCAATGCTATGTAGATAGTTGCAAATGTGACTACCATTCATTAGAACATTCTAGAATTTTTGCAATCATCATACAACCATTAGAATAAGAAACTTGATTTAACTTAAAATGATTTGGGGAAGTAAGTGGGATACTAATTATAAATGATCTGCAAGTAACCCAGACAACAGGTCATTATACATGATCACATGAATCTGACTTTGAGAAAGCAAATATTTTGCTATATACAAATCTGATATTGCTGGTAGGAATGAGCCTTCTCCAAAGTGTTATGCTGGATCAAGATTGCATAAAAGTAATGTATGGGGTTGGCAGGTTTTCAGCATATTTTTAGAACGTAAATTCTTAATTTGACTATTTAAGAAAGAAGCATGCATATTTTTTTAGGTCTTCCCTCATAGCTCAGTTGATAAAGAATTTGCCTGCAATGCAGGAGATGAGGGTTCAATTCCTAGGTCAGGAAGATCCTCTGGAGAGGAAATGGCAACCCACTCCAGTATCCTTGCCTGGAGAATCCCATGGACAGAGGAGCCTGGCAGGCTACAGTCCATGGGATTGCAAAAGTCGGACATGACTTAGCGACTAAATCACCAAGAGGAAAGAATATTTTATACTTTTTAAACTAGATAATGATGCCTTATTATTCTAGTTGACTTATTAAAATAATTGCAATTGTGATACTATAATCTGACAGACATTTAAAATGTTTCTTCCATTATCAATTAGGGAAGTGAACATGATGCAATACCAAAAATTTCCACTAGAAGATGGTTTATTCCCCAGACTCCATTATGATAATTGGCCAAAAATAGCCCATCTTTAAAGGATTCTTAATCTGATGGGCGAGAGGATATAGACATTTATATCTGAAATCTGGGAGTGACTCAAATCTGAAGTTCTCTATCTTTTTTAAAATGACGTTTCTCTGAATTATTTTTAGGAGGAAGAAGAGATAATTAAATCTTCTCTGGAATAAAAATATGCATGCTTTAAAATTTTTTATTTAAGTATATTAGATGTAAAATTCAAACTGAGGGATCTACAGTGTCAATACTGAATATTTTAACTCCAGGTTAGTAAAAATCATTTGATGTATATTTAAGTGAATGTGTGTCTAAACATAAAAGTCGGATAGAGACTGTTTTATTCTATTATCTTGTATATTAAATGATTAGAGTAAAATGTATTAACATTTAAATTTTTTCAGTGCTGTATTTAAGTATCTTTTGTAGGTATACATAATCAACCTCATTTTTTTCCCTGATTATAAATTCAGCATTTGTTTAATGAGCTTTAAAAAGCCCTTGCAAATCATAAAAGGGTCTCTGAAATTAGAACCCTATTTAAGTTTTTCTTATTCTACTTCTTTTAGCATCTATTTTTAAAAAACTTTATTGAGTTATAGTTTACATACCATAGAGTTCACTCATTTTAAGTGTTCAGCTCAATGGTTTTTAATATTTTTACATTTCAGAGTTGTGCATCCATCACCAATATCTAATTTTGGAACATTTTGATTCAACAGCAAGTAGAAGTTGTTTTTTTAATTTTTTGTTTCCTGAGTTTTCCATTTGATTATTTCAACTTTTCATTCTCTTAATTTTTATAAAACACTAAATTAAACATAGTTATGTTTTAGGTTTACATGTGAAATTTTTCATGGTCATAAGGAGAAAGAAATATCAATAAAGATACTGCCATTATGGTCTGTATTATGTATGCTACCATGGGTGTCAGGGTAATCCAACTATATTTATGAAGGGTTCCTGAATTGTGATTTATGACTATTCTGTCCATGAAGCACTTAACTTCAAGTTTATAACCCCAGTCTATTACCAAAGGTGTTGCAATTAAATATAATGCATTTATAAAAGTTCAAGAGGAATAAAAAGTTTTTGAGCCCTTATTATCGTGACAAAAGTCTGTTGAGTGCTATTTGAGTGGTTTAAAACAGATAAAACCATTAATTCCTTTAGATTTTAAAATTTTACTATTGTATCCTACTCATATCATTGGAATGTTTCAAGCGTGGAATGTGCCACTTTACGTGCTTGATTGCTCAGTTGTGTCTGACACTTTGGGGCCCCATGTAGGCTGTAGCCCACCAGGCTCCTCATCCATGGAATTTTCCAGGCAAGATTACTGGAGTGGGTTGCCATTTCCTACTCCAGGGGGTCTTCCCAACATAGGAATCAAACCCACATCTCGAGTCTCCTGTGTTGGCAGGCGGATTCCTTATCACTAGCACCACCTGGGAAGCCCCTGTGTTACTTTAGTTCCCTGTAGAAACCTTACAAAACTTATATTTTCAATTTTATAAAGGATAAACATAATAAAACTCTTACAAAGGACAGGTCTACATGTTTTGTAAAATTTTTCATAAAGAACTCTTTTCAATGCCTTTACAAATAGATTTATACAATAACTTCCTCTTGTGAGGAAAGCAAAACACCAGCTTATTTCTCATGATAAATCAATAGTGGGATCCATACATCTCACTGTACTTCTGGGGAGCTCAAAGCTACATTTTAAAATCAAATACTGAATTTAGCAATCTTTTATACCTAATTGTGAAAGCAGCCTCTCCCCCCACCTCACCAAATTATTTCATAGGTTTTATGCTCTGGTTCTTGCTGAGAGGTACTAAGAAAAATCTCATTCATTGAAAGCTATCCTAAAACCCTTTCAAAATAGTCAGTTTATTTTAAAAGAATTACAAATACAAATGAATTAGACCATTAGCTTTTTATTCCCAAACCAAATTGAAAAAGATGATAAAAGCAGTAATTTTTTAAAATGTGTGAAATCAGGGGAACTGTATAAATCTTAGGTAAATTTACTAATTTTCTTTCATAATGGTTGGTTTCTGTATACTTCATTAAGTGAAAATGGGAAACTCTGTTGGTGTTATGTAGATATGGTCTGAAATAGTGAGTGTGTGAAGGAGTAAATTAGTACAGAAGATATGTTTACTAAGTATCATAGAGTTTTTGCACTTAAAATAGGTGAATTTTATAGTTGATAAATTAGATTTAATAAATAAGACCAAAAAAAATTCCAAATAGGTTAACCTGAAAGAGATACTAACTCTACTGCTCTTTGGGAAGCCATATCTTGAGTTGAATATTGATTGGAAAATAAGATATAATTTTTCTGAACCAGATCTTCTTTATCATTCAGTTAGTCACAAGCATTATAGCAAACTATACAATAAGGGCGTTTTTCATTTTTTGACAAAAACAGCTTTCTCTTACTTCTAAATGATAAAAGACAAAATATATTTTCATTATAATTAAAAGCATAAAAAACACAATTATAAAAAAGTGCATGAATAATAGTCTATATCCCTATTAACATGGTAAGTATCAGTCTACACTCTTTTCTCTCTCTTTTCCATATATAGAATTTGCTGACTACAGCCCATTTTTCTAGCCTTTTGTAATATTTTATAAGTGAACTCCATCAGATTTCTGTCATTTGTAGATTTGATAATTATGTTTTCTCCAAGTTTAGGAAAGAGTCCTGTGGCCTCAACTGAGGCTGTTCTCCCTAATGGTACAGATTCATGCTTTAGATTAAAATTGTATATAATTGGGCTACTATTTAGATCAAATTTTGCTCAAAGACAGTAACAGAAAATATGACAAATGCCATTCTATAACTCATATATAGCACAATAATGTCACTACCCACCAGTTTACTAAACAGCATATACAACGGTTCACAATCTGGCAGTTATCATATATTTATATATCATCTCAAATATGGTTTTAGCCCAAATCATGCTTTTTAGTTTGGAAGAATAGTTTTTCTTTTAATTTGCCATGGAGGAATGAAATTTACTTCATCTCTTGGTTTCTGGTGAGAGACATCTTGATTGGTGTTTAGATATATAGATATGGCCACCCATCAAATCTTTGCCAGATATTGTTTTGAGTTTGTGTAGGTAAATGCAAGGGGCTTCCCTGGTAGCTCAGTGAATAAAGAATCCATCTGCAATGTGGGAGACCTGGGTTCGATCCCGGAGTTGGGAAGATACCCTAGAGGAGGGCATGGCAACCTGCTCCAGTATTCTTGCCTGGAGAATCCCCATGGACAGAGGAGCTTGGAGGGCTATAGGCCATGGGGTCGCAAACAGTCTGACATGACTGAGCGACTAAGCACAGTAAGTGGAAAAAAGAGGAGAGAAGGGGAGACTTGACAATGTATAGTCAATTGTCATTGATGGCATTATTTTAAATTAAGTTTTAATTCCAATTCTTAGGTTTGTTACTTAAAAACAGTTACGCATTGGCTGATAATATTGACAGGTGGACAGACTATAATTCTATTAAGAAAATCTTTATATTCTCAATCCTACAAGAATTTTTGGTTCACATTCTATACATGATTGATTCTACATTTGCTCATGGGCAAAGGCTAGATAATGGAAAAAAAAAATATTCCCACAACTCTCATCTGTGCTAGAGTCTCCCAGAATGTCTAACTGCCCCTAAGGAAACACTGAAGTCTGAAAAAGGTGAATAAATATGTTGGTAGGGAATTGGTTTTAATCGTCTATATATCATATTTTATGTTGTCTCTTACAACTTAAAAATTAAATTTAGATCACACTTAGTTAATCACTTTAATGTGCCTGGGAAATGATAGGCACTTTCACTTATATCTCTTTTCTTTGTGTAGATTCAGAACAAAATCTGAGACCAGTGATAATGGACCTGCAGAATTATTCCTTGGTGTCAGAATTTGTGTTGCATGGACTCTGCACTTCACAACATCTTCAAAAATTTTTCTTTGTGTTCTTCTCTGAGATCTATGTGGTCACTGTGCTGGGCAACCTTATCATTGTGGTCACTGTAATATCTGACCCCCACCTACACTCCTCCCCTATGTACTTCCTGCTGGGGAATCTCTCTTTCCTGGACATATGGCTGGCCTCATTTGCCACTCCCAAGATGATCAGGGACTTCCTTAGTGATCAAAAGCTCATCTCCTTCAGAGGATGTATGGCTCAAATCTTCTTCTTGCACTTTGTTGGAGGGGCTGAGATGGTACTTCTTGTTACAATGGCCTATGACAGGTATGTGGCCATATGCAAGCCTTTGCATTACATGACAGTGATGAGCCGGCGGACTTGCGTGGGGCTGGTGCTGGTTTCATGGGTCATTGGATTTGTGCACTCCATTAGTCAGGTAGCCTTTACTGTAAATTTACCTTACTGTGGCCCCAACGAGGTGGACAGCTTTTTCTGTGACCTTCCTCTCGTGATCAAGCTTGCCTGCCTGGACACCTATGTCTTGGGTATACTTATGATCTCAGACAGCGGGTTGCTTTCCATGAGTTGTTTTCTTCTCCTCCTGATCTCCTACACTGTTATTCTCATCAATGTCCGACAGCGTGCAGCTGGTGGTGTATCCAAAGCACTCTCAACTTGCTCTGCACATATCATGGTAGTCACACTCTTCTTTGGGCCCTGCATTTTCATTTATGTGTGGCCTTTTAGTAGGTTCTCTGTGGACAAGCTCCTCTCTGTGTTTTACACCATTTTTACTCCACTCTTGAACCCTCTTATCTACACACTGAGAAATAAGGAGATGAAAACATCTATGAAGAAACTGAGAAACCGACATGTGACTTTTCACTGAAGTCCAGCTTCCCAAAAACTTATGTGCTCTTATTCATTCAGAAGATATCTTTCTTTAATATAATTCTGATCAAATATTTCATTCTGACATTACATTGGTATAATTTGTATTGTGCTACATTACAGAGAAATAGTTACTGATTTCAAAAAATATATATACATTATTTTGTATGTGATATTATATATATGCATATGTAATTACTCATACAATATATGTTTACTCAGGGCTTCCCTAATGGCTTAGATGGTAAAGAATCCACCTGCAATGCAGGAGACACATGTTCGATTGCTGGGCTGGGAAGAGCCCATGGAGAAGGGAATGACTACCCACTCCAGTATTCTTGCCTGGAAAATATCATGGACAGAGGAGCCTGGCAGGCTACAGTCCATGGGTTCACAGAGAACTGGACACAACTGAGCTACTAAGCAGGCACGCATGCGTATGTTTACTCAATTCCACACATCCTCCTTGGAATGGACTCCACAGATTTTTTAAGCCAGATTTCTCTTAACAGTTTGTCTAATAAAATTGATTAAAAATGAATTTTTATTTTCTAATCATAGTCCAGAGGGGCTTCCCAGGTGGCACAGTGGTAAAGAATCTGCCTGCCAGTGCAGGAGATGCCAGAGACACGGGTTTGATCCTTGGGTGGGAAAGATCCCCTGTAGAAGGAAATGGCAACCTGCTCAAGTATTCTTGCCTGGGAAAATCCCATGGACAGAGGAGCCTGGTGGGCTACAGTCCATGGGGTTGCAAAGAGTCAAACATGACTGAGCGCGCGCACACACACACACACACACACACACAATTATAGGCCAACACAATAAGGGCTCTCAGTTCATAGATATTCAAGACATGAGATATTTGGCACAGAGAAGGTATCTTGAGAGTAAATAATACCATGTGAATCTTTGTCCTGGTTTTGAAACCCTGACAAGAAAAAATACTTCACAATTTCAGGATCATATTGCTTTAAAAAGTATATTATCTTTTTCTTTTGAATATGTATTATATTTAAACTTTTTTATTTAAAAACTGAATGCATGTTGGTGGTATTGAATTATAGAAGTCAATTTTAACATGAGAAAATCAATATTTTATAGCCATATTTCATGGTATAAACATAAACTTACTATATGATATACACTGGATTATTTAATTAATAAATTTTCACCTATAGTAGGTTTTTAATAAACATTGCATCTTACTGAGTTGATGCTGTCCCTTAAGGAGTCATCTATTAGGAAATGTTTGTCAGAATAACAGATTCAGATCTTATGCTGAATTTTGAATGTCTTTGGATCCTGAAAGACAACCATAAGCAAGAATTAAGTTTGATATTAACTAAGTTAATGTTTAGAGGATTCAAGCAATTTTCTTATAAGTTGATTCAGAAACATCAAGCCAAAGGACAGAATTGGGTAATGCATGAATTATTTGAGTAACTAGATGAAACTTCCAATAATTTTGGACATTGTTGTCATCCTGGAGAAACATGCTCCTGGGTACTTCTGTTTTCCCTTCTGACTATAATCCTACACATGTGCCTAAAGAATAAAAGAACATAGAAGGAAAACAACTTCTTCCTTAGGACATTTCTTCTATAGTTATCTTGCTTGCTATTTTGATAATACTGTGTTTCTATTTTATAAATTTGGACATAGTCAATTTTTACGACTATGCCCATATATGTGAACATTGTTGTTCATTCGCCCATTTGTTTACAACTCTTTGTGACCCCATGGACTGCAGCACGCCAGGCCTTCTTGTCTCTCACCATCTCTTGGAGTTTGCCCAAGTTCATGTTCACTGCATCAGTGAACACTGAAAAAAGCTTAAAAGGAAATCAATATCTGTTTGGGGACTAATTTCCTTAGTTTTCATTGACATAATACTGATTTTTTTATTCAGATTTTGGACATGGCTCTTTTTGTCATCAAAGATATAGGTAATGCTATTCATAGGTTTATTTACTCAGTTGACAAATGTATATCAAGCACCTTCCATATTTAAGATTCAACGCACTGCACTAGGAGTGAAGATAGAGTGTTTAAGAACACACATTTCCAGTTTAGTGGAATAAAGTTGGTTACACACACAATCAAAGCATATTATTAAATTAAAGTCATGATAGGAATAAACATGATATGCTCTGAGCAAATGAGAGAGAAACCTAGTTCAGTTTTGATATTCAGAAAATATTTCCCTTATTATTTCAGCTTTTCTATCTCCTAGGATTCTGGATTCTGTCATATTACTGCACACACATGTATGTATACACACACATTTCATTTAGTTTAGCATTACTCCGTCATATAGTAAGTGACCAAATATATGATAAATCCTTTGTTTCTTTTTATTAATAAAACTATCCAATGGCTATGTCCCATCTCTAATATCTGCTCAACTCTCCATGTTGCTTATGCCAGATCCATGAAGATGGATGTGGACCATTGTATTATCAGTCTAGGTTGAGAAATCCCTGCATTTAAGCTGTCTGGACATAAACATGGATACTTGATGTGTTAGTAAAACTAGTGTGGAAGGAGTCATCGGTGTCTGTTTTCCACAGACTCCAAACTTATGCAGGAAATTCACCACTGTCAATTCATAGGAAGTCATATATTCCAAATAGAGGAACTTCTTTGAGTTTTAAGGGACCATTTATAAAACTTATTTTCCTATTCTGAGACAAGGTAAACTAAATACGTAATACAGTGTTTCTCAAAGTGTAATCTGAAAGCTGCTTATACTAAAAAATCACCTGGAATGATTTTTAAATGCAAATAACATGTGCTTCTTTTTTTAACTGTAAGCTGCCTCAGGTAATTGTAATTCACAACCATGACTGAGAACCACAGAACAATTGTTGACATTATCAATCTGCAGGAGTAATTGCTATTAAGGTATGATTGGAAGGATTTTCTTGTGAGAGAAATCTCTACTAATGGACCAGAAGGTGTTCTCAGAAGTATATCTCTGCAGCCCAGAAAAATCCCTGACAGCAAAAGGCTGGGCAATTGTAGGACTCAATGTTTTTCCTCATAGGGACCATTGTTGCCCTTCAATGCCTGGTGACCAGGATTCTGAGAACTATTGTTTTGTGTATTTTATGTGAAGTTACTTTAGAAGGAAAAGTAAATCCAGTCCTTATTATTCCATCTTAGGCAGAAGCAGAGAGCATGGTCTGTGTGATTAGTATATTCTTTTCCTGAAAATAAAATAAAATGAGTGTAAGATTGTAGAGATGCTAGTAGAGGTGCTGGATGTCGAGAGTTTCATCATGAATATGTTGAAAAGGGAACAAGAAAACTCAAAAGTAAATTCACAATTTTGTTTAGTTATAACTGAAAGTATTGACTCTAAATAGTAGTGAGTGATTCTCTTGCCAAATTCTGAGATATATCAACAGAATGATAATTTCTTTACATTCTGTCAAGTGATATTTTGCAGACATTAGGATAATGATGTATTTTTCTTCTTCAATCTGCTCAATATAATATTACACTGAGAAATTCTGTAAAGTTGAACCATCTTTGGATAAATAATAATAGGATAAATTCTACTTGATAAAGGAACACAAACACAGCCTTAACTTGAGTTTGTAAAAGTGTTATCTTTTTTAATCTGTTTGGGTTCAATCCTTGGGTTGGGAAGATCACTTGGAGAAATGAACAGCTACCCACTCCAGTATTCTGACCTGGAGAATTCCATGGACAGAGGAGCCTGGCAGGCTACAGTCCATGAGGTCGCAAAGAGTCAGACATGACGGAGCGACTTTCATTTTCATAATAATCAGTAAGATTTGTTTATAATTTGATTTCCTTTTTCTTTTTCATTTGGTATTGAATTTACAGGAGTCCTATAAAATAAGTTTGAGAACTTTTATCTCTCTGGAATACTTTTGCACAGGGGGAGAAATACTTTCCAGGAAATTTAGCAAAATCGCCCATAAAGCTTTAACAGCCTGGTGTATTGAGAGAGGGGTTAAGTGGGGGACAGTTATGCTACCAAAATTCAATTATTTTTTTGCCTCATTTTTATTTTAATCTTGCCAGATGTTTATTTTAATACTATTTAAATGAGTAACATTTTATTTATTACTTTTACCTTTTATACATCAACATTTTTCCTGAAGAAAATACATTTAGAGGAGTGCATACATTTAGAAGAGTGCATACATTTAGAGGAGTATACAAATAATAATTAGCTCAACAAAATTTCACAAAATGAACACACAGATTGAGGAACATAGCATCAGAAGTTCCCTCACTCCCCCTTCCATTCTCCACCCACTAAGGATAACTACAGTCTTGACTTTTAATGGATACATTATTTTTTCTTTTCTTGAACTTATAGAATGAAATCATAGAGTATGCACTTGTGCCAAAATTATGTCATTGTAAAAGGCAATTTTGTCTCTTTGTTTCCAACAGTTATGGCTTTTAATTTCTTTTCCTTGTGGTATTGCCTAGATAGGACATCTAGCAACATATTATTTAAATGGTAATATTGGGACTGTTTGGCACACTTCATATCTCATGGGAAAGCTTTTTAAAAATTCACATGCTGATGTTTTCAGTAGATATTTAAGATTATATATATATCAATAAATATCTACTGAAAACATCAGCATGTGAATTAAAAAAAAAAAAAAAAAAGCTTCCCCATGAGATATCCTCTCTAAGATTGAAACTTCCTTGGTGGCTTAGCTGGTAAAGTGTCTGCCTAAAATGCGGGATCCCTTGGTCGGGAAGATCTCCTGGAGAAGGAAGTGACAACCTACTCCAGTATTCTTGCCTGGAAAATCCCATGGACGGAGGAGCCTGGTAGACTACAGTCCATGGGGTCGCAAAGAGTTGGACACGACTGAGACACTTCACCTTCACCTTCTCTAAGATTAAGGAGTTTCCTGCTATTTTTGAATGAGTGATGAATTTCATCAAGTACACTTTCCATAATTATGAACTGAATATATAACTGTTTTATTTTCTATTTAATCTTTTTGATTTTGGTGCTTTACATGTAGTGTCATTTTAGTTACTTTTAATTACATTTTCAATTTTTGTATTGTCAGTGTATAGAAATACAATGGACTTCTTAAAACTTCTTATTTTAAAATAAGATATACAGGTATTGCAAAAATGGTGGTGTGCTAAGTGACAGGAGAAGCAGTAAAAGTCATCAAAGAGTAGTATTAAGGATGTTTTATTGAGACAGTTGCTTTCTTGAGAATTCTAGAGAGCTTTATTTGTACTTCTGTTTAAACATGCAAGCTCATATATCCTGTAGAATTTATAGGTATATGTTTCTTTATATTTTATATTTTCTAAAAATACTGATTTTATTTCATGTACTTTTTATCTTCTCCTCCTATCACAAAATGTTGAACCACTTTTTAAATTCCTAAGTATCACTTTTTCCCATATATTATTGATTAGTGGAAAGTGTCTAGGAGCAGCAGAGATCCTCTCTGTTAATCTCTAGAGAAATATAAATTGTATTATGTCTTTATGATGAATTGCCTCAATCCTGCTGAATTTTAACCCTCAGCTATCTCCTCTGTTAGTAGTACTGTTATTAAGCAATAAAAACTAAAAGACTGAAAAATAATTCAACTATAGTCATTTACAGTCATTATAAATAGTCATTTTTCTATAGATGAAGTCACATGCTTTCTGGTTGTTTGTATTATGAATCAGATTTCCTAATTATCTGCTCAGTATTGAGGTGTTTATCTGGTCTTCACTGACAACAGGTGGTGTATCTATAAATGTTTTTACATCTGTTTTAAGAACTAAAGCAATTTTGATCTGTTCTTGCTCTGTCATATCTCTCAAAATGTTTCCTATGTCTCAGTGCAAAATTTGCAAATTCTCTTTCCAAGTATGGAGGAAAAATCCTCAGCTTTGAAATAGCTCTTCCCCAATCATTCAGCATATTTTTATTGAGTTTTTAATTCATTTTATTTTGGACATTTACAAAGTAAGTGTTGGGAATATGTAGGGCCTCCCTGATGGCTCAGCAGTAGGTTCCACCTGCAATGCAGGAGACGCGGTTTCGATCCCTGGGTCGGGAAGATTCCTTGGAGAAGGAAATGGCAACCAACTACAGTATTCTTCTAGAGAATTCAATGCCAGTGGAGCCTGGAGGGCTATAGGCCATGGGGTTGAAAAAGAGTCAGACATGACCTGGCAACTAAACAGTAATAACAAGTGCGAAGAGAACACTTTAGTGGAGGTTCAAACACTCACTTGGAGTTTTGCTGCAACTGTTCTGCACATTCACCAGCTCTGGCTACGGGCCCATGTGAGTCTTCATCTCTCATAGGAAAGACCTAAATCTGACTCTGACTCGGAAATGTATAGATAATAAAGACAAAACTTCAGTATCTAATGAATTAACCAAATATTCTTGGCTTCTGTCTCTGTCACACAAATTAGTTGCTGCAATTGCTTCTATAATCCAGTGACATAAAAACCCTAAAAAGTGGAGGCTTCATTTATATTTCACATTTATGTTAAATTTGTGTCTAGTTCGTTCTAAACTTGAATGTCATTTTAATTTTCCAATCTTCGCTTATAGACAAAAAACAAACCTATGAGTTAGTTTTAATATAACTTTAAGGATAACCAATGTATTGATGAAAATAGTGGCAGTAATATAAACTGTGCCAAATAATTGATGAAGTTGAAAATGTCGTTACTTACTTCTGTACACTTTCTAGCCTTCTCCACAAGCCAGTTACAGCAGGTTACACTGTTGTTTCATTAAGGCAAATCAACAAATTTAGAATTTCACCATCTTATCTTTTGAAAAAGTATCAACTTCAATGAGTAAATAATAGTGAGACCCTGATATGAGCCAGGCACCAATCTGCATTCATATCTGTCATCATTTTTAGCTCTCACAAAGAACTGGAAAATAGGCATCAATATATACATGCTACAGATAGGGACCTTACTTGACCTGTAATTCGAAGAGAGGTATTTGAACCCACACTACTAGGCAATTGCTGCCTCAATTACACTACTAGATGGTAATTAATAGTGTGGTGAAGTGATGAAGCAGACCAATATATCCCACTAGCTTGTTGTTATACAGTCATATAAATCTGATTCACTCTGGCTCATCTAATTGATATTCCTTTTTTTGTAAGAAGAAACCTTTTTTTGTGAGTATAAATTCATTACTTAATTCATTGCAGACTTTTAGTTGGAGTAAGTTAAAACTGAGACCAAGACAAAACCTGTGGCAAGGTAGAGAAAAAATTGATGAGAATTTGGAAAGGGTAGATTGTACCTGTATGTAATAGCAAGCTGAATATACAAAATGTATATAATAAAATTTGATTAGATAAGTGGATAGAATGGAAGAGCATAAATTGATAGGAAACAGAAACCAAATTTTCTTTAGGGATGAAAAGGAAGCAGAAAATAGAACAATTTAGTATGAAAGGAGTTTTTCTGGGTTTAATTTTGTTATAAAGCCATAAATAGGAATATTATGATTTAATGGAAGAAAATCAAACAACTAAGCTACCATCTCCTAACACATTCTTGCCAAAGCAATTATTCTAACCCGAGATTCTTTGCCTGCAAAAACTCACTTCATTTTCTTATGTCTCCTGCTTTTTCCAAGTAAGTCCACTTCTATCCCACAGCTTTCGCATGGCTGACTTGACCTCTTTGTTCCGAAGTGTATAGATGAGGGGGTTCAGCATGGGAGTAATAACATTGTAGAGTACAGACACCATCTTGTCCACAGAAAAAGTGGAGAAGGGACGAGCATAGATGAAAATGCAGGGTCCAAAGAAGAGTGTTACCACCATCAGGTGAGAGCCACAGGTTGAGAGTGCCTTTTGCCTTCCTTCCTTGGAGCGAATCCTGACTAGGATGGTGGCATAGGAAGAAACCAGCACTACAAAGGAGCTCGTAGAAATCAGCCCACTGTTAGATACCATTAGCAATTCAATGACAAAAGTGTCTGCACAGGCAAGTTTGATGACAGGGGGAACATCACAAAAGAAGTTGTCCACCTGATTTGGCCCACAAAAGGGCAGACGGACAGTGAGAATTGTCTGAACAGTAGAGTGTACAAATCCTCCCATCCAGGAGGCAGCTACCAACACACAGCATAATCCTCGGCTCATGACAGTGGTATAGTGCAGGGGGCGACAAATGGCAGCATAGCGATCATAGGCCATCACTGTGAGCAGGAACATCTCTGCTGCCCCTACAATATGCAGGAAGAAGAGCTGCACAATGCATTGGTCATAGGGAATGAGCTTTTCGTTATCAAGAAAGTCGGCCAGAAGCTTAGGGGTAGTTACTGTTGAATAACATAGATCGAGGAAAGAGAGGTTGCCAAGAAGGAAATACATGGGTGATGAATTCAGATGGTTATCATAGACTACTGTGATCATGATAAGGACATTTCCTACCCAAGTGGACACATAGAAGAGAAGAAATAGTACAAATAGTCCTGTTTCAATAGATTGTGTCTGTGAGAAACCTGCCAGGATAAATTCTCTCACTACTTTTGTTTGGTTTTCATCCATTTGATCTGGTTTCACCTGGATCAAAAAATTAAACAATGGGGCATTAGTAATGTTAAAAATGGATAAGATATTTCACACAAAATGTAAGAACCTTATTTCAAAAGTGAACTTTTTCCCTAGGATGCATCTTGATTGGTTAGCTGGAAGAAATTATTTTTCCATAGATGACATGAATACATATTTCCCAACAACTCTAGCTTTGAGATACTGATGAAGTAGCCAACATTTTTTGAGGAAAGTCACCAGTACTGGACTTTTAACTTCCACTGATGCATCTCTATCTTCCATCAGTCAGCATTTTCCTTCCCCTATTTTACATTGTCTCAAGGCAATATTACATTTCACTAAGATATTAACACTCTTAAAAAATTATAATCTTTAGAAAAAATAAAACTAGAAGATAGAATTTAAAATTCCAGCGTACAAGCATTAGAGTCTATAAAGCTTTTATCTGAGATAAGAAATCATCACACTTTAGATGGTTGCTGCTGCTGCTAAGTCGCTTCAGTCATGCCCGACTCTGTGCGACCCCATAGACGGCAGCCCACCAGGCTCCCCCATCCCTGGGATTCTCCAGGCAAGAACACTGGAGTGGGTTGCCATTTCCTTCTCCAATGCACGAAAGTGAAAAGTGAAAGTGAAGTCACTCAGTCATGTCCGACTATTAGCAACCCCATGGACTGCAGCTACCAGGCTCCTCTGTCCATGGGATTTTCCAGGCAAGACTTCTGGAGTGGGGTGCCATTGCCTTTAGATGGTTAGGCTACTATAATAACCGTGTGGCCTTTTCTATGACGATAACTCTTGAGGCTCCACCCTGTAAAAATGGCTAGAGGGAAGTTTATTTGCCACTTTGGTCTTATTGCTGGCTCATTACCTAAGTAATGACACTTATCTAAGTTTGCTGAAAATTAGAGATACCAAGGGAATATTTCATGCAAAAATGGGCTCAATAAAGGACAGAAATGGTATGGACCTAACAGAAGCAGAAGATATTAAGAAGAGGTGGCAAGAATACACAGAAGAACTGTACAAAAAAGATCTTCATGACCCAGATAATCACAGTGGTGTGATCACTCACCTAGAGCCAGACATCCTGGAATGTGAAGTCAAGTGGGCCTTAGAAAGCATCACAACAAACAAAGCTAGTGAAGGTGATGAAATTCCAGTTGAGCTATTTCAAATCCTGAAAAATGATGCTGTGAAAGTGCTGCACTCAATATGCCAGCAGTGGCATAAATAATAAATACTCAGCAGTGGCCATAGGACTGGAAAAGGTCCGTTTTCATTCCAATCCCTAAGAAAGGCAATCCCAAAGAATGCTCAAACTACTGCACAATTGCACTCATCTCACACGCTAGTAAAGTAATGCTCAAAATTCTCCAAGCCAGGCTTCAGCAATACGTGAACGGAGAACTTCCAGATGTTCAAGCTGGTTTTAGAAAAGGCAGAGGAACCAGAGATCAAATTGCCAATATCCGCTGGATCATCGAAAAAGCAAGAGAGTTCCAGAAAAACATCTATTTCTACTTTATTGACTATGCCAAAGCCTTTGACTGTGTGGATAACAATAAACTGTGGAAAATTCTGAAGGACATGGGAATACCAGACCACCTGACCTGCCTCTTGAGAAACCTATATGCAGGTCAGGAAGCAACAATTAGAACTGGACATGGAATAACAGACTGGTTCCAAATAAGAAAAGGAGTACGTCAAGGCTGTATATTGTCACTCTGCTTATTTAACTTATATGCAGAGTACATCATGAGGAATGCTGGGCTGGAAGAAGCACAAGCTGGAATTAAGATTGCCTGGAAAAATATCAATAACCTCAGATATGCAGATGACACCACCCTTATGGCAGAAAGTGAAGAGGAACTAAAAAGCCTCTTGATGAAAGTGAAAGAGGAGAGTGAAAAGTTGGCTTAAAGCTCAACATTCAGAAAACTAAGATCATGGCATCTGGTCCCATCACCTCATGGGAAATAGATGGGGAGACAATGGAAACAGTGTCAGACTTTATTTTTTGGGGCTCCAAAGTCACTGCAGATAGTGATTGCAGCCATGAAATTAAAAGACGCTTACTCCTTGGAAGGAAAGTTATGACCAACCTAGACAGCATATTAAAAAGCAGAGACATTACTTTGCCAACAAAGGTTCATCTGGTCAAGGCTATGGTTTTTCCAATGGTCATGTATGGATGTGAGAGTTGGACTGTAAAGAAAGCTGAGCGCCGAAAAATTGATGCTTTTGAACTGTGGTGTTGGAGAAGACTCTTGAGAGTCCCTTGGACTGCAAGGAGATCCAACCAGTCCATACTGAAGGAGATCAGTCCTGGGTGTTCATTGGAAGGACTGATGCTGAAGCTGAAACTCCAATACTTGGCCACCTCATGCGAAGAGTTGACTCATTGGAAAAGACCCTGATGCTGGGAGGGATTGGGGGCAGGAGGAGAAGGGGACGACAGAGGATGAGATGGCTGGATGGCATCACCGACTCAATGGGCATGAGTTTGAGTAAACTCCGGGAGTTGGTGATGGACAGGGAGGCCTGGCGTGCTGAGATTCATGGGGTGACAAAGAGTCGGACACGACTGAGCGACTGAACTGAACTGAACTGAATTTGCTGAATGTCTGTCCTGCATATTATTGTTATAATACACTTCCATCCAGCTTATTATTATCTATAATAACATTTTCTATCTTAAGTCATAGCTGTGGATGTGTGGGCACACAGTATGCTTTTATTGATCTAAATAGAATCATATAATGGTTATTCATACATTCAAGTTACTCCCTGTTTGACTCCTATCAAATTGAGCACAAAGAAATGATTTCTCTTATACGAAAGAATTAGCAGTCCAGGGAGTGTGTTTGTGTATTTCATCCATTCATACGAGCAAGAGCTAGAAGGTGCTACTGCATGAAATGAAATGGGTAATAGTATATTGAGGACTGTGGCTACACATGATAGCTGCTATTGACTCAAAGTCTACAGTGCTACCACACACATAGCGATGTTTTGAGGAATTAAGACAATAAGTTCAAGTATAATATCAGTGAATATTCTTTATATTTTGTCATCATAGTTCATGTCCCATTTGAATCTATGAACTGAATATCTTCATTTAGGCATTTAACAAGAATGCAAGTTTTGAAAAAGATAATTTTAAACCAAATAAAAATTAAAGAAAACAGTAAAAATGTATATACTTCCCAATTAAAGAAATTATATGAAAAAAAGAAAAAATAAATTATATGAATAGAAATATTGTTATTTATATGCTAACATTAAAATTATCAAGGAATAATATGAAGAAAATCTCCCAAATTTAAGTATCATTTTATTAAAATAATGATTGCAAAAAAAATTCATTAACCTGAGAAAATGGCAAACTAATAAAGAGAAATAAAACAACACATAAAAACATACTTAAAACATGAAAAAGATTTACATACACAGAAAAGTTTAGCTATATAAACAGCTATACTAAAGGAAAAGACAACAAAATATAAATATTTACTTGGACATATTTACTTGGACATAAAATATAAATATTTTATAAATAAATATTTACTTGGACATAAAAAATTTTTCTTTTTACTTATTGATAGTTTTAAATTTTCTATAATAAACTCAATTATACTTTTGATTAATATATAACTCTCTGTAAATTTGTGCAGTTATAAATACCCACACAGCTTTTTTGATTGTAAAACTCTTATTTTATATTAAAAAACTGAATATTTGGATTTTGTCCTTTATTTGCAACTTAATTGTTGCTTATTTTAGTTACTAAATTTCAGATTAAAAATCCCCTTAATTATAATCCATGTTACTTTTTTACAGAGCAATTATTGTTGTCTAGGTATAACATAAAAGACCTCAGATTTATTAAAAGCAGGGTTTTAAATATTTCACTATTTAATTTTTCATGCTTAAACATTTTTATAATTATGAAAATAATAAACATTTATTGCTGAAATTTATAAACGTGAAAAACATGAGGAAAATAATTTTTCTAATACCAAGAAGCAAACATGATTAACTTTAGTGAGTCATATATTCTTGAAAGCTTTCTAAAATGTATTTTTTGATTTATATACTTGATATTACATATACAATATGCTCTACTACTAAAAAATTCTGCAATATCCATTAAATACTGATCTTGCAAATGGGTATAGATAACAGGAACATGAAGTAAAGCTTTCAACATAATAGAGTTTAAGTCTAATTATATACCTTCTGCATATAAAGTGTAGAGTCTCAGGTCTTGTGGTCACAGAAGCCTGGCACATTAACACTACAGAGCCATCCTAAAAACTATAGATGTAGGAAAATAAATAAATAAAGTGGAACACCCAGGTTACACTGGCCATTATTAAGAAATTTTGGCATTCAGGGATTTAGGGATTCAGGTACTCATAATCAAATCACAATGGGAATTATTAAAATTTTTAAATCACAATCTATTGCCAGAAATTACCAAACACAAAAAAATATGTGTATTTTAGTGTAATAGTGGGATGCAGGGGTAAATAGAAATGGACAGAAAAAAAAAAAAGAGGAAAAAAGATTATTTTTTATAATATATCAGCTGGATGATAGTTCCAGTATGTCAGCTGGGTTATTTAAAATTTCTAAATTTAAAATTATTCATTTTAGTGCTGTTTGCATAAGTTATGAAATAATAAATTATAGGCATATCCATTAATTGAATATTTGTTTCATTATAGCAGACCTATTTTTAAAATGTTATGTAATTGAGAGGTAAATGTTCTCAGGACTGAGGTTAATAAGAAAGATAATGAAACACTAGGAAAAGTTTGGTTCCAAGTGCCTTGCCAAAAACAGTAAACCTTTTCACCCCTTTCTCTATTTGGAGTGCCTTTTCTAGTCAGGATTCCCACTTTAGATTTTATATTGTTTTATTTTTCTAAATTATAGAAATATGTGAATAAGAATAAAATCTCACCCTTTCTTCCACTGTCACATCCATACCACAAGGTGAAAGAAGAAGAGAGAGGGGTGAATAGAGAGAAAAGGAGAAGAAGGAACAGAAAGAGAGAGAAAGATTGATGTATGGATATACTTTCACATACTGTATGCTAATTCTTTTTTAAATAATACATAATATTTTTAATACATAATATTTTTAAAATAGCTTTGCTATAATGAAATAAATATTCACTAATTGACACGCATATCATTTATTATTTTATAACTTCTGCAAACAGCACTACAATGAATAATTTTAAATTTTGCTCATAGTTATTTAGGTATTTATTGGGTATTTGGAAAGGATACAGCGCTGAGAGTGAAATTTCTGAGAAGAATGTTGACAGACTGTTTTTTTCTCCTGTGAACAGTATACATGGTGCTATTTTGCACGCTTTCTAACACTGAATGTCAATCTTTATTGTAATTTTGCAAATATATAGGCAAAATAATAGTTCATTATCTTAATTTGTGTTTGCCTCATCAGCAGTATTAATGAACATCTTTGGGTTTTTAATTATTTGTATATTCTTTAAGCACAAGCTGGAATCAAGATTGCTGGGAGAAATATCTATAACCTCAGATATGCAGATGGCACCACCCTTATGGCAGAAAGTGAAGAGGAACTAAAGAGCCACTTGATGAAAGTGAAAGAGGAGAGTGAAAAAGTTGGCTTAAAGCTCAACATTCAGAAAACTAAGATCATGGCATCTGGTCCCATCACCTCATGGGAAATAGATGGGGAAACAGTGGCTGACTTTATTTTGGGGGGCTCTAAAATCACTGCAGATGGTGATTGCAGACATGAAATTAAAAGACGCTTACCCTTGGAAGGAAAGTTATGGCCAACCTAGACAGCATATTAAAAAGCAGAGACATACTTTGCCAACAAAGTTCCATCTAGTCAAGTGAAGTGAAGTGGCTCAGTCATGTCCGACTCTTTGCGAGCCCATGGACTGCAGCCTGCCAGGCTCCTCTGTCTCTGGGATTTTCCGGGTAAGAATACTGGAGTGGGTTGCCATTTTCTTCTCCAGGGGGTTGTTCCCCACCCAGGGATCAAACTCAGGTCTCCCGCATTGTAGGCGGATGCTTTTACCCTCTGAGCCACCAGGGAAGTCTTGTCCAGAAGTCTGTCTAGCCAAGGCTGTGGTTTTTCCAGTAGTCATGTATGGATGTGAGAGTTGGGCTGTGAAGAAAGCTGAGCACCGAAGAATTGATGCTTTTGAACTGCAGTGCTGGAGAAGACCCTTGAGTCCCTTGGACTGCAAGGAGATCCAACAAATTGCATCCTAAAGGAGATCAGTCCTGGGTGTTCACAGGAAGGACTGATGTTGAAGCTGAAACTCCAATAATTTAGTCATATGATGTGAAGAGCTGACTCATTTGAAAAAGATTGAAGGCAGGAGACGGGACAACAGAGAATGAGATGGCTGGATGGCATCACCGACTCAATGGACACCGGTTTGAGTAAACTCCGGGAGTTGGTGATGGACAGGGAGGCCTGGCTGCAGTCCATGAGGTGCAAAGAGTCAGACACGACTGAGCAACTGAACTGAACTGAATACTCCTTCTTCTGAAAATTTCATGTGCATGTTATCACTTAGCCGTCTATTATGTTTTCATTATTAATGTACAGAAATTCTCTAGATTTCAAGGATATTATAAGATGCTAATAGTTGAAATATTGATTTTTAATCTTAGCCTAAATTTATAATTGATTCAATTTTTACCTATGTAAACTTCCAAACGAACAGAGAAATAGCATATCAACAGTACCTCAGGAGGCTTCCTCATATCCTCCTCTCAGTCAAAAACCCTAAAACTCTTTTTATGATTTCTAATCACTCTTAATTAATTTAGCCTTCTTGAACTTCAATAAGGGGAATTATATGATAATGCTGTATATGTTTGATTACTTTGATTTAATACTATCTGTGAAATTATTCCAAGCAATTATGCTAATCAGTGTTTATTTTTTGTTACCAGTGAACTGTATTATTTTTTCCATTGTATGAACATACCATAATTTACTTACACATTACATTGTTGTTGGACATTTGGCAGGTACAAATAAAGCTGCTGTCAACATTCCTGCTCATGTTTTTTGATGGACATAGCACTCATTTCTGTTGGATGTATGTGTATATCAACTGAAACTTTTCAATTGTAGGATAAATGTATGTTTAATTCAATAAAAAACTGCCAAATATTTTTCTTTATTGTCATCACTAGTTTCCCTTTCTGTAATATAAACATGCTATTCTCTCATATCAGCTTTTATCTTCAGTGTTGTAGGAAAAATCCAAAATCAAACTGACATCTTTTTCATATGTCTATGGGCTATTTGGAAATATTTTTCATAAGATGCCAATTCAAATTATTTGCTCAATTTTTAACTGGATCATGGGCATTTTCTTACTGACTTAAATTATTTGTATCATGTATAAGCAAATCCCTTGTTGAATATATGTATTGCAATGATCTAATTCTATTAGCATTTACCTTTTCACTTAATGGTGTCTTAGTAAGCAGAAGCTCTTAGTTTTAATACTGTCAAGTTTTTTCGTATATGGTTAAAGACATTTCTTTTGAAAAATATTTCTTTCTCTCAAAGTCATGAACATATTCTCATTTTAAAATAGATGCTTAAAGATTTTTGGTTTTCACATGTAAGTAAGGATATGCTCCTTTTAAAATTAACTGTATGTGGTGTGAGTTAGGATGTCAAGTTTCATTTTCTTTCATATGGATATTTAATTGACCTAAAAATATTTACTAAAGAGACAATTGATTTCTGGCTAGATTGCAGTGGAGGCTGTGTGATAAATAACACTATATATGGGCCTCCATTTCAATCTTCTCTATTTTTTATACTTTTACTAATACTGCACTGTCACATTAAGATTTGTATTAAATCTTGATATCTGATAATATATATCTCCCCCTTTGTTCTCTAATATTGCTCTGTGTATTCTAGACCCTATTCTTTTTTACCTACAGTTTAGAATTAGCTTATCAACTTTCTTTAGCATACTTATAAGGATACTAATTGGAATTTCAATATATCAGTCAAACAATATAACTTTGGGATCATTGCCATGTAACAGCAATGAGTCATGTGGTACATAAACATGAACATATTGCTTCACTTAATTTCTCTCAGTTATGTGTTTTAGTTTTCAGAGTAAAGTTTAGTTAGATATTTTTACTCTTTATGTTATTTTTGAACTACTGTAAATTTCTTTTTCTTTAATTTTATTTTTTAAATAGTTGTAGTGATTTTGCTATATTCACTTAGCCTAAATATTATTATATTGAATCTATAGATTACTTTGGCTAGTATGCACATCTTAACAATATTATGTCTTCCAATCCATGAACACAGAATGTCTTTCCATTAATTTGGCTCTATAATTTATTTCAACAGTATGTTATAGTTTTCAGTGTATGTATCTTCAACCTCCTTATGTTAGCTTCACTCCTATTTTAATTTTGATACTATTGTAAACGAATGATATTTAATTTTACTTTAGACTGTTTATAGTACCTAGAAGTGCAAATAATTTTTTGTGTTTTGAGTTTTTAATCTTACAACTTTGCTGAATTTGTTCATAAGGTCTAACAGTTTGTTGGAATCTGTAGGGTTTTCTACTTATAAGATCATGTTGTCTACAATCAGAAATTATTTTACTTCTTCCTTTTCTATTTCAGGATAATATTTACCTCTTTTTCTTGTGTGATAGCTCTGGACTTCCTCTTATGTTGAATAGTAGAGGTAAAAGTGGGAATTCTTGCCTTATTTCTAATCTAGAGGAAATGTTTTCAGTCTTTCACCATTGGCTCTAATGTTAGCTGTGAATCTTTTCCTAAATGGTCTTTATTATGCTGAGATAATTCACTTCTACCCCTAGTGTTTGTTTGTTTTTTTTTTTTTGTATGTTTCTTATCATGTAAGGGTGAGGAGTTTGGTCAGATATTTTCTCTGCATTAGTTGAGATATACATGTGGGTTTAGTCCTTCCTGTAGTTAATATATTACTTTGACTGCTCTTCATCTTTTAAACCATCCTTGCATTCCAGGAAAAAAACCCACTTTGTCACAGTGTACAATCCTTTTAATATGCTATATGATGTTGAATATCTGTTGATGACTTTTATTTCAGCATTCATTAGAGATATTGATCTGTAGTTTTCATTTCCTATGTGTTTGTCTGGCTTTGATGTCAGGGTAATGAAATTTAGGTTTGAAATTTTGGCTATTGTAAATAATGCTACAATAAACACTGGGGTACATATATCTTTTTCAATTAGGTTTTTGTTTTCTTTGATAAATACCCAGACATGAAATTGCTGAATCATATAACATGAATCAGCCATGGGTGTACTTTATTGCACGGGAAAAAGAGCTATGATGCATTGCATAATGGTTCTTAAAGGTTTTCTTTAAAAGTGCCATATGTAAATTTGTCTTACTGGGCAAACAAAGTCACATTACCTCGTCTAACATTTGTGAAAGATAGAAACGTTATCCTTTAGGAAAAAAGGAAAATGAATCACTTAGAACAATAACTCTGTCATAGGAATATTTTGTTTTGTCCTTGATTTTAATTGTAATGTTTTTGTGTTTTACTACTAAAATATGATTTTGCCAATTATTTCTGATGAAGAGGTTTTTTTAATCAATTTAGATCATTTATTTCTATTTCTGGTTTACTTTATCAAAAATGGGTTTCAAGTTTATCTATTTTTGCTTCTACATCTGTTAAGACATTCTTATGTTACCTTTATTAATTAAAAATTGTGTTATATTTATATATTATATTCACATATGATACAATAATGGATAGCTCTTAAGGTATACATCTTACTTGATAATGTTCTATTATTTGGAAATATTTTACTCTAGAATGTGGCTTAATATAATATAATCTTTGTAACTCTGGTTATCTAAGGTTATCTATCTGGTTATCTAAGGGCTCAACAATTAGGTAGTCATTGTGTAAAATCTTATATAAACATATAATAATAATAATATTTTAGTACAGAATCATTCAAACATGTTATTAAAGTGGCTAACTGCATGCTAAATTTTTGTTAATTACTTTTTATTTTAAAATATCATAGCTAAAGAATGTGTCTCTCAACGTGGTGGTGGTGGTGAGTTTGGGGTAGGGCATTAAAGATGGATTTAGCACATGGAAAGAGGTCTTTAATATGGTTAAATACACAGACTTCTAATCACTATGCTAACCTTTATTCCAGAGACTTTTCTTCAAATGTAAAATCAAGTCTCATTGCCAGTCACAACTTTCTTCTAATCACTAGAGATAAATTTACTTTCCATCATAGCTAAAACAGCAAACTTTCCCTGCCAGTTTTTTTGTTTCCACTCCTCCTCATTATTACTAAAGAGAAATCTTCAAATTAGAATAAAAAATGTGTAAGAATCTGAAACTTAATCCAGCATGCTGAATAAAGACCAAAATAGGAAACCAGGTTCAACAGAACTACTGTGTTATGAATTCCCTCTCTAGAGGGCCAGTTTCCAAAGATGGCCTCTACAGAACATAAAAGGGAACAATATTTAAATTCTTCATTTGATTCTGTCTAGACCACGATTTTCTTTGCCACTGTCCCTTTGCCTTTACAGTTTATATAAAAAGGGAGAACTACAGAGGGCAAACCTGAAGAGTACCCATGACTGACTTCTTAATCCCATAATGCTGTTCCTAACAGCCTATTCAGCAATTCATATGAATTCCCACAATAATTCATGGAGCACTACTATATCTGGTTTTTCTGAGATATGAGAAAACTGTTGTATTTGGTTTTTCTGTATACTCAGATGTGGAAAATGGCATTCAACTATACGGAATTCTATGATATTCATCTTGTATCTTCAGGTAAGGTAAAGCTCACATCTGTCTGAGCTTTCCTTATTTCTTTCTTCTACCCCTTCTTGTTTTATAACTTAATATGGGAATTATAAAAATACTATTTCTCCAGAATCATAGCCGAGATTTTATATGAGAGCTTATAAAAAATGTTACTTCAAACATTTGCTAAAACTCTTAAAGGATTTTGCCAGATGCTCCTTTTTATTCCTGCTCTATATAAGGGTGTTCTGATCCTAAACCAGGGAAAATTCCAGAAAATGAATGGATACTCCTTCTTTCAGAAAAGTCTATCCCCTGTACTTTCTGTTACTTTTAATGAGTAGCAGGCAAGGAATTTTATTTGTACTTGAGATTGCAAAATTTAGGACATTCTTTGTGAGCATAATAAGTAAACATGACATTTTAATAATTGATACTTACTTGACTTCAACATGTATTTTTGAGAGTGTGTTTTTACTGAAGGGAGGAATTGAAATGTGAACTCTCATAAATTTTCATTTTAATATTGACTTATAATCTATTCTTAAAAAGATATAGGAAAAAAAAGATATAGGAGTATTTCTCATAGCTTAACTCAAAAAAATTTAAAGTTGTATAAAGGATTTAGATCTGCTGATATTGTCCTTAATTCAACTTGACATATTTCTCACTAATAGAACAAAGAATATTGAATAGCATTATCTTTAATGCCTTTGTATGTCACAAACACTGAGTTAACTTGGATGTGTTTTTATTTGTTTTTTGGGGGGAGCAGAATCTGTGTTTTTTTCAGTATTATTTAAAGTGGTAAGTCCTTATACATATTTACTTACTGTCAACACTTTGTTAGCTGTAGGAAATTAGGAAAGCTCTTTGTTCACTTTGTTTTTATTATATCCAGAATAGGAATATGAATACTTGAAAATCATAGTAACATCTCTGTATATGGTAGGTAGCTCAGCTGGTAAAGAATTTGCCTGCAATGCAGGAGACCACGATTCAATTCCTGGGTCAGGAAGATCCACTGGAGAAGGGATAGGCTTCCCACTCCAGTATTCTTGAGCTTCCCTGGTGGCTCAGACAGTAAAGAATCCTCCTGCAATGTGGGAGATCTGTGTTTGATCCCTGGGTTGGGAAACTCTCCTGGAGGAGGGCATGGCAACCCACTCCAGTATTCTAGACTGGAGGATCCCATGGACAGATGAGCCTGGTGGGCTACAGTCCATGGGGTACCGAAGAGTTGGACGCAACTAAGTACAGCACAAAGTAATGTGGCTCAAAGCAAGTCATCTGCCCTAATGAGTAATGTTTCATAAGGCCAATTCTAACCTGGAAATCTGTCATTCTTTTGCAGCTTTGAAAGCAAATAAGTATACCCATGTAGAGAATTGCTCTAGCTCTGTGAGTAAATTCATCCTTTTAGGCTTCCCTTATACTTGGGAAATTCGGATCCTCTGTTTCTCAGTTTTTTCTGGCACATATATTCTGACACTCATTGGAAATCTGTGCATTATCTGTGCTGTGAGGTGCGACCATCAACTGCAAACTCCAATGTACATCTTGCTGGCCAATTTTTCCTTCCTGGAGATCTGGTTTATCACCTCCACTGTCCCTAATATGCTAGCCAACTTTCTTTCTGAGACCAACACCATCTCCTTCTCTGGATGTTTCCTCCAGTTCTACTTCTTCTTCTCCATGGGCACCACTGAGACCCTCTTCTTGTCTGCCATGGCCTTTGACAGGTACCTTGCCATCTGCAGGCCCCTTCACTACCCCACTGTCATGACGGTGCAACGCTGCATCAGAATGGGAGCCTGCTGCTGGCTGTGTGGCTTCTTGTACTTCCTCTTGCCTATATATCTAATCTCTCAACTCCCCTTTTGTTGTCTCAATAAAATTGATCACTTCCTATGTGACCCAGGACCCCTTATAAAGCTGTCTTGTGTGCCAGCTCCTGTCACTGAGATCATCTGTGCCATCTACAATTCAGTCCTCATTTTCTCCACCTTACTCTTCATTACCAGCTCCTACACCCTGGTGATCAGAGCTGTGTTTAGGGTCCCCTCAGCAGAAGGCCGGCATAAGGCTTTCTCTACCTGTGGCTCCCATCTGTCTGTAGTGTCTCTGTTCTATGGCTCTATTATGGTCGTATATGTGAGCCCAACGGCAGGCAATCCAGCCGGGATTCAGAAATATGTGACTTTGTTTTATTCTGTGTTAACTCCACTGTTCAACCCTTTGATCTATAGTCTCCGGAATAAAGAGATGAAGGAGGCTCTGAGGAAATTATTTAAGACTGTGAGATTTAGGCAGAGGCCTGGCAGAAATCTTTGAAGAACTTGTGTTTGCAACTGAAATAATATATGTGAAATAAATGATTGAAAGATTAGCATTCAATTGTATTAACCACATGAGACAAATATATTTGGGGGAGGGAGAAGAACATAGTCAAATGTAATTAAATGTTTATTAAATTAACTGTGGCCATCTGTCCATTTTTTTATTGTTTGAGAAAATTTACCTTAATAGTAAATTTGTTTCATATTCAAATAAAAATAATCAAAGAAAAAATAATCAGTCAGTCATCTTCCTGGCATTCAGACTTAATACTAGCTAAAATTTTGATGTCACCATATCAGTTACACATGTATACACAATAATCAAATATTTATTACTAATATTTCTCTGGTAAGTCAAAAGTCATGCTAAATTTACAAAACAACATTTAAATTTTAATTTCTATGTCAATATTAAAGACATGACAAAATTAATTAACTTCTTTGTAAAAGTTCATTTATCATAATTGTACTTCCCACTTCCTCATCAAGATTTAGTTTAAATACTCAGAATTTGGATCCAGATGGTTGCCATTATTTCTCCATTATATGTTTAATTTAATAATTATTTTTAAAATAAATTCTCTATAAAATAAACCATACACTGCCTTTTCCTGATACATCATTTGTGCATTCTACAAGCTAGAGATAACAGCCAGTGACCCTCAGGTATTGTTGCAATTACAGAAATTACTAGATTTGCTTTGCTAACTATGTCAAGAACAATAACATCTCATACTGTCAGCCAGAATTTTCCTCATTCCACAAAAAGACCATTAATCCATTAGTTATTACTCCCCCTATCCTTCCTCTCTCCAGTCTTTGGAAACAATTAATCTACTTTCTGTTCTATAGATTTGCTTATTCTCAAAGTTTCATATAAATGGAATCATACAATATGTGTGACCTTTTGTGACCAACTTCTTTCACTTAACACAATGTGTACAAGATTCATTTTTGCTGGGCATGTTTATCTGTACTTTATTCCTTTTTATGGCTGAATAGCATTTCTTAATATGGATATACCACATTTTATCTATTCAATAGTTGATAGACGTTTGAGTTGTTTCCATCATTGGTCTATTATGAATTATACATGTACAAGTTTTTGTGTGAACATATATTTTCATTTTGGGGGGTTTACTCCAGGGAGAGGAATTGCTGTGTCGTATGTTAACTATTTAATATTTTGAGGAATTGTCAGACTATTTTCCGAAGTGACTGTGCCATCTTTACTATCATATCAGCATAGTATGAAATGTATGGGGTTCATTTTCTCTGTATCCTCACCAACACTTGCTGTTTGCTCTTTCTTTTTTTTGTCCTTTGGCTATCCTTGTATATATGAAGAGGTATCTTATTGTGGTGCTCACTTGCATTTCCCTAATGATAAGGACGCTGATTATCTTTCAGTGTGCTTATTGGCCACTTGCATGTCTTCTCTGGGAATAATATATTCAAATCCCTGACAATTTTTAAAACATTAGCCTATTCATCTTTCTAATTCTCAACTGTAGAGTTCTTTATATATACTCTGGATATAAGTCACTTATTAGATAAATAATTTGCAAATATCTTTTATCAATCTGTGAGTTACATTTTTACTTTTATGATTGTCCTTTGAATTTTAATGAAGTCCAATTTATCTTTTTACCTTTTATCACTTGTGATGCTGGTTTCATATCTAAGAAATCTTTGCCTAATCGAAGGTCACAAAAACTACTACTATGCTTATTTATATATTTATTTTTTGTTATAGATGATTTTTCCAACTTTTATATTAATTTTATATTTTAATAGGTATTTGTTAAGATCAGAGATCAAACACAAACTCCAAATCACTACTTTAAAAGTTTCTCAAGTATTTTATGGCATATCCAAATCTGTCAAAAAGTTTATGGGGCAATATGAGTCACAGCATACTTACTTATTTTTTGTTTTGCCGTCTTGATATTCCTGAAAAGATTGCTTTCTATCACACATTTTCAAAAGGAATCTATTTGATTATGTCCCTGAGATTATAAAATCTTGATCTAATCATTTTAAAGTAAATTATTTATATAATTCATAATTAAATAGTACCTTTCAGTGACATTTCAAGCATTATTTAGGGTAGGAAAAAAGAATGAGAAATAAATTACTTATATAAAAGAAAATAGGCAAATTGTGGAATATAGAGAATTAATGAAATGACTATAATAATTAAATAGATAATGTGTGACAATAAAGTTCTTTTCTTTAAATACATATAAAATATCAAATTGTATAGAAAAAAAACTTACTATGGCTAAATAGTTAAGAAATTATAATAAGGGCAATTTTGATGGTGACCAAATTGCAGCAAAAATGTGCTTATTAATGCAGGATAAGAAGGAATTACAGTGGCTATTCAACTATCCATTCACTTCTTTCACATGAGGAAATCCCTTGGGGTAAAGAAAAGAAGACAAGGGAAACACACTAAATTCCTCAGCAACTAGACTCCAGGTAAATCCAGTAATCCAGTAAAGGTATTTTCCTGGGAAAAAAAAAAAAAAGACTCATCCTTTAAATCTTCCTTCAGAATGTTGCTGATAAAGGATTGAAAGTGAAAAAAAGTGTAGTCGCTCAGTTGTGTCCAACTCTTTGTGACCCCATGGACTCTAGCCCACCTGGCTCCTCTCTCCATGGGATTCTCCAGGCAAGAATACTGGAGTGGGTTACCATACCCTCCTCCAGAGAATCTTCCTGACCCAGGGATTGAACCTGGGTCTCCCACATTGCAGGCAGATTCTTCACCATCTGAGCCACCACTCTAAAAAGAATCTAGTACTTATCTGGAGGCATGGCTTTCTAGAAAATATCATGTAAGTTATACAGCTCTTGGGAATTTTACAATTTAAGTGCTTCCAGTTGTGAAAAGAAACTTGTAAAATTCAGTTAGAAACCTAAACTCTGTGGTATGTGGTATGTCACTTCTGTGTCCAATATACTCACTAACCTCTCTGAGACCAACAACGTCTCTTTCTCTGGCTGCTTCCTGAAGTTCTACTTATTCTCCATGGGCACCACCGAGACCTTCTTGTCTGCCTTGGACTTTGACAGGTACCTTGCCTCTGCAGGCCCCTACCCTTCCCCACTGTCATGACGGTACAATGCTATATCAACATGGGAGCCTGCTGCTGCGTGTGTTGCTTCTTGTACTTCCTCTTGTCTGTTTACCTAATCACTCAGCTCCAGTTTTGTTGTCTCAATAAGACTGATCACTTCCTATGTGAACCAGATCTCCTCATAAAGTTGTCCTTATGCCAACTCCTGTCACTGAGATCATCTGTGCTACCTGTAACTCAGTCGTCATTTTCTCTACCTTACTCTTCATTTCCAGCTCCTATACCCTGGTGATCAGAGCTGGGCTTAGGGTCCTCTCAGCAGATAGGTGGTTTAAGGCTTTCTCTACGTGTGTCTCCCATCTGACTGTGCCGTCCCTATTCTCTGGCTCTATTGTGATTGTATATGTGAGGCCAAGAGCAGGGAATCTAAGAGACCCAGAAAAGTTTGAGTCAGTTTTATTCCATGTTAACTTCATTATTCAACTACTTGATCTATAGTATATCTCTAGAATAAAGAGGTGAAGGCAGATCTAATAAAATTACTTAGGACTGTAATATTTAACCAAAGGCCTGGAAGAAATCTTTGAAGAACTTGCATTGACAGCTGAAATAATATATGGAAAATAAATGAAGTATTAATATTCAACTGTATTAACTGAAGTAGAAAAATAACTTTCGGGAGGAGGAAGAACTAATTCAATGTAACAAAATGTTAATAAAGCTATGTTTATTTGTTCTTTTATTAGAGAAAAATTTGCATTAATAGTAAAATTTTTTCAGGCAAATAAAAATAATCAGAAAAATAAGCTAATGGTCAACTTGTTAGCATTCTGATTGAATGCTAGTTAATATTTTGCTACCAGTATCACACACATACACATACAATCTATCCTATTCTAAAATTATTACAAAATTTTCCAAGTGAGTCAATAGTTATTATACATGCTAAATTTATAAAACATTTAAATGTCATTGTGTCTATTAAAATATGACAAGCTGTATTCACTTTCTAATGAAAATTGATTTATTATAATTATATTTATTCCCAGTTTCTCAACAAGACTTAGTGAAAATATTCTTTAGTATTTATCTCTAGATGGTTGCCATTAATTTTTGTCCACTATATATAAACTTTTAAGAATTGTTTTTGAAAGTGTTCTATTTAGGCTAGCCATGCATTGCCTTTTTCTAACATGCCATTTTTGCCTGCTGTCGATTCAAATGTAATGGCTAGTGACTCCCAGGTACTGCAATGACAGATTGTGTTAGATTGCTCTATTAACTGTCTCGAGGACATTAGTGTGTCCTACTCCCAAGCAGAATTTTTTTCATCCCGTAAAGAAACCTTGGACCCAGTAACAATCACTCCCCACTCTTCCTTCTCTCTAATCCTGACATCCACTTTCCATTTCTGTGTATTTGTCTATTCTGGATGCAGTACTAATGGAATCATATGATATCTTGCTTTTTGTGACTTTTTTTTTTCCCTTTACCACAATGTTCATATGTGTTGTAACATGTACCATTACTTGATTCCTTTTTATAGCTGTATAGCATCCCATTGTATAGATATACCACTTTAGTTTATCCATTCAATAGTTATCCATTCAATAGTTAATAAATATTTGAGTTGTTTCCATTTTGTGGCTATCATGAATAATGCTGCTGTGAATAGTTATTAGTAAGTTTTCATAAGAACATATTTTCATTTCCCTAATGTATATCCCTGAGAGAGGAATTGCTGTGTTATGTTAGCTCTATATTTAATATTTTGAAGAATTGTCAGACTGTTTTCTCAAAAGGCTGCACAGTTTTTCTATCACACTAGCAATGTATGTACTTTGGATTTCAAATTTCTGCATATCCTCACCAACACTTGTTATTTTTTTCCTGTTTACTTTAGCCATGCTAGGAGGTATGAAGTGGTATCTTATTGTGGTTTTTATTAGCATTTTCCCTAATTGCTAATGGTGTTGATCATCTTTTCATGTGCTTATTGGCCCTTTGTAAATCTTGGTTGGAAAAACATATATTCAAATCTTTTGATCATTTAAAAATTTTATTATTTGTCTTTTTATTGTTAAGTGATATAAGTTGTTAATGTTTTAGATATAATACCTTTATCATACATATGATTCACAAATATTTTCTTCGAATCTATAGACTCTCATTCAGTTCAGTTCAGTTCAGTCTCTCAGTCATGTCCGACTCTTTGCGACCCCATGAACCGCAGCACGCCAGGCCTCCCTGTCCATCACCAGTTCCCGGAGTCCACCCAAACCCATATCCATTGTGTCGGTGATGCCATCCAACCATCTCATCCTCTGTCGTCCCCTTCTCCTCCTGCCCTCAGTCTTTCCCAGCATCAGGGTCTTTCCCCATGAGTCAGATCTTCGCATCAGGTGGCCCAAGTATTGGAGTTTCAGCTTCAACATCAGTCCTTCCAATGAACACCCAGGACTGAACTCCTTTAGAATGGACTGGTTGGATCTTCTTGTAGTCCAAGAGACTCTCAAGAGTCTTCTCCAACACCACAGTTCAAAAGCATTAATTCTTCAGTGCTCAGCTATCTTTATAGTCCAACTCTTAGATCCATACACGACTACTGGAAAAACCATAGCCTTGACTAGACAGACCTTTATTGGCAAAGTAATGTCTCTGCTTTTTAATATGCTGTCTAGGTTGGTCATAACTTTCCTTCCAAGGAGCAAGCATCTTTTAATTTCATGACTGCAATCACCGTCCACAGTGATTTTGGAGCCCAGAAAAATAGTCAGCCACTGTTTCCACTGTTTCCCCATCTATTTGCCTTGAAGTGATGGGACCAGATGCCATGATCTTAGTTTTCTGAATGTTGAGCCTTAACCCAACTTTTTCACTCTCCTCTTTCACTTTCATCAAGAGACTCTTTAGTCTCATTACTTTCTTAAAATGTCCTCTGAAGTTTTAATTTTGGTGAAGTTCAATTTATCTACATTTTCCTTTTTCTAAATTTTTAAAAATTTGTATATAGTTTACATACAATATATTAGTTCAGGAATACTACATAGTGACTCATCATTTACATTTCCCTGGGTAGTATGATCATTTTAACAATATTAATTCTTCTGGTCCATAAGCATGATATATCTTTTTATTTGTTTTTGTATAATAGTCTTCAGTTTCTTTCATCAATGTCTTATAGTTTTCAGAATACACATTTTTTAACATCCTTAATTATATTTATTCCTAGGTATCTTATTCTTTTTTGTGCAATTTTAAATAAGACTGTTTTCTTAATTTCTCTTTCCAATGATTTGTTATTATTTTATAGAAACACAATATGTTTCTATATAGTACTGTGTGTCTTGCAACTTTACTGAATTCATTTATTAGTTCCAGAGTTTTTTGGTGGAGACTTTAGGATTTTCTATACATAGTATTATGTCATCTGCAAACAGTGACAGTTTTAATTCTTCCTTTCCTATTTGAAATCCTTTCATTTCTTTTCTTGTCTGATTGCTGTCATTAGGACTTCCAATACTATGCTGAATACAAGTGGCAGGAGTGGCATTCTTATCTTGTTCCTGATCTTGGAGGACATGATTTCAGCTTTCCACAATTGAATATAATGTGAGCTGTGGCCTTGAAATATACAGCCTTTATTATGTTAAGGCGTGTTCCTCCTATATCCATTTTGCAGAGAGATTTTTTCATAAATCGTTGTTAAATTTTGTCAAAAACTTTTTCTGTATGTATTGAGATGATCATATGGTTTATATTCTTCAATTTGCTAATGTAGTAAATCATTGATTTGTGGATAGTAAACCATCCTTGTGTCTCTGGGAAAAATCTCAATTCATCATGATGTATGATGCTTTCAATGTGTTCTTGAATTCAGTTTGCTAATATTGTGTTGAGAAGTTTTGCATTTGTGTGCGTTTGTTATATTGGCTATAATTTTTTGTAGTGTTTGTCTTTTTTTGGTATCTGAAATTGATGTTGGCCTTCTATAAGGAGTTAAGAAGTGCTCCTTTCTCTTCAATTTTTTGAAGTATTGTGAGAATTACAGGTGCTAACTCATCCTTAAACTTTGGGTAGAATTCACCTGTGAAGCCCTCCAGTCCTAAAATTTTGCTGAGATATTTTTAATTACAGATTCATTTCTATTACTGGTAATCAATTTGTTCATAGTTTATATTTATTCCTGATTTAGTCTTGGGAGATTGTGCATTTATAGGAATTTATCCATTTCTTCTAGGTTGTCTAATTTATTGACATATAATCATTCATAATAATCTCTTATGATCCTTTGTATTTTTAGTGGTATTGGTTAGCTTTCATCTATGATTTTATTTGTGACTACTCTTTTTCTCTTGATTAGTCTGGCTAATTGTTTATCAATTTTTGTTTTTCTTTTCAAACAACCAGCTTTTACCTTTATTGATCTTTCTATTTTTGTTTTCAGTCACTATTTCATTATTTTTTCCCATTCTGTCATTTATTATCTTCTTCCTTCAACTAACTTTGCATTTTGTTTGTTTCTGTTTTCCAGTTACTTTACTTGTAAGGATTGATTGAGATTTTTCTTCTTTTCTTAGGTATTCTTGTACCACTATAAACATTTCTCTTTAGAATCATTCATCCTACATCCCATAAATGTTTTTTTAACTTTGTATCTAGCTTATTTACTTATTTTATTATTGGTGTATAATTGCTTACAATGTTGTATTACTTTCTTCTGTACAAAAATGTGAATCAGCAATAAGTATACATAAATCCTCTCTCTCTTGAATCTCTCTCCCACCCCTCTATGTCATCACAGGTTCCATAGATTTTGATTGATATGTTTCCATTTTCATTTTCCTCCAAGTTTTTTTTAGTGTGCTCTTTTATTTTTTCAATGACCCCCTTGATTATTTAGTAGTGTGTTGTTTAAATTCCATGTGTGTGGTTTTTGAAGCTTTTTTTTCCCCTTGTAATTTCATGGATCATGGTCAGAAAAGACAGTTGATATGAATTCAATATTCTTGAATTTGTGGAGACTTGTTTTGTGGCCTAGAAAGGTGATCTATCCTAGAGACTATTCCAAGTGCACTTGAAAGGAATGTATGTTCTTTTGCTTTTGGATAGAATTTTCTGTGTATATCTATTAAATCTAATTGTCTAATATGTCATTTAAAACAGGTGTTTCCCTATTAGTTTTCTGTCAGAATGATCTCCTCATTGATAAAACTGGGGTGTTAAGATCCCCTACTATTACTGAGGTTTTTTTTTTTTTTTGTCTTTATATTTGCCCTATGTGTTTGCATGTGTGCATGCTCAGTCCCTTCAGTGGTGCCCAACTCTTTGTGACCCTATGAACTATAGCCCATAAGTCTCCTCTGTCCATGGAACTCTCCAGGCAAGAGAAAAGGAGTGGGTTGCCATGCCCTCCTCCAGGGGATCTTCCCGACCCAGGGGTCAAACCCACAACTATGTCTCTTGCATTAGCAGGCAGGTTAGATGCCTATATTTATAGTTGTTAAATCTTCTTTTTGGATTTTTCCCTTTGTCATTATGCAATGTACTTTTCTGTCTCTTGTTATAGTCTTTGTTTTAAGGTCTAAGTTTGTCTGATATAAATTTTACTATTCCAGTTTTTGTTTTGTTTCCATTTTCATGGAATACCTTTGTTAACTCCTCACTTTGACTATGTGCGTGTGTAGATCTGAACTGTGTCTGCTTAGGCAGCATATAGATGAGTCTTATTTTTCTTTATCCATTTAGCCACTCTGTGTCTTTTAATTGAAGCATTTAGTCCATTTACATTTAAAGTAATTATTAATAGGTATGTATTTATTGTCATTTGTTAATTGTTTGGGGGTTGTTTTTATAGTGGTTTTTGGTTCCTTTCTTCTTCTCTTCTTTTGTGATAGGATGATGGTCTTAATGTTTTGTTTGTGATTGCCATGAGGTTCATATATAACAGTATTTTCTATACAGGTATATTTTTGAGTTGATGATCTCTTAAGTTTGAATGCATTCTAAGCACCTTCTTTTTACTCCTTCACATTTATGTTTTGTTTTTGACATCATATTTTTCATCTTTTTATATTACATATATATCCCTTAATTACTTATTATGATTATAGATACTTTTACCACTTCTGTCTTTTTACCTTCTTATTAGCTTTAAAAGTGATTGATCTACTTCCTTAACTATATTTTTGTTATTAGCAATGAGGGTTTTCCTTTCATAATATTCTTATGTCTATTCCTGGCCTTTTTTTTTTTTGCTTAGTTGTTGTTGTTCAGTCACTATGTAGTGTCCAACTCTTTGCAACCCCATGAATGGCAGACTTCCTGTCCTTCACTATCTCCCTGAGTTTGCTCAAACTCATGTCTATTGAGTCAGTGATGCCATCCAACCATCTCATCGTCTGTCACCCGCTTCTCCTCTTGCCCTCAATCTTTCCCAGCATCATCTTTTCCAATGAGTCAGCAAGGTTAGTGTTGATGAACTCTTAGCTTTTGCTTGTTGGTAAACCTCTTTATCTCTTTTGAATACAGTACAAGAGAAAAAACCAAAAATAGCATATAGTAGGAAATCCTAAAAAAATATTGATTTTGTAAGTGATTGGGGAAGGATAAATTCATGACTATTCCTAAGGCCTTGAAATAGGATTCTGTCATTTTCTGGACATGCATTAGGCAATATAAGAAATAAGATGTTAACTAAAGAAAAAGTCCACATAGAAATATGATAGTTTCTACCAAGTATCTATTTGAAAACTACCCTACCTATCTGAAGGGTTTCCCTAATAGCTCAGTTGGTAAAGAATCCACCTGCAATGCAGGACACCCTGGTTCGATTCCTAGGTCAGGAAGATCCACTGGAGAAGGGAAAGACTACCCATTCCAGTATTCTTGGGCTTCCATTGTGGCTCAGCTGATAAAGAATCCACCTATAATGTGGGAAACCTGGGTTCAATCCCTGGGTTGGAAAGATTCCCTGGGGAAGGAAAAGGCTACCCACTCCAGTGTTCTGGCCTAGAGAATTGCAAAGACTGCCTAGTCCATGCAGCTGCAAAGAGTTGGACACGACTGAATGACTTTCACTCCTATCTGAAAATACAGGAATCATGAAGACCTGGGGGATGTGTTTTATCTTAGAGACAGTCTCTCATCATTGTGAAGACAAGAGGTAGAGAATTATAATTCATCTCCGAAATTCTCCAGATTATTTTATCAGTATTAAACAGAAATTAAGATAACCAGATACAGAACACACTGGCATATTTATCTTCTGAATTATTTTCCATAAATAATGCATATTAAGCAACAACATTGAACAAGGATTTGTGAAAGTGTTGAATATAAATGCCTTCTGCTGTATAACCAGGCCATTTTATACCTTACTGCTGCTGCTGCGTCATGTCAGTCGTGTCTGACTCTCTGTGACCCCATAGACGGCAGCCCAACAGGCTCCACCATCCCTGGGATTCTCCAGGCAAGAATTCTGGAGGGGGTTGCCATTTCTTTCTCCATTACACCTTAGAGACAATCAGAATTGTCTTCATGCTGTCAGTTACATAGTACAGTGAGAAATGCATTCTTACTTAAGTATATCATACATTATATATGTAAATAGATTTATTATCTCTATGATAAAGTGTTATGTACCTTTTATTACTCCAAAATTGGCATCTGAGCAGTAATATTTTGAGAGGGAAAGATACAGTTTAATTGCCACTTAAATATAAATTCCATTCTCAATGTTTTCAAAGGCTGTATCTTAAAGAGGTTAAATAAAAAGTAGGAAGTAGAATTAGAAAAAAAGGAATAAAAGCACATATTTAGAGGAAGAAAGTATAAAAATAAGTAAAATTCATTCAATGTCTTTTTATCATCATTACTCTTTAATTCAAGTTAATCAGTCCTCCTCATCGGTCAAAATGATTTGCTTTAATATCACAAACATTCAATTTGTAAATGTCTAGCCACAGGCTACAGTGGTAATAACAGTTCTATAAATTTACTTTGTTTCTAGGAAAAGAACATTTCTTATGACTGCAGAAACCCGGCCAGACTTTAGATACCGCCTCTTCAGTTTTGACATAGCTGCCTTCATTTCTTTATTCCTTAGAGTATAGATAACTGGGTTTAAAATGGGAGTAAAGATGGTGTAGAACACTGCAAGGACTTTGTCAATTGAATAACCGCTGAAGGGCCACACGTAGATGAAGATGCACGGTCCGAAGAAGAGTGTGACCACAGTGATGTGAGCAGTCAGCGTGGAGCGGGCCCTGGCCGTGCTAGCAGAGGAGCGGCTCCTAACTGTGATGAGTATCACAGTGTAAGATACAACCAACAGGAGGAAGGAACTCAAAGAAAGAAGGCCACTGTCTGCAACTATTAGTAAACTGATAACATAAGTGTCTGTGCAGGCCAGTTTGGTCACTAAAGGGAGGTCACAGAAAAAGCTATCCACTTGATTAGGCCCACAAAAAGGCAAGTTAACAGTAAATGCCAGCTGGCTAGTAGTATGGATGAAACCCACACACCATGGAATGAGGACCAGAGTAATACATACACGCCAGTTCATGATTGTCGTGTAGTGGAGAGGTTTACATATAGCAACGTAACGGTCATAAGCCATGGATACAAGGAGCACCATTTCACCACCAGCAAATAGGTGAACAAAGAAAATCTGGGCCAGGCAGGCTTCAAAAGAAATAGTCTTGCGCTCAACCAGAAAGTCTGCAATCATTTTGGGGGTAGCAAAGGAGGCAACACATATATCTATAAGAGAGAGGTTTGCGAGCAGAAAGTACATAGGGGTATGAAGGCGGGAATCTGAGCTCACAGTGAGGATGATGAGAAAATTGCCCAGCAGTATTGCTAGGTAGAGCAGTGAAAATATGAGAAACAAGAAAGGTTGGAGCTCCTGGGAACTAGATAAACCCAGCAACACAAATTCAGTCACCCGAGAATGATTTGTCTCATTCATTGACTTTGGAAAGGACTTCTCTTCAGTCACTTGAATAGGAGAGAAATAGAAATCAGTGAATGAACTAATTGTGGCTTAATTTTCCAGTTCAGTTAGAGAGTCTAGTTTCTACTCAAATGTACTTGTTAGATCTCACACGTGTCTAAATAGAGACAGTGCTCTAGTAATCAAAAGGAGAACAGTCAGGATGGGATATTGAGCCAAAAGTTTTCTAGAAGAGGAGGGTGGTAGTTGGGAGGTTGGTGGAGAGAATTTCAACCAATTGATTCATTAATTGCTTAAGTTTAGTAAGTTAAGTAAGCTAATTTGCAAATGAGATTTACAAGTGAATGTTGCAAATAAATATCTGAAAAGTTGTTTATATATCACAAAAATCCACTATTATTATCTACAGAGACAAAATGTCATCTTTTCTTCACTAAATAAAATAAGAACTCTTAAAAAGAGAAAAATGTGTGAACTGCTACCAGAAGGAAATACATTTTCACAAAATTAATGTGCAAAAGACATTAGACACAAAAGAGTAAACACTCTTTTACTCTATTTAAATGAAATGTAAAGACAGATGAGCAAGTCTACAGTATCTAAAGCTAGGATAGCAGTTTTCTTTGATGGGATTAAAGGGACAGGAGGAAACATTGGAGGGGCTTTTGGATTGCTAGTAATGGTCTGATTTTGATTCAGTTGAGTGGCTTCTTAGGATGTACAGAAAAAAGGGGACTTTCTTTCTCTTTCTCTTGTGGGTTCTAAAAACCTCCTCCTGCTATAACAGTTAAAATTCTTTTCTCACTGCTAGTAAGATAGTTTGGGGCATTGGCTTCTTCAGAAACTTTCGTTCACAATTCAGCATTAGTGGAAGATGATCGTATATTTTATGTCATAAATCATTGAGATTTGCATAATACATGAATATTTTCATCTTTTCAGTTTTTTCTCTTATGACAGGGGGCTATGGACATAAGAAAGTTATGCTTTCTTATGAAGAAGAAAGTTTAGCTTTCTCATCTTTGGTCCAAAGGAGTAGAAAAAACTGTGAAGGATAAACATATAGATTAAATCTATTTCCTCTTCTGTTACAAAGTAGCTCATTGACCTCAGAAAAGCTCTTAAATCAATACCTCCATTCTTAAGAATGTAGGATGAAGATTTTGGGCAAACAAAGCTCTAAGTTTTTTGCAATATAAATCCATTCTTATTTTTAGTAAACTTATTTTATAATAATTTAACTGTCCATTTTTCCCAGAACACTGAGCTACGTAGGATGGTGATAGAGTAGTTAGATTTAAAACTTTCCCTCCTGAAAATTCTTTACTAATGTTATAATCCTTACTCCTTTCAAAGGTGATGGTCTTTCTTTTTCTATCAGTCTCCAGTACATTCTTTATTAAATGAAATAAGAATAGCTTTATCACTTAATAAAAAGACACTATTTTTATACCCAAAAAAATACTATACGATAATGAAAACGTAAATGTATTGGGAAAATATTCTAGGTTAAGATCACAACTGTGTCATGAGGCAACTGTATGACATTGAGCAAGTCATTTAACTGTTCAGGGCTCATTATTCTCAGAAATAAAACATTGAGAATAATGTTATCCTGAAAGAGACATGGAAAATATTTGCTAAAAGAAAAAAATTTATAAATGATAAATCTTTAATCAAGTGTAAAAACCACACATATGTGAGCATTCTGAATAATGTATTATTTCATATCAGAGTATTTTCTTTCTGACAATAATGCCTGTTCAAGGATGGTGTTACCTAACTTTTCAAAGAACAAGTTTACTCTACTGAATGGGCTAACGTAAATTCTTTTTTTTTTTTTTCAATACTTTAGAGTGAATTCATGCAATCATAGGAGTTTTTGCTAGGTGGCTTGCAGATTCCTCCTTTTCCTAAATCTTATGAGATAAAGCCTCTTTCCAATACTTTTTATTGCTGAAATATTATGCCTGATAGGTAAGATAAAGTAGGCATGAGTATAATTTACAGATGCCAATAAACTCTACCAGCTCAAAGTTAGAGTTAGAAAGAATATCAGAAACTTTCTTGACTGTCTACTTTTTCCATGCTCTTCTTTCCTGGTCCCTCAGTGTTGTATGGTCCTCAAAAAGACACAAATAAAATGCTGCCTCTTATCTAAGATAAAATGAAGAGTGTGCACACATCTATATCTATGGTCATTAAGTCTTGGAAAGGATTTAGTTGTCAGGCACAAGTTACCAAGAAAAACTGACATGGCCTCAGATGATGAGCCATAAAACAGCTTTACATCTAAAGAAGGTAGGAAGCACAGTGCCTGTACCTGGGATGGACTTGTCTCCAAGGATGTGAGACAGGGCTGTATGCTGTATCCTGCTGGAAGCCCTTCATAGCTGGGGGAGCACTTGGAGCTGTCAGGAATCTGAGAGTGGTAAAAGAGGTAGTAAAAAGAAGCAAAGAAGTGATGAAAATAAATTTTCAAATGTTGCGCAGAATTTAGCCTAGTTGTTGCTACATTGCTTTTCTTCATGATAGTGGTAAATAAGGAAATATGTTAGCAATCACAGCAATTTGTAGAGACTTCTAGAAATTAAAACCAAAAAAGCTTCACTAAAGGTCACATAAAGAAGATTGACTCCTGACCAACATTCCAGCAACATATGCTTGGGAAATGTGACCTTCCAACTTAACCTCCAGAGATATGTATGGAATTAATCAAATAGTTAAAACATTGATATCTAGAAGGAACTCAAAACATTCCAGATATAGTTTTTTCATGTAAGCCTTCTTTCTTTGATCAGAAAAAATTTGTCAGAAATATTAGTCAAATGCACTCCAATTTTTTTTTTTTTTGAAGCGCAATCAATTATAGTTACTGCCATGAAATTTAGATTCTGTAAAGTTCCTTAATTGTCTGGAAATTTAATCATTTTCTCAAAATAATGCTTAGAAAAATTTTAGACTTCTTCCTTCTTTTCTTACTCTCCTTAATTTTATTTTATTTATTTATTTTTTTACTCTCCTTAATTTTAAAGTACAGATTAATTTTTCCCTCTTCAGAGATATGTATGATCTTCATATAATTGAATCAGACATTTCATCCTGTAACAGTGTAATAGGTTTAACAATATTAGTGGAGCTTCCCCGATGACTCAGGATGTAAAGAACATGCCAGCCAGTGTAGGAGATGTGAGTTTGATCCCTGGATTAGGAAGATCCCCTGAGAAGGAAATGGCAACCCACTCCAGTATTCTTGCCTGGAAAATCCCATGGACAGAGGAGGCTGGAGGGCCACAGTCCATAGGGTTGCAAAGACTTGGACATGACTGAGCACACATGCATGAAAACATTAGTGATAATATTCTCAAACACAGGCAACATATAGGAAAGAAAAAGTGAAAGTTAAAGTCATTCCAGCACACTTTTTTTCACAGTTAAGTACATAGCAGGTGATTCTTACTTTCATTAGTTATTTATATCTAATAACTATAACTAGTAGCTATAAATATATTTTATATCTACTAATATTTTCTTGACTTGAATAAGCAAACCATTCTAAATTATAGGCTTTAAAATAGCCTGAAAGGCACATCAAGAAAAGATGTCCAAAGGTATCATATGATATAGACAGAGCATTAGCCTAGGATAAAATCTTTTCTACTTCTTTTCCACTATCTTACCAAACTTCAGGCAAATCACACAACCTTTCAGGTACTCAGTTTCTCTTTGAAAAAAGGAGGCAGTTGAGAACTATTCTCTTTTAACCATAATAGCCTATGATTCTCTGGCATTTGAAAATATCCCCAGAGAGAAAATTGCTTAAATGTAAAAAAAAAAAAAAAAAAAAAAAAAAATGTAGCTGGTTACACTGATGGAAACAGTATATATGGTTAAAAAATAGAAAAGGTAAAATCATGATGGTTTCATCAAAGAAATTTAGGCATCAATTACTCTTCAGGGTCAGGTATTCAGACAATTGTTAATAGATAAAATGGGCACAGAACCTAAGAAGATCCAAGAAGAAGGTAGAGAAAAGTTGCCTTCTCTGCTCTTCTGACTGAATCAAGAGTCTAGGGCAGCACAGCTCCCTCCTTGTGCTATGCCTTGTAGTATCTACATTTGGCAAGTGAAACAAAATTTTGCAGAAGCGTTTGCATAAAGGCCAAAATAGAGACTACAAGTCTTCTAAGATTTCACTCTAACCATTTGCACTCTGAAACATTATTGCCTTCAGCATACAGATAGAAGGAAAGCCTTTGCAATGATTAGAAACTAATTGGGGATTTGACATTAGGAGATTGTAGTAATGAGTGATGAGAGATATGTATGCTGAACATAATAGACACTCAGAGAGAAGGTCTGGGGAGAGGGGCAAGGGCAGGGATGAGAGTTGAAGAGAGAAGAAAGCCCGAGGTTCTATAATGTTACACAAGGAAGTGTTATCACTCATTATCTATTGTACAGATTGTCTTATCTCTAAAAAATTTCCTGAAACGTCCCAATTTCATACAATATCCATCTTCCTAATATAATTGTCAGTTACTTTTCAAAATAAAAGAAGTAACTAGACTATCCTCTCCACATTGACTTTACTATTAACATGAGTGTTACAGACCAGGTCAATATAATATTTTGCATTCTTTTTTAATAATTTAGATAGGCACATGTTAGTATAGATAAATAATCTTCTTCCATTTATTAGCTTAGAAAATAAGACTAGATAATCTCCATGTCTATTTTCATTCCTAAAATTAGAAAAGTAGAGGCAATTATGTAATGAGAACATGTGAATTTCAGAAAAATCGCTCAAATTTCTTAGAAAATGCTTGGACAGTCCAGCAGCATTTTAGTTAATGAATTATATATTTTCTCACTGCCAATAAATCTCAGGCATAAAATTATTTTCAGATTGCAAAGCCATCATAAAATAAATTTTCCCTCCTGCTTTTAGGTGAAGTTTGATACTTAGGGAATTAATCTTACATTAATATCTTTCTCTAGAATGTATCAATAGAACTCTGAGAACATGAGTATGCATAATTCTTCTTGTCCATAATGTATCTTATAAAACTTACTTTCCTATAAGATTAAAAGCAAAATGCAATAAAGAACAGAAATTCCTGTCTTCATTCCAGGAAAATTTTGATAGGCAGTAAATATAGACTTAAGTGAAGTCGCTCAGTCGTGTCCAATTCTTTGTGACCCCATAGACTGTAGCCCACCAGGCTATTAGTGTCTAAATATTCTTTGAATAGAAAGTGTAAAAGGAGCAAAGAAGGCATAGATAATAGTTAAACTTCCCTCAATTCATCAACTTTTAATCTTATTTCTATCAGGGCTATCCCTAAAGCCAGTGCAGTAGGAGAGTCTATGTTATATGCAGAGAGAAAAGAACAGGAATTTGCTTCTTCTAGATGCAGTTTCCAGTTTGAGACAACAGTGACTTTCTTTTGCTGAATTCTAGTTGTCAATTTTGCATCTAGAAAACAGCTTACTATTTATTTCTCTATTCCAAGCAAATCTGTTCCAAATGCACTTATGATACTTACACGTTCTAATAACTTTCCCAATCCTTGTTTCTCTGACTCTTCTAAACTTCCCTTAACCTGTGAATTTTCATGTCAAATGCATTTTCAATAGACTCGACATGATTTTAAATTGGTCTTTGCACTGAAATGTGCTAAGCCTCTCAGGTTCTGTGCTGAGGTAGTGCAGGCTCTGCTCCTCTTTCTTTCAACCATATAATTGCAGTATCCTAAGATAAGACATTTTATGTTACCAGGATGCCAGGCAACTGATCTCATTGGAGAAGTGAAATATCACCCTTTATAGAACTGTGAAGTCATCCTGCAGTGGGAATAGTTATATTTTACATAATAATTTTACCAGAAAGTGAAAGAAAAAGAACTTCAACCAACCAAGTGGTACATATGAAAACAAAATATTGTTTATCACTCAAACTCCTAGTGAGTAATCTTTTTGACCCCCAACTTTCTGACTATCATTAGAGACATCATACAGTCTAATAAATAATCACCAACTTTTGGGAAGGTTTTCTCCAGTCACAAGGAGCTCACTACTATGCAAGACAGTTTAGTCTGTTGGTATAATGTTCAACTGGTTCTACCACCTGTAGTTGAAGAAATCGACTCTTTCAACGTATTTGTTCTTCAAATATTTGAAGATGCTTTCATTTTTTCTCCATGACAGATCTTCTATTTCTTGGACAAATATACCTATAGTCTATTAGACTATATTTTAGATATTTCATATGTGTTACATCCCTGACTGTCCTCAGAGATTCTGCTGTAATTTATAACTGGTCATTTTTAAAGAATGGAAGTTGGGATTCTGTACCATTCAGCAAACTCAGTTTTCTGTATACTCTAGTAAAAGTTTTACATGCGCAATGTCATTTGTTAAAATATTTTCAAATAAGAGGATAATCTAAGTATTTATAAATGGGGAAATGAAAAAATTATAATATTTTAACACAATGGCATACTACCAACAATTAAAATTGAATTTTATATATGAACATTAAGGAAGTTTAAAAATGAAATGACACAATTTAAATGATCACATTTTCACAGGTTTAAATAATTATGGACATTTACTTATTAACTAAATGTTTCAGAACATCCAGGGAAGTGATAAACACCAAATTCTGAGTATTATTTGAATGGAAGATAAGAGATATAGTTAGGAAGTAAGATGAAACTTGTTCCAACTGGATCAGTGATATTACATATACTTTTAAAAATCTGAAGCAGCTATGGTACAATAACAACATTTGATATCCATGGGAGGAAACGTAAATATATTTAAAAATTTTTCCCTATTCTTTTCTTTATGTCTTGATTGTTTTACATTAAAAGTGGCCCTCATACTGTTCTGTATGTTAGAAGTCTGGTGGATAAATGACTTTATGTATTTTTCAAAACTCTTAGACATGTAAATAAGTGTTTAATTTTAGTAGCAAACATAAGCAAATAAGCAAACAAGCAAAACATCAACCAGGTTGTAAGGGCATCCCTCCTAGAATTCAGAATCTGAAAAACAGCTCTAACTGTATTAGAAATGTATGACATAACTGCACTGAAGGAGGAAGGGGGAAAAGGAACCTCCCTACATCACTGGAGCATTCCAATTTTAACCTGAAAGTTTAAATTAAAGATAAAATTAATTATACATTAGCATTGTACTATAGTTGGTAAAGTTGTTTCTCAGGGAGTATATATTAATAATTCTAAAACTGACTTGCATGTATGCTGAGGCTGAACAAATACATAAATATGGAGTGGAGTGACATTCAGCAAGATGGTCAGGGATAAGGTCCTCAGCTTGAATGGAAGCTTTTCTCTCTCAGGTATTTTGAATAGATTGTCTCACTATTTCCTGGTCTGCAAAGTTTCTGCAGAGGAATCTGCAGATAGAATTATAAGAATTCCCTTTAATGTCTTAAGTATCTTTTCTCTTGCCATTCTCAAAAATTCCCTCTGTCTTTAACTTTTGACAATTTGATTATAATATGTGTTAGTGAAGATCTCTTGGTGTTCAGCTTATTTGGGTTTTTTAGGTATCATGGAAATGGATGTTCCTTTTCCTCCTCATATTTGGGACATTTTCTGCCATTATTTCTTTCAATAAATTTCCCTCCCCTTTCTTATATTACAAAGCTATAGGAATCAAAACAACATGGTACTGGGATATGTGGCTCATCAAAGGCTTCTAGGAACATCAAGGCTCGGTTCCTATAGTGGTAACCTGATCAGTAATTAACTTCTTATAGGTTTTCCTCTTCTATGTCTTACTTTGGTATGTTTGTGCAGTCTGCATTATTAACATGTGTTTGAGCAAACTCTGGCAGTTGGTGATAGACAGGGAAACCTGGAATGCCTTACTCCACGGGATCGCAAGGAATCAGACATGACCTAGAGACTGAACTTATTAACATTAGTTAGCTCCTCATGTTAACTATGTCATCTATTCTAGGTAATGCAGTGAGTCCCCTTCTTAGGGCTGCTTATCTATTAACATGAAAATCCCAATTTTGTCAAGCAGTTGGCAAAGGTTTGGCTCAGTGGAAATCATAGTGCATTTCTCATTAATGGTGTTCTTCTGGCAATCAGAATCTTCAGTATAGCAAAGCCTGGAATTGCAGTGGCAAGAAGCAAAAAATTCACAAACTTGTCACTAATGATGATGGAAAGAGGAACACTCTTATTTCTACTCTATATTTTTCAAAACTGTATATTAAAAGTTGGTAACACATTGTTACAATTAACTCTTAGTTCAGTGCATATAGGTTCCCTGGTGGCTCACTGGTTAAAAAAAAAAAAACAAACAAAAAAAAACTACCTGCCAATGCAGGAGATATGGATTTTACCCCTAGGTTAGTAAGATCCTTGGAGAAGGAAATGGCAACCCATTCCAGTATTCTTGCCTGGAAAATCCCATGGACAGAGGAGCCTCATGGACTACAGTCCATGGGGTTGCAAAGAGTCAGACATGACTGAGCACTTAGCACTCAATGAATATATCATATCTTAGAGTTCATTGTTTCCAAGTAGGTATAATCATAATGCTTGACTCTTGTCTGAACATTTAATTGCATGTTCAATTGTTCTTTGAACCTGGGATTTTGTTCAGGAATATTGATGTCATGGTCCTGTGTCTATTGCCACAATATTTTTCAGAGTAAAATGTGTTGCACAGGTAATCTTTGTAGAATCCTAAATTCATAAATCAGACCCTTTCTGAGGCCTTGGATAGTGATCTTGGAAGAACTGCAAGCAGAGAGAGAAAATTCATATCTAGGGTAAAATTTCATTCCTGTAAAGACAAATCACTACCACCTGTGGAGGAGGAGGTCTGATGTAATTAACTTGCCACTGAATGGCAAGTTCTCAATATCAATCTCTTCTACTTACAAGTAAAGTTTTAAGAGTAGTTGTGATAGCAGTCAAAAAGCCTTAATGAAAGGGAATCCAATGCTTCAGGGTATATGTTAGTTGCTTAGTTTTGTCTAGCTCTTTGCGAACCCATAGACTCTAGCCTGCCAGGGTCCTCTGTCCATGGAATTCTCCAGGCAAGAATACTGAAGTGGGTAGCCATTCCCTTCTCCAGGAGATCTTCCCAACCCAGGGATAGAACCCGGGTATCCTGCATTCCAGGGAGATCCTTTACCATCTGATCCATAGCCTAAATTCCAGCTGATTCATGTCTCCATTATGTAAGCACTGAGGGGATACAGAACCAAAGTTGGCTAACAGATTATCCTTTCCCCAGACCTTAACTGCCTTCTCTATGGAGAATGGTGTATAATGAACATTGATGTAAGAACAGTGAATGAGAGAAATTGTGATTTTTTAAATGGTGGGAAATCCTAGTCACATGTTAATTCATGGTCAGGAACTCAATTTGGAATAAGTCCCAAAAGGGTCCTACAATCTGCTTTTCAAATGGTGGGTGGTGCTCAGTTGCAGAGTACAAAATTTTCCTCCAGAACCCTTAGAGTTATCATTGCTGCTCATCTATTTGACCTTCCTAGTGAATCCCATAATTACCTTGTGTCTTGTGAATGTTTCCATTTAATTGGAATTAATTGTCCATATGACCCAAATGGCAGGGAAATTTACAAGGAAAAATGGAGCTGGTGGAGGAACTCCTTGAAAACTAACAATCCAATGATAAGTCACCAAACAACTGACTCAGAACAGTATTCACAATATTCTACTGCAATAGTAGGAGAGTGAACATAAAATGGCAAAACAGAAAGTACATGTCACTATTCTTCCAATTTTGAAAAGTTGTTTTAAAACAGTGCATTGCCTTATTTATACACAGTAAAAATAATTCCGTTCATTGTGGCATAAACACACTTTTCCACCCAAAGACGGCCCAATGTATTTACACTTTATAAAGTTAAAGACATTGTACCATTGACATCATAGTCAATAGCTCTTTATCTTAAAACAAATTTAAATTTTAAAAATTAAGGAGGAAAGGAAGTCAAAAAGACAAGTAAACATAATAGAAGGAAGACAAGATGAAAATTGCTAAGGTTTGTTGTATTTTTCATTATCACCATTAACCTTTACTTCAATTTAATCAATGCTTCCACTGGTTAAAATGGTTGGTTTTAACACGACAGTGATTCATTTGTAAATATGTAGAGACTAGCTACAGTGTTATCAGTCCTGTGAATTTACTTTGTTTCCAGAAATACAATATTTCTTATGACCGCAGAACCTGGCCAGACTTCAGATAGCGACTCCTCAGTTTTGACATGGCTGCCTTCATTTCTTTATTCCTTAGAGTATAGATAACTGGGTTTAAAATGGGAGTAAAGATGGTGTAGAACACTGCAAGGACTTTGTCAACGGAATAACCACTAAAGGGCCACACGTAGATGAAGATGCACGGTCCGAAGAAGAGTGTGACCACAGTGATGTGAGCAGTCAGCGTGGAGCGGGCCTTGGCCATGCTAGCAGAGGAGCGGCTCCTAACTGTGATGAGTATCACAGTGTAGGAAAGAACCAACAGGAGGAAGGAACTCAAAGAAAGAAAGCCACTGTCTGCAACTATTAGTAGGCTGACAACATAAGTGTCGATGCAGGCCAACTTAGTCACCAGAGGGAGGTCATAGAAAAAGCTATCCACTTGATTAGGCCCACAAAAAGGCAAGTGGACAGTAAAAGCCAGTTGGCTAGTAGTATGGATGAAACCCACACACCAGGAGATGAGTACAAGAACAATACATACATGGCGGCTCATGACTGTCATATAGCGAAGAGGTTTGCATATAGCAACGTAACGATCATAAGCCATGGATACAAGAATCACCATCTCACTGCCAGTGAAAAGATGAACAAAAAAAATTTGGGCCAGACAAGCATTGAAAGATATAGTCTTGCATTCAACCAAAAAGTCTGCAATCATTTTGGGGGTAGCAAAGGAGGCAACACATATATCTATAAAAGAGAGGTTTGCGAGCAGAAAGTACATAGGGGTATGAAGGCGGGAATCTGAGCTCACAGTGAGGATGATGAGAAAATTGCCCAGCAGTATTGCTAGGTAGAGCAGTGAAAATATGAGAAACAAGAAAGGTTGGAGCTCCTGGGAATTAGACAGTCCCAGCAACACAAATTCAGTCACCCGAGAATGATTTGTCTCATTCATTGACTTTGGAAAGGACTTCTCTTTAGTCACCTGAATGTGAGAGAAACAGATATCAATCAGTGTACTGAGCATGGGTTTGATTTTCCAGTTCTGTTTCATACCCTAGGATTCTAGTTTCTATTTATATTTGTATCTAAGTTTTCATATATCATCAAAGATCATATAGAGAGCATAACAACACTATTCAAGAAGGATGGAAGGGAGAGATGTTCAACCAACTGGCATATCCAATTACAGAAATTTAACAAATGTAATAAATTAATTTATAAATGAAATTGAGTATCTGAAAATTTTTTGACATTACAGAAATCCAGTCTAAGGATCTACAGAGACTAAATCATTTTTCTGCAGTAAAGGGCATAAATTCTTTTTGAACTGCTAACACAAAGGAAGATAATTTCACAGACTTAATGTTGACCAAGACAGATACAAAGAGGTGTATACTGTGCTAACCTTTCAAAATAAAGTTCAAAAATAGGTGAAACTAATCTCTAGGGTTGAAAAAGCTTCAATAATGATTGTCCTTAAAGGGAAATTGGGGGCAGAAAAGGTAGGAAGGGCCTTCTGAACTGCTGGTGATGTTCTGTTTCTTGATGTGGTTGATAGTTACATAGGAGTATTCACTTTGTGAAAATTTATCAAGATATGTACTTCTGCTCCATGTGCTTTTGAATGTATGTATTATGTGTTCAAAAAATTAAACAGGAGAAGAAAAAGATGGCATTATATTATGTGAGAGAGTTCATAGGAGCTCATTGCCTTGAATAATTAAATCTTATTCCTTTCCCTATTGAGTTACAAATTATCCCAACTAAAACACAAAACCACAGCAAAACTTAAAGATCCAGAGTTTATTGTAAGTCTTCCTAGAGCTGTGATTAATCTCTTCATGCAGTTCTATCATATGAAAGAATATACTGTTAGTTCCTCCCAGTTATTCCCCAAAGATATTAAGCTTCTTTAAACTCAGCCATTGGTGTTAGTAATATAGACATATTATTGAATTATGATTGATATTTTATTTGATTTGGCAGGGCTTAAAAATTATATTGCATAAGAGTATTCAGTAAGAAATTTGTATCATAGGAAAATTTTTTTTCTTTTCTATTTAGTTATTGTATATTCTATTTTATCAGAACTTTCTCCCTTTTATGCTATTTTAACTTTAAAAAAAGCTATCTTGAACTTGGAAAAGTTGTGTGATTAAATGTAATGAAGAGTATGATTTTGAAGAATCTTTCTCTATGTCTAAATTAGGTCCTGGGAAAGAGTATCTTTTACTGATTTCTACTCATCTGCAATTTTTTGACTTAATGTCTTCTTAGATTATAGTTAAAAATTGCCTTGAGTTTGGCTGGAAGATTTACACATAAAGACATTAATTATAATGAATAATTTCAACCCCCAGGAACACAGTTCAGGGACTCACCAGTATATTTCAAATCTCTAATTCTCTAGAAAATCTACCAAAGAATTAATTCACATTTTATCCCAGATTATATGACAACATATGATTCCAGGCTGTTCAAAAAGCTAACAAGTAGAGGTTGAAGTCAGAACACGTGGCCAGTAAAGTTACACATGGAAACAACTTTATATGTAAGGAGACACTACATTCTCTTCAGTGCCATTCTCCCCTCCTCATCATTTCTTGGGAGTTTCATGTTAGCAAGTTAACTCCAGGAACCCACCTTGATGTTTTCCTTCCTCCCTGGAAAACACCCTTATTCTTATACCACTGACATGAATCCTGCACTGAATCCCTAGATACAACAAAACCAGCAAATTGGGGTGCATATCTGCCCTATCAGAAAAAGCAGTCTTAAGCATAGGGAGCTTCCGAGGGACATCTTTTGCTGCTAGAATAGAAAGGGGCAGCAGGTCATTGTGAGTAGAGAAGACACTCTGACATCTTTAGAATAAAACCTATCGTGTGAGACAATCATCCTGAATCACCCTCCCATTGAGTCTTCTGCATACGTGTATTCGTCACTGTCATTGTCTTCTTGGGGTTCCCAGGAAAAGAAGGCATACTGCTTTCCAGAAAGAATACTGGCAAAACTGATTCAATCAACATCTGAGCTTAGTACACAAGATCAAAATGGTGGGCAAAAGAAACTAAATTAATTACTCTAAGTATAAATCCTTTACTTATAAAATTCATTCTTTTTTAGTTCACTTATTCTCTAAGTACATAACTGTCCATTTTCCCCAGGGCTCTGTTTCATGAGCTGGTGATAGATCACTTAGGTTTATAACTTGCCTCCCTGAAGCTCACTTATTAATATTTATAATCCCTTTTTTCATTTAGAGAAGTTGATGAATCCTCATTTCCCTTAACTCCCTACAATATTCCTTTTTAGACGAATTGGGCTGTCTTTTTACATCTAATAAAACTACTGTACTATTGTGGAAACATAAAGCTGTTAGAATAAAAATAGTTGATGCTAAAATCACAGATGTCATTGGGCAGCTATATGACACTGAACATTTAGTCTTTCAGGTTCATTATCCTCAAATATCAAATATTGAAAATGATGTTGCTCTCAAGGAGACACTGAAAATGTTTCTTGAACAATTACATCAGTGACACATCTTTAATCAATTGCAATGATTAAATATATGCAAATGTTCTGAATAATGTATTGTTTCAGACCAGAATAACTAATTATTACTATTTTCAGATTATTTTACTGGTCAAAGATGGCGTTATCTGTCTCATTTAAGAATGAGTTCCAATTAGTATATGTGTTCATGTAAACACCAATTTTTCATTTCTTATAATAATTAAAGATAAATTAACATGCATATAAGATTTACTAGGTGACCTTCAGTGCCCTTCTATATGAAATTCTATCAAATAATTATTTCTCCAATACTTCTATCTCAGAACTTAATACTGGTAGAAGTGAAATAATTGAGTATAGTTTACAGAGGCCACCAAACTCTACCAGTCAAAGATACATCTTTTACAAGCTTTCCATCATTTCTACTGCCTTTACCTTCTCCATGTAAAGCCAGATCAAAGATTTAACCAACTCTGTGGAGACAAAGCTTGGGTGTCATCTTCAAAAGGATATTGACAAAATGCTTTCATTTTCCTAAGATGAAGTGAAAAGTGTGGAGAAAGCTTATAATCTGTAACCATTAATTCATGGATCAAATTTAGCTGTTACTTCTACATCTTCTAAGAAAACAGACCTGGCCTTGATGAATACTTTTAAATAAGTAGGAAATAGACTCAAGATGTCTGTAGCCAGGATGGGCTATTTAAGGGGACATCAACCTGGATACTGTGTCCTAATGTAGATCTTAAGTAACTGGGGGAGTACTTGGAGCAGTCAGGAATCTAAGAGACAAAGCAATAAATAAAAAGGAAGAAATGCCAAATAATAATAATAATAATGCCATTTTAAAATTTTGCAAAGAATTTAGCATAAATGACTTTCAAAGATCTCCAGAAATTAAAACCAATTAGATGTCAATGAGCATACATGAAGAGAATTAGATTTTAGTCTCCACTGAAGCTTTAAGTATAGAATTATTTACCCACATATTCTAGGAGAATGCTTTCTTTCAACTTAACCTCATCTGACAGGTCCAGATAATAGATGAAATTTTTGAAGGATTCAAACACTGTTCTCAAGGGGAAGCTCTTAGTGAACTTAATCTACAATTTCATCTAAACTTTGTTTTTAATTAGCAAGAGTATTGTTAGGAAGCATCACCAAAGATAGTTATTATTATATGATTTGGGGTCTGTCAAAATATTGAAATATCAAGAATATAGTTTCATTTATTAGAACCATGTTTAGGGAATATTTAGGCTTTTTCTTCCCCTTATCTTACTTGCCCTTGATTCAAAGTGTAGGAACTTTCCCTCTGCTTCTCAGAGATATATAATCATCAAATACTTGAATCAAACATTTTGTGCAATAATGAATTTACCATTAAATGTGTGGTAAATTTATCATAGTAGTAGTAAGATTCTAAAATATAGTAATCATATATGACATATCTTCTCTTTTCACAAGCAGGGCATATAGTCAGCAGGATATTTTGATTTTCATAATTTATTTATATCAGTATTTCTTTGTCATGAATCAACAAAAGCCATTCTAAATTATAAATTTTAAAATGACCTGGAACCCAAATCAGCAGGTGATGTCCAAAGATATCATGGACTATACAAAAAGTTGTAGCCTGACTCACTGAAATGTGTGTTCTGATTCTACCTCTCACTAAATAACTGCAGTTTTAGGCAATTTACCACTATGAAGGTGCACCATTTCTTTTCAAAAGAGAATAAGAACTCTCCCTCCTAATTTTTATGATTCTATAATTCTCTGCCTTTTGAAAGCATAATCCCCAGTATGTGTTAGTTCTATTATAAAATTTTTACAAAATGTTGTATTAAAATAAAAGCATATTCAATCAAAAAAGTAAACCCATCCTGGTTTTAGAAAAGAAATACAGCTGTCTATTATTTTTCAGATATAGATATTTGGACAAGAATAATAAGTAAAATAGACATAGAATAATCCAAGATTGAAAAAGTAGAGTATGATTGCTTCTCTTTGTTTTCTGTTCTAACTGAATTAGAAGGGTGAGGAAAAACAGCACTCTTTTAGTGCCTAGCCTCAAAATAGTAGTACCTACCAGGAAAAAACAATTCTTCAGGATCCATTGGATGGGGCAAATGCACTGAACCCATGTCTCTACAAACTTCAGTCTTCACCATTTACACTTTGAAGTATCATTGTCCTCAACACATAGATATAAGAAAAACCATCACAAGTGTGAGAAGGTAATTAGTGATTTGACGTCACTAGATTGCAGTGACCAGGAGACCCAGAGACTTGTAATAACAGAAATTACCTTCCTTAGGACTGATTGCATGAGAGCTTGTTTGCTCACAAGAATTACAGTACATCACCTTGAGGATTCACAAATGGACAAAGCAGGACTCATGGAAATGCTTTGTCCTATTGGAGAAAATGTAACAGGGTGGAAAGAAGTGCAATGAATAGTTGTGTGAGCTAGTCCTTTCCGCTTCAGGAGAGTTTGAAAACAGGGCCATTGCAGGTGTCAAAAATTGATGAGGAGCCATTTTTTTGCTTCTGTGTACTACAAAACAGTGCACCATCTTGGTATGTTAATAGCTCTAGAAGAGCCATGTGCTTGGTTTCAAGGTGGGGCAGGGGAAGATCTTTTATACTAGAAACACTGTGTCATGCTGAATAGATTTTAGTAAAGAAACTTTAAGTAATTTCCAGAAATTTAAACTTCTTAGTTCAAGTTTTTGGGGAAACCAAAGCTAAGTGAAGCTATGATGTTCTCCTCCCCGGGGAGAAAGGACAAAATATAAAATGATAAAGAAAGGAATTCCTTATTATAACATAGAATTTTGAAATTAGTGTAGACACTAAAGTCAACTAGTCCAACATCTTAACTTTATAGATTGATTGAAAGAGCTCTTGAAGAATTATTGTTTGATTCAGTTGATACTGACCAATACCACTTTCTAATCCCTTGCCTAATGTCCTTTCTTCTCTACCATGATGCCTCTTCCACAGTTTGGAGCATTTTGATTTCATGATTAGAGCTAAACTGATTCTTCATCTCTTCCCAGACATATGTATCTAAAGCACTCCTAAATGTTTTGTTGACAAGTACTTTCTAGTACCCTTGATATCTATCCTTTCTACTATCCTTTTCCTGTAGATAATCTCCAAAAGTCTGTCATTTGGAATCATTTTCTCCTTAGGGTCTCCTGTTGGATGATTAATACATTTAAGTAACTTCACACCTTTATAAGAAAGAGCCCTAAGTATATACCTCTAAAGCTCCAAAATGTATCACAAGACACCTCTGAACCACAAATTTATCATCTCCAAAATGTCCAACTCTTTGTGACCTCATGGACTATATGGTCCATGGAATTCTCCAGGCCAGAATACTGGAGTGGGTAGCCTTTCCCTTCTCCAGGGGATCTTCCCAACCCAAGGGTTGAATCCAGGTCTCCATTATTGCAGGCAGATTCTTTATCAGTTGAGCCAGGAGGGAAGCCCAAGAATACTACAATACTGGAGTGGGTAGCATATTCCTTCTCCAGCAGACCTTCCCCACCCAAGGATCAAACCAGGGTCTGCTTCATTGCAGGTGGATTCTTTACCATCTGAACTAAAAGGGAAGCCCTCAAATTAACACATTTTCCCTAAATATACCTTTACTATAATACCAATACTGCTAATGTTATCCTTATCATTCTAGGAAACATTCAGTTTCAAATCATCAATATGGGTGATATCTACTTCTTTAATATTCCTGTATTTAATTCCTAAATATCATTTATTTTGATGGATGGGATCACCCTGTTTATATATGTTTTTTTAATGCCTAATGTTCTCTAAACATGAATCATGAACCTTTTCCCTGGTTGTTACATGTAATTTGCAAACTTCATTTTTAGTAGATGCATCCTCCTCCAATTTGTAGATTAATAAAATAATTATTCCCACATTGTAGAAAATTTAAAGTCTTTTTCTTAACTGAATGTGTGCTTTAAAATAAACTTAGAAGAAATGGGGGCGTTCTCCATCTCCCTTCTGATGTCTTTGTCAGATCCATTCTCTGTCCCTTTTCTTACTTTAATAAAACTCTGCTACACAAAAGCTCTTGAGTGATCAACCTGGGTCCGATGTTAAATCTTCTTTGGAGATCACAAATCTGACATTGTTCACAGTAAGCTAGCATCTTGGGAGCTTGTCCATGATCTTCGGGACAAGGTTAGAACACTCAGAACTCTAGTCTCTCTGCTTTTTCAGTTTATACGTTTTCTGCTTTACTTATATTGACTCTATGGTGTGCTTGTGTGAATGAATGACACGCCCTGTGTTAAGCAAGTGATGAGCCCTGCTCTGTGGTTTTGCGGTGCCTTGTAATGACTGAAGGCAGTCCCCAAAAGGGGAGCCTTGTTGGGGGTTTATACCGACCTGTCAGTGCCGAGAGGCACCCAATGTCCCTGCGAGGGGAGCAGCCAGAAACAGGCAAAGCATGTGGACCGAACTTTCCTTTCTCGGTCAACTTTTCCTGGTCTCTTTGACCATTTCATAATTGCATGGGGAATTAGAACTACTAACCTAATCTGTCAGATCACAGATTTTCAAGGGACTTGTGATTCATGCTGTTACTATGTACTTTTACTTAGACTCCAAGTATGAAAGTGCCTAACTTTGCTAGAGGGTGAAGGCAATGGCAACCCACTCCAGTACTCTTGCCTGGAAAATCCTATGGATCACAGACTTTCAAGGGGCTTGTGATTCATGCTGTTACTATTTACTTTTACTTAGTCTCCAAGTAATGAAGTGCCTAGCTTTGTTAGGGGGTGAAGGCAATGGCAACCCACTCCAGTACTGTTGCCTGGAAAATCCTAAGAAAAGCCTGATAGGCTGAAGTCCATGGGGTCGCTAAGAGTTGGACACGACTGAGCGACTTCACTTTCAATTTTCACTTTCATGCATTGGAGAAGGAAATGGCAACCCACTCCAGTGTTCTTGCCTGGAGAATCCCAGCGACGGTGGAGCCTGGTGGGCTACTGTCTATGGGGTCGCACAGAGTCGGACACGACTGACGTGACTTAGCAGCAGCAGCAGCAGCTTTGCTAGGAGCCGAAAGTCACTAGGAGCATGTATGGAGCGAGGTGGAAGTCTAGCTCCAGGAGTGTCTCTCAGGCTGGAGGTCTCCTGGCTGCCTGCCTCAAGGGCCAGCGGCCTGAAAGCGAGTCTTTGTCGGGTCTGTTCCTCCTATCTACATGGATAGAAGCACTGCTGGTGACCATGAGGTTTTTGAGGACCCAGATCGGGAATTGCAGGATCTGTTCAGATTGGAAGTAGAGTGGGCTTCTTCCTTTGGCAGCGCTAGCTCTTAGTGGACCAGAGGAGGCTCTCAGGTGGGTTTTGTCCCAGCTCCATAGATATTCTTTTGTGGAATCTGTGGGAATGAACTGGAAGGATTGGCCCTAATAGCTTGCGGACAAAAATCACTTCTCCTCACTGGCTGACCCTCCACCACCTCTTTTGCTATCACATATACTGGCGTGGTGACACTCAGAAGGGACGTCTTGGTTGTTGTTCATCCCTTGGTGACTCACCATTTCTACCGCAGGTCAGGACTATACTCAGGAATGCACAGACGCACGTAAGATGGATGCTTCCCCTAGTAGTCCTAGCTTGGGAAACATTCCAAAAAGCTACTGGGCTCCACCCTGGTGGCATCAGAGAAAAGGGCAAATCAAACAAAGGTCTTGGTGGTATGGAACTAAATCAATCTGGGATACCATCAGGTCTACCCCTGGTGCATCTGCACCCTGCCTAGGTGGTAGAACCAGGTAAGAACTGGTACAAGTAAGATGCCTGCATCAGTAAGGGACAGACTAAGTCTGACCAGGGAAAGGAAGCTTTGGTGGAAAGTCTGTCTACACCCCATCTAGAGCAGGGAGGGACGTCTCCGGTGGAAAGAAGCCATGGCTGTGGATGCTGCTTTTTTCTCTTACAGATGGGAGCTAGCAGTTCCAGAGCCACTCCTTTAAAGTGTATTTTAAAAAACAAGCTGAGACAAGTTTGATCCTCTGAGTTTAAAAAGACATGTCTGATCTTCTTCTGTGATACTGAATGGGCACAGTATCCTTTGGAAGACAGGGAACGCTGACCTGCTGAAGGATCTCAATTATTACTGTTTTACAACTAGACTGGTTCTGTAGAAAATAAGGGAAATTGGTAGAAGTGACATATGTATTGCTCTTCATCTCTCTGAGAGACATGCCAGACTTATGTCTTAAGGGTGCAGATTTGCATGTGAAACCTTCAGCTCCTTCCTGTTCTCTTACTTTGCTCTGGGGCTCCCAACTGAACAGGCTGAGAATCAAGGCACCCTTCTAGGAGGGTCGCTTCAGTATCGGTAGAATTTCAAACAGTCCCAATTGTGGTCGAGACTATTTAGAGGATCCAAAAAGTACATAGAAGACTTTACAGGACTAACTTTACTTTATGACCTTACTTGTAGAGATGTAATGTGTGTCTTAGGACAGACACTGACTCTTGACTCATTGATTTGAAGGATGCTTTCTAGAGTTAGTCTACCTATGACTTTAAGACAATTGAGAGGATTCTTGGGCATTACAGGCTATGGCCACATGTGGATTCCAGGTTATGGGAAAATTTCCTGGCCTTTATATAAACTTATAACCGAGACTCAGCAGGCTCAAACTGACAAGCTGGTTTGATCTCTAGTTACTTCAAATTTCTCTCTTGCAGGCCCCAACTTTGAGCTTGCCCACAGGATCAGAGTTTAATTTGTTTGTTACTGAAAATAAAGGCTATGGCCACATTATTTAAGGGTAATTCTTGCTATTGTTTTACGAATGCCTAAAGCTCATGAGTTTACTAATGGGCAAAATCTTACTGTACTGACTTCTCATGATGTAAGTGGGATCTCAAACTCTAAAGCTCAGAGCAACAATGCTCCACCTTTAAAGCTGCTGTAATTCAAGGGATGTTGAAAGCTCTAGGAATAGAATATCACTTACACTGTTCCTAGAGACCCCAATCTTCAGAAAAAGTTGAAAAGGCTAATGAGACTATTAAGAGGCATCTGTGGAAGCTAACTCAGGAAACACAAGACAATAGGTTTAAAGTTCTACCCATAGCTTTAATGAGGACTTGAACTGCTGCTAAGAAGAAGGTACTATCTCTATGACAGACTGTTTTAATGCACAGATATTGTCATAGATCCTGGGGCATTAAAATTAACTATGTGACTCAGCTTTTAGCTTTTCAACAGACATTACCAGGACGTTAACTCAGGCTTTGAGTCAAACTAGCCTCTGTTTGAGCCAGGAACTGAGACGGGCCTGAGAATCTATGTAGGCTTGCTTCTGCTGACTCCAAAAGTCCTGAGTCTGCAGTTTGACCTTCAAGACAGTGCCTTCCTGTCCTGGACTCACTCCTATGCTGCATTCCACAATTGAGATAGTTGCTGGATCTGTGGAGCACTCCCCTCCTCATAAATTGAAGGCTTCCCATGATGGGTTTCTCTGCTTCAAGGAAAGGACTTTCTTCAGCTCTGCGATGACATCTAACAATCCTAAGATGGACTAGTATAACATATTGTACCTTAACTATGGGCATAATGTGACTTTCAACTTTGATTTTACATTATCTTGGTTTAATGACTATTTTGCTGCACATAAGAAGGTAAATGGGTCTAGATCTGGTGGTTTTCTACCTGATGTTTATCAAATATGGGATGAGGTCATATGGCTAACTCTTAAAAAGAGACGCCTACTATCTAATGCTCCCATATGCAGGGAACAAATAGAGCCACCCCCAGAAGTTAGCTGACAACCTAATTATAATGATTAGAAAAAATTGGCATTTTTGCCTCAAGAAATATGCAATGTAATCATTCCTGTATTTTCCAATCCCCGTTCAGGTCCTCCTTTTGCCTGGCCAGGCACTGACTGTGACTGGATCCCCCAGTCATGCTGGCTTGCACCAAATGGGACCTACTGGATATGTGGCTCTTACCAGTGGGCGTGGCTTCCCCCGGTTGGATAGGGAGATGCACCCGAGGTCTAGCTTTACTCTTGGCTTCGTATTTTCAGAGGTTCCAGAGAAGCCTACTAATCTGCCACACCTTAAAATCCATTGGGCAAGATATGCATTTCACTGGTATGATTATCTGGCTGCAATATTTATTCCCTCTCTGGGAACTACAGATCAGATGTTATGCCATGAGCTGATGCTCTGACTAACTTTCAGCCCTTAATGCTGAACAAATACAAATTAGAAAGGCAGTTTCACAAAGCAGATTGGCTTTAGATATTCTAAGGGCTGCACAAGGAGGAACTTGTGCCATTATTCATACTCAATATGAGTACTAATGTTGCTCACTTTACTAAACACATGAACAAGATGATTCAGGCTATGGATTCTCCTGAAGCCTCTGTCATCTCACTTTGGGAAACATTAAGTAGCTCCCCATGGTGGAAAACTATCTTAATCGTAATAAGTATAATTGTTCTGTCTTTACTGTTTGCTGCCGGTGTCTGTAACTGTGTAACTGGATTTGCTTTTAACCATTTGAAAGCTTTTAAGTTACAAATGATTGGTTGTTCAGGCTCCTACGAGTGCCACAGACTCCTCCAACTTGGGGCCTCTGGATCAGAGACCCTCAATATGAGGGTTAGGAGAATGTGTTGCCTCAACAATTTAGGGACAGCACCCCATCACAACAGGAAGTAGATATGGAATAAAAAAGATGCCCCTTTCCCTTGGCAACATAATTGTCCTAAAAGAAAAGGAGGGGAATGAGAGAGTCAATTCCTAGGCAGGTTGATAAGAAGTCTGGGGTTCCCCGAGGAGGAGAAAGGGGTCTGGGCTCTTGAAGCAGAGATACTGGTCTGAAATTCTCAAGGAGAAGGAAAGGACAAACATCTCTTTTTTCTCTACATTCCTTAGCCACATAAAACATTTTTTTCTTTAAGCCCAGGACTGATGATTACACAGAAACAACTCAGTTTGAACTCTGTCCTAAGGATTCTATAACAACAATGTATCCTGCTTGAGGATAGTTTCTCCTTCCTGAAAAACTTCTTGCCCTTGAATGTCCAGGAGTCTCAGGGTCGGGGGTGACCTGCTGAAGGCTTGGGGGCGCTGCATGCAGCACTGCCTGCATGGGACCTTTTGAAGGAGGCCATCTTTATCTTCATTAACTCCACCATAGTTTGGCCTCAGGTCAAATAACAAGGAGGGAACACAGCCTAATCTCTTCAAGAAAATTAGAGATACCAAGGGAACATTTCATGCAAAGATAGGCACAATAAAGGACAGAAATGGTATGGACCTAACAGAAGCAGAAGAGATTAAGATGATTTGGCAAGAATACACAGAAAAACTGTACAAAAAAAGATCTTCATGACCCATATAATCACGATGGTGTGATCACTCACCTAGAGCCAGACATCCTGGAATCCAAACTCAAGTGGGCCTTAGGAAGTATCACTACAAACAAAGCTAGTGGAGGTGATGGAATTCCAGCTGAGCTATTTCAAGTCATAAAAGATGATGCTGTGAAAGTGCTGCACCCAATATGCCAGCAAATTGAAAAACTCAGCAGTGGCCACAGGACTGGAAAGGTCAGTTTTCATTCCAACCACAAAGAAAAGCAATGCCAAAGAATGCTCAAACTATTGCACAGTTGCACTCATCTCACAGGCTAGCAAAGTAATTCTCAAAATTCTCCAAGCCAGGCTTCTATAGTACATGAACCGTGAACTTCCAGATATTCAAGCTGGATTTAGAAAAGGCAGAGGAACCAGAGATCAAATTGCCAACATCTACTGGATCATGTAAAAGCAAAAGAGTTCCAGAAGAACTCTGAAAAGTAGAAAAACATCTACTTCTGCTTTATTGACTATGCCAAAACCTTTGACTGTGTGGATCACAATAAACTGTGGAAAATTATTCAAGAGATAGGAATCACAGACCACCTGACCTGCTTCCTGAGAAATCTGTGTGCAGGTCAAGAAGCATCAGTTAGAACTGGACATGGAAGAACGGACTGATTCCAAATTGGGAAAGGAGTATGTCAAGGCTGTATATTATCACCCTGCTTATTTAACATATATGCCAAGTACATCATGAGAAATGGTGGGCTGGATGAAGCACAAGCTGGAATCAAGATTGCTGGGAGAAATATCTATAACCTCAGATATGCAGATGACACCACCCTTATGGCAGAAAGAGAGGAAGAACTAAAGAGCCTCTTTATGTGGGTGAAAGAGGAGAGTGAAAAAGTTGGCTTAAAGCTCAACATTCAGAAAACTAAGATCATGGCATATGGCCCCATCACTTCATGGCAAATAGATGTGGAACAATGGAAACAGTGAGATACTTTATTTTGGGGGGCTCCAAAATCATTGCAGATGGTGACTGCAGCCATGAAATTAAAAAACGTTTGCTCCTCGGAGGAAAAGCTATTACCAACCTAAACAGCATATTAAAAAGCAGAGATATTACTTTACCAACAAAGGTCCATCTAGTAAAGGCTATGGTTTTTCCAGTATTATTGTATGGATGTGAGAGTTGAACTATAAAGAAAGCTGAGTGCTGGAGAATTGATGTTTTTGAGCTGTGGTGTTGGAGAAGACTCTTGAGAGTCCCCTGGACTACAAGGAGATCCAACCAGTGCATCCTAAAGGAGATCAGTCCTGAATATTCATTGGAAGGACTGATGCTAAAATTGAAACTCCGCTAACTGGGCCACCTGATGTGAAGAGCTGACTCATTTGAAAAGACCCTGATGCTGGGAATGATTGAAGGCAGGAGGAGAAGGGGACGACAGAGGATGAGATGGTTGGCATCACCAACTCAATGGACATGAGTTTGAGTAAGCTTTGGGAGTTGGTGATGGACAGGGAGGCCTGGCATGCTGCAGTCCATGGGGTGATAAAGAGTCAGACAGGACTGAGTTACTGGTTTGAACTGAACTGAACTGAAAACCTCCTGGCTAATCCTGTTATCTTAAAATGTAAATTATGGGGGTGGGTCCAGTAAAATCTTTTCAACCTTGAGACATTCTTTTGACTTATTGTAATAGCTAATTTTAAAAGTATATAACTCCGGTGCTAGCACTAGCAAGGGGGCGTTCTCTGCCCCCCTTCTGATGTCTGTGTCAGAAGCTTTCTCTGTCCCTTTTCTTACTTTAATTAAACTCCTCTACACATAAACAAATAAATAAATAAATTTTGAAGAAATGTTTGGCTCAATGTATTGATTGAAAGCTCATCAATCAGGTGCGAACAGATTAGGATCATTATGCCTTCTTGATGGATTAAGCTCTTTACTATCACAGCATGTCTCTCTTTATTCTCAGTAAGATTCCTTGTTCTGAAGTCTTCAGAGTCAGATATTGATGTGATTTCTTTGGTTCCCTTATAATTACTGTTTGCTTTGTATGTCTTTTCTCCATGGTTTTATTTTAAGCAGTCTATGTCTTTTTATATAAAGCTGATTCCTTGTACAGAGCAAATAGCTGGTTCTTACTTGTGGGTCATCCTGACAATATCTGTCTTTTAGTGGAGTCCTTAGACCATTCACATGTAATTACTTAAATGACTGTATATCTACTATCTTGATTTTTTTTTTTCTATTTATTTTATCTTTGTGACCCCAAGAATTCTCCAGGCCAGAATACTGGAGTGGGTAACCTTTCCCTTCTTCAAAGGATCTTCCCAACCCAGGGATCAAACCCAGGTCTCCCGCATTGCAGCTGAGCCACAAGGGAAGCCCCTTATTTTATCTATATTTGCTCATTTTTCCTACTCATTCTGTCCTCTATTGGATTTTTTTTTTTTTTTTTAGTTTTTTATTTTTTTTTGTTGGTTTTAGTTCACCTTTTAATTGATCTATAACTTTTATCTTCCACTTTATTGAACAATATTATAACATCTTACCATATAAGTACACTTCTTTTTTATATCTAATGTTTTTATTTAAAATATTCACTAAATGTTATATCATTTACTTTGTCATGTTTTAATTTTTTGTTAGATGTAGAGCTTTAATCCTTTAAGAAACATTTTATTGACGTATGACTGACATACAAAAACTGTACATTTTTAATTTATACAATTTCCTGAGTCTGAAGATAATTATACACCTGTGAGACTGTCACCACAATGTATGTCAGAAACATATCCGTTACCTCTAAAAGCTTCTTTTTTATTGTTATTGCTTCTTTTGTAATAACATTCAACATAAGATATACTCTCTAAACAAATTTCAAGTGTAAAATACAGTATTGTTTACTATAGTCACGATGATGAATATTAGAACTCCAGAGCTTTTCATCTTATAATAGAAACTACTTTGACTAAACTAGTATCTCCCTGCTTTCCTCTCCCTCAGGCAACTGCTACTCTCTGCTTCTATGAGATTTCTTTGATTTTGACTATTTTAGATTTCTTGTATAAGTGATACCACATAATATTTATTCTTCTGTGTCTGGTTTATTGCACTTAGTATAAAGTTCTTCAGGTTGCAGTTTTTAAATGTTTTAGGGTGAATTTTTTGTTAACTACTCAGTTTACCTCTAAAGTTTATCTGAATTCAATTTTCTGTGAATCCCACCTCCCTCTACTTCTTGTTTATATATATATATATAATTTTGTTGACATTGTTTTGTTTTCTGAACTAGCATTTCAGTTTAGTAGATAACAATGCTATTTACAGGTACTATTATGTGCTTTCTGCCTCATATTGAAGTTTTCAGCCATAGATATTTTTTCTGTTCTTAGTTAATGAAAGTTTTGTTTTTCAACAATGACTAACTGTCATTAAAGGCTTTTCCCATGTATTGAGATAATCATGTTTATTTTCTTGTATTTTGTTAGTACAGTGAATTATATTGAATGATAGTCAAGTTTCAAACCAATATTATTATATATATCTGGGTATCTTAACTAGATCATCACTTTTGCTTCCTGTTTTTATATATTCTTGAATTTGTATTGCTGTTTTTAAAGGAATTTTTTATACTTCTTTTTAAGTGAAATTGGCTTAAAATATTCCCTTATAATGATGCTTGTCAAATTTTAGAATGAAGTTTATTCTGGCTCCATTGGGTGGAGGAATGTTCTTCCAGAAAGGGGAAGAAATATCAATCTCTGTCTTCAATGGTATTCTTGCATGAAAGGAGTCAAAATTTGTTTTTTCTTTATGACTAGCTTTATCCAATTCTTAATGGGGACTCTATTTTCTAGAGTCAGTAGTGTATAATATTTATAAATATTTAATTTTGTGCTTGAGAATTGGGAGTTTAATTACTCAAGATAGAAGATGCCTAGATAAATTTATTAAGTTATGAATACAGACATATTTTGATAACTATACCAGATTGCTTTCTAAAAATTTATCAGTAATTTTTGACTAAATAGAACTTCCACATTTCCAAATTTTCAGTCTTATTTTATTCCTTATCAGTATAACAGAGAACATAACACTTCTCTCTTGTTTTAAATTATATTTTTATTACCTAATAGACTTTTTTTCTGTTTGTGTTTATCATTTGCATAGCTTTTCATTAAGTTTGTTGCCTATGATATATGACTTATGAGTGTTTAGAAATAGTAAAAATATGGTTGTCACTTGAGAATTAGGTTTTATAAGCATACATAATGGATAGAACATATGACAGTTCTCTTCAATTCAATTACAGTGACTCTTAGGCCAGTAAATTTTGACTTTAATCTGGTGAGAGGTATTAACATACCCTGAAAAAGACTATATACAGCCCTGAATGTATAGAAAAATAAGAGAGGGCGTCACAAATGCAAATCATAACCGTGCCCACCCCAACACCGTTCAGGCAGCGTTTCCCTGGCAGGTTATCAGAGTGTGATGATCTTGTGTCAATCAGGTAACCAAACTTAAAGTTTAACATAGATTCACCAAAAGCACTAACTAATAATGTGATGTCTATTCTAATCACAATGCTGTGACTATCTGATTTGTTTTATCATTACAATTTCAGTGTAACTTGACAAATTCTCTCAAGTTTCTTGCAGCTATCAACAAGTTGGCATTTCTGGGTCTGTAAGTCTGTGGGCCAAAACTTGCAGTAGGGCAATTCATTAAATTGATATCAATTATGAGGCTTTCTTGTAGTTGTCCAGAAAAATGTGCTCTGCTGGTCACACTATTCTGCAATTAGAATACGGAGTAAGTTCTGTGAGTCTTTGTTTCCTTAACATTCAGTCATTCATATGAGGCCAGAGTTCTTTCTTAGTCTCCTCTGTCTACAACATCTGCATAAATTAAGTAAAAAATTGCTGAAAAGTATTGGGTTCAATTGAATTGAACAAAGCTGAACATTACCACACTGAGATTATTAACACTGCATGTTTATAACATACCATTATAAACATGTTTATAATCTCTATTATATCCTTTACTTGCCTTTATTATCTGGTAATGAACTTTTTAATAGATATCTTGAGTTCATTTGAAATCTTTTACTGAACACAGAACTATGGCTTTGCCTCTTCTGTAAAACCTGTCATTTCTCATTCGAATAATATTCATACAGCCTGGTTTTAATCAATTTAAGTTTATTAAAGTGATACCCAATAAAGTAACCTCACACCCTCACAAGTGTACAACAAATGTGATAAAGACAGATTGCTGCAGGGTACAATGTCTTAAAGATATGACTGAGGTAAGAACAATCTAGTTTTCCACTAGCTTCCTATTTCATTACTACAAATGCCTCATGTGTATCAACAACAGTATAACTTACCTGCAAATCACTGTTTTGAATATTATATCCTTCTTATGGCACCTACTGCATGTGCTTGCATGTTAAACTTTTGGTATATTGATGAATATGGTAATATAACAGTAATTGTCTTACAATCTAAGTAATAAAAACAAAAACACAATTACATCTTCAGTTAAAAAATGACATTTGGATTCAAAGCTAATACAAACAGAATAAACACCTCCTGGCATGAATCAGTGATGTGGTGACAACAGTGATTGATCTGTGACTAATAAGGGGCTGAATCAATTGTGCTCACCTTCTTTACGCTAGTCATTCCCTGATTTGGTGAGATGTTTCTGAAATTTCACTTAAGTTTTTTTAAATGTATAGAATATATTTCATAATTACTAATATGTGTGCTTTCTGTGACTACTTTGAAATGTAAACTCTCACATTAATTAAACATCACTGTCTATTTAGATATCCTATAATCATTTTCAGCTGGTAGGTTTATTATCAATGATATAAATAAAATTTGTAAAGTGCTATGACAGTTGTCCCAGAAAGTGTAAGACTACTCTTATAATTTGAATTATGGCCTTGGTGATGCTATTGATATGTTATTTGTTTCAAAATCAGAGCATCAAAACTTAGTCCTATCATTGATACTATAGTAATTGGGGTATTCAAAATTTAATTATAATTTAAAATTTATGAACAGTATTGCCTCATTTGTGAATGTGGAATATTTGCAACTACTTATAGAAATCAAGTTATTAGCTGAAATAGTTATGAACTATAACTTATGAAAGTTTTCATTTAGCCTGTAATGTAAAAGCAATTTCTGTTTTTAGCACTAAATTGCTTTCTATGCTACTCCAGTCAAGTTAGATGTGTTTGCTAATCTGATTTAATATGGAGGTATCTTTAGAAGGCTGCAAGATTTTTTAACAAGACCTATATAAGGGAAATTATAAATTCTAATATATGTAGTTACAGTTTTGGGGCTTCCCTCATGGCTCAGTCAAGAATCTGCCTGCAATGTGGGAGACCTGGGTTCAATATCTGGGCTGGGAAGATCCCCTGAAGGAGGGCATGGCAACCCACTCCAGTATTCTGGCCTGGAGAATCCCATGGACAGAGGAGCCTGGAGGGCTACAGTCCATGGGGTCGCAGAGAGTCAGATATGACTGAGCAAGTAAGCACAGCACAGCACAGTTACCATTTCAGGGAAGATGAAGTGAGCCACAGAACATCAAACTGGTAACATAATATGAGGTTCTGCACTGCATTTGCCAACTTTAGAGTGACAAATTCAGGTCTTATCACTGGAAAGACTAATTATGATAGAAACACAATGATAACAATTAAACATGTGCATTACAAAAAACAAGAAGAAAGGACTTGTGTTGCTTCATCACAGTTGTCTAAAAGGCTTCCTTGGAACCCACATGTTGGTTCCTTAGTTTCTTCAAGGCTTCCTTTACATCTTTATTCCTTAGGGTATAAATCATAGGGTTAAGAAGAGGAGTGAATACAGTAAAAAACACAGAGATAAATTTATCAATTGTGAAGCTTTCAAAGGGCCAAATATAGATAAAGATTAATGGGCCAAAGAACAGAACTACAACAGTAATGTGGGCAGACAGAGTGGAAAGTGCCTTGGATGTCCCACCAGAGGCTTGGCGATGGACAGTAGCCAGGATGATAGTGTAAGAAATGAGCAAAAGAAGAAAACAGATAAGTGACAACAGGCCACTATTTGTGAGCACCAGGATCTCTAGAACATAGGTGTCCAAGCAGGCAAGTTTAATCACGAGGGGGAGGTCACAAAAGAAATTGTCTACTTTGTTGGGTCCACAGAAAGGAAGATCTACTGTGAATACCAGGTGACTGGCTGAGTGCAAGATGCCAATGGCCCAGGAGACTCCCACCAGGACAGTGCACACTCTTCGGTTCATGATGGTCATGTAATGCAGAGGTTTGCATATAGCGATATATCTATCATAGGCCATGGCAACAAGAAGTACCATCTCACTGCCCCCAAAAACATGCAAAAAAAATATCTGTGACATGCATCCCTCGAAAGTGATGGTCTTGTGTTCACTGAGGAAGTCTGCAATCATCTTGGGAGTGGCAAATGTAGCCTGACACACATCAATGAAGGAGAGATTGCTAAGAAGAAAGTACATCGGAGAATGCAGTCGAGAGTCTGTAATCACTGTGAGAATGATAAGAATGTTTCCCAACACTGCAGCACCATAAAACACAGAGAAGATAAAAAAAAGGAAGAGCTGGAGTTCCCGAGAGCTAGAGAGGCCCAACAAAATGAATTCAGTAACCACTGACTTATTGCTCCATCCGTTAAATGAATCTGGGCTGCTCAAGTTAGCTAAAGGGAAGAAAAATAATTATTTATTAAAAAAATTAACTGATAATGGTATTATTATTATTTCTGGAAATTTATATTTTCCTTGTGTTATATAACTATACAAATTGTCATTTACTTTTGCATTTATGGATTGGCTAGATAAAAGATGGATAGAGATAACAGATTTATCTAATAAATAAGTCAATATGGAAGGAAGGGAAAATTTGATTTGATATTATATACCAATATACTTTTTATAGAAGTGTGCAAGATCTCAATAGCACTTTGAAAGTCCCATGTACCATACTTACACATTCAGATTAGAAATTCAAAAGATGAATCTGATGCCTTTTACAGAATCTTGGAGGGACAAGAAATTTAGGCCAAGTGCAAAGAGATGAAAATCAGACCAATTACTTTAGCAATGACATTGGAGAAATATATGAGATGTGGCCATGCATTTGGGAAAATCTACAGTGATAATAAGAGAGAGAAATTAATTTGTAACAAGTTAAACTACTATGAGTGACAAATTACATTCACTTTTCTATATTAAAAACAATTTGAGTTTTACATGATTTAGTAGTCAAAATATCTTCCTAGAAACTCAGAAGCATATGTTCTTTTCAATCACTCTTTATTTCTCTCCATATGATCTCCTTTTCACAGTAGTTGAATATAATATTATTTAATCTGACCTTCAAAGCATTTCAAAGATGGAACTGAACATAATTTAATTACTATGATATGTTTGTTATTTAAACTTATATTTGTACCACTTATCTTTGCTGGTGATTTTTTAATCTCTTCTTTCTGTGATGAGTTTATCACAATAACAAAAGTGTTTTTCCAAAGTCAGCTGAAAACATAATTTATATAATTAATTAGCTCAACAAATAATAAAAATTGCCTGCCCTGCACCATGCAACCTTATGGGCTCTGGAGGCAAAGCAATGGGAAAAAAAGCGGGGTGGGGATGGGGAATATGTCCCACCTTCACCCCAGTACTCTTGCCTGGAAAATCCCATGGACGGAGGAGCCTGGTAGGCTGCAGTCCATGGGGTCGCGAAGAGTCGGACACGACTGAGCGACTTCACTTTCACATTTGGTTATATTCTAAAGGAATGGTGGGACTGGCAGAGGCAATGGAGATAAAATATATATTATGTCATTTAGTGATAAGTGCTTCAGAGAAAATAAAGCAGGACAAAGGAATATGGACTAACCAAGTGGTCAGAAAAGCTCACCGGGCAGGTTACATTTCAGCAGCAACTAAAGAAAATGAAGAGCAAGCCTTGAGAGAATCTACTTCAGACAAAAGGAATAGCAAACATGTGCAACAAATTGTTTATGTGAAATAAGCATTCTCTTGAAAAACATCAGTATAATTTTGGCCAGTTTATTAGAAATTAAATAATGGAAAGTTAGCTTTTAACCTTACTATGAAATTGACATAATCGCCTTTTTTGAACAATAATCTGCCTCATAGGCTTAAACAATTTTAGAAAGCTGTAAATTCAGTCTTAAAATAAGGACACACACTAAAAATCTAGCCTTTTTTCTTTTCTAAAAAAAAATAGATGTAAAATTGCATTCCAAATTCTATACATATACTTCTATACACAGAATTTGAAAAGCAATTTATATTTTTATATAAATGCATGGTGATAATTGTATCATTCAAAATAGAATTGAAATGATCTGTGATTTCTTGTAAGAACCCTTGAAATGAAGCTTATGGCCAGATCTCAGAATCGGGGAAAATTTTTCTGTGTGTCTGTCGTCACATTCAATGACAGCTGGATGAGATATACTGTATTATTTATTCAAGGTAAGACATCCACACATTGAGAGCATTTTAAAATATAAAAATTACTAATTACTTTTTTGTATTATTCATAGAATCTTATGCCTTTTAAAACATCTTCCTATAGTGTATCAATGTATATACAAGGCTTGACAAGAGTTTTCAAAGTGATAAATGCAAAATCTATTGGCTTATTAAAATGACAACTTTTAGCCCCATTCTATTCTCTATCACCATATCTATTTTTTCAAAATAATTTAGCAATAGGCTTACCTTCACCTGGGTGCTTCAGTCCATCAACGTGTTAGCAGTGACAATAATCAGAACAGTCTAATGTTTTATTTCAGATTTTAGAATCTCATATACAAACTCCAAGTTCTTGTTTTAATTTAATTCTTATTTTATATTGGAGTATAGTTGATTTACAATATTGTGTTAGTTTCAGGTGTATGGCAAAGTGATTCAGTTATACATATACAAATATCCATTCTTTTTCAGATTCTTGTCCCATATACGCTATTACAGAATCTTGTCATCTCAATTCTATAATTACTTTGGTCCAGAATCCCTTTAACTCTGAATGTTAATATCTATATTTAATTTTTTGCTTCATGTGATGAAATTCCGCATACCAGTTTTGAGAGAAATCACAGGGAAGCAATAATAGGTTGAAGAAAAGAAACCTCCAAAACCTATTGGCTTTTTTTTTAAAAAATGATTGAGTCACAAGAGTCCATAAAACAATATTTGAATACCATACTGCTTCTGCTGCTAAGTCGCTTCAGTCGTGTCCGACTCTGTGCGACCCTATAGACAGCAGCCCACCAGGCACCATACTACACGCCCCCAGATATCAGATAACCAATCCCATGGATTGCAATAGCCAATTAAAAAACTTCCTTTATTAAGTGAGGTCATCTTGCTGTGGGAATTACTGCTACACTTCGAGTTGTTTTTCTCAAAAACAAGATGACAAAAACATTTAAGTTATTTGTCTATAATTGAAAGCAAAGTACACATCACAAGAGGGAAATGTAGTGACCTAGGAGTTTGCAACACCAGTTACTCTTGTTCAACAAGCTGTCTCCCTCCAAGTGCCTTTTTTCCCATGTTTAAAGTGACTAAGCCAGTAAATACTAGCCCAAACACCCAGAGCGGGAATATGTGTCATAAAAAATATAAATCTGGCAATGGGCCTAAGAGAATTAGAATCTTTTCTTTAATCCTTTGCTTTTTTCTTTTTATGGAAATTATCTATGATAACATTTTTCAAACTCCGTACCTTAAAATAAGCTACCCCTCAAAATCCAATATTTTAATTGCCTTTGCTCATTACTTAACCATACATTAGGATCAGAAAGAAAGCTCATTTAGGCATACAGTGGGTAATACTGCTTAGATGTGCAAGTAGTTTGCTTTTGGATTTTGTGGAAAGAGATCTCAGAGCAGTGAAAGGACTAAAGTCTGCAGAGAAGAGCAGGTGACAGCAAGGAAGGGAAACTTGGGGAGCCGGTAAAGAAGCCCAGGTTTCTTTGAATTCTCTACTGATAGACCAGCTTCCTTCTTGAGCTTTCTCTTTAATATTTCACAGATACTTCAATTCTTCTGTTTCCAAACCTATTCCCCCTTCACTCTGCCCCATCCCCAGCTAATGGCATTTCTTTTGCCCCAGCATTTTCAGCCAGAAACTTAGTTCCTTCCTTTTCCCCACTTTTTTTTCCTACATACTATTTTGTATTCCTCCAAAATATTCCCAGTTTATTAAATTATATTCACTTTACTCCCCTGTCTAAACCATCATCATTTTTCTCCTCAAATGTTTCAAGATCTTCTGATGATCTCAATTTTTACCATTGACTTTTTTGAATCAATTCCTCCAGTTTAATCTTTAAAAATAAAATAAAACCATAAGTCATGCCAATCTTTAAAATAAAGCAGGCAGTTATCTTAACCAGGAAAGTGGTTTTATTCAGGAATGGCAGACATATTGCAATTGCAAGCTGTGGCAAAACCATACACAAGCCTGGCAAACAGAAGAGAAGGAGGTCACTTTATAGAGAAACAGGAGGGCATTTGGAGGAGCTGGTCTGAACACAAGTTCATTGGAGGAAAGTGAGAGTTCCGAGCGGTGCTATCTCACTGGGTGAGCGGTGGTGGTTTCTCACTGTACTAAACTTCCACTTTTTATATGGTAGTTTTAATGTTTATTAATATGCTTGAGTCACTTGCAATTCTTTAATAATAAACTGCCTAATATTATACTTTGCTAATTTTTCTACTGGCTTCTCGGTATTTGCTTCAGTTCAATTCAGTCACCCGGTCGTGTCTGACTCTGCGACCCCATGGACTGCAGCACACCAGGCTTCCTGTCCATCACCAACTCCTGGGGCTTGCTCAGACTCATGTCAATCATGTTGGTGATGCCATCCAACCATCTCATCCTCCATCGTCCCCTTTTCCTCCTGCCTTCAATCTTTTGCCAGCATCAGGGTCTTTTCCAATGAGTCAGTTCTTCACATCAGGTGGCCAAAGTATTGGAGTTTCAGCTTCAGCATCAGTCCTTCCAATAAATATTCAGGACTGATCTCCTTTAGGATGGACTGTTTGGATCTCCTTGCCAGCCCAAGGGACTCTCAAGAGTCTTTTCCAACATCACAGTTCAAAAGCATCAATATTTTGGCACTCAGCTTTCTTTATAGTCCAACTCTCACATCCATACATGACTACTGGAAAAACCATAGCTTTGAGTAGATGGACCTTTGTTGGTAAAGTAACATCTCTGCTTTTTAATATGCTGTCTAGGTTGGTCATAGCTTTTCTTCCAAGGAGCAAGTGTCTTTTAATTTCATGGCTGTAGTCACCATCTGCAGTGATTTTGGAGTCCAAAAAAAATAAAGTCACTGTTTCCATTGTTTCCCCATCTATTTGCCATGAAGTGATGGGACTGGATGCCATGGGTATTTGCTTACTGACTTATAAAACCTCTTTA